>NC_050575.1:426621341-427221341 GCF_011100635.1 Trichosurus vulpecula | reverse complement strand
GACATTTCTTCCCATTTCCATACCTACTCTTTCTGAGCCTCTACCACTCCATTTGGAATCAGTTCCATCAGTGGACTGGATTCAAGTACATTCCAGAAGGATTTATGAGTCGATTAGACAAGAACGCAACTAAATAAATGCCTGCTATGTGGCAGCCCTGTACTAGGCACTGGGGATATAGAGAGAAAAATGAAACTGAATCTGCTCTTAGGAAACTGACATTGTATTGGGGGCTCATCTTTTCACTAATGATTTTCCCAAAGGCAGATCTGACCATGTCAGCCCCTCCATAATAACCTCCAGTGCAGCCACCAGTATCAAACAGAAAATGCTACGGTGGGCATTTAAAGCCCTTTATCTTCCTACTTTACCAGTTTTATTAAACTCTACTGCCTTTCACACACTCTGTGACCCAGGTGTCCTGTCCTTCTTGCAATTCCTCACAAGGGCCAGTCTGTTTTCTGTCCCTTGCACCTGGAACACCCTCCAAACTCACCTCTGCTCAGAGAATCCATGGATTCCTTCAAGTCTCAGCTCAAGTCACCTTGGGCAGGAGGCCTTTCCAGGCCCCTCCCCAGTGGCTCCCTTCTGTTGATTAGCTCCCATTTAGCCTTTATCTACTTTGTTTGAACAGAGTTGCTGGCTTCCCTGTTAGAATGTGAGCTCCTTGAAGGTAGGGTTTTCTTTGACCCACAGCACTTACCGCAGTGACTGGCACATAATAAATGCAGATTTTCTGACTGTTGACTGACAACAAATATTTAGAGCTACAGGGTCATTTGTCAAGCACCCATCAAAGCATTCTATCCAGTGGTCAACCCAGTGCCAGTGCATGGTAGGTGTTTAATAGATGCTTGTTGTTAAGTGGTTGAAGGAGCTAAGGCTTCTTTGATGTTGACTGTTCTGCCTCCATCATTAAAAATGTCCTACCCTCACTCTATCTTAAGGGTTTGCTCTCACCCCTATGCTATTCTAAAGTGATTTGAAGCTGGGTCATCCAGAGGAGGGCAAGCAGGATGATGAATCAATCAATTAACCAACCAGTAGGACAGAACAGAATGCTGTGCACTTTGGGGGAGTGTGCTTCAATTTGCTTCCTTCTGATTCATATTGTGATATTGATTTCTCCAAGCTCTTATTAAGAACCTGATTTGTGTGAGACACTATGCTCGGTGAAAGGCCACTAATTCATGTCATATAAAGGAAGTGGTAAGAGAATGGTAGGTGTTTAGCCTACAGAAGAGAAGAAACAGCAGACAAACACACACACTCAGTTGAGTATAGAAATTGATCTTACCCAGTAGGGAAATAGGAGGGAAAGAGAATAAGATATATGGGATGAGGGCATGATGAAAGGGAGGTCAGATTAAAGGATATAGTGGTAAGAAATATAATAAACTTTTGAGGAGGGACAAGAAAAAAGGATAGAGAGAGAAGGATAAACAGAAGAAAACTGGATGAAGGGAAATACACAGTTAATAATCATAATTGTCAATGTCAATACGATGAGTTAACCCATAAAACAGAAATGGATAGCAGAATGGATTAGAAGCCAGAATCCAACAATATGTTGTATACAAGAGACACACTTGAAACAGAAGGACACACACAGAGTTAAAAATAGAGGAAGAGAATCTACTATGCTTCAAATGAAGTAAAAAAGGCAGGGGTAAAAATCATGGTCTCAGACAAAGCAAAAGCAAAAATAGACCTAATTAAAAGAGATAATCAGGGAAACTATATTTTGCTAAAAGGTACCACAGACAATGAAGTATGATTAAAAGCGTTTTTTGGCAATGAGGTCTGATAAAGACCTCATTTTTCAAATATGTAGGGAACAAAGTGAAATTTATAAAAAATAAAAGCCATTCCCTAATTAATAAATGGCCAAAGGATGTGAATAGGCAGCTTTCAGAAAAAGAAATCAAAATTATCTGTAGTCACAGGAAAAAATGCTCTAAATCATTATTGATTTGAGAAAGGCAAATTAAAACAACTCCAGGGTTCTACCTCACATCTACCAGAAATGACAAATGCTGGAGAGAATAAGAGATGATAGGTACGCTAATGAACTATTGGTGGAATACTGAACTGGTCTGGCCATTCTGGAGAACAATATGGAACTATGCCCAAAGGGCTACAAAACTGTGCATAACCTTTGAACCAGCAATACCAGTACTAAGTCTGTATCTCAAAAATATCAAAGAAAAATTAAAAAGATCTGCCTGTACCAAAATATTTATAGCAGCTGTTTCTATGGTAGCAAAGAATTGGAAATTGAAGGAATGATCATCAAATTGGGGAATGGCTAAACAAGCTGTGTCATGTGATTGTGAGGGAGTACTGTTGTGCTATAAGAAATGATTAGAGGAGTGGTTTCAGAAAAAAGAAAACATGGCAAGACCTATATGAACTGATGGAAAATGAAGTGAGAAGAACTAGGAGACCATTGTGAATAGTAACAGCAACGTAGCAATGATGATCAACTGTGAAAGACTTGTCTACTCTGATGTTTACTGTCTTATAAGATAATTTCAAGGGACTCAGGATGAAAAAGGTTAACCTCCAGAGAGAGAACTGATGAACCCAGTGAAAACTGAAATATAATTTTCTCATTTTATTTTTTGCTTTTTTGGTGATATGGTTAATATGGAAATGTTTTTCATGATTTCAACTGTATAATTGATGTCATATTTTTTGCCTTCACAGTGGGTGGGTGAAGGCTTGGTGGGAGAGAGAGAGTCTGGAACTCAAAATTTAAAAAGAAAAAAAAATAAATAATAAATTTGTTAAAAGGGTGAGTCATAGCAAATGACAATGAGGTTTAAAATCTGGGTGACTGGAAATATGTTGGTACACCTGGTGGTAATGGGGAAATTTGGAAAAGGGTAGGTTTTGGAAGGGGAAAGATAATGAACTTTGCTTTTGACATGTTGAGTTTAAAGAGTCTATGGCACATTGGTCACATGTCCACTAATAGACAGTGATTTGTAATTAGAGCTCAGAGGAGGGGCTAAGACACATAAACATAAGAGCTGTCTTCTTAGAGATGATAACTAAATCCATGGGAGCTTATAGGATCACCAAAGAAAGAGTGTTGAGGGGACAAGATAAAGTGGTCTATGACAGAGCCTTGGGGAGCTCTTATGGGTATGACATAGACAATGAATCATTAGACCAGACTGAAAAGGAATGGTTGGACAGATAGGAGGGGAACCATAAGAGAGAACTGTCATGAAAAGACGAGAAAGTATTTAGATGGCCAGTCATGCCAATGCTTTAGTGACATCAAAGAGGAGGAGGGCTCAAAGAGGCCATTAGATTAAGAGATTCTTGATAACTTTTGAGCCAGCAGTTTCAGTTGAAGGTTAAGCTCAGAAGTATGACTTGATTGGAAAGGATTTAGAAGTGAGTGAGTTAATTAGGAGGTAGTTGATGAGAGCAGGTTAGATGCTGAACAGATGATTTTCCAAGTTATTTGGCTGTAAAAGGAGAGATATAAGACAATAGAAGTGAGGAGGGTAGGATCTAATGGTGATTTGGAGGATAGGGAAGACATCAGTTTGTTTATAGGCAGCAATGAAGTAACTAGTAGCTAAGGGGGATTGGAGATTACAGAGAGAAAGAAAAAGGGAAAATGGCGAGAGCAATCTCCCAGAGAAGGCAGGAGAGGGGTAAGATCTAGGGGCATACAAAGAAATTGGCTCTGGCAAGGAGACATAATTCCTCAGTGCTCCACCCTGGTCAGATGACATCTGGAGAATTGTGTTCAATTCTGAGTGCCAGAGTCCAGGATGGCCATTGATAAATGGGAGATCACCTAAGGAGGGAAACCAGGATGATAGAAGAACTTTAAATTATGTCCTGTACAGATCACTTACTGCTCATGGATCACTGCCTTGTTATGGTGGCGGGTTTGCATAACTCAGTGGAACTATGAGCTATACCATGCAGGGTCACACAAGATGGACAGGTCATAACAGAGGCTTCTGACAAAATGGCAAACCACTCCAGTATCTTTGCCCAAGAGTACCCCATGGACGGTAATAAAGTGATAAAAAAGATGACACCAGAAGATGATCCCCTCAGGTCCTAAGGTGTGAGGAAGAGTGGAGGATAACTACAAATAGCTCCAGAAAGAATGGAACAGCTGGGCCAAAGCTGAAAAGAGGCTCTACTGTGGATGCGCCTGGTGACAAACGCAAGGTCTGATGCTGTAAAGATTAATATTGCACAGGAACCTGGAATGCGAGATCTATGAACCAAGGTAAGCTGGATGTGGTCAAACAGGAGATGGAAAGATTAACCATTGATAACTTAGGTATCAGTGGGCTTAAATGGATGGGAATGGATGAATTTAATTCAAGTGTTCATTATATGTACTACTGTTGATGAGAATCCTTTAAAAGAAATGGAGTAGCCCTCATAGTCAAGAAAGGGGAGAGAAAAGCAGGACTGGGGTATAATCTCAAATATGACAGGATGATATGTGTTCAAATTGCCAACAATCACTGGATTATGGAGAAAGCAAGAGAGTTCCAGAAAAACAATCTACTTCTGCTTCATTGGCTACACTCAAGCCTTTTGTGTGGATCACAACAAAATTTGGCAAATCCTCAAAGAGACTGGAGTACCAGACCATCTCACTTGTCTCCTAAGGAACCTGTATGTGGGCCAAGAAATAAGTTCAATCTGAACATAGAACAACAGATTGGTTTAAGATTGGAAAAGGAGTGTGACAAAGCTGTATATAGGCACCTTCTTTATTTAACTTATATGCTGAGTACATTATGTGAAGTGCCAGGCTGGATGAATTAAAATCTGGAATTAAGGCTGCCAGGAGAAATATCAACAGTCTCAGATATGCAAATACCACCCTGATTGCAGAAAGTGAAGAACTAAGAAGCCTCTCAATGAGAGTGAGAGAGGAGAGTGTAAAAGCTGGCTTAAAGCTTAACATAAAAAAACCACTACAGTCTTAGCAACTGGTCCCATCACTTCCTAGCAAATAGAGGGAGAAGAAATAGAAATAGTGTCAGATTTCATATTCTTAAGCTCTGAGATCACTGTAGAAAGTGACTGTAGACATGAAATTATAAGATACTTGCAAAGGGAAGGAAAGCTATGGCAAATCTGGACAGCATACTAAAAAGCAGAGATGTCATTTTACCAACAATGGTCTTTGTAGTCAAAGCTATGTCTTTTCCAGTAGCAATGGATGGCTATTAGAAATGGAAAGCTGAGTGCTGCAGAATTGACACTTTTGAATTGTGGTGCTAGAGAAGACTTTTGAGAGCACCTTGGGCAGCAAGGAGATCAAATCAATTAATACCTAAAAAGAAATCAATTCAGACTATTCACTGGAAGGCCAGATACTAAAGCTGAAGCTTAAACACTTTAGCTGCTCAATGAGAAGACAGGAATCATTGGGAAAGACCCCGATGATGGGAAAGATTGAAGGCAAAAGGAGAAGGGGACAGAGGATGAGATCGATAAATATGAGATGCAAACAATGAACAAGAAGTTGGACAGACTTCCAAAGATAGTGGAGGATAGAAGGGCCTGGCATGCTATGTCCATAGGGTCACAGTCAGATATGACTGAATGACTGACAATGATGATAACACAAAGATAACACAAATAACACAACACAAAGATCACTTATGGAACTAGGAATAATCAGTCCTTTAAGACAAGGTCCAAGGAAGAAGGGGCCTGATAACTCTCCTTGGGTATATGAAAAGCTATGATATGGAGTGAATAATGATTTGTTCTACTTGGCTACTGAGAGCAAAACTGGGAGCAAAAGGTCAGTGTTGTAGGCAAGTGAATTTAGGGTTGGTACAAGGAAGAACTTGCTCAAATGAGAGCTATCCATTGGAGGAATGGGCTGCCTTGGGAGGTAATGGATCCACTTTTTTAAGTAGAGGCTGGTGGGTCACTTCTTGGTTCTTTGAGGTGAGGTTTTTTTTTGAGTACTGATTGGAAAAAAAGCCAGAGTTGTAACTTCCAAGTCTGAAATTCTGTAATTCTGTGATTTCCTAAAATACTTAACAAGTGATCCCTAATTGAGAACTCTCCTGATCACATTGGGCGTGCTGGCCTTCTTATCATATTCCAGTGGGCAACTACCACATATTGTGTTTACTTCTGGATGCCACATTTTAAGAAGGGGATTGATAAGCTGAGAAGGGCTCAAAGGAGGATGTAGCTCTCCCTAGTGTTTGGAATGCATTTCTTCCTCACATTCATCTCAGCTCAAGTATCATATCCTACATGAATGAATGAATAAAAAACTCCACATTTTATAAGCACTTACCTTGTTCCAGGCACTATGCTATGCATTTGGGATACAAATAAAAAAGTAAGGTATTCTTTGCTCTGAAGGCACTCATCCTAGTTAGATAGTCAGCACACAGCTGATGTCCAGACGGAAAGACCCGGGGAGCAGTAACAGGGCAGATGGCAATGCATTTTCTTTAGTGTCATTTCCATCGGTAAAACCATATCCTTTTCTGTGGTTGAATCATATGACAGGGCTAAAGACCTAGATGGTGAGAATATGTTTTTCCGAGACTTTAGAAGCTTTGGCTATTAATGAGTCAGTGTATAGTACAAGTTACATCGTGATAAGGTTTGCTCCCCTGGATAATGGCCGTGTGTGTTTAGGATCAAGAAGGGTTAATTGCTTGATGTTGCTTCCATCAAGGGCTCAGAGGAGGTGGTGCTTGAGATAGTTTGTGATGGTTTGATGCACCTGGTGCATATAAACTCCTTTCCCGTGACTCATTTCCTCAACATCGAATACCTCCTCCTGCCTTGATTCTTTTATGAACGCAAATTAGGCCATCTTTTGCATCAATTCTTGTCTGGCCTTTAATTACTGAATGGGCATTGTTCCAGAAAAACTAACACCTGGGAAAGATCTTAGCTTACAAAGGCCAAGTTTGGCACTGCATCCTGGGCCATTGCCAGTCATCTTGACCTATGTCTTGCCACTGGACTTCTATGACTCTGGAGGAAAGATTGAGGCTCTTGACTTTGCACAACCCTGCCTAACTTAAATCCAACTCAGTTGTAAGTCAAGATTTTTTTTTCACCCTCCTTATGTCATTGGTCTTCTTCAAGAATGAAGGATCAGCAACAACAAACATCTAATGCCTCCTTCTCCAAATCACCTCTTTTCTGTTTTACATCTAATTTCCATATACTTATATGTGTACATGTTTCCTTCCTTATTTAGAATGTTAGCTCCTTGAGGGCAGGGACTGTTTTGAACTTTTTCCTTATGCCCAACACTTAGCACAGGACCTTACACACAAAAGGTGCTCAATAAACATACATTAAAAACATTTATTAATTCCTTGCTGTGCTCCAGTCACTGCTCTAAGCCACGGGGGTGCACTGCTCATACAAGGACATTCTGTCTAATCCTCTTCTTTTTTCCCAAACCTTATCCAAGAAGAATATACCTCAGACATCCTTTATGCTCAACATTCCTATGGCAAATCTCCCATTTATGGTTTCTGGATTCTAACTAAGGTAGCCTCTACAGACCTCAAGAAAATCCCCCCAAGCAAGAGGCCCCTCACCAACCTATTTTTATCACAGATACCTAGCATGGCAAAGAACAATAAGAAGATTTTATGCCAGTTGCCTGCTGCTTGTAGTTCAATCAATCAATCAGTAAGCATTTAAAAATACTTACTTTGTTCTAGGAATTGTGCAACGAAGAAGACAAGGAAAAAGAAAAAAAAAGGACAAAAACCCAAGTTTCTGATGAGCTCTTCCCTTCTGCCCTAAGGACCTTACATTCTAGTGAAGGAGACAAGATATAAACAAAGAGGAACATGCAAAACATGGGACAAATAGAAGTACCAGGGAGACACTGGAGATCACATGTTCTTTCAAACAATCACTTTTGAGGCTGAATATATGTACAAAGTTGTAAAAATATTCAGCTTGGGAAAAAAGCATACATACACATATATGTATATACATATGTATATGCATGCATATATGCTAAAGTATCATATTGTGTTACAAATGGAACATGGATATATAAACATATAGAAATACATAAAAATGTATACGAAGTAGTCAAATGCAGTAATTATTCCAAGTCAAAGATCCACAGCTAGGAAACCACATCCTTCTGGTGAATATGGAAGCTTTGCTGGCTCCAAGTCTAAGTGAGTTGCTAACCCCAATCACTTCTCCTGGATGTTCATATAATGAATGTGTGATGACAGTAGTACATAATTATGCTACTGTTCTTAGGACTTTTAGCCAGGTAGGGCAGAGGTTTTCAAACTTATTTGACCTACACTTCCTTCAAAAATACCCAGAGCACCTCTGGAAATCCACTTTCTTTAACTCTAACCATTTTTTAAAATTTGCATCATTTCAAAAATATAAATATTTCTTAAAAATGATTCACCTTAAATTTAATAATTTATTATAAATTTTTCCTGTGTCGAAATTTTGATGATGTAATATTGTTATGTAACTGTATAGTACTATATTGTAAGCAAGTCATTACACACAAATATTTCTGCCAATGCTTGCTGGACTTCTTGACAATGCACATGCTTGCCTGCCAACACTTGCTTGTTAAGACCTGTCAGTGAACTTGACCACTGATAGGTCATAACTTGCATTTTGTGCGTTTATGGAAAATAATGTAATCACTACAACTTTAACTCTGCTACACAACAGATGAAACATGTACACATGGTTTTTCAAAATTTTCTTCTCTTCTTTCCTTATGTTTTTACTGCCCCTTATTTTTGTTCAATGCCCCACACTTGCACCTGAAGCTACTACTGCCCCTCCCCCCTGCCATGGATCATTCCAGCACTCCCTAGGGGGTGGTATTGCCCACTTTGGGAACCTATGAGTTAGGGCTATTAGCCCCTTCCCTTAGTTTTACCAACCAAGTGATTTTATATCTGACTAGAAATGGGAAGTATTTCCTGATGACAGCATGGTGTAGTACGCTGAGTGCTAAACTTAAAGGCAGGAAAATCTGGGTTTAGGTCCCATCCATCATGCTTAGTACCATTATTAATAGCTGTCTGACCTATCAGCCAAGGTAGTAAGACATCTTAGATGTGATAATTTACATCAGACCCTTTGCAAACTTTGAAGCTGAAGATGATGGTACATTATCATTAGTATTCTTTTTTCACAAAATTTTTGGAGACCCTGATCTTGTTCAAACAAGATGATTATTTGTCCAGGCATGGTAGCATTTCTCAATCAATTTATAGGTGATGGAGATTCTTTGATGGATCTTATGGATTTGGGAATTCCCTTGAACCACGCAGTTTATAACTCCTAGATGCCTGTTCCCCCGTTCCTCCCACCGCATGTGACTCTCATCCATTTCTTCCCACAATTCCACCATGAAGGTCTCCTTTGGTTTCTCCTCATATCAGTAGGCTATCAATGAATTCCTTTGGCTGGCCACCTGTCATCCATTGCTCTTGCCACATGACCAGCCCTATGTCTCATCACATAATTCCTTGATAACATTTTTTCTCTTCTTCTTTTGAATTTCTTATTATTTACACATTGTAGCCTCTTGGCTCACACCATCATGTGACTCTTCATTGTCCTCTGTGTGATACTCATATTGAATTCTTTAAATATAATTGTGTTCCATGGCTCACTGCCATGGGAGAGCACTTTTTGAAGGCTAATATTGAGAAGATTGTCCTTTGCTTTCATAAGGAACTTGCAGGCATCAAAGGAGCTTTGCAATTTCCTAAACGCAATCCAGCTCCTTTTCGTCCTCTGGTGCAGCTCTGGGTACAACTTGCTGTCCATCTGTCCAATGCATCTCAGAAATACATATTGATGGACTAGCTCTTTTTGGTGTCCATCCAAATGCATGTTGAAATGTAAGCAACGGACATTCTTAATCCACTTGGTATTTCCAATGTGGATGACCAGACCAAACTCCTTTGAGTGTTTATGAATCTCTTCCAGAAAAGACTCTACACTATTCTGGAACTAGATGCAATCAGTTCAATATCATCCCCCAAACAGGAGCATTTGGAGGACTTCACTCTTTACACTGAAAATTTCTTCATATTTTTCTTTTTCTTTGCAATATCTACTCTGTTTGAATGACAAATAATTTTGGTCATCATACATCTCTGTGGATTGTGCCTCACCTGACATTTATTATCACAGGGTCATTGAACAGAGTTATTCCTTTTGTTATATCTTCCAAAGAACCTTGGAGGATTTTGATATAGAGACAGAAGATACCTTGTTGTAAAAAAGCCTACATATCAACTTTCTGCTCTACTGACTTGTACCTTTTGTAATCAACTAACAATGAGCCACAATGGAATCTTATAATCTCTACATTCTTGAGATGATTGTTACATGGTAAAGGTGGATTCTTTTTTTGAATACTTATTATGAAATCCTACTTGTTCCTTTCTAATACCCTCACCTCAGATGCTCTTGACAAGGACTTAGACAATGCATACATTTTTTCATAGGTGAAATAGTAAGCATTGAAAACTATAGTTATTTATGTTCTCAATCACCTTTTTCAAGGTCTAGATTTTTTCCATGCTTTTCCTACTTCAATTATCTTATTTATAGATCCCCTGATACCCTCACAATGTGCTACCTCCAGGTAGGTGAGGCCTCCAGCTTCTAACACACAAACACACAGATAGTCTAATAAATTGCTTTCTCCATCTTTGTTTTCTTTAGTTGCCTTGAGCACATGCAGAACTGTCATGTTACATTTCCAAGTGTGGTACTTCTGTTATATTTGATGGAAAAAATACTTTATTATAATTAGTGCACCAATCTATTCCCCTTTTCTTCTACTTCTTGTTCCCTTTCCATTTCATCTTTCAATGCCCTTGGGATGACTTTGCTGAGTTTGAGATCTTGCCAAGCTGATTTTACCCTCCGTTGCTTCCCTCTGATTTATGAGATGATACTATCCATCACTGTCCATCATCTTTCTTTGTCTGACTTTACAAATTAGTTTACATTTGAACCTGTTGTCACCTTTGGCAGCTTTCTCTCTCCATCTGGCAAGTGGATCAGATGTTTGCTGATCAAGTGGCTTTTGAGATCTTTTGGTCTTCTTGTTATTGCAATCCATTTACATGAGTTAAACTTTTGACATTGTGGCTTAATGGATAAAAAGCTGACCTTACAACCAGGAAGACCTAGGTTCAAATATAACCTCTGACATGTACAGAATCTTTGGCAAATCATTTAACTTCTCTATGTCCAAGACAGCAAGTTACACCAAAGGAATGGACTTGCATTGAGAGAGGGAATTTATTCACATTAGAATTTTCTCTGTCAATAAAAATACAGGTCCAATATCTATCTGAAAGTTTCAGGATAAAATTATTATAAATGGTGTCAATGTCATTTGTGTTGTCCACTTTCTTTTGATTGTCGATTGCTTATACAAATAGCTCAGGGTCAAGTTGTTTCTATTGTACATTACAGCTATATACAATAACCCTGGAAAGAGAGGTTGGAGCTAGGTTGGGAAGGACTTTAAATCAATAAATGAATCCATTAATAAACATTGATTATTGCTGCTGTTCAGCTGTTTTTAGTCATGACTGACTCTTTATGACCCTGTTTGGGATTTTCTTCACAAAGATACTAGAGTGGTTTGTGATTTCCTTCTTCAGCTCATTTTACAGATGAGGAAATTGAGGAAAACTGGGTTAAGTGACTTGCCTGGGATCACACAGCTAGTATGTGTCTGAGGCTAGATTCAATCTCAAATCTTCCTGACTCCAGGACAGGCACTCTATCCACTGCGCCACGTTGCAGCTACTATGCATCAGGCACTGTGTTAAGCACTGGGGTTACCAAAAGAGGAAAAAAACCAGTTTCTACATTTATGTTATAAAAGACAGGTATCATTTCCTAAAGATAATAAGGAGTCATTGAATCTTCTTGAGCAAGGGTCTGATATAGATAGGTCCTATACTTCCATATGAATTTGGCAGCTATGTGGAGGGTAGATTGGAGAAGAGAGAAAATGAAGGCAGGTAAACTAGTTAGGAAGTTGTTGTGATAGTTCAGGCCTGAAGTAATGTGGTCCTCTGTGTGCCAGGGACGGTTGTGGCATGAATAGGATGACGCAGACAGATATGAGAGACATTGATGTAGAATGGAGAGGATTTGATGACTCACTAGGGAGAATGAAGAGTTCAGAATGAGTTCTAGGATAAGCACATGCAGCAAAGACCCTTCCTTCTTTATATTATCCAGGTTCTGTCTGGCTGCATTGAAACCCTACTTGTCTTTTCCAGTTGTATAAAAATAGTCTTTTTTTTCCCTCAGTAACCAAAGCACATGGTGTAAAGGACAGTGTGCCAGATACAGCTTTAGGAAGACCGGTGTTTGAAGCCCACCTCTTCTTTGGCTGCACATGTCATCGTCTCTCTGAAAAGCGAGAATAGAAACTAATAGCTATAGTAACTGTAAGTTGAAGGGGTTGGCTTTGCTTCCCAAAGTCCTTGTGAGGCTCAGGTGTGTGAAAGGCACCTCGAACACTTTAAAGCTGTGTGTAAAGGTCAGTTATTGTTATAAAAGACAGCTGCTGAGATTCTGCTCCACATGGAAAAAAGCCCAAAGAAAATCAGACTCTGAAAGATATTCAAGAGCCATAGAGCCGTGGATGTACCTCTAGGCTGAGCATCAAATAAACCCAACCCAACTAAAATGGGTTTTAGTCCCAGCTCTGCCTCTAACTAACTGTGTAACCCTGATCAAGTCATGTATTTTCCCTCAGATCTCAGTTTCTCTTTTTGTAAGATGAAGATTTGGACTAAATTCCCTTCCAAGTGTGTACTACGAGCTTAAAGTTCCGTTTGAGACTTATGTTACTTAGGCACAAATTCCCAGAGACAGCAATGAGAAATCCAGAAATAAGAAGATAACACTAATAAACAACAGTAGTTAGCTTTTATAGTGACCTTTTAAGTTTCAAAAATGCTTTATGTATATTAAATCAGTCCATTGTCTCTTTGGAAGCATATCTGGAGTCTTATCTCTGATTCTGCAGGTCACAGTTTTGAAAGTTCCTTAATAAGCTGGAGAGAATCCAGAGGAGAGCCATGAGCATGGTGGAGAGCCTTGAATTTATGTAAAATGAGGATCAGCAGAAGCAACTCTTGAGTGTTTAGCTTGGAGAAGAGAAAACTTTTGGGGAACCGAACAGATTTCTTCAAGCTGTGATAGAATCAGAGGGCGATGAGATTTACCCCGTTGGCCCTCAGAAGTCGGAACTAGGAACAATGGAGGAAATTGCAAAAATAAAGGCTAATTAAGAATGAGATCAGGAAAAACTTCCCAGGAATAAGGGCTGACCCCCAGGGGAATGAGTTGCTTTGGGAGATAGTGAGATTCTCCTCCTTGGAGGCTTTTAGGCAAAGGCTGATAAAAGCTTGCTACCTACATTGTTACAGGGATTCTGGTCCCAGTGTGGTTTTCCTACTTGGCCTCTGAGGTTGCTGCCAACTCCAAAATTCTGTGATGGATGCCTCCTGAGAGACAGCTTGAACGCTTTTCAGTTGAAATCCTGGGCTGGAGAAGAATCTAGGCATTAATGGGCCTTGGGTTTATGAAGGGGCTCCCCAGGACTTTTAATAGGCTTTTTTACTACTGGTGATTAATTGCAGGCCTAATGAATTTGCTGGCAAAATTTATCGCCCTGATGAGGTAGACACTAGGCCCTGGCATGCCGAGCCTCCGGGAAGCTGAGAACCTCAGGAAGATTGAGTCTTCCCTCCTGCTGAGTCATCACTTTCTGGAGACATTAATCCACTCACAGTTTAACTCCCTTGTTTTCGCTTATTCCTGATTGAGGATTTCTTTCCAGAATCTCTCAGATCCTGTGGTTTGGGGCCACCTTAATTGGAGGGAAGGCGACATAACAAAATGAATAGGGAATTCCTTTCTGAGGGTCGTGCCAAGTGTCAGAGGAAACATCATTTCCCCTATGTTGCAGGATCATGGATTTAGGAGTAGAAAGGATGTCAGAGGTCCCAGCACTTCATTTTATGGAGGAGGAAACTGAGGCAAAGAGATGTTAAGTGACTTGTCCAAGATGACTTAGGTAGAAGTGGCAGAGCTGCAACTTGAACCTGTGTCTTCTCACTCCAAACTCAGCTTACTGTCCCCAAGAGGGTATCTGCTTGCACATAATGCAAAAAAAGGCTTGGTGTAATTCCATTTGCCAGCTTGTTAAATAGGTCTCTGAACTTTGTTCTTAACCTTGGCACAAACTCTGAGTCCCTTTGTCTGGAGTTTTAGCATATAAAATAAGCTGGCTAAGTCAGTCTAATGCTTTACCATTTAACTCTTGAATGGGTATACTGGAAAGTGACAACCTTGCCTACTATGTGCCAGACTACTAAGTGCTATCAAAATATTGTTTGTACTTGATCCTCGCAGCAGTGCTGCAAGGTAGGTACTATTATTATCTTCATTTTACAGTTGGGGAAAACAAGGTAGACATAGAGGAAGTGACTTGCCTAGGGTCATACAGTTAGTACATATCTGAGGCTAGATTTAAATTAAAGTCTTAATTCCAGACCTAGTGTTCTATCTACTACACAAACAGCTGCCTTTGGCCTCCTATATAATATTTATAAACTAATATGAGTGATTTTTTAATAGATATACACATCTCTCATAATTAATACCTGTGTGACTCTGGGAAAGTGACTTAACTTTGCTGGGACTCTCTGTTTCCTCATCTGTAAAAGAGGTGCTTGAATTAAGAAATGACCTGGAGATCACAGTTCCTTAATCTGATGGGATCCCAGAGGGTATTTAATGCAACCCCTTCAATTTCAAGATAAGGACACAGAGACATTGTGACTTGCTCAAGGTCACATAGCTAGTAAAGGGATACAGGCAGGATTCAAACCCTAGTTTTCTGCCTCTAAAGTCTTTCCATTGGATAGTGTTTCTTCCTATCATCATACCTTTCCTCTAAGGTCCCTTACAACTCTGTACTTCTGACCCAAGCTATTGTTATCATTCTGTTTTTAGCTTGAATGAGTTCAGGGTCAACTCATCTCAATATAACACCAGCTTCATCTGCCTCTCACTAAGGTTCAATTTCCCCTTAGAATAGAGTAACAGTGGCATTAGAAGAATATTAAATATAGTTAATGAAAGACATGACATAGTCTTCTGAGTGCCAGACTAATAATAGTACAGAAGATTGGGGTTCAAATCCTGCCTCTAACACCTACTAGCTAAGGATTCTGAGATAAATCATGTAACATCTTTGAACCTCAGTTTTCTCATTTGTAAAATGGGCATTAAAATACTTATGGTACCCATAGAGTGGTTTGAAGGTTAAATGAGATGTTATAACACAGAGCATGACACAGTAAAAAAGAACTCTGGATTTGGAGCCAGAGAACCTGTTTGCTAATGGTTGTTTATTACCTGCGTTGTCCAAAACCAACATGGTTGTTTATTAGCTGTGTGACCCAGCTGTAGTCACTTATGGTCTCTGACCCTTACTTTCATCATCTCTAAAATCTGGAAGATAATCCACATAGCAGCTACCTCCAGGGCTGTTGGGAGCTTAACATGAGATAATGCATCTAAAACTCTATGTAAATGTTAGCTGGATGCAAGTGCAGTCCATTATTATTTCTTTGCACGTCTCTCAGACGTAAATGCTTAATAAATGCCTTTGGCTGCAAAGCCTGAACTGGCAGCAAGGAACGGAGGAGGAGGAGCTGTTATTCTCTGGTCTGTGCCAGCAAATCAGGCAGATTAAATGCTTTACAAAGCACACAGACAGTCTTATAAATGATGCATTTTCACAGGAGCAGTCATCATCTTATTTTTTTTCCCAGCTGACAAGCTTGATGCAGCCTGTGACTGTAGATGGTCCTAGAAACTGTGGATTACTCCTTGTTCAGCATTCCTGAATAAAAAGCTCACAGTTCAGAGTGATGTACAGTTTGGGATGGGGAAAGAGCGGAGAGTTCATGAAACAAAAGGGACCATCATCAAAAAGAAGTTTGGAAGACTGGAAAACAAGGCTGGGGTATACTAACTAATTTGAAGGCATGCCTAGATCCATAGAAATCTGAGTTGGAAGGGACCCATTGTAGATATCATGGAATGTTAGAAATCTAGTTCAACAGATTAGGGAACTGAGGCAGAGAGTTTATGTTATTTGGCCAAAGCCATCCAAAAAATTGGTATCGCGGTCAGCATTAGAACACAGTTCTCCTGATTCCCAGACTCTGTCCTTTCCAGTTTATGAGTGATCTGGTCCAGTCCTGTCTGTGAAACATGATTCATCTCTTTGCTTGAAGAATTCCATTGACAGTGAACTCATTATCTTAAGAGGAAGCGCATCCCGTGTTTTGCTTTTTTACGTCCTTAATTAACAGAATTTTTTCTTATGTGGAACCATAATTGGTACTATTGGATCATTGTTATGTACCCTTTTATTTAATTAATTCATTAATCAATCACTGGGAATAAAGATACAAAAAAATGAAGTGCTATGGTGGAAAGTCCACTGGGCTTAGAGTCAGGAGTTGGAACTTTGAGCTTAAGGGTTCTAATCCTAACTCAGCCATTCTTTCCTATATGGCATTAAGACACTGAAATTATTGGAGCCTCAGTTTTCCCATCTGTAATGTTGTTGTAGCCAGAGTGGCCTTTGTTTTCTTTGAGTGACTCAGTTTATCTCATTGAGTATTGCTGGGCCATGCCTGGGAGCAGAGAACTTCCTGTGTGACCTCTTCCGGGGCAGGAAGCCCAGAAACCCATGCCTGAAAGCAGAGAACTTCCTGTGTGATGAGTCATACGGCTGGCTGAGGGGAGGTGTTGACTCCAGAGCCATGCCCTATTGGGTGTTAACCTAGTCTACGCTAGGGGGAGAGGCCAACTCAAGAACCAATTGGCCCTGGTCATTCAGGTGGTGCCTGATGATGTCAAAAACTCTATAAGAGGGGAGAGGACAGCTTGAAGAGCTCTTTCCTTTTCCGGTTGGTGCAGCAGCAGTGGGGAGCGTGACTCTGGGCCAGCCCTTGTCCTCGGGCTGAGCCCAGATGTTGGTCACTATGAACTGTATTGGGTCTGTCTGTTGATATTTGTAATTTGTTTGTATTTTGGTTTTGAGGTTCAGGGTACTGGTTTATTTTCCCCCGAACTAAATGAATGTTCTGAACTTCAGGGTGCTGGCTGTTTGTTCCCCTGAACTAGCTGACTGTAATCTGTATTTGGCCTGTCTGTTGATGCTTGTCTCTTTGCTCCCCTGAACTAATTGAATGCTAACTGAATGCTGGCGTTTTCCCCTGAACTAAATGAATGTTTTCTGTATGCTAACTGAATGCTGGATTAAAGTAAGCTGGTCAACCCCTTCACTGTGCTTTCCTTGTTTAAGCAGATAAAAAGAACCTGTGCTTTCCCGGCAGCCTCCTGGGTGCTGGCTGTGGGGGTATCTTACGCCCCCACAGGAGCTGCTAACAGAAGCTGCTAGCTGGGTTGTTAAAACAGTTGTGATGATAATGATCTTAACTGAGTTAACAGAATGATGATGAGATACCCGATTATCAGTTCATCCTGGGTAGGCCATCACATTCAGCAAAGCTGCAGCTGAAA
The DNA here is from genome assembly GCF_011100635.1 of Trichosurus vulpecula. Classification (NCBI taxonomy): domain Eukaryota; kingdom Metazoa; phylum Chordata; class Mammalia; order Diprotodontia; family Phalangeridae; genus Trichosurus; species Trichosurus vulpecula. The sequence goes on along the minus strand of NC_050575.1, from coordinate 427,203,683 downwards.
AATAGTAGACACCACCCACTTTTGACTGTCAGTCGATCAATGATGTGACTGATATAGGCAAACCTTCCAATTGCATCTAAACTTGTTCCTCCACACTTGCCCATCTTATGTGATTCTCATCCATGTCCTCCTGAAAATTATGCATAGAAAGTCAGCCCATGGTCTGGAGACTTCTACATATCTGTGAAGCACTTATCACTATACCTGATGCGTTTTGTTGTTGAGTTGTTTCAGTGGTGTCTGACTCTGTGATCCCATTTGGGGTTTTCTTTGCAAAGGTACTGGAGTGATTTGCCATTTCCTTTTCCAGCCCATTTTACAGATGAGAAAACTGAGGTAGGCAGGGTTAAGTTGGAGGGGATGAGATTTGCACTGAAAAGACCATGTTTTGGGGAAGTGGACCCCAAAGCCCCTGAACCAAGTCTCTGGCTTTCACCTGAGGCATATCCCATCCCAGTCAATAATCTTTTTAATTGCCCTTTCATCTCAGTGGACACCTGGTCCCATCCCATGCTATTCAATACTCTTTAATCCCACCTGGATCTTTCCACAGTCTTTCTGTATAAAAATGTCCATATTTTTTCCATTAAATAGCTCAGATTCTTAAAATCCTGCCTGTTTCTATTGGTGATACAGTAAACCTTGTCCCTGACTGAAAGAAGACTTGAGTGATCAAATTCTTTTGAGGCAGACCTGCACCCTTTTGCCATTGCATTTTAAGCTTCCTTGAACCCCTAGATCACAGCAAACTGACTTGTCCACAGTTATATGGATAGCAAATGTCTGAGGCCAGTTTTGAACTCAGGTCCTCCTAGCAGGGCCAGGCACTCAAGCCACCAGACCATTTAACTGCCCCTACCTGGCACACAGTAGGTGCTTAATAAGTACTTGTTCCTTTCCTTCCTTTAGGTCTATGGGCCCTAGTTCAATACTTGAGCTGCCCACATGTTCTTTACTACTCTTCCTATGTGTCCATCCAATATACTTTTTTGGATTGTGTATTTCCTGAATGACATCTTTCACACCATATCTTACACTATATAATATAATAAACATTTATTAAATGCCTACTGTGTGTCAGGTACTGTGCTAAGCCCTTGGGACACAAATAAGAAAAAGAAAAAAAACCCTTCTTGTCCACAAAGAGCCTACAATCCAATCAGGGAAGTCAAGACACAAGAGGAGCTGGAAAGAAGGTCTTCCAGGAGGCACAGTCAGGCTTCCATGAGGTTCACACCAAATAAATAAATGGTATTGTTTTTGAATGATATGTGAGAGAGAGACAGAGAGATTTACACACAGAGAGATAGAGTGAGAGACATAGAGACAGACAGAAAGAGACAGAGAAACAGAGCTGCAGATGGAAGTCCAGATCCCAGCCCTTTATAAAGAAAGGCTTTGGGAAAGGTTTAGTGCTTCATTTCCAGCCCTCCAATCAGAGAAGAGAGAAGACTGAGGGAGTTGGGAAGGTGTTGAGTATTCAGAACTGAGTTAACAGAATGATGATGAGATATCAGATTATCAGTTCATCCTGGGTGGGGCATCATATTCAGCAAAGCTGCAGGTGGAAAGTAGTAGACATTACAATTGTGTTGAGTAAGTCAGCATAATGAAGTAGACAGAGATCTAGATGTCAGTGTAGACATGGGTTTAAATCCTATCCTTGACATTTATGAACTATCTGGTTCTCACCAAGTCATGTAACCTCTTGCGTGGCCCTGAGCAAGTCACTTAACCTCTGTCTGTCTCAGTTTCTTCAACTAAAAGGGGGGGATAATAGTAGCACCTACTTTATGGGGTTGTTGTGAGAATCAAATGAAGTAATGTCTGCAAAGTGCTTAGCATACAGTAGGTGCTCCATAAATGCTTATTCTCCCTTCTCTCTTTTACAACCTTTGTTATGCCTTGATTTCTATAATTAGATAATTGAAAAAAAACATTAGATTCAAAACCACTTCCAAGTTGTGTGAATTTAATTATTTCTATTTTTCAGACCTCAAAGGTTATCCAGTTGAATGTCTTAATTTTTAGACAAGGAAACTGAGGAACAGAGAGATGGAATGAATTACTCAAGATCACACAGGTAGAAACACTGGCAGATCTGTTCCCTTGTCCATTTATTTGTTACTCTCTTTCCAGCTCCATCAATCAATGATCTTCCGATGATCTGGCTTAGTTGGGTCTCATACCAAACTTTGAGCAGGCTCCTTTCCCTTCCATAGCTCTTTGCATTGCTGCAAAAGAATACTTGTCTTCCATCCTCCTACATGGTTTTTTTTTGAAAAGCAAATAGAACTTTGTGAAGAAAACACTATATACATGTGAGCTATTATTATCATTCTAAGTTAACAAGGTGATTGTTAGATTTGCAAAGAGGGCTTCAAATTGCACATATTTAAATACTTTCTTTGATGTATCAAGGGTATGTGGTTTCATCATTGTGTGTGTTTCATTATTGTGTATGTACACTCCCTCTGCTAGCTGGATTGCAATGCCTTTATAACTTTTAAGAAAGCCTGCAGTAATTGAAATGGCCAAATAACCCTCTATCTCCTTGCAACCAACCGGGTGAGGAATCTCTTTGCACTTAGCTACATTGGTCTTTGGATGATAAGTGTAGAGTCCCTTGCTGAGGCTTGGGTTAGAGATTTTCCAGCTTGGTAGGAGTAAGCGCTACCCAAACTTCCCAAAACTCAGGGTCACTGAGGCATTGTCACAATTCTCCCCCAGTAGATTGTGAACTCCTTGTGGTTAGGGGCTGGTCTTGCCTTTCTGAGTATTCTCAGCATTTAGCATAAAGTAGGTGCTTAATAAATGCTTGCCAACTTGAACTGGCTTCCACTCTATGACAAGGACTAAATAAAATATATTAAAATTTTCTCATAATATTTCAATTTTGGAATAAAAGTTTATTCCCTCCTCCCCCTTTAAGGTATGTGGCATTCTAGAGGCAATCTTCAAGCCAGTGCACAGATGGTACCTCATGTCTGCCATCTATTCCTTACTGACGTAATCCTTGTCAGTCAGTCAGTAAACAAGCATTTTTTAAAAGTAGTTAGTAGGTGCCAGACTCTAGAATACTAAGTTCTGGGTATACTGTATAAAAAAAGAGAAAAAAAAGTAGCTTTCACACTCAAGGACCTCACATTCAAAGGGTAGAGAGAACATGTTATCAACTCTGCAGGCAAGAAATATACAGCGGCAAAGATAAATAGAAAAAAGAGGGGAAGGCATTAGCATGTGTGGGCCACAATCCCCAGCTTCCTCCGGAGTTCAGCTCAGACTACAGCTTCCTACTCTGCCACTGGACCTTTCCTCCCATCTCCATCTTAAAATGACTGTTTGACTTTGTACTTTCTAACATGTACACAGGGGTTGTGCTGTATCTCTCCAGTAGGAAAGGAGTGTCTCTGAGACCATGGGCTGCTCCTTTTTTTCTTTGTTTCCCTGCTGCTTAGTGCCTTGACCATGGCAGATACTTGATACATGTTTGCTGAGTTGGATTGAGTTCCATGGCTTCAACATTTTTATACCACTTGTTTTATTCTACCCCTTTGTCTTTAGTTTTGTCCTGAGGTGTGGCATGATGTGCCCTGTACTCTTGATGTGGAATGTCATTTTTTTCTGATACTTTTATCCAAAAATGTCTGTTGGATCCCCAACCCTACTCTCCACCCCCTCCCAGGCTTCCTGTGGGGCTTTGCATCAAATATGGCTGCATGGTGAAGGAGGAGTCTAATCGAAAGAAGGTAACAGAGGTCTTGGGCAAGTTATGAAAGAGACAGCTGGGCTTTCAGTTTTAGTCCAATTAAGGGACTAATTCAACCTGGTAGGTACTGACAGAGCTAATGCTCTTCTGGCTGAGCTTCAAAGATGTCAGGGTCACCTCCACACTAGGAGGTGATATTAAAAGACCCCAGCAGTACTGTACACTGCTGTAAAGCCTCTCTTTTTTATTATAATGTTCGCTTCATGACTGACACTGCTGTGAATCATAGAAACAACCCCCCTTCCATGACATAAAGAAGATTCACAAGGCAAGTAGTTAAAGGTCAAGAAAAAGCTGCCTCCTTGGGTTTATCGGTTAGCTAATGCATATTGACAATGATTATTTAACCAGAAGAAGTACCAGAGACATCATCAAGGCCATGTGTGATCAGAGGCAAAGTTGGCCTGGTTAAGTAGGAGGAGTAAAGGGTAAGAGATATCCGGATTCTGCACTGGAATCTGGGAAATACCAAAAGAACTGGAGGTATCTACACAAAAGAATTGGGCTATCTATAGAAATTCATAGACAGAGATGCCATGGGATAAAGTGGCATGGATGGGTAGCAGGCCTTTATCACCAATGTTTTCCCAATTTATTCAATCAATAAGCATTTATTAAGTACCTACTATGTGCCAGGCACTGGTGATAAAAAGCCCTGACATCTCTGTCTCCTGACATGACGTCTCTGTCTCCTAGAAGCTTATGTATTAATAGAGGAGACAATGCGTGCGTGTGTGTATTTTACGTATATGTGCATGTATATGTGCATGTATATGTATATGCATAACATTATATATGTATATACATATATACATACATATACGTACACGTATACATACATACACACACATAGATGTGTGTGTGTGCGTGTGTGTGCGTGTGTGTGTGTGTGTGTATGTGTGTAACAAAAGATACGAATGTAGCACCCTGGGAGCTCCTCCATTGCCATCTTATACTTCTGGTTTGATTTCCCAGAGTGAAATTGCCCCAGTGACAAGTTACTCTTTGGGACATACTTCTGAAACTATAGATCATAATCTCCCGTTGGTGTATACACCTTTAATAGTCAGCCATTTGATGCAATTGCTTCTACGGCTGTACTCTGCATATCATCTCTCTACCTGAGTGTGTCATTTCTCCTGTGTTAGTCATTCCCCTCCCAGAGATTATTCAGCATAAGGTGGGGAGCAGAGAAAATGCCCTTCCCATCCCTCAGTAATGCAGCAAAGAGCTGAATCATTCCCCATAAACTGTCTTTCTTTTCTGCTTCCAGAGATCCTTTAGCCAGACGATGGCTAGTCACCTTATTATTTCATCAAGTTGACTGAGGAAATTCTTCCAACCTCCTGAGGAAAGAAAGGAATATAAACATTTCTTTGTACTTTATTGACACTAACCAATCAATGGCTGAAGGAGATACACCTTTGAAAGGTGAAATCAAGGCACTTTAAAATCAGAAAGAGGTGAATATCTCATTTTCTCTGTTACCTCCTCTTTATATCTCATCATTTGGCCCAATGGGTGGGAAGAACACAGTTGATCAAGGCTTTCTTTATTTCATGATGGGTGGGGGTGGTAGTGGTGGGACTGCAGAGAAGTGCATTCCTGAGGTCCTTCTCTGACTGTGGGGTGGGATTGAAGAGATGGAAGTCTAGTTACTTCTCCCTCCTCTCCCTTGATTCCTTATCAGGGATTTGGCCAGAGATTTCTCTCCACTTAATTTCTAGCTCTAGGATTCTTAATCTTTACCTTTGGCAATCTGATGAAGCCCATGGATCCCTTCTCAGAATAATGTTTTTAAATAGGATTGCATAGGAAACTAATTATATTGATATAAAAATGTGAATTTTCCCACTTGAATTCATGGATCCTGTGAAATTTATCCAAGGTCCAAACCTTGTCATGACTTCTTAAGCCATAAGGTAAGCACCTCTGGTCTAGATGTCCCAATTTCTTGAGTTTTAAACTTGTCTTCCATTTTATAGAAGACCCATTGGGTGTGGCTAAGTCTCCCAGTTAATCCAAACATATTTCCTGTCACATGGAGTTTTGATGGATTGATTTCTAGTCCTGTTTGTGCCCAGTTCACACCTCTGACTAATTCAATGGAACAGATGTGTTCTTACCTAATAAGGGTGTCAGAACTAAATGGAGCTGGTGATTTGGGCCTCTTACTCTCACACTTAAAGGCACAGGACAGATATTGCTTCTTATAGGAGGCTTTTCTCATTCCCTGAATTTTTAGTGCTTCCTACCCCTGTCATGTTTATTCTTTAATTTACCACATATAAATTATATTTAAATATGCTTTATATATTAGAAAGTATACCGAAATACACTTTATATTTACCTCATATATATTTTGTTGAAACTTTTCTATGCTTCTGTTGTTTCCTTGTGGTAGTATATAAGCCTTTTGAAGCTAGAGACTTTCATTTTGCCTTGTGTTCCCAGCACCTAGCATAGAGCAGAGTAGGTGCTGTATGATTGTTTCCTTAGAAATCTATCCCTCCTGAATCTATCCCCAGCACAAGCATTTTATAGCACCTACTATGTGCCAGGCACTGTCCTAAGTGCTTTACAATTATTATCTCATGGTGCTATTATTGTCCTCTTTTACATGTGAGGAAACTGAGGCAAACTGAAGTGAAGTGATTGCCCAGGGTCACACAGATAGCAAGTGTCTGTGGCTGGTTTTGAACTCAGGTCTTCCTGACTCCAGGTTGTGTGCCTTATTCAGTCCACCTCCTAGCTATATATACTATATATATGTCCACCTCCTAGCTATATATATGTACATCTGCTACATCCATCCATCATCTATCTATCTATCTATCTATCTATCTATCTATCTATCTATCTATCTATCTCTTTCCTCAGAAACACTGAGGGGCCAGCGTCTCATAAGGCACTCTACCAATTACCAGCATAAGAAAAATTCCCTGACACTCATTTATAGCCTTGGGGTGTAATTTACTACTATTATGGGCAACTATGAGTTCCTTTGCCTCAACATACAACTTCCAGCCTTTCAAATCAGGTAACCCGAGAGTCCAGAACAGTCACTAAAGTTTATTGAGCAGGGAAGTGAGATGATTAGAGGTGTGATTTTGGAAGAGTAATTTGATTGTAGGATCAAGAATTGATTAGATGTGTGACATGTGGGAGCCAGGAAGACTTGTTAAGAGGCTGGTGGGATGATGAGCTAGAAGAAAAGAAATTGAAGGTCTGAATTATTGTGGTGGGGATGGGAATGGGGAATCAAGGACGCATGAGAAACATTTTGGAAGTAGAAGTGATAGGACTTGGCAATTGGTTAAAAGTGGGAAATGGGTTGGATGAAAAGATCAAACATGAGTTAGAGGTTTTGAATTGAATGGAAGAGCATTTATTAATATATGCATTTATTACCATTTATTACTATAAGCCAAGTGCTGGGAATACATGTAGACAAAGGAAACAGTCCTTGCTGAGAGAAGCCATATTCTGACTGGGGGAGATAGCACATATAGTGAAAGCAAAGAATGATAGATAGGTTGAGTCAGTGGAATTGTTGGATCAGATATCAGAAAACTGAGAAAGGCTGAATAGATCAGAATACTTTGGGATCATAGATTTAGAGCTGGAAGGGATCTTCAAATCAATTGAGCTCAAACCCCTTATTTTATAGATTAAGAGAATGAGGCTCAAAAAAATTAAGTTACTTATCCGAGGTCACACAACTAGTAAGCGTTTGTCTTCATACTGTATCATCCCTCTGGGCTTCCTCTACCAACTTCCATTTGGCTGGCAGATGGGGTACCAGAGGGTAATGACTATTGTTCTCTGCAGGGCTATAGAGGCAACCCAAAGGGATTTAAGAGACTCTAGTACTGTTGCTCATAGGCCCCCATATGATGTGTTCCCCCTATCAATTCATTAGTTGAGATGCCCCCAATATCAAATTAACCAGTTGATATTGATTAGCTTTTGTAGAGAGATATTTGCTGAGAATGTACAGCAAGGAAAAGAGCATATTACAAAACCCACCCAAACATGGACACACTCTCCTTTGCTGCACGTGTTACTCCCTGAGGAAAGTGGGCTCAAACCTAAAATGATGGGCATACCCCTCCCCCCTTTCTCCTCCCCCCCGAGAAGTTTATTTTCACTCCTGCCATTTCACAATATTCCTAGGGAGAGTGGACTTACATTTAAAATACAATGTACTAAAGCACATATGGCTGAGAACCTCTTGATCCTGGGAGTCCTTTTCTCTTTTTGTGGAATCCCTACCAAGTTCACCTCTGAGTCTATCATAATCACTGAATGGATTATTCTGTTGCTCATAGGATATGGTGTCTCAGTGCTGGATCAATTGACAGCTGGCCTGGGCTAATCAAGTAACTCCTTAAGGATGGCTTCTCACCAGACTCAGCAACCAACAGACTCTGGTATCTATTCCCTGTTCCTGGAACTTTGATGACTCTTCCAACCTTTTGAAGCTCTTAAAGTCAGTCTGACTTTAAGACATTTACTGACATTTACTAATGGAAGATTAGGGAAGAATAAATATAAAAATAAAACAAGTACCATGAGCTCAAGGAAACACGGCAGTCAGGTGGGAGATTGGAGCCAGTACTTTTCCCCCATCCAAGACCTCACAGCACTTTTCCCTCCTCCTTTGAAATCCGTCAAGAAAGTGAGCAAGAGATCACTCATCAAACTTTTTGTACGCACACCCATTTCTGGCTCAGTAGCCAGTTAAATAGCTTTTCATCACCACATAGCAAGCTGACACAAAATAGAGGACTCCTTTGTGTGTTTATACATGCTGGGGAGCAGGTTCACAAAGCATCCATGCATATTGCAACTAGGCAGGACAAATTACACATACTCTAATGCCTGGCCTTCATCCATTACAGTGTGATTGGCCTTTTATTGAGGCAAAATGAGTTGGGACAAAATTTCATCTTAGGAACACTTATAATATACAATTATAAGAAATCAAAGGGAACAGAGGTATAGTCAGGAAAATGGTCATAAATAAAAAATAATACATTTTTTAAAAGGGAACAGAGATATGGTCATAAAATATTCTTATATACAACCCAAATACTGTATTGTATTATTCTTTGGTGCCCATGCCTGATACCACAGGTCTCTTAGCTGACATGGCATTTTAAGCCACAAGGGCACCCCCTTATAATAGTGAGTGCAGAAGTCCCAGATGATTCCTGTGTGAGTATTGACTTTCTGTCAATTTCCATTGCTGACACTTAAAGTGACATTGCAGAAAAAGCAATGTGAAAAGCAATAGAGTCTTGCATTTGGTGACCTAAGGGTAGGGATGTGTGACCTGACCTGAGTCATTCAAAAAAGCATTATGGATGAAGCAGAGGCAACATAGGCAGCCCTCACATGGGGCAGGACTAACACCTCCAGACTAGGGAAGCCCACTAGTACCCCACCACAATTACAGGGTCAAGACCTACCCCCTCTATAATAAGATAATAGGGTACAAGATCAGGAGTTGAAAGAGAAGTTAGAGGCAAACTCCTCATTTCACAGATGAGGAAACTGAGGCCTAGATAGGTAAAGTGATTTATTGAGCGTCATATAGCTAGTAAATATTTGCCTTTGCATCTCATTTGGGCTCGTTCCAGAGGGGAGTTTCCAACTCCCCACTTCATTGGCTTGATTTGAGCTCAGGTTCTCTGACTGTGGAATAGTTGCTTTCTCCACAGTTCCGAAGCCTCTTAGATCTGGAGCTGGAAGAGCCCTCAGAGGTCATCTAGTCTTCCCCTTTGTTTTATATATATGGAAACTGAGGCCCATCAAGGTGAAGTCACTTGTCCCAGGTCACACAGGTAGTGAGCCTCAGAGGCAAGGTTTGAATCCAGGGCTGGTGTTCTTTCCACTTCACCATAACAATATGGAAGAAGCACATTAAGAGATGTTGCCAGGGAAGCCTAGGACTGGTGGTCTTCAGGTTATGGCAGATGTTGGGAATCCAGAATTGTCTTAGATTTCTTAAGTCATTGTTCTTAGCTTCAGAGCAGCTTAAGCACATCTAGCATCAAAGCAGCTTTCTCAACACCAAGGACAGGAAGCCCTATGTGAACAGAGGGCCTCACATGTTTGATAGGACAGGGGGGGATTTTATTTGGTCTCAATGGGCCCCTCCCCACTGTGATAGTAGTCAGGGAGGTCTCATTCACTGGGAAATTGGGAGTGCATAGACTGGAACAGGATCGAAGTTGAAGTTCCATAGAAAGGTCATAGGCTCATTGAGCTGGAGCTTGAAGGGACTTCACTCAGTGCAACCTTCTCATTTGACAGATAAGGAAACTGGCACAGAGGGGTGAAGCTATTTCTACAAAATAACAGACATAAGTAGCCCATCTTGAGGCAGGATTTGGATCCTGGGCTTCAAACTCCACATGAAATCTTTCCACTGTTTCACTCTAGAAGGACAGAAAGGAGGCAGTGTCAAATAAGAGAGAGAAAATAAAGCAGTAGACAATAGGTCAAAGAAAGACTGGGACAAAAGCAGCAGTGGTTTGTCAGCCCTACAAAAGTGCCCAGAAAATGTCACAGTTTCCTTCTCTTTGAATTCTGTTTTTAAGGGTATAACTGAAAAATTGACTCCAGATGGCTATGCAAGAGATATTTGCTATGGTTCTGCTGTCCTCAAGTGAGTCACCCTGGGAGGACTTTCCCAACTGATCAATATTATATCTTAGTCGTTACAGGCTCTTGGGTCCATGTCTCAAGTTAGAGTGTAGGTCCTACTCCATTGTTTCAAACACCACCTACATTGTTGTAGAGACAATACTTTGCAAACTTGAAAATGCTACACAATGAACAAAAAATAAATCAAGTCCTGATTTGTAGCAATTGTAGATTTCTAAGGTGTGAATGATCATACTGAGCATTTCACAGTAGACTCCTACATCATCATCATCACCATCACCATCATCATCATCATCGTCAACAGCAACAACATCAAAGTGCTTGATTTGGATCTGGGAAGATCTGGGCTCCAATTTCATCTTTGATAATGACTAGCTTGCTGGCCTTGGACAGTCTTTTCAATCTCTCTTGACTTCAGTTTCCTTCTGTATAAAGTGAGGATGATAATAGCACCTACAATGTAAGGTTGTTGTGAAAATCAAATAAATTAATGTATGTAAAATGCTTTGCAAATCTTCAAAATTTTGCAAAATTAAAAATTTCCATGTTCTATATGTGATAGCTATTATTATGACTAATATTTACAATAGCATGAGTGCTCAGGTTGCAGTTGGAATCCCACCTTCGATCTTTGTGAGTTGTGTGACCTAGAGCAGAGCATTCCTTTTCTGTGACCCACAGATTTCTCACCTGTGAAATGGGGACAAGCCTCCCTGTGGTGCCTGTGTCACAGGGCTATGGATAGAGGCAAAGCAAATTTCAAATTTTATATAATTAGATAAATTTCTATCATTAGGATTATTTCCTTTTCTTTTTGTTATTATTACTTTTTTCCTGAATAACAGGTCTGACAATGTCATCCCTCTACTTAATAAACTCCAGTGGCTTCTGATTACCTCCAGAATCAAATACAAAACTCTCAGCTGGTATTCAAAGCCCTTCAAAACCTAGCCCCCTCCTACATGTCCAGTCTTCTATTTTACCCTCTCCCCCCACACATTCTTCAATCCAGTAACACTAACCTCTTTGCTGGCATTGTCATTGGCTGTCTCACATGCCTAGAAGGTTCCCCCTATTGGCTTTCTTCAAGTTCAAGAAAAGAAAATCCCATGTTCTATAGGAAAGGCTCCATTACCTAATGCTTCTTAATTCTAATACCTCTCCTTTGTTGATTACTTCCTATTTATCTTATATATGCATGCAATATATTTATCATATATAATATAGGATATATAAACTACATATAAGAAGTATATAAGTATATACAAAGATAATTATACATAAATGAGAGTTTATATATAGTGTATGTATGTATATAACTAGTTAGCTAGACAGATAGATAGTGCTTGTGCGCACATATTTGTTCACATGTTGTCTTGCCCAATTAGATTGTTAGCTCCACAAGGGCAAGGACTGTCTTTTGCTTGTATCCCCATTGCTTAGCAGAGTGCCCGGCACACAGTGGGTGCTTAATCAACATTTATTGATCGCTTATGATGATAGCCTGAATAAATACTCTCAGAATGAGACTCCTACAGAAAGCTCTGTGTCAGCAGACCATTCACCCAAACCTCATCCCAGGCTAAATTCACTGATGGCCTGAGAAGCCTCAGTAATGCTTCTATTATTAACTGATTAAAGTTCACAATCCTTTGTCTGGCATTCAAAGCTCTCTCTGAGAGAGCACCCTCCCCCTTCTTGTTCATACTTCTTTATGCATGGTACATTCCAACTTTCTGTCACCCCATGGAGACAGCATGCTATAATTTAAAAGTCTTTGTGACTGGGAAACTCATCACCCTGAAGCCAACCTGGTGATAAACCTGTTTTGTCTCATTGGAGCTAGTCCTTGGATGAAAGTAGGAGGCCACATCACCCATAGTCCATGATTTTTAGAGGCAGCTGGTGGTACAGGGGATAGAGCACTGGGTCTGTAGTAAGGAGGATGTAAGTTCAAATCTAGACTCAGACCCTTACTAGCTGTGTGATCCTGGGCAAGTCACATAACCTCTGTTTTCCTAGTGTCTTCAACTATATAAAAATGAGGAGAATAACAATACTTACCTCCCAGGGTGTTTGTGAGGATCCAATGAGATAATATTTGTAAAAAGTTCTTAGCACAGTTCCTAGTACATAGTAGATGATTAATAAATGTTTATTTCCTTACTTCCTGTGTGACCTTGAGGTAGTCATTTAACTGCTTTGACTTAAGTACTCTTTTATAAAATGAAGGACTTGGAAGACATAGTCTCTGAGGTCCCTGCCAGCTCCAGAGTCTATGATCTTACGACCTGTGACCATAAATCATAACGAGGATACTAATCATTGTTTTTATTATGACATAATCGGTAATTGCCTTCCTCCTCTTCCTCCTCCTCCTCCTCCTTCTTCAACAGTCAAAGCAGGAGTGTGATGTGGGAAGGGCACTGGACTTGCAATCATGATCTCCACAAGTCATACGTTAAGGTTTAATCTACATTATCAACATTTTCTTAAGTCTAGACAATGAACAAAAAATAAATCAAGTCCTGATTTGTAGCAATTGAAGATTTCTGAGGTGTGAATGATCACATTGAACATTTCACAGTAGGCTCTTGTGAGCATGTTTGAGCTAGTCCAGCACTCCTCCTCCTGAGAAGCTCCAATACTTACCCCCGGTGTGACTATGGCTAAATCACACAACCTCTCTAGGTTCCTGTTTGTTTTCTGCAGTACAAATGTAGTGGGGATACAGAAGTTCCTTGCAATTTTGGTATCGAGAACAATCTTCCTAAAATATGTTCTCAAATGAACTGTTAATGATGAATTCATTTGAGAAGGATGGAGACAGAAATACTAGAATACTTTCAGGCTGTTTTTGTAGAATCCAAACAAGGAGTGGAGGAAATCCAAACTAGGAGTGGGGGAAGCAAAATGGAACCAGGATGGTGAGGAACTCACTTATGGGCACCTCATGGAGGAGGGAACATTCCTTCTTGTAGTTTCGTATCATGACTAATTATTTTTACTAATTGAGTACTAAGACCACTTGTTTTTAAGTTGCAGAAGGATTATAAATGCTTTCCATGCCCTTTAAATTTCAGAGTCCTGGGCTAATGACTTGGTTATTCCTTCCTAGTTACATCATTTGCTGGATGATCCCCCAAACTCCTTTGCTTCACTGAGATCCTATAATTCTATTTTTTTTGGAGATGGTTCAGGCTTATGGCTTCTGATGGAAGCCTTTTGCAGCATAATGCAGATCTGAAAGTGACTGTGTATTTGCAGGAAAATTTATGATTCAGGATCTAAGACAGAAAAATGCAGGAGTTGGGACTAGTGAGCTGTTACGAGACGCTATTAGTTCCATTAGATGTTGGAAAGTTCACTGAAGTCTTGCATTGCCTACCTGGCTGAGCCATTCTGCTCGCCCAATTTGTCTTTCATGTTGATGGATGAGGGGTGACATTAGCATACAGATGGCTGCCCAGGTAATTCCTTAATTGCATTTTACTTTCATGTTGGTGACGTGGGCTGAGCATCAAAGACAGGAAGTCATGGACTTCCCAGGAGAGTAATGCTGGACAGAGGTCTTCATCACTCTTGGGACAGCTATAATAAGTACAAAACAAGCCAATGTTGGAGAGAATTGAAGAAGACAACTACAGCAAAATGTAGTCTTGGAGCTGTTTTATCAACAGTTGACAGGCAGCTGGGCATGTTTGTTTCTCCTAAATAGGAAAGAATTCTTCCCATTAATTTTGTTGAACATCAATTTGCCAATTAGAGACGGAAATGACCAAAGTACAAAGTCCATATCTTAGTAGCTGGGAAATAAATAATCCACGGGGGACTAAGAACTCACAAATATGGGTAGGTGGGTGGGGGTAGCTTTGAGAACAATAGAGATAATTGATTCTCATCTTTCCCTGTCCTTTCTGGACATCTTAGTCCCTCAGGTGAAAAATCACCCTCTCCTTTTGACATCTCTTTTGACAGACACCTAGTTACTCTGGCTTCATTAATCTTAACTTGATTTAGAGTCTCTTTAAATGTCATGAAATTCTATTTGAATCCATTTTTCTATTCCCTTCTCATCACCTGAAGTTCCCTCAACAATCCTTAATTTCTTTTCCTTCATCTGACACTTTTTCACCTAATATAATTGATTATCTATACTGGTTTTCCCATCGGGCAATAAGAGTGAACCCTTTGGAACTTAGGCATGACTGTAAATCATTAGGGACACCTATGATGTCAATGGAAACTGTCTCCTGAGTCATGAGAAAATATTCTTAAATTCAGAGCACTTCCTTCAGCATCTAGTACAGTGCTCACAATGAGTGACTACTCAATCGGTGTTTGCTAATTGGTCAGTGAGGAACTTGGCACTATTGTGCAATGCTATTGGTCTGTGTGTGTATCTATGCATACCTGTGGCCATATTTTTACATCTATATGTATCTATGTCTATCATCTATCTACCCAACTCTCTGTCTATATATTATTAGTGTTTCTTCCTGAACTTTAGGGCCAGAAAGGACTTTGAACATTCATCTAGGATATGCCTGCCAGAGAATTATCAGAGATTAAAGGATGGAAGTGACCTTAGCGAATCATTCCAGTCCAATTTCCTTGTTTTACAGATTAGGAAACTGAAACCCCAAAGAGGACATGGTTTGTTGAAGTTCATGCAATTAGTAAGTGGCAGAACTGGGATCCAAACCCTATTAATCTGGTTCTACATTTGGCATCCCTCTAATGCATCACATCCAGAGACAAGGTAAATCAAGCCAGTTATTGAAGATAGGTGCTTTCTTTGCTATTTCTTTTTTTTTCTCTTCTCTCAGTGCTTATAATGTAAGCTCCTTGATGGCAAGGACTGTTTCTCATTTGCTTTAATATCTGCATTGCTTATAATATCTCCAGACACATAATAGCAACATAATATGTTTGTTCATTGATCATTATTTATGACAAGGAGACCAAGACTAAGTGGCAGTGATGCTGAATGGGTAGAGCAGTGGACTGGGAATCAAGAAAAATTAGGTTTGAATTCTCCCTCTGACATTAGCTATGTGATGCCATGTGTAAGTTATGTAGTCTCCAAAGGCTCAATTTTCTCATCTGTAAAATAGGGATAGAAAAACCCATAATGACAACCTTCCAGGGTTGTGGAGATATTCAAATGAGGTAATGTGTGTGGATTTACAGGTTCTATATAAATGTCAGCTGTTATTAGTAATGGCCTACCCTGATTTTGTCCATGTGTTATTTCTGTGCTCCTTTCTTGGCTACTATATCCCTCTTCTTCATCCTGTCAAGCTCAACCTCTTTAGTCTCTTTAGTTTCACTCTTCTCCAATCCCCTCTACCTGTCCTAGTCAGGCACTGAAGGACCCAACACTACTGCTACCTGTTCTGTTAGGTAGTCAAAGATATTAATTAGTGGGGCCTTGAGTCTGCGCCAAACAAGACTTCCTAGCAGGAGTGGTGTTATGTGTATGCAGAGTACGGGGTCATTTATATGGTATGATTTAAAGAGTGCCAGAGACACTCCTTCCCCAATCTCTTCCCAAATTAAAACAATGACTATAACCACAACATTCTAATTAACACCATTAGTGATTCATTCTTTGGGATCACATATTGACCTCTCCTTGATTATTTTTCTTTAACAATATAATTACTCCTGGAGCAGGTAGCATATTAATTCTGCAACCTCTTAATGTTATTACATGTCTTTCATTGACTGTCCTAATAATTGGAAAGGAAAGTCTTTCTAAAAGACCTATCCAGAAATGGAATGGGTGCCTCCCCGTGGCATGGGTGGCCCTGGCTTCTGAAAGACTTAGCTCCTGGAGTGTATGCTCTGACAGTTTCCACCAAAATAGAGGGGATTTTATTATCACCTTAGGGATACTATCTGTCTCTAGGACTTCAGGATCCTAAAGCTAGAGGTGAGAGGGACCCCAGGCCTCATGTTGTCTAACTCCACAATGAAACTTAAGTCACATACATAGTAAGTGGAAGGGCTATGGTTCAGGAATCCAAGTTCAATATTCTTTCCCCTGGAGGGATGCAGAGATGAGCATTTATATTGCATCTATTATGTGCCAGGCACCACGCTAAGCACTTTTTTTAATACAAATTTTATCTCATTTGATAACAGCCCCTGTAGATTTTTGTCATTGTTCAGTTGCTCAGTCATGTCTAACTCTTCATGATCCTGTGGACTATGCTTTCCATAGGTTTTTCTTGGAAAAGAAATTGGAGTGTTTACCATTTCCTTCTCCAATTGATTAAGGTAAACAGAGGTTAAGAGAATTCTCCAGGGTCACATGGCTAGTAAACGTCTGTGGTCACATTTGAACTGAGGTTTCTTGACTCACAGCACCACCAGCTGCCTCTATAAACTGTGCATCATAGACCTTACCACCTCCTTCTTTCATCCAAGGACCACACCAGCTACTACTGGAGAGGTCTGTCCCCAGCATGGCTTCAGGGTGATGAATTTTTCAACTACAGTGACTCTTGAGTGCAATTGGATTTTTTTTTCGGGTGGGAATGAATATTTACCCCAGCAAAGTGATGCATTTCTTTTTTTATATATATATTTATTTATTTTTAGTTTACCACACACGGTTCTACATAATTTTGAGATCCAGATTTTCTCCCCTCCCTCCCCCTCCCTCCCCAAGACAGCATGGACTCTCATATAACTACCATGTATAACTTTGCATTGAATTAATTTATACACTAGTCAAGTTGTGGAGAAGAATTATGACCAATGGAGTGAATCATGAGAAAGAAGAGACAGAACCAAAAAAAAAAAAAAACCCAAAAAAACCCAAAAACAAAAACAAAAGAGAAGAAAAAAAGGTGAGCATGAAGTGTGCCTCAATCTGCATTCAAACTTCACAGTTCTTTCTCTGGATGCAGATAGCTCTCTCCTTCGTGAGTCACCTGGAGTTGTCCTTGTACCTTACGTTGCTGAGAAGAGCGAAGTATGTCAGGGTTGGTCCTCACGGAATCCATATATCTGTGGTTGTGTACAATGTTCTCCTTGCTCTGCTCCGCTCACTCAGCATTGTGTCATGTAGGTTTTTCCAGATTGTTATGAAGTCCGTATCATCCCCATTTCTTATGGCACAATAGTATTCCATTACCTTCATATACCACAGCTTGTTCAGCCATTCCGCAATTGATGGGCATCCCTTTGATTTCCATTTCTTGGCTACCACAAAAAGAGCCGCTATAAATATCCTTGTACATATGGGTCCTTTTCCCGCTTGTGTGATTTCTTTGGGATACAACCCTAGAAGTGGTATTGCTGGGTCAAAGGGTATGAACATTTTTATAGCCCTTTGGGCATAGTTCCAAATTGCTCTCCAAAATGGCTGGATCAGCTCACAACTCCACCAACAATGTAACAATGTTCCAATTTTCCCACATCCTCTCCAGCATTTGTCATCCTCCTGTTTTGTTATTTTAGCCAATCTGAGAGGAGAGATGTGGTATCTGAGAGTTGTTTTGATTTGCATTTCTCTAATCAGTAGTGATCCAGAGCATTTTTTCATATGCCTATAGATAGCTTTAATTTCTTCCTCTGAAAACTGCCTGTTCATATCCTTTGACCATTTCTCAATTGGGGAATGGCTTGTATTCCTATATATTTGGCTCAGTTCCCTGTATATTTTAGAAATGAGGCCTTTATCAGAGAAACTAATTGCAAAGATTTTCTCCCAATTTTCTGCTTCCCTCCTAATTCTTGTTGCATTGGCTTTTTTTGTACAAAAACCTTTCAATTTAACATAATCAAAATTATCCATTTTGCATTTTGTAATGCTCTCTATCTCTTGTTGGGTCATGAATTCTTTACTTTTCCATAAATCTGATAAGTAAACTATTCCTTGCTTTCCCAAATTACTTTTGGTATCAGATTTTACTCCTAAATCATGAACCCATTTTGACTTTATTTTGGTATATGGTGTGAGATGTTTGTCTATGCCCAGTTTCTGCCCTACCATTTTCCAATTTTCCCAACAGTTTTTGTGAAATAGTGAATTCTTAGCCCAGAAGCTGGCCTCTTTGGGTTTATCAAAGAGTAGATTGCTAAACTTGTTGATTTCTCCTACTTGTGTACCTATCCTATTCCACTGATCCACACCCCTATTTCTTAACCAGTACCAGGCAGTTTTGATGACTGCTGCTCTGTAGTACAGTTTAATATCTGGTATGGCTAGGCCACCTTCTCTAGCATTTCTTTTCATTAATACCCTAGACATTCTAGACCTCTTGTTTTTCCAGATGAATTTTGTTATTATTTTACCCAGCTCAGTAAAATAATTTTTTGGTAGTTCGATTGGTATGGCACTGAATAGATAGATTAATTTAAGTAAAATTGTCATTTTTATTATATTAGCTCGGCCTAACCATGAGCAACTGATATTTTTCCATTTATTTAGATCTGATTTTATTCGTGTGAAAAGTGTGTCATAGTTATGTTCACATAGGCCCTGGGTTTGTCTTGGCAAATAGACTCCCAAGTATTTTATAGTGTCTATAGTAACTTTGAATGGGATTTCTCTTTCTATCTCTTGCTGTTGGGCTTTGTCAGTAATAAAGTGATGCATTTCTGACACATCTATGTCCCATGTCTAGTATGGATCTGAGTTCTAATAACCTCCTAAACTAGTAAAGCACTTCAGGGTTTCCAATGTTCTCTGATTACCTCATCCTAGAATGGCATTTGTCATGCTAATGATAACAGAGATGCCGAAGCCTCCTAAACAATCCAGCAACTCTGAAACTTCACTTTATAATAAATGACTAGAAAGAACTTTTATCTGCAGAATCAGGATTCAGAGTCACTTGTTATTTTGAAATCAAATTCGATTCAAAAACACCTATTAAGTGCCTACTATATGCAAGGAAATGTGCTAGGTACTGGGGATATAAAGACAAAACCCAAGTAATCCCTGCCCCCAAGGAACTGGTATTCTAGCATGGTGGGGGTTGCCCAGCACATGCAGAGAGGCCCGTTAAATGCAAAGTACAGACAAAATTATACAAATAGTTTAAGGAGGGAGGGAGTCTGGAAAGGCCTGCTTATAGAAGGTGGCACCTGAGCTCTGCTTTGGAGGAAGGCAGGGCTTCCAAAGGGAGAGGTGAGGAGAGAGAGTGGTGGGTGGTGGGAGATGAAGGATGGAATGTGGGGTATTGGGAACAGCTAGGAAGACTCCTCATCCTGAGTTCAAATCCAGCCTGAGATGCTTAGTAGCTGTGTGACCCTGGGCAAGTCACTTAGCCTTAGCTGTAAGAAGGAAATGGTAAATCACTCCAATATCTTTGCCAAGAAAATATGTACAGTATGGTCCATGGGGTCATGAAGAGTCAGACACAACTGAAACGACTGAACAACAACAATATACTGCAAAGACTAGAAAAGAGAGTACATGACAAGGAGTCATGAAATAAGATGAGAAAGGCAGGTGGGAACCAGTTGTGGAGGCCTTCAAATGCTAAGTTAAGGATTTTTCATTTTATCCTAGAGGCAAAAAGAAGTTACACCATTTTCTGCAATGGAAAGAGTCATGTCTTGACTCAGAGAGTTCATTTAGATCATCTCTGTCTCTAGCTGCCTGTGTGGCATTGGCCAAGTCACCTTCGTGTAGCATCACATCTAAAATGAGGCAGGGTAGGGAACTCAATGATCTTGAGGTCTCTTCAAGCTCTAAAACTATGATCCCATGAATTTTGAAGAGCAGGCTGACATGATCTAATTCATATCTTTGGGAATTCCAATTTTGGGGAAGATGGATTGAAGAGGAGAGAGATAGGATGCAGGGAGACCAATTAAGAGGTTATTGTAATAATCCAGGTTAGAGGTGATGGCAGGTCTTAGAATCATTGGAATGAAAGGTCTTGATGAGGTTATCTCCACCATTTACACTCAGGTAACGTCATGTATCTCAAATGGAATTGGAGCCTATTGGAATTTAAACTTTTGCTTTTGGCAAAATACAACTGTGTGCTTCTCAGAAAAGTTTTCTAATAGAATCCTCAGAGGTATTTTAGATGTCAGGAGGAATTCACAAAGAATGGTTCATTCAATGCTATTTCAGGACAACCAGAGTCAGACTGGGCAAAGTTTTGATTGAGATAAGTATAAATCAATCTGGAGTTGATGTAAATGTTTACATAAGGCTTTAAAAATGAAAGAAAAACGTTCTAGGGACAAGGTGCATTTGTGGTTTTGCTGAACCCAAAATAGGAATGTTTACAGATGACCAAACTTAGATAGCTCCATCCTCAATCCTCATCAGAGAGTTACATGAAAGGAAAACAGGCTGCAATATGAACCGCTTCCTTGAATGGTAATATACAGCCCTGATCGTTCCTCCCTTTTCCCCCATTCTCTTTGCTAGAATTCATAATCTATAGCAGAGGTTCTCAAACTTATTTGACCTACTGCCCCCTCTAAAAAAAACTACTCAGTGCTCCCCCTCAATCTACTTTCTTTAACCCTTTAATGTTTTTTTGAAATTTGCATCATTTTAAAAGGAGAAATAAAATTAATATAGTCCTTGCAAACCTTAAAGTGCTATATACATTCTACTATTAATAATTATGATTATTACTTATTTACACATTATCTCTTCCATTAGTCCCTTTTTTTGCATTTCTTGTATCTTCAGTGATTAGCTAATATGCTAATAAGGCAAAAAATAGTCCCTACTCTCAAGAAGCTCCCAGTCTATTGCGGGACACATCATTCAAACAACTATGTATAAATAAAATACATACAAGATAAACTGAAGGTAGTCTCAGATGGAAGGCATTAAGATTAAGGACTGGGAAAGGTATCTTACACAAAAAGTGGAACTGTAAAGGAGACTTGAAGGAAGCCAAGGGAGTTAGGAGTATAAATGGGAAGGGAAAGAATTCCAAGCATGGGAGACCACCAGGAAAAATGCTCACAATCTGGAGATGAAGTATCTTGTGTGAGGAATAGCAATGAGGTCCTTGTCACTGGACCAGAGAGTCTACGGGCAGGTGTAGAGTATAGGAAGACTAGAAAGATATGAAGGGGCAAGGTTATGAAGGGTTTGGGATGCAAAATGGAGGATTTGATATTTGATTCTAGACATGATAGAGGGCATTGGAGTTGATTGAATAATAGGGAGACATGGTTATACTTGCTTGTTAGGAAGATCAGTTTGATATCTGAGTGGAGGATGACCTGGAGTAAGGAGAGACTTGAGTCAAGGAGACCAACCAGCAGGCTACTGCTATGATCCACGAGTGAGAGGACAAGGCCCTACTCCAGGTGGCAGTTTTAGAGTAAAAGAAGGGGGACTAAATGAAAGATGTTAAGAGGGTAGAATAGGGGAAGATGATATATATATTATATATATATATAATATACATACACACACACACACACATATATATATATATATATACATATATATATATGGAGAGAGAGAAAGAGAGAGAGAGAGAGAGAGAGAGAGAGAGAGAGAGAGAGAGAGAGAGAGAAGCCAAGAATGACACCTAGGTTGGTAGGTTGGGAGCCTAGGTGACTGGGAGGATGGTGACAATAGTAAGGAAGTCAGGAAGAAGGGAAAGTTTTGGGGGGTGACAGAATGAGTTCAATTTTGGACATGTTGAGTTTAAGATGTTTACTGGACATCCAGTTCAAGATGTCTAAAATGCAGTTGGGCATGTGACTGGAAGTTGGGAGAGTGATTAGGGCTGGGCAAACAGATCTGAGAATCAACTGTATAGAGATGATCATTGAAACAATGGGAGCTAATAAGATTAACAAGTCAAATGCCATAGAGAAGAGAAGAGAGCCTAGTTTAGAGCTCAGAGGGATTTCCACTGTTAATAGACATGACCTAGATGAAAATGCAGCAAAGGAGAAGAGATAAGGAGTGGTTAGACATGTAGGAAGAGAACCAGGAGAGAAAAGCATCACAAAAACCTAGAGAGAAGAAAGTATCAATGTGAAGAGGGGAATCGACATAGTCAAAAGTTGTAAACAAGTTAAAAAGGATGAAAGTGAGGAAAGGCCATTAGATTTGGAAATTAAGAGACCATTGTTAACTTTGGAGAGGGTAGTTTTGGTTGAAAGTTGCAAGCCAATTAAGAAGAGAGTGAGAATTACAGACAAGAGAGGGAAAAGAAAGTAAGTGACGGATATGAGAAATATTGTAAAGGTCAAAATGATGAGATTGAACAGTAGCTTGAATATTAGAGTGAGTGAGAGGAGACAAAGATGAATTTGGGTTGCTGTTTTTCAGTTGTCCAGTCTTGTCTGACTCTTCCTGATTCAATGGACCATAGCACTCCAGGCCCTGCTCTCCTCCACTATCTCCTGATGTCTGTCCAAGTTCATGTTTATTGCTTCCAGGACACTGTCTATCCATCTCATTCTCTGCCATCCCCTTTTTCCTTTTGCCTGCAATCTTTCCCAACATCTGGGTCTTTCCCAAAGGGTTCTGTCTTCTAATTATGTGTCCAAAGTGTTTAAACTTCAGCTTTAGTACCTGATCTTCCAGTGAACTTTTGTTGTTCAGTTGTTTTTCAGACTTATCTGACTCTTTATGACACCATTTGGGCTTTTCTTGGCAAAGATCCTGAAGTGATTTGCTATTTCCTTCTCCAGCTCATTTTACAGATGAGGAAACTGAGGCAAACAGGGTTAAGTGGCTTGCCCCTTGGTCACAGCCAGTAAGTGTCTGAAGCCAGATTTGAATTCAGGAAGTTGTCTTCCTGACTCCAGGCTCAGCACTTTATCCGCTGTGCCAACTAGCTGCCCAACTTCCAGTGAAAAGTCTGAATTGCTTTAATTTTGTTAATTTCTAAAAATATTTATTGATTTGAACTCATTCCTTTCCAAGGGTCTCTCAAAGTCTTGTGGAAATACTGCAATTTTAAAGCATTGATTCTGTGACATTCAGCTTTCCTTATAGTCCATTTCTCACAGCCATACATTGCTACTGGAAAAAAATCATAGCTTTGACTTTATGGATCTTTGTTGCCAAGGTGATGTCTCTGCTTTTTAGTATGCTGTCCAGGTTTTCCATAGCTTTCCTTCCAAGGAGCAAGAATCTTTCAATTTCCTGAGTTATAGTCACTATCTGTAGTGATTTTTGAGCCCCAAGAATATAAAATCTGATACTGCTTCCATTTCTTCTCCTTCTATTTGGCAGGAAGTGATGTGACCAATTGCCAAGTTTTTTTATGATAAGCTCCAAGCCAATTTTTATACTCTCCCCTTTCACCCTCATCAAGAGGCTTCCTAATTCTTCTCTACGTTCTGCCATCACCATGCTCTTGTCTGCCGATCTGAGTTTGCTGTTATTTCTCCTAGCAACCTTAATTCTAGTTTTTGATATGTCCAGCCTGGCATTTCACATGTTATACTCAGTTTATAAGTTAAATAAATAAGATGATAATTTACAGCCTTGTCATACTCCTTTTCCAATCTTAAACCAATCAGTTGTTTTGTGTTCAGTTCTAACCGTTGCTTCTTGGCCCACGTACAGGTTTCTCAGGAGACAAGTAAGATAATCTGGTACCTCCATCTCTTTGAAGACTTGCCACATTTTGTTGTGATCCACACAGTCAAAAGCTTTAGTTTAGTCAATGAAGCAGAAGTAGTTTTTTTTTCTGGAACTGCCTTGCTTTATCCATAATCCAGCAGATGTTGCCAGTTTCATCTCTAGTTCCTCTGCCTCTTTGAAAACCAGTCTTCTCCTAATTCTTGGTTCACATATTGCTGAAGCCTGGCTTGCAGAATCTTAAGCTTAGCCCTTCTGGCATGTGAAATGACTGCAATTTTTCAGTAATTTGAACATTCTTTGGCATTGTCCTTCTTTAGAATTGGAACATAAACTGATCTTTTCCAATTAACCACTGTTGAGTTTTCCAAATTTGCTAGCATACTGAATGTGGCACTTTATCAGCATCATCTTTTAGTATTTTAAATAGTTCAGCTAGAATTCTATCACCTGCACCAGCCTTATTGTTAGCAATGCTTCCTAAGGCTCCCTTGACTCTTCATTCTCCAAGATATTCTCCAGGATACTCTAAGTCAATAACCACACCATAGTGTCTACCGGTGATGTTAAGATCTTTGCATAGTTCTCCTGTGTAGTCTTGCCACCTCTTAATCACTTCTGTTTCTGTTACCATCTACATTTTTTGTCTTTTTTGCATGAAACATTCTCTTGTTATCTCTAATATCCTTGAATAGATCTCTTATCCTTCCCATTCCATTGTTTCCTTCCAGTTCTTTGCATTGCTCATTTAAGAAAGCCTCCTCATCTCTCCTTGCTATTCTCTTGAATTCTGCAATCAGTTGGGTATATCTCTCCTTTTATCTTTTCCCTTTTGCTTTCCTTCTTCACTAAGCTGTTTACAAAGCCTCATCAGATAGCCATTTGACTTTGTTGCTCTTTTTTATTTTTGGAATTTTTTTGGTTATTGTTTCTGCCTCCTGTGCAATATTGCAAACCTCTGTCCATAGTTCTTCAGGTGCTCTATCTACCAGACTGAACCCCTTAAATGTATTTATCATCTCCACTTCATATTCATAAGGGATGTTATTTAGGTCATATCTATATGGTCTGATGGTTTTCCCTATTTTTTCCCTTTAAGTCTGAATTTTACAATAAGAAGCTCAAGATTTGAGCCAGTCAGGTCCAGGTCTTGTTTTAACCGACTCTATAGAACTTCTCCACCTTTGTCTGCGAAGTATGTAATTAGTCTGATTTCGATATTGCCATCCGATGATGTCCACATTTAGCATCATCTTCTGTATTGTTGAAAAAGGGCGTTTGCTATGACCAGAGAGTTATCTCAACAAAACTCTGTCAGTTAGATTTTGTACTCCAAGGCCAAACTTGCCTGTTATTCTAATTATATTTTGCTTTTCTACTTTAGCATTATAATCTTTTATGAGGAGTATAACTTTTGCATGGGCATGCTTATTTTCGAGAAGATATTGCAGGTCTTTACAGAACTGATCAGCTTTGTCCTTTTTGGCATCAGTGGTTGGAGGACAGACCGTGACATTGAATGGTTTGCTTTGGATTAGAACAGATATCTTTCTGTCTTTATTGAGATTATACGCCAGTATTGCTCTTCTCACTCTTTCATTGACTATGAGAGCTACTCTTTTTCATCTAAGGGATTCTTGCCCACAGTAGTATATGGGGTGATCACCTGAATCAATTTCACCCATTCCTATCTATTTAAATTCTGTGACACCCGAGATGTTGATGTTTAATCTTTCCATCTCCTTTTTTGAGCACACCCAGCTTACCCTGGCTTGTAGATTCCAGGTTCCTATGCAATATTGATCTTTGCAGCAACAGACTTTCCTTTGATCACCAGACACATGTACAGCTGAGCTTCCTTTCAGCTTTGGTCCAGATGCTTCATTAGTACTGGAGATACTTGGAGTTGTCCTCTGATCTTCCCCAGGAGTGTGTTGGACACCCTCTGACCTGAGGGGCTCCTCTTCCTGTGACCCTCTAAGGGGTTTTCTTGGCAAAGAAGCTGAAGTGGTTTGCCATTTCCTTCTCCAGTGGATCCCCTTTTGGTAGAACTCTCTACCATGTCTTAGTTTTTGCATAGTTTTCTTGAGCTATGCAAGCCCCTCCCCCATGGCAAGGTGGTATTCCAGGAGGGGAAGGATGACTTAGAATTTATAAAACTTAGTAATTCAAATGATGGCAGAATTCTGGACAGAAATAGAAAGTTATGAAGAAGGCTAGGTTTTTAGGGAAAGATTGGACAAAACAAATTTATGAAGCCTATGATACTTCATAAATGATACATCATAAGTGAGATTATTAGCGACCTGGTGACATGGGGCTGGAATTAGGGAGTAAAATAAAGCAAGATAGATTTTGGAGTCTTTTGTGTAGAGATAATGGAATTCATGGGATCTAACGAAATCACTAAGAGTGATTGAAGTGAGGCAGGAGACAGTCCCTGAATTATGCCCATGCATAGTTAGTGGAGAACACTTAATGGATATAGTCTATTGTGGTGGATCAATCAGGAATATGAGGATATCAGGAGAGGGGAGTGCCATGAAAACCCAGGGAGAAAAGCACGTGCAGATTAAAAGGCTAATCAATAGTTTCAAAAGCTACAGAGATGTCAAGAATGATGAGAACAGAGAAAAGGCTTTTGAATTTGACAAAGGTTGGGTGGCTACCTATTGGACATGTTGCGAACAGTTGGGCTAAAAGACCTCTGAGGCCCCTTTCAATCCACTTCAAACCATTAAGCCTTAATTAGGCATTTGCTTTATGCATGTTACCTTCTCAAGGGCCAGAGACTTAATGACCAAAAGAAAAATAGTACCTACCTCAAAGGAGTTTATAATCTTCTGAGACTCTGATTCTATGATCACTTAAAGAGGGGGAACTGTGTTCATATTATAATGGAGGGGGCTCTGAATTTGGAGTTTGGAGATATGAGTTCAAATCCTACCTATGGTACTAATAGTACAGCTATAGTACTAATGGAAAATTGAAAAGATACCACATTTTATTTTGTATTATTTATTTATTATTGATTGAGAACTGTATCTAGTCAGTGTATCAATCCTCCTGGCTCAGACTTGGACTTGATTGCATAGGCCCCAGTGGTAGAGTTTGTAAGAGTTTAACTTTCCTACTTCTATGGGCTACAGCATAACCACAAAGATTCCAAATTTGTATTTTTTGGAAGGAAGGAGAGAGTAAAAGAAAGACAAGTCCACCTGATCATAGGATATTTGCCCACCATTAGACCTTTCAGGGGATGTGAGTCAATTCTGTGTTTTTCCCTGTTCCCGTGGGTTATGGAAATTCCCTTTGAGTAAAGCCAAGCACAGCCCACCCTTCATTTCTGTGTGATAAGCCAATCTTAGTTTAGTTTGAATCACTGAACTTTTTTATGTAACCAGCTGTGTAAAAGTTTCTCCACCTGTCAGAGGGGTCCTTAGCTACTGAGGGGCCTAGGATCTCATTTATTAGGAATTTCTAGCCTTGCTAATCTATCATAATCAAAACTTTATAGCTCAGTTTCTCTTTATCATAGATTTTTTATTGTGACACTAATGAGGTACAGCCTTGGGTAAAGTTATGTCTGATGAACACCATTAAGCTATGTATACTCAGTAATCTAATCAGCTGCCTTTGTTTCTATGATCATTTTTATACAGATGGAAACTGGAAAACTAATGATATAAAAACTTCCCAAGCCTCAGTTTCTACATCCATAAATGGTTATAATACTTAATGATTAATTATTCCATCTATTGATGGTGACTAGCAGGGTTAATTGTACATAAAGTTTCTGTTAGGACCCTCTTACTCCCATATTACTTTGAGAGTTTTGATGCTATTATTTCAGTCCTGAGATCTTCCAATGGTGATCATCAGCTCTTCTGCCATTTTAAATCTGAGTATTGTCTGAAATTAAGTGATTTTTGTAGGTTCACACAATCAATATGAGGCAGGAATTCAACTGAAGTCTACCCAAAGTAAAGTCTGGTTCTCTAGTTCTCCATCATGCTGTTTGTATTTATTTTTTGCATATTTTATATTTATTTGAATGAATGTAGGAACGAATGAATGAATGGAAAAATGTTTCTTGAGAACTTGGTATAATTAATAAATATTAACAGTGTACCTTGTGAGCAACACTAGGCAAAGCACAAGAGATAAAAATAAGGAAAAGAAAGACAGTCCCTGCCCTCAAGGAGCTTACAGCCTAATGGGGGAAGACAAAACCCAACAGAAAGCTGAAAGGGAATTCATAGAGTCAAGACTAAGCAGAGCTGCTGATGGAAATTAAAGTGTTTAGCTGGAAAGTTCTGAGACCTCTATAAAGGAAGACTTTGGGAGAAGTTTAATTTACAAAGTTTATAAAGTTTGTACTATGTATCAAGCAATGGTGGAGGGATAAAATTATATAAACAGCAATAGTCTTGCCCTCAAGGTGCTTGACTTTTAATGGGGGAAGACAACATATATAAGGGAGATGTGGCCAGAGCAGGATATTTTGGTGTGAAAAGTTTCAGGGATTCAGAGTATGGTGATTGGAGACTGACATACTCTTTCCATTAGCAATAGTTGTATTGATTTGCTTAAGGTTCTAGAATTTGAAATAGGGAAGAAGGGTTAGGATTGTTGCAGAATAGATGGCAAGGTTTAGAGATAAGCGTGTCTAGAGCTGTCAAGATGTAGTATATCATGTGAGATGTTAATCAGTAGTTGGGTTAAGGAGGAATGCCCAGGCAGGGTTGGAGTTCAGGGTTTGGAGGAAGGTTAGTTTTCAAGTCTTGATCTGAGGTCCAAGCATTTATTAGTAGGGCAACTTGCCAAAAGATCTTGGGGAGAGATGCTTATCTCTTTATAGGTTACTCCATCCACGTAGATTTTAAGTACCTTGAAAATAGCATTTTTTTTTCTTTTCTTGGTATTCACCCAGTCTAGAGTAGTGCCTAACATTAAAAAAATAGGCTTACGACACCATTTGTGTAAGAAAATTCCAATGAAGAAACTCCTACCAGTGCAAGTCAGCAACTAATCTGCAATTTAGATTCTCTGAGAGTGTTGAGGCACTGAGAGCATCATTGACTTGGCCGATTTTAAGCGGCCAGCAGAAATCAAAGGCAGGGCTTGAACAGATCTCCAAGGAGGACTCTTGTCAGTCCACGATACTGCTTGTATGTTAGTAAATAGTTGTGATTAAAGTTTATTGAATTAATGAAGAAAAAATGAATTGTTTGACATCAACTTCATGTCTATGAACCCACTCCTTTTCCCCTTTGGGGACAGATTTATCTTCATGAATGCAGTAGAAGATCCCTTGACAGACATAACTTTTATTTCCACCTGCCATCCTGGGCTAATATTTACTGAGTGAACTCTTGGCTTTGGGTTCCAATTCATTTTGTATTTAAATCAACCTCAGGGGAGAGGAGAGCAGCAACACGGAGAAGGGCAATAATTATGGTCTTTTCATGTGTACAGCTTTCTATGCACCATGTCATTAGACCGTATATATAAAGAGGAGATAACCACCAGGAATCCAGCAACAGGTGCAATGCTGAAAAGATAACTAACTACAATTTTCTCTTTGGTTTAGCTGTGGGCTTCACCTTCATCTACCAACTGCCTTTTGAGCTATATATAAAGGTCATGGAAGACAGCTTCACCTTTATCACACTTGACAAAACAATGCACCCAACCTAAAAGATCTTTCAGCTCCTTATTAGACATGGCTGATTTGGAATGCAAGTGCAACTCATTTACTCTGGCAAGAGATTAGTGCATAAAAAAGAGGCTTCCACTTATTTTTCAATGTAGAACCTGATTTGTAAGTTGAAAAAAAAGATTCAGGGGATATCTTCAGAGATAGAGGATAGAAAATATTCTTGTCTCTAGAAGGAAGAGAAAGGCAATTCTTGGAAGTATAAATAATTGAACATCTCAAGGAAAGTAAGAAAAATAGGAATGAATGGAGAACAGCACTTTCAGACCATAAACTTTAACATAAAGAAGGTTTTATCAAAATTTTTTGGTGCTGACTTAAAAATGAAAAAAAAAACAAATGAATGATCAGACCCAATAAGCAAGGAAAACATAAATTACTTGGGAAGGGTCTCATTATTTCACAGGATTGGAAAGCAACTTACCAAAAACAGGTTCAGTTTAGAACAACATCTTACACCGCACATACACCACAATAAATTACAAATGCATACCTAAATATAAAAGGTCATATTATTTCAGATTTGGAAAAAGTGTATGGAAGTATCTCTCAGGAAATATTTCCTCATAATTAGAGTCATTCCTAAATGGAATTGGCTGCCTTAGCAGAGTGAGCTCCCCGTCACTGGAGATCTTCAAGCAGAAGGATAATCATTGATCATGATATGGGACTAGTATTCTTTTTGATTATAAGGTGTACCATTAAGGTGTTCTGTGATCCTATGAGGAAATAAGTTCAATGTTGGTTGGAGACAATAATAAAAAAAGATGATCTTTTCATGCAACTGTTTTACAGGGATTATCTTAGGCTAAGGTAAGTTCCTGCTAAGGTCTCTGTAGTTCTGGGCCTAAAGTTAGGGTTCATGGGAAATTATTGATACATAAATACATAAATTATTGAACATAAAGATTCCCTTCCCTTTCCCCTTCCTCTTTGCCTTTCCCTTTCCCTTTCCAATTCCATTTCCCTTTCCATTTCCCCTCCCTTCCCCTTCCCCTTTCCCTTTCCCTTCCCCTTCCCCTTTCCCTTCATCTCCCTCCTCCCCTCTATCCCTCCCTTCCTTCTTTCCTTCCTTCCCTCCCTCCTCCCTCTCTCTTTCCTTCCTCCCTCCCTTTCTTCCTTCCTTCCTTTCTTCATTCCTTCCTTCTTTCCTTCCTTCCTTCCTTCCAAACTGTTACAACTCACTACCTCATGATACTAGGGTAACCTTGGTGGGGAGAATACACTCTTACTCTTCACACTGTAACTCCTAAGCCTTTGCTGGTATACTTGCCATTTAACATATTAGCCTAGATGTCTACATTAGCTTTTAGTTAAAAACCTTTTCCAAATGGATAGCAAAGGAAGAATAATCATAACATAACATTCTACTTATAAACCTGTGACACCTTCTGCCAATGAAAACATTATACCTGGATTGGAGAGTGAGCACAAACTTAGAGAACTACAGCAAAGAGGTACATGAGTAGGAAATGAA
The DNA here is from genome assembly GCF_011100635.1 of Trichosurus vulpecula. Taxonomy (NCBI): domain Eukaryota; kingdom Metazoa; phylum Chordata; class Mammalia; order Diprotodontia; family Phalangeridae; genus Trichosurus; species Trichosurus vulpecula. The sequence continues at coordinate 427,172,491 of NC_050575.1, read as the reverse complement.
TGTGTCCAGGGTCAACTCATAACCTAAGACAAGCAGGCTTGATGACATTTTTTACCTTCAGAAATGATCTCAATTATACTCATGGGTAGTTGGGTGGGTTCACTGATGGGTGGAACAACTCTATTGGCTGCTACACTCTTCTGGATCTCTACCTCTAGGTGGTTACTTCCTTGCTGACTACTGTGCCCAAGTCACTTCTTTTCTGGGATGCTCAGGTAGTATTGATGTTTTTCAGCATAGTATCTGTAAGACTTTGCCAGTTCTGCTTCCTTGTCTAGGTTCTCTGGTAGCATTAATGCTCTTTTGGCAAAAGAGAAAACCCAAGTCTGGGGCCTGAAGAACTTTTCCAAGTCCGCTTCTTGTTTAAGGACTTTTCAGGCAATAGGTGGTAGTGCAAGCTCCAAGTTCTCTCTTCAATTCTCGGCCCTTGGCTAAGCTCAGATCTGCTACAAACTTGGTTTTTCTCTGAGCCCTAAGGTCAGTGTAGTTTCCAGCAGCAAGTGGAAAATCTTCTTTTTTTCTCCTTCTATTCAGCTCTTCTAAGCAGGAGGTGGCAATTCAGGCTCTGAGGTGTTTTCTTCTTTTTTAAAGACCTGATTGAAGGATTCTTTTCTGAACCGATTTTATGGTCTATTCTGACCTAGTCAGAGATATGGCCTTCACAAACCCATTGGTTATTATGTGTGAAATGACTCACCTATGTCTTGTGGGGAGAAACCAAAAATCCGTATTCCTGCTAGCCAAGTCAGAATTAGGCAGTATCCATTTGTCTCATGGCCATCAAATACTTGTAGGTATTTGGATTTCCCAGGCATCAACCTTAACTTGCAAATTAGATGCTAGGAAACAGGACATATTGGTTACTTCAACTCCGATTCAGTGATTTTTCTTTGTGGGATGTTTCCTCACTGTTTTCTTAACCACTGTCCTTGTTCCTGCTCCTTTCTGGTAATAAAATTTTCCAAATCAGAAAGGGGCATTACCTTACAATGGAATCATAGATTTAGAGGTGGAGGAAAACCCTAAAAGCCAATCCACTCATTTTATAGATAATTAAAGCCTATGGAAGTTAGGTGACTAGCTGAAGAAAAGGCAGTAACAGAGGCAAAATTTGAATTATGACCTCTGAACCTAAACCAACCACATTGTATTCTTTTTGTTATACCATTCTACTTTACTTGCCTGGAAACATTGGGCTAATAATGTGTGGCATCTACCTACTTTAGAGGATTATTATGAGACTCTAATGAGATAGTGTAATGATTTTCAGATTATAAGTAGGTCTATGAATTTGGCCAACCGGTATTTATTTATGAAATGACTACTATGACTGGACCACTCTATATAAATAAACATTTCAGCTTTCATTGTCCTTTCTATTATTCTATCTGATTTTTCTACTACAGATGACATTACTGAGAGTGATTATGGTTAGGTGCCTATGTAAATGGCCTGAGGGATGCGCATGACTAGGTCCCTACCAAAATGAGCTCCACACAGAGATTACTCTGATTTAGGGATGACAGTCAACATTTATAAGGCACTTTAAGGTTTATAAAGCACTTTAAATTCAGTTTCACTCAACTCAACTGAGTGTAATAAGTACTTATGAAGTACCTGCTATGTGTCCGGAACTATGCTAGACATTGTACGTATAGAGACAATATGTGCTTGCATGAGCAAATGAAGAGTTTATGTGTATGGAAAATAGTTGGAATTTGCACATCTTCCTTCCTTCCTTCTTCTATTTAATGCATTTTAAAACATTATTCTGAGAAGTGGTCCATAGACTTTGCCTGACTGTCAAAGGGGTATGAATTATAAAAAAGTGAAGAATTCCTGATCTAGAGGAGTGCAAAATGGCACATCTCTTGGCTCCATGACAATTTTTGGTCATTTCCTTTCCTTCCATTTGCAGTGTTATTTCCCATCACTCAAGGCCCACATGCATAATTAGAACAAATATTTCTCCAGACTTGTTAAAAGCATAGTGCAGAATCTACGAGGTCTAGCATCAACTCTCATTTAGCTAATTCATATAACTTCAGTCTTTATTTTTCTAACCAAAACGACCTCTTTCTTGCCTAGTCCCCCAACAAAGATTGGAGGATATGAGCACAACAAAACAGTTGGCCAAGCTCTACCTACCCTGTTGCTTTGGGAACCACATTATCCATACAATGTAGGAGCCATTTTGCCTTACCCTAGGAGCTCTGCTCTCTGTGCCTTTGGATTTAGCTTTAGAACTGAATCAAGACTTTTTTCTGCTGCACCCAGTGCCTCCTTAGCTAGCTTTACTCTTTGGCTTTTATTAGTGCATTCATTGTCCTTGTTTGGATCTTGCTCATGCCCCAGAGGGTATGCCTTGGCTTTTAAAGTCTTAGCATAGATAAATGACTGGAGGGAAGAGTGGGTTGACTCTGTTGGGACTGCCACGTTCCTATAGAGAACTCACCCTATTGACATTCATTAGTCCCAATTCTCTCTTACCATTTCATATATCCCACCCACATATTTTGCCCAGTACCAGCTTCAAAATAAGAAAGTGAAACTGACCTCAGTGCATTGTGGGTAATTAAACTAACAATAACAGCGGTAGCGTAGCCCAGTAACTGGCACAGCTTAATAACAGTTACATCTTATCTCAACTTTTCTTGTTTTGTCTTATCTAATAGTAGTCTAATGAATATATGACAATTCACATCTCATTATATCCTCACGACAATCCAATAAAGGTTATTCAGAGTATTGTGGTAGCATGGGCAAAGACACAGATGGGGATGGAGGAGTCCGCATTCTAGGCATAATTCTGATAGCGACTAGCTATAAGACCTTAGGTAAGTAACTTTGGGTCACTGGACCCCACTTTCCTCAGCTATAAAATCAGACAATTTCAGAGCAAGCATTAAAATGTAATTTTAATGTAGTATCTACAACAAATATGTTGTGTAGAGGTAGTGTAATATCTACAAAAGTGAGTATCTGATATCTTCTAGAAGACCTCTAGTGAAAGGGAACCCACTATTTTCTGAGGAGTCTTTTTCATTTTGGGGACATAAGGATCCTGTATTATAAGACCTCAAAAATTTCTTTCCAGCTTTGTTATTCCAAAGCATTATATGATTATGAGATGAGAAAGATTGTGGCTATTTCTTCTTGTACTCTCAAGCTAGAAATGAGTTCATTTTAGAGCAGGAAATAAGAAACATGACCTTGATTGAATGCTGATGAAGCACCAGAGACTGCTATCAAGGAATGAGATGGAATTTTCATCAGTGGAAACTTTAAAAATAGAAGAGTCTCTGTGTCAATGCTAACTTTTTTAATTTTCAAAAATGATCCTGCCTCATGCAGATAATTCAGGGGTAGACTGGGCCTGAGGTGGCTGGAGCAATCATTTATTCAATTTATTGCTGTAAGCACCACAGATCTGGCCCAGTAATTTTCACATGCAATTATGTATTTAATGTCCACTACTGTTCTGCTGAGATTACTAGCTTAGGGCACTGTTTGGCTGTGAATATTCATTTACATTTCTTCAAGGCAGTGAAACACAAAATAGAAGGACCTTTTTATCATCATCATTAATTTCAGTTGCTGATGCATGGCAGGCAATTCACAACTTTTTTTTTCCCCAATGTCTTTAATCAACCCCTACCGGTGTGGTTCTCTGTAGCAAAGCAGTGCAGAGCAAGGTCAAGATCCAGTCTATTTCAAGGAGTGCATTGATAAGCTGGGGAATGTCCCTAGGAGGGTGTCCATGATGGTGAAGGATCTATCAAAGGGTCTATGAAGAGTCTGTGCCAAATGAGAATTTCTTGGAGGAGCTGGGGCTATGTAGTCTGGAGAAGAAAAGGCTTGAGGGAGTTCATGATAATTATCTTCAAGTATCTGAAAGACTGCCATGTGAAGGATGACTTACACTTGTTCCCAAAGGGCAGACCTAGGAGCAGTGAGTGGGTAAAAAACTGTAGAGTTAGAGATAGGATTGGAAGTAAAACAAAACGAAACAAAAAATCTTGCTAAAATGAGACCTGGTGGTTATTGTTTGCTCTTTGTCTGCTTCGATCAAAATGACATCACTATTTCAGAGTCAAAGTGTCTGACTGTGACTGATCAGATAAATATGAACTCAGAAGGCTCTACCACAGGTTGGATAAAAATAATCCATATGACCATTTGGGAGGAAGATGGCTCTGAATTTGTGCATCTCCTGTTTCTTTTGAGCTACTGTAATTCTGTTTTGCTCATAGAGCACAGTGCCTTCTTTGATATGGACATGCCATGCTGGGAGGTCCTGTGCCAGTGTCTCCCATGCTTCATGATTGATAGCAAAGATCTTCAGAGAGACTTTGAGAGTGTCCTTGTACTGCTTCTTCTAAGCACTGTGTGAGCACTTGCCTTACATAAGTTCCCCATAAGTTATTCTTTTAGGCAAATGTACTTTTGGCATTCCAACAACATGGCCAGCCAATCAGAGTTGTGCTCTCTGGATTAGAGTTTGAACGCTTGGCACTTCATCTCAAGAAAGGACCTCAGTGTCAGGTACCTTATCTTAACAGGTGATCTTCAGAATCTTCCTAAGACAATTCAAATAGGAACCATTCAGTTCTCTGGAATGGTGCTGGTATACCGTTCAAGTTTCAGAAGTATACAACAATGAGACCAGGACAATAACTCTGTAGGCCTTCATTTTGGTAGGCAATCTAATACCTCTTCTCTCTTACATTTTCCATCAGAGGCTGCCAAACATTGAGCTAGCTCTGGCTCTGGCAATATGTGCCAACCTCATCATTTATATAATACATCACTGAAAAGTTTACTGCCAAGGTAAGTTAACTTATCCACAGCGCTCAATATTTCTACATTTGCTGTAACCAATGGTTCCATGTACGGATGGTGTGGTGCTAACTGGTGGAGTGCCTGTATTTTCTTGGTGTTCAGGTCAAAATTAGCACAAGAGACAGGGAATTGATTCATACTCTGCTGCATCTCAGATTCAGAGGCTACATTGAGTGCACAATCATCTGTGAATAAAGAGTCATGTACCAACACTTCCTCCACTTTAGTCTTGGCTTGTAGTTTTTTCAAGTTAGATAATTTATAGTCAGTGTGATAGCTGACCTCTATGCTCCTTTCATCCTCATTGAAGGTGTCTGACAATATTACTGAAGACTTCATGCCATGGGAGAGAGTGCACAGCACTGTTTTACTTCATTGTTGGCTGGGAAAGCTCAAAAGCTTGGTCCATTATTCAGAACCTGTGTAAGCATACCATTATGAAACTGGCCTACAATGATGATGAACTTCCCCCATCAGCCAAATTTTGTTATGATCTTCCACAAACCCTCATGACTGACAGCTTTGAATGCTTTGGTCAGGTCAATGAACATTGTGTATAGACCTCAGTTGTGCTCGTATCATTTCTCCTGGAATCGTTGGGCAGCAAAAACAACCATTTCCCAGCCCTCTCTGAAGCCACACTGGCTCTTGGGTAGATGAGCATCTCAGGTGAAGGATCTGCCTGTGAAAGGAGGACTCTGGTGAGAATTTTGCCAGTAATGACTAAGAGACAGACTACTCCCTTCCCCACCCCCCCCTCCGGGATTTTCACAGAACAATCTATTTCTTTTACCCTTATAGAGATGGACAGTGGAGGTATCCTTGAACCCCTAGGGGATGACCTCCTCTTGCTGTACAACCCAGAAAATTTCATTCAGCTTTTGTATGAGCAGTAGACCCCCTGCCATATAAATCTCATTTGGAATAGTCATTTTTCTTCATTGGATTATTGAGCTAGAAGGGAATTTGAGGTCATCTAAAACTTTTCCTTTTGTAAATGAAGAATTTGTGGTTTAAGTAGGTGAAATGACTTATCTAAGATCACAGAACTAGTAAATCTATTTGAACACGTCAGATGGAGATTTCCCTAGATTTATGTATCTTACATTTCCATTGGGTTACTATGATTCCACTTTGCTCATGGAGCACAGCTCCTTCCTTGATGTGGACATGCTGTGCCGGCTGGTCCTGTGCCAGTGTCTCTCATGTCTTATAAGCAATACCAAAATTTTTCAGAGAGACAATGACAGTGCCCTGGCAGTAGTAACTGGGGGAAAAGGAGATTGGAATTAGCATATTTCATTAAGTCACATTTCAACATTTTTGATTAATTTCCATTCCATTCCATTCTATTCAATGAATATTTATCATGGAACACCTGTGTGTATGGCACTAGGCTTTGGGGATGTAAAGACAAAAAAAATAGTTCTTGGTCTTCAGGAACTTACATTTGCCTGGGGATGGGGGTGGATTATGAGAAAGAAACAAGTAATCAATCATTCAATCAGCAAACACTTAGCAAGCAATACTATGTGTCAGATAAGGAAGTGCAAAGTGTAAATACAGTTAAAACAGTGATTTCAAAAAAAGATTACTAACAACTGAGAGGATGCGAAAAGACTACTGCAGGATATAGCCTCTGAGCCATATTTAGATGTCTAGAAAAATTCAAAGAGTTAGACATAAGAAGGAAGACTTTTCAACAAGAGTTGAGAAATCTTCATGCATATGTTTCCATGATGATGCTGGTGTGTTTCATTGTTCATAGGGGATCTGAACTCCATCATTTGGTTCTATCTCACACTTGGCAACCCAAATAAGTAAATTACAACTTGGGGGGAGAAGAGGTAGATTTAGTGGGGGTGGGAAGATCAGAGGTGGAGGGTGGAGTAGTGGGGCGGTAGAGGGAGCATCTGCTTTCTTCTGACAAGATTATTCATGTAATCACCCCCTGCAGAAAATGCAGAGTTTGGTAGATGTATTTTTAAAGCACATTATCTATTACGCACACATGAAGGAATTGGGTAGTTCCAAATAATCCTCTCTAGATATGCTCATTTAATAGGTGGCTTCAGTTATTATGGAGAAATGGTGCTGCCCATATATTTGAGTGATGGGGAAGAGCGTATAAAATATTTTGTCATCAATTCTTTTAAAATGATAGCTTAAAAAATAGAACAGAACCACAAAATAAAATGACAAAGCAACAATCAATTAACAAACATTTATTAAGCACTTACTATATGCCAAACACTGAGCTGTGTGCAGTCAAAAGGCAAATCAATAAAAAAACAAAATGCTAACAGCAGCAACAAAAACAAACTAGCTCCTGACCTCAAAGAGCTTATATTTTAATAGGGGAGGCAAAAAATAATTTATTTTGTGTAAGGAGTAACAGGTAGAAGGGGACCAGATGTAACCAGTAACACAGATCCTCCTCCCCATCCCTGGCCCCCCAGAGAAGTCAGTTGGTTACTAGCTGAGGACAAGATTAAGGAGATGACTCTCTTGAGGGCCCTAGGCATGCCTGTTGGCTTAGATTAGCCAAGAATGGAGAACTGGGCTTCTAAACAATAGAACAAGATATTTTGTGTAATAGGAGCTTTCTAGTCCTGGGCATAGCTTCTGTGTATAAGGAACTGATTATCCTACTGGTCTCGCCACAATTGGAGTATTGTGTTTAATTGGACTGTCATATTTCACAAAGAACATTGATAAGGTGGGAAATCTTGGAAGGAGAGCAACCATGACAGTAAAGGTTCTTGAGCTCATATAATTTTTATTGTGGTTGTTCAGTCATGTCCAACTCTTTCATTCCATTTGGGGTTTTTGTGACAAAGATACTGAAGTGGTTTGCTGTTTTCTTCTCTATCTCACTTTACAGATGAGGAAACTGGGGCAAACAGGGTTAAGTGACTTCCTCAGGTTCACATAGCTAGTAAGTGTCTGAAGCCAGATTTGAACTCAGGAAGATGAGTGTTCCTGAATCCTAGGTTGGTACTCTATCCTCTACACCACCTAGCTGCCCACGCATATGAGGAACCTTTAAAGAACTGGGCATGTTAAGTGAAAGAAAAGACTCAGAAAAGACATGGTTGTTTTCTTTAAGTATTTGAAGGGAGGTCAATTATTTTTCTTTTTTTCATTAAGATTTTTTATTTTTAGTTTACAATACACAGTTCCACAAGATTTTGAATTCCAGATTTTCTTCCCTTCCCTCCTCTCCCCCCTCCCCCCAAGACAGCATGGAATGTGATATTTCTTCAACACATACCTTCTCATTAAACTTATTTACACAATAGACAAGTTGCAAAGAAGAATTATGACCAATACAATGAATCATGAGAAAGAAGAAACAAAACCAAAAAAAAGAGAGAAAAAAAGAAAAAAAAAAGAGAGCAAATAGTTTGCCTCAATCTGCATTCAGACTCCATAGTTTTTTCTCTGGATGTAGACAGCTCTTTCCCTCATGAGTCCTTTGGAGCTGTCTTTGAGCCTTGTATTGCTGAGAAGAGCCGAGTCTATTGAAGCTAGTCATCATAGAATCAATATATCTGTGGTTGTGTACAATGTTCTCCTGGTTCTGCTCCCTTCACTCAGCATCAGATCATGTAGGTCTTTGCAGGTTATTATGAAGTCTATATCTTCTGCATTTCTTTTTTTATGATTTTTTAAATTTAGTTTTCAGCATTGATTTTCACAAGAGTTTGAATTACAAATTTTCTCCCCAATTCTACCCTCCCCCCCACTCTAAGATGGTGTATATTCTGGTTGCCCTGTTCCCCAGTCAGCCCTCCCTTCTGTCACCCCACTCCCCTACCATCCCCTTTTCCCTTCCTTTCTTGTAGGGCAAGATAAATTTCTACGCCCCATTGCTTGTGTATCTTATTTCCTAGTTGCATGCAAAACCTTTTTTTTTTGGTTTTTGAACATCTGCTTTTAAAACTTTGAGTTCCAAATTCTCTCCCCTCTTCCCTTCCCATCCACCTTCCCTAAGAAGGCAAGCAATTCAACATAGGCCACATGTGTATCATTATGTATAACCCTTCCACAACACTCATGTTCTGAAGGACTAACTATATTTTGCTCCTTCCTAACCTATCCCCCTTTATTGAATTTTCTCCCTTGACCATGTCCCCTTTCGAAAGTGTTTGTTTTTGATTACCTCCACCCCCATCTGCCCTCCCCTTCATCCCCCCCTTTTATTTTTTTTATCTTCCTCCCTCTTCTTTCCTGTGGGGTAAGATACCCAACTGAGTATGTATGGTATTCCCCCTCAGGCCAAATCTGATGAGAGCAAGGTTCACTCATTCCCCCCTCACCTGCCCTCTCCCCTCCTCCCACAGAACTGCTTCCTCTTGCCACCTTTATGCGAGATAATCTACCCCATTCTATCTCTCCTTATCTCCCTCTCTCAGTATGTTGCTCTCTCATCCCTTAATTTCATTTTATTTCTTTTAGATATCTTCCCTTCATCTTCAACTCACCCTGTGTCTGCACTCTCTCTTTTATATATATATATATATATATATATATAATATATGTGTATATATATATATAAACACACACACATATATATACACATACATACACATACACATAGATATATACATACATACACATTCACTTATATATATATATACATAAACATATACATATATATATGCATATTCCCTTCAACTACCCTAATACTGAGGTCTCATGAATCATACACATCATCTTTCCATGTAGGAATGTCAACAAAACAGTTCAACTTTAGTAGGTCCCTTGCAATTTCCGTTTCTTGATTACCTTTTCATGCTTCTCTTGATTCTTGTGTTTGAAAGTCAAAGTTTCTATTCAGCTCTGGTCTTTTCACTAAGAAAGCTTGAAAGTCCTCTATTTTGTTAAAAATCCATATTTTGCCTTGGAGCATGATACTCAGTTTTGCTGGGTAGCTGATTCCTGGTTTAATCCTAGCTCCATTGACCTCCGGAATATCATATTCCAAGCCCTTTGATCTCTTAAAGTAGAAGCTGCCAGATCTTGGATTATTCTGATTGTGTTTCCACAATACTCAAATTGTTTCTTTATGGCTGCTTGCAGTATTTTCTCCTTGATCTGGGAGCTCTGGAATTTGGCGACAATATTCCTAGGAGATTTCTTTTTGGGATCTATTTGAGGAGGCGATAGATGGATTCTTTCAATTTCTATTTTGCCCTCTGGCTCTAGAATATCAGGGCAGTTCTCCTTGATAATTTCTTGAAAGATGAGATCTAGGCTCTTTTTTTTGATCATGGTTTTCAGGTAGTCCAATAATTTTTAAATTATCTCTCCTGGATCTATTTTCCAGGTCAGTGGTTTTTCCAAGGAGATATTTCACATTGTCCTCCATTTTTTCATTCCTTTGGTTCTGTTTTATAACATCTTGATTTCTCGTAAAGTCACTAGCTTCCACTTGCTCCAGTCTAATTTTTAAGGTAGTATTTTCTTCAGTGGTCTTTTGGACCTCCTTTTCCATTTGGCTAATTCTGCCTTTCAAGGCATTCTTCTCCTCATTGGCTTTTTGGAGCTCTTTTGCCATTTGAGTTAGTCTATTTTTTAAGGTGTTGTTTTCTTCAGTATATTTTTCAGTATTTTTTGGGTCTCCTTTAGCAAGTCATTGACTTGTTTTTCATGGTTTTCTCGCATCCTTCTCATTTCTCTTCCCAATTTTTCCTCTACTTCTCTAACTTGCCTTTCCAAATCCTTTTTGAGCTCTTCCACAGCCTGAGACCAGTTCTTGTTTTCCTTGGAGGATTTTGTTGTAGGCTCTTTGATTTTGTTAACTTCTTCTGGCTGTATGTTTTGGTTTTCTTTGTCACCAAAGAAAGATTCCAGAGTCTGAGACTGAATCTGGGTGTGTTTTCGCTGCCTGGCCATATTCCCAGTCAACTAACTTGACCCTTGAGTTTTTCAGCGGGGTATGACTGCTTGTAGAGTTAAAAGAACTATGTTCCAAACCTGGGGGGATGCGCCAGCTCTGCCACACCAGCACTCCTCCTTCCCCAAGAACCTCCAACCTGGACTGGACTTAGATCTTCAGCAGGCTCTTCACTCCTGCTCTGATCCGCCACTTAATTCCTCCCACCAGGTGGGCCTGGGGCCGGAAGTAACTGCAGCTGTAGTTCTGCTGCTGCCCCACCTCCTCTGCCCCCCGGGTGCTGGCCGAACCATGAACTCCTTCATAACTCTGTCCCCAGCAGCTTTTCCCACTAACCTTCTCTGTTGTCTTTGGTGTTTGTGGGTTGAGAAGTCTGGTAACTGCTGTAGCTCACTGATTCAGGGCGCTAGGGCCCACTCTGCCCGGCTCCTGATCCGGTTGGTCCACGCCCTCCCATGCTGGGCTCTGCTTCTGCTCTGCTCTGCTCCCAGCTCAGTGGGATAGACCTCACCCAGAGACCATCCAGGCTGTCTTGGGCTGGAGCCCTGCTTCCCTCTGCTATTTTGTGAGTTCTGCAGTTCTAGAATTGGTTCAGAGCCATTTTTATAGGTTTTTGGAGGGGCTCGGGCTTCTGCATTTCTTATAGCACAATAGTATTCCATTATATTCATATACCACAACTTGTTTAGCCATTCCCCAATTGATGGGCATTCCCTTGATTTCCAATTATTTGCCACCTCAAAAAAGCTGCTATATATATTTTTGTACATACAGGTCCCTTTCCCACTTGTGTGATCTCTTTGTGATACAGCCCTAGAACCAGTATTGCTGGGTCAAAGGGTATGCACGTTTTTATAGCCCTTTGGGGATAGTTCTAAATTGCTTTCCAGAATGGCTGGATCAGTTCACAACTCCACCAACAATGTAACAGTGTTTGAATTTCCCCACATCCTCTCCAGCATTGATCATTTTCCTGTTTTGTCATGCTAGCCCATCTGACAGGAAATATGTGGTACCTGAGAGTTGTTTTGATTTGCATTTCTCTAATCAATAGTGATTAGAGCATTTATTCCTATAGATATCTTTAATTTCTTCCTCTAAAAACTGCCTGTTCATATCCTTTGACCATTTCTCAGTTGGGGAATGACTGTACTCCTATAAATTTGGCTCAGTTCCTTGTATATTTTAGAGTTGAGACCTTTATCAGGGATACTGGTTGTAAAGATTTTCAGGGAGGTCAATTTTTAAAATTAAATTTCATTTTCATTTTCAGTTCCACATTTTCTCCTTCCCTTGATGCCCTCCCCCACCCACTGAGAAAGTAAGAATATGATACCCATTATACATATATAGTCATTTACATTGCCATTTTCTGAAAAAAAACGCAAGAAAAATAAAGGGGAAAATTTTGTTTAGTCTTCACTCTAAGTACATCAGCTCTCTATCTAGAGGTGGATAGTATGTCTAATCATGAGTCCTTTGCAGTTGTGGTAGATCATTGTATTGATTAGAGTTACTAAGTTTTTCACAGTTGATTTTCCTTAAACTACTTTTAACTATGTAGGTTGTTGTCCTGGTTCTCCTTACTTCACTTTGCATCAGTTTATATAGGTCTTCCCATTTTTCCCCCTAAGGTTAGTCATTTTGAAGAAACATTAGATATATTCTATTTGGATTTAGAAGGTAGAACTAGGAGCAGGGTATTGGGACTCTTGGACTATGGCAGGGAATCACCTTGACCAGACTTGAGTTTAGTTTTTTTGGGATAACACATTAAATCCACTGGCTGTAGCTACAGTCTGTCCTCCTCGCTAATGAATTTTGGGAAGAAACAGTCCTTTCCACTGAGTTCCCCAAACCAACTTACCACTAGTCTCAAGTCTTGACATCTCTCTCATCTGCTACAGAAGTTTTTTTTGAATGTTCTGCTCCATTTCCAGGTGCTCACCTCAACTCTCATTCTGCCCCGTTCCTGACAGATTACTGCAATGGATTCCAAATGCTCCTTTTTTGACCAGTTGAGTCATTGCTAGATAGGTTGATTTTCCCCCCTTGTCGGGCCAGATCCTTTTCCTCTTCAGAATTCCCTACATGTAGGATTCCTCCAAGAGCCATAATTTCACTGTCAGAAGAAACTTCATGGGTCTGACCTCATATCAGTCTTGTTTACAGCATATCTAACAAATGGCAATCCCAGTTCTACTCCCAGGATTCTGATGAATAGGAACCTACTAACACCTCCGGCATCTCAGTCCAATTTTGGATAAATACAATTGTTAGATATCTTTTCCTGACATCAGTGATGAAGTATTTATTTAGTACCTACCATTTGCCAGGCACTGTGCTAGGCAGAGGTTATATAAAGGAAAAAAAGGAAGAGAATTACTGCCCTCTGGGAGCATACATTCTTCTTGTGGGGAACAACATGTTCACATATAAGTTAATACAAAATATATACAAATGGAAGTACAAAGTGATGTAATTTGAGGTGGGGAAGGAACAGTGCTCTGAACAGAGAAGTAGGAGTTTCAAGAGGTAGAGATGAGGAAGGAAAGCATTCCGGGCATGGCAGACTGGCTGTGGAACGAGTATGGAGAAAGGAGATGAATGGCATGTACAGGGAATCGCCAAGGATGTCAATTTAGCTGGGGTGGTTGTGCCATGTTTTAAAAGCACCAATTAGCCTTTGGCTCTGGGAGATAAAGTCATGCATGTATAAATGCTGATCTCAGTTTCTTTCCACAAATTCCAAACCTGCCCCAATAAATAATTAGAAACATTTATTTTATTTTATTTTCTAATAATATTAGGTGAATATTGTACAGAATAGGGAGGGAGAACTTGTAGGGAAATCTGCTGTGGGATGTTGAGTGTTTAAAGAAGAAAAATATTCATAGAATGATTTTATACACAATTTATCAAAAAGAAAATATACTTGTTTTATTATAAAAGAAAAACCCTTCATGCTATATTGATTTCACATGTAATTCTCCATCAGTACCACTATCAATCACTTACAGTGGTTTAATTGTGCTCTTTAATTGGGCATACAACCTCCCAACATCGTTACTTAGACTGTGGAGCTGCTGCACCAGTATTTTATGTACAAAATAGAAAGCTCACTCTATTCAAAATGTTGATTTTCTCCAAGAAAACATGAAAGATTCTTTTACTTTCTTCCTTTCTTCCTTCCTTTCTTTCTCTTTTTTTACCTTTCCTTCCTTCCTTCCCTGTTTCCTTCTTTTCCTTCCTTCCTTCCTTCCCTCCTTCCTTTCTTTTTTCCCACCTTCCTTTCCTCCTTCCCTTTTTTCCTTCCTTCCTTCCTTCCCTTCTTTCTTCCTTCCTTCCTTCCTTCCTTCCTTCTTTCCTTTTTTCCTTCCTTCCTTCCTTCCTTCCTTCCTTCCTTCCTTCCTTCCTTCCTTCCTTTTTTCCTTCCTTCCTTCCTTCCTTCCTTCCTTCCTTCCTTCCTTCTTTCCTTTTTTCCTTCCTTCCTTCCTTCCTTCCTTCCTTCCTTTCTTCCTTCCTTCCTTCCATCCTTCCTTCCTTCCTTCCTTCCTTCCTTCCTTCCTTCCTTCCTTCTTTTCTCCCTCCCTCCTTTCCTTTCATCATTTTTCTTTCTTTTTCATGGTTATAATGGGTCAAATACTAAACATTCAATTCTAAGCATCTTTAACTTGCCATCTTGTTGTAATCTTTGGATTATTCCAAAGCTTCATATCTCTCTATTCCACTTCAATCTTTCCTGAGGTAGCTGGTGGAACAGTGGATAGGGGGGGTGTGTGTTGTTGTTGAATTGTTAGGTTATGTCCAACTCTTTGTAACCCCACGGACCATAACACCCCAGGCAATGACCTTAGGTCTAGTGTGCCCGAATGCTAGACCTGAGTTCAAATCTGCCCTCAGACACTTACTAGCTTTTTGACCACAAGTAAGTCACTTACTTTCTATTTGCCTCAGTTTCTATAGCTGTAAAATGGTGATAATAATACCTTCCTTGAAGTTTAGTATCAAGTTAGAAAGACAAAAAATAAAACCCAAAAAGTGTTTAGCACAGTGCCTGGCAGATAGTAGATGCTATATAAATACTTATTCTCTTCCTTTCTCTTTTTCTCTAATTTCTTACCTTGTCTCCTCAGGGTCGTCATAGTCATCATCATCTTCATCGTCATCATCATCGTCGATAATAACTGCTATTAATATAGCATGCTTTAAAAGTTTCTAAAACCCTTTGAATAAATTATATTATTTGAACTTTATCTAGTGAGGCAGCAATTACAGGTTTTACTGTCATTCCTCTTTTACAAATGAGGAAACTGAGGCTCAAATAAAGCAACTGACTGTGTTAACATTACTTTCAAATATTATAGGTAAGTTTTGAACCAAGGGCTTCCTGACCCCTGGTCTAGCTATCTTGCCATTAGAACAGAAGAAGGATCTGCATTAGCCTTTTATCCAACAATCTGGAGGTGGGTATTTAAATGCAGGTCAGCCTGACTCCAAGTTTTGCCCTTTAGGTACTGTGCCAGACACAGGACTTGAGTCAGTCCTCTTATCAATAAAACATGCTGAATTGGAACCTATATCTTCATTACCTTTCATTCAGTCCTCCAGATAAGCAAAGCCTGAACTAGTCCCCTTTCCAATAAACCAGAGGTGGGATTTGAATCTAGGTCTTCCTGAGTCCAAGCCCAGACTTCTATCCCCAGTAACTAGAGAGGTAGCAGGTCTTTTTCTCACTCATTTGTAATTGCTCGAAACATAAAACTCCCTTGGGTCCATCAGGACACTTCACGCTACCTTTATTTTAAGCTTAACTCTGTTGATTCTTGCTTTTCTTGCTCTTTCTTTGATATTCCTCCTCTTTGCTTCTCATGACCAGGAAGCTGGATAAATCCTTATTGCCAAAGCAGGATTATTCAGAGGATTTACTATGCACATATTTATATATACAAGGCCAGCTACTGCACTGTTGGTAAACCTTTTGTTCAGATGGTTGTGAACTCAATGAAGCCTCTGTGGGAGGGAGGATGAAAGAGTATGGATTCATTCTCTGCCACGTGCTAATTTTGGACTGACAATCAATGCTAGACAGAGGTTATCCACCAGCCAGCACCACGCTATCTATATGTGGAATCATTGGTCACAGCAAATGGAGAGACTTTGAATGATGTGGATAAGTTCACTTACCTTGGCACTAAACTCTATAGGGATGTCCACATAGATGATGGGGTTTATGCACACATTCTCAGAGGTAGCTCAGTGTTTGAAAGCCTTCAAAAGAAAGTGTGGAAGAGAAGAAATATTCGGTGTCCCACCAAACTGACATTCTGCAGAGTTGTGCTGACTTCATTGTATGCTTGTGAAACCTGGGCAGTAGACCAGCATCTTGCCGGGAAGCTGAATTGCAACCATTTGAATTGTCTTAGGAAGATTCTGAAGATCACCTGGCAGGATGAGATATTAGACACAGAGGTCCTTTTTCAAGCTTAGCTGGCAGAGCATTCAAACTCTATTGCAGAGAGCTCAACTCTGAGGGCTGGCCACAAAGCCTGAATGCCAAATGCACGATCATCTAAAGACTATTTTATGGAGAACTCACACAAGGCAGGCACTCAAATGTTGGTCAGAAGAAGTGATACAAGGATACTCTCAAGGTCTCTCTAAAGAACTTTGATATCAATTGTTAGACATGAGACACTGGCACAGAACTGCCTAGCATGGAGTGCCCACATTAAAGAATCACAGTAGCACAAAGAAAGTGAGATGTATAAATCCAAAGACATCTCCATCCCAAATGTTCTAATGAACTACTTTTACCCAACCTGTGGTAGAGCCTTCCAAGTTGGTATTGACTGATCAATCAAGCCAAACACTCCTTGCCCAGTCCTTTACATTGTGATGTCTTTGAAACAAATGTCGAACAACAAAATCTATATATGTACCTGTACCTGGTGCTGCTGCCTGTCACAGGTGGCATTAGCCTTTAATATTCTATAGCTAAACTTAGACTTTTCTTCATTCCATAGAAAACCTTGGCATTTTATTGGTTTCAATCTTTTAGCGATTAAATATCTAAAAACATGACTTGATTTCTTAATATTCTTACCAAGTAAAGTTTAAAGAAATCAATGCTTTTAAAAAGGCTCTATTCAGTTTGACAATTCAATGTTGAAAACATTAGATACTAGAGACACACAGAAAAAACAAACAAAGAGTTCCTGCTCTCAAGGGGGTTTCATTGCATTGGGAGGATACACCTAGCATGTGTGAGGCAATGAGGCAGCAGGGTATGGACACAAAAGCTCCGATAATGGGACTTGTGACCTAACTTGGGGGGCATTTATGGACTGTATATCAATATAATTGACTTCCTTTGTAATTCTATGTATTTTATTATGTGTATTTAAAAAGTCGTTTGATGAGTTGCCCCTAGCCTTCAGCAGACTGCCAAAGGGTCTATGGATAAAGTGGTGAACTGGGAGTCAAGAATTCTAGGGTGTGAGTCTTGTCTAAAGTACTTACTTGCTCTGCGACCATGGGCAAGTCACTTAACCTCTCTGGGTCTCAGTTTCCCCATGTGTAAAATGAGAGAGTTGGATTTTCTAGCCTTTAAGGTCTCTTCCAAATCTAAATCTGCGTTCCTATGGCATCATTCACAAGTCATCAGCCAATAAGCTTACTATGTCCTAGTCCCAATGCTAGGATTTAGGGACAAAACTCCAGATCTGAAATAGTCACTAACTTTAGGGAACTTCTGCTGTGTGAAGAGGATACACCATGTGCACAAATAGGGAGCTTGATGAGAATATGAAGTGAACGAATGCCAAGTAATCTCAAGGGAGAGAGAGCAGTGACACCTGAATGCCAGGAAAGGCCTTAGGTAGGGGGTGGCCCTTGTCCCACTATTGTGCTGCGTAAGAAGCTGGGGAGGCCATGAGGCTCAGGAAAGGAGGGAGAGCATCCTAGTTAAGGGGCCAGCCTGGGCAACGGGAGGGTTTGTAAGATGGTATGGGTGATAGGGCTTTTTTTTTGTAAGGGATGATGGAGTGAACTGGATCCTTCTGGCAAGTCATTTCAGCCAAGTTTTCCCGGTTGATTATTTAAATCGAGTCATTCCACTATGTTGCATTCAATTGCTTTGTATTAAACGTCACCTTTTAGTATTCACTATGCTTTTATATTGTAATGTATGTATTGAGAGTTATATCTGTGTATGTGTATATGTAAAGCATATATATGTTGATATTCATATATGCATTGTGATATATACACATACACATCCCTAGGGAAGCCTTAGTTTTTTTCTACTCTATATCTTGTACTCTGTTTTCCAATCCCCTGGGTTAGAAAACAAAGAATCAGAAAGATGCTGTCTTCCCCAGGCTTATCCAGAGAAGTAGGGAAGGGTCTAGGTTCAGAGCCCAAATATGATCTCTCTCCCACCCAATTCCAGATACTAGGATGGTTCTCACAACGGCTGCTTATGCTGTGGTAGCAGAGCCTAGAACTGAATCCTTCCCACCACCCCAGGCTAATGGGGGAAAAACTGCACTTTTTCATTTGCCCTGAGCATGCTGAAAGCTGACACGGCTGGATTGGTTTATTTTTCTCTGTTCTAACAATTGCTTTGGGTCTGTGTAGTTAAATATTTCTGTAAAAAAGAAAAAGAAAAGGAAAAAGAAAAAGAAGCCAGAAAGGATTCCTCCTCTCCCTAAGGCCTGGCAGCTTTCACTTAATCTGTTTTCCAATCTCCTCATCAATTCCCTGCAGTTTAACTGATCCTGCCTGAGGCCTTGACATGGCTGGAGACTGAAGCTGGGCTCCAGGGCCTGGCAGCCTGGCCTTGCTCTCCCAGCTCAGAAGGAGGACAGGATATTTGTCTTTGTTCATTTCCTTTCCTAAACATGAGCTGGCTGTTGGCTGCAGTGGAACAGGCTTGGAATGAGAAGTAGATAGCAAATGAGCCCAGGCTGGGGAGTTCCTGAGAATGGCAGACTTTCAGAGGGAGCAGAGGGACTCTAGCACTATGGCCTCTGCCCCAAACCTGACCTAGGGTCCCCTCTATGCCATCCTGGACAAGTGGTTATTTGGCCTCCATTGGAGGATGTCCACAGAGGGAGAACTCAAGGCAGCTTAATCCACTTTTGGATGGCTTTGTTTTAGCAACTTTTACCCAACAGCAAACTTAAAGCCACCATTCTGTGGAAATTCTCGCTCTGCCTTCTGGGGCCAAGCAGAAGTCCACTTTTTTCCATTCACATAAAAGCCCTCCAAGTACATGAAGAGTTATTTTTACCTCCTATCCAGCAAAAACCTACTTTTCTCCATGGCTTGTACTGTCATTTATTTTCTAAGAACATGACTGTGGAGCACCCTGAATGCTAGGCTAAGGTGCTGGGTGAGAGGAGGGAGGGTGGGGGAAAAAGGGCACTGGATTTGGGTCCAGAAGACCCTGGTCCAAATCCTCCTCTTAGACATTTATGAGCTGTGTGACCCTGGGCAAGTCAGTCAGTAGATAAACATTTATTAAATGCCTACTACTTACCATAGGACAGCTAGGTGGTAAAGTAGGTAGGGCACTGGGCCCTAGAGTCAGAAAGATTTGAGTTCAAATGTGGCTCAGACACTTATTAGCTGTGTGACTCTGGTCAAATCACTTAACCCTGTTTGCTTCAGTTTCTTTATTTTGTAAAATTAGCTGGAGAAGGAAATGGCAAAGCACTCCAGTATCTTTGCCAAGAAAACCCCAGTTGTGGTCACCAAGAGTCAGTCATGAGTGAAACAACTGAACCACGACAACAAGCTATTTACCAGGCACTGTGCTAAATGCTTGGGATACAAAAAGAGCAAAGCATTAGTTCCTACTCTCAAGGACCTCATAATCTAAGGATAAGCTCACAATCTCAAGAAGTAACTTTCCCCTTATGAATTTCACTTTACATATCTGTAAAATGAGGGAATTAAACTTTCTGGCCTCCTGCATCCCTTCTGGCTCTAAATCTGCCACCCTATGACTTCATGAAAGAGAAAGCAAAAGCTTGACATCTTCTGTGTGTGTAGTGCACCTTGCATTTATTTCCAGCTCATACAATCCTCGGCTTCTTTCAATGCTCAGCTCAGGTGCCACCTCCTATGGTCCTATTTTTCTGGTCCACTCCTTCCCTCCTCCTTAAATTATAACAAATGTGCTGATGCGTTTTTATCCCACTAGGAGATTTCAAAGTTTAAGGAGATACACAGAAAATAACTCAACCACAAAATATTTGATTGTAGAATGGAAGCTCCTTAGTGCACTGTGGTGTGACCCAGTGGTGTCAACCTCATATACATATGGAGGTGTGTGTGATGAAAGACCCTCACCAATTAAAAAGTTAATTTATAATAATATAGCCATCTCAGGGTGGGAACAGAAATAAATTTTATTCAATTCTTGAGAATAGGGAGTCCTTTGCCAGAACAGATCTAGCAAGGGAAGCGCTTTACAAGCAGCAAAGCACCAAAAATTATACCTAACACAAGAGAATTCCCACCCACCTCTGACCCTTCTCACCATTGGCTGGGAGGCGGGCTTACAATCTGAGCATGAAAGCTAGACAAAGAACCGGGAAATCGAGGCACAGAAACTCTAATTCCCATTCCCTTAGTTAATGATTACAACTGAGGTGACACCTATAAATCTAAAGAAGGAGAATAGGATAAGGGGAGGGGGAGACCCTCTCCATTCTTTTACAGTACTTTTACAGAAAGGAAAGCAGGTCACAGTGACCCTATTCTTACTGAGCAAATCTTTAAACCAGAACCAGAAGAAAGAACAAAAAGTTTCAGGGTAAACTTTCCCAGAGGCTGAGCCATCAGACTCTCATGGCCTCAGAATTTTTCCACTTCCTTATTTCCCTATTTCTTGATTTTTAAACATTTCTTAGTATAGGTATAGATATATATTTATACATATCTTCCTTGTGAAGTCTTCACATTTTATTTACCTCACACAGAGGCAATAAATGGTACACAGGACCTCTGAGGACTGTGCATTGACTTGGAAAACCAGACATTAACATTATCTATGTTCTATTGTATATTTATTTATATTATTAAATATTTCCCAATTCTATTTTCATCTCATTCGGTTGGACCTTGGTGTGTGTTGGATACCTTTAGTGTAGGGTAAAGAACACTGGATTTGGACATTAAGGTAACTGTGTTTAACCTTGGTTTTGATGCTTATAACATTTGGTCATTTAAATCTACCTAGGCCTCAGTTTTTATCTCTGTAAAATGGTGAGGGGAGGGAATAGATTACATGAACTCTAAGGTATTTTTAAAGTTCTAAATCCTATGATCCTATGAGGGCTTTTGCCCTTGTAGTCTCAGGATAGAACAGTGTCTTGCAATTGGTAAGCACTTAGCACATGTTTATTACATTGTAATGGGTTGGATGACCACTGGTCTAGTATGCTATAGAGGGGCTCCCCTTTCCTGTGCAGGTTGAATTTAATGGCTTCCAAGGCCCTCTTGGTACCCCTATGTCTAGCTCAGTGCCTGAATTTTGTAAATACTTGATGTTGGATTGGTTGATTCCGGTTCCCACATTCTGTAATAATAGGGAGCCATTGTAGGGTTTGGAGCAGAAGAGAGGCATGCTACAAAATGGAGAAGGATTAACCAGGCAACGAGACCCTGTAAAACAAACAAGACCCAGTTTTTCCTGCTTCTAACACAAACAAAAATTGGGAACAGGAAGAGCCTTTTAGCTCATGTCAACCCTTCTCTCAAGGCTGGTGAAAGGGAATGTTATTTACAGTCTCTGCAGATTCAGTGGACAACATTTTTTGCAGTGTAAGGAATGCAAAAGGTTTCCCAGCCAACCTGGAATCTTCAGATGTCCTCTTTTCAATTCCTGGCATTCACTCCACAACAAATGACCTTTCTTTGTCTAAATCGATTGGTAGCTCAGGTACCATTCCAGCTTCCGTGAGTCTGCCCTTTTGTTGTGGACAAATCAAGCTTTCCTTTTGCTGTTAGTCTTACATTTCAGAGTTCAGAGCTTCCTGGGTCTCTTTATCTTTTGGTAAAGGCTCATTGGTCAAAGTCCAAAAGCATTGTTAGGAGAATAAAAGGTTAATCTTGGCTGGTTTGTACAACAAAACAATTACATTTTCATCACTTTTATCCAGAGATGTCAACAAATGCAAAACTTGGGGTTCAGGGCTTCAAATCTTGGTTTCTCATTTGTACATCTGTAGGTGAGTCGCTGCCCTTCCTTGAATACTAGTTTCCCCAATTATAAAATGTGCATGATAATACTTGTACTCTCCACTTTACAAGGTTGTGGGGAGAAAAACATGACCCTTCTTGACTACTGATTTCAAAATTCAGTGTTCTGTGAGGGAACAGCTCAAACCCAGGGTGTGGTCTGGTTAAATTCCTTGAGCGAATGCATGTTACCATGTAGAAGCTAGGACATTGACTTCTCACATGGGAGAATACCTAACATAGGTTCAGATTACTCTGTCTCCATTTACTCAAACTACAATTCATGAGCCCTTCACAATGTGCTTATGTTTTTCTCTAGTATGCACAATCGATTCAAAGCAAAAGCTTTTCGTGAAATAGCATAGTAGGAAAAGACACAATTGAGCATTTCTATTTTTTAAATTTAATTTTAATTTTAATTTTTTTTTGGAAGGGGGGGAAGGCAGGGCAATTACGGTTAAGTGACTTGCCCAAGGTCATGTAGGTAGTACATGTGTCAAGTGTCTGAGGCTGGATTTGAATTCAAGTCCTCCTGACTCCAGGGCACGTGCTCTACTCACTGCGCCACCTAGCTGCCCAAACTGAGCATTTCTAACATATCTGAAAACATAATCTTAAAAAAAAAACATACACACTGTCAGTGGAGAGAATGGACACTCATAGGAGTCATGCCTTTGGGACCCACACATAGGGAGCAATGTGGTCAAGGCACATACATATAGAGAGACAAGCCATGCCTTCAACGCTATAGGATCAATCACCAGCATCTTTTTGTGGTGTCCTCATGCCTAAATCTGCATTCTTGATTTTTCTTCTCCTAGACGAGTTTGGCAGTTCCAATGGGACTCATTGCTCAACCAGTGCCCCCTGGTCTTATGGTCCCTACTAGGCATATAGTCAGCTCTATTTTGCACTGCTGATTTCTTGTGGTAGATGCTACTGGATGTTGGTCCTTATACAAGTTTCTGGTTTTCATCTCTTTAGGGCCACCTATGGACCATCTCAAGTCTATTCTGCTAGAGTATAGACAATATATGCATTTTTCAGCACAAAATAATTATTTGATAGACTAAACTCATAAGTATGTATTAACAAATACATAAAACATGAAACAATAACTCATCATCTGTCATACTCTCCTTGGAAACACATAACTTTGCAGGATTGTTGAACAGCTGTTTCATGTCTCTTTGAACAATTCAAAAGGTCCAGATCTCCTGGTTATCCTGTGCATTTCTGGAGCCTTCTCAGTCTACAGAATTCTTCTGGTCATGTTCATCTTCTCCTCTGAGAAGTGATGGAGCTGGGAAGTTAGTACAAACTAAAAATCCTTTATCTCTCAAACTCATCAGATAGGTAATACATCCCCAAATAGTCACTTCACAGGGTCACTGTTTGGTGAGCTGGGCCTAGGAATAGAAATATAAAGCAGAAGAGACATCAGGTCACTAGGTTCATCTTGGCAAACACATGTTCTCAGTGCCATGTGTTTGTAGCTACTGTGGTCAGTGGGAAAATCTTTTATTCTACCCTGACCTAAAAAGTTCAAAGAAGGACTGGCAGAATCTTAAGTGACCTCAAAAGCTTTGCTCTTTGATGCTTTATATATCCTCCTGAATGGGCAGTTCTCTCCTAACTCAATCCCCAATCATCCTAGACCCAATACGCCGCTCCTAGTCATGGGATCTAGTAAGTGACTTCCAGGTCATCCTAAAGTGCACAAGCCGTTCAGAGTTGGGTCAGAATATGTGTAAATCCTCATTGAGCTGGGAGTTCATGCTCATCTCAGAAAGGGGTGCCAAAGTCTAGCAAAGTAAGAGTGGGCTGCTCCTTTGATCAACACTGAAAAGCATACATTTAAGACACCTTGAATTTTTCCTCCATATAATTAATTCTCTTCAAATATATTCTTGAGAGTTTCTTATATCTCTAGAAATGACTTCCCTTTTAGAATTTTAATTCATGGAATCTTGTCTATGCTATCTTTGAACAGACCATGATGATATTGGTCTTTCTTCTCTTTCTGCAGCACTAATTGTAGAAGATAGTGGTCACTTTCCACAATGCTGCCAAATATGTTGATCTCAGCAAACTATTCTTTCTTGTTAGTGAATGAATGAACAAACTAGCTTTAATTAAGCGTGTTGTTGTGGACCATGTTCTATGCTAAGCACTACAGATGAAAATATGAAAGGGAGACCATTTCTGCCCTCAAGAAACTTACATTGAAACAGGAAGAGACAACATACATGCATACATACATACACACATACACATGATATATGTGCATATATACATATGTGCATACATGTATGTATGTACATATGTATGTATCTGAATGGTGGCCACAGAAGAGAGTTGATTCACAATTACAAAGATCCAGAAAGGTGAATTGATCCACAGGGAAGCCAGTTGACATATCCATCTAGTAATGGTGGTAGTACGGTAATGTTGATGTGATTGCTGAGCCTGGAGCAAGAGGTAGAAAAGGGAGGTGTGGTATGAATGTGATGGCAAAGTAGATGGCAAGATGTCTAGGCTGGATGGCTAGATGGGAAGAAAAGTAGTTCAATGACACAAGAATTTAATTTCTCCCTGTTGGTTCCTTTACATTTTGAAGAATGGTATGTTTGTTAAGGTAAGCCAAAAAGTGAACTGTCACTCTATTTCAGCAGATAGAGAGAGTGTAGCAGATGTCTGGGTAAGCCAAGTCAGAAGATCATAAAATCATAGATTCCAATCTGGAAAGGACCCTAGAGGCCTTTTGAGTCCAATGCCTTCATTTTACAGATGACAAAACAGACTGAAAGATTTGAAGTGACTTGCCCAGTGTCACATAGCCAGTAAATTTTTGAGAATTTGAACCCAGATCTTTCTAACTCTATGTCCCGAACCTAATCCATTATGCCATGCTGTTTTTTGTGTTGTCTCTCACCATTCCTATGGAGCAGGGCTCTGTGCCAGGCTTATGATGTGATTCCCAAACTCCTTCTCCACTTCCTTTTTTCAGGTGCCCTGTAGCCTAAACCTAAGAAACCTTCCCTCCACTGATCTTACCCTAAAACTTTCTAACCATGTTTTCCTCCTCTGGTAGCTATTCTCTGAATGTAGTTTTCAAACTTTTAAATCTCAGAAGCCCTTTGCATTCCATAAAAATATTGATGATGTCCCCAAAGAATATTTGTTTATGTGAGTTATAACTATTTATATTTACCAAATTCAAAATCCAGATGTTTTAATATTATCATGAAAATAATTTTGATATTATAGACCCTCTGAAGGGAGGAACCCCTCAGGAGTAGCTGCTCTTTTATCCACCTCAGTGGATGCAGATAAGTGCTTTTCTTTCCCCCTTGTGCTTTTTATTCATAAGCACTTGGTGTCTCCTCTAACAGAATGTAAGATCCTTTAGGCAGGGAAGCTTTAAGCTTCATCTCTGCATCCACAGTGCCTTGCACAGGGCTGAGTAGTGCATAGTGCATGCTTAATAAATGTTTGTTCATTGATTGATTCAGTTTTAAAGTTGTTTGCCAAATTTGCCAAACTACAGACAAATAAAGGCTTAATACCCAAATCTTTTGGAAATCTTTAAAAGCTAAGTAAATGTCAAGTTTTTGTTTTTACTATGGTGGATTTGGGACTGTAGATTGACTAACAGGGACCAACATTCACAACGCAGATCCATTTCCCTTAAAGACAGTCCATCATGTCAGTGCAACAACAACGTTGCTAGCAGCTGCTTTGGAGGTAAAAGACCAACAACACCAGCACACAGGAGGGCTGCTAGCATGGGATCCTTGATCTGCTTTTCTAAGGAAAGCGACTTTAAGGGGTTAGCAATCTCACTTTAATTAAACATACATGTATCTTTCACTTAGTTTAGGGGGAAAAGCCAGCACCATGAACTTCGAAAGTATACAAGCATAAATTACAAGCATGCATTATATAAACAGAGAAAATAACACAAACCAGTCTATCCTTAGCAATACATACATAGTTACCAGAGAGAGAAACAACAACGTCTGGGCTTTTCAAAGCTGGGGGAGAGGGGGGCTCCTTTGGCTATCCAGAGTCTCATTATCAACACTCTTCCAATGAGTGTGCCCCCAAAAGAAAAAGCCAGCCTTAGATGTTGTGTATCTCAGGGCCCTGGGGCACTTGATTACCTCAGTGCTGAGAAGCACTCAAACAGAAAACAGCAAAAAGTCCCTTTTTTATTGCCATTACATTTGAAAGGGAAGGCTCATCAAAGGTAATTGATTACCTTAGCATTCCAAAAGAGAAAACAGTAAAAAAGTCCCACCCTAATTAACATAACAATCAGGCATCAGAGATTATAGGAATTATGTCCTCCTCCTCCTCTTCCTCCTCCTCCCCCTCCTCCTCCCCCTCCTCCTCCCCCTCCTCCTCCCCCTCCTCCTCCTCCTCCTCCTCCTCCTCCTCCTCCTCCTCCTCCTCCTCCTCCTCCTCCTCCTCCTCCTCCTCCTCCTCTTCTTCTTCTTCTCTTCTTCTTCTTCTTCTTCTTCTTCTTCTTCTTCTTCTTCTTCTTCTTCTTCTTCTTCTTCTTCTTCTTCTTCTTCCTCTTCTTCTTCTTCCTCTCCTCCTTCTCCTTCTACTACTACTACTACTTCCACACTTCAAAATAATTGGTTTTATTTGAAATCCAATGTATTCGGTTGTATGTATTTAAAAACATTATTCTGAGAAAGGGTCCACAGGCTTCCCTAGACTGCCCCAGAGGATTCTGGCACACCCAAAATGTTAATGATCCTTGCATTGGATGGACATATCCAATCCCTGTTGCCCACCTGAAAGACTCTATTCTGTTGGACATGTTTAGAAGTCTACTTGTTTGAAGGAGTTCTTTTGGGCTCTCCTTTAGCTTCATTAGGCCAAAAGAGAAGAGGCAAAAAAGAAATTGAATCCAAAAATTAAAGTTGGTTCTTAGGCTTCAAAACATTTTTAGGCTATGGTTTCATTGGATGCAAGCCTATTCTCACTCTTTAGCACCAGGGAAAGAGACTTAAGGGTATAATAAAAATTTTATTCTCATATTGTAATCTTAATGCTGCTTATACACAGTTTTCCTTTGTCTATTTTAATAGATATCTTTCCTCTGGTCCCAAAAAAGGAAATGAAATGCAAAAGTAATCTTCTATGAAGGAATGAGAACAGATCACTTCAGAGGCTACAGCTTATTTGATGACGTGACCATAAGGTAAGATACACATTTAGATTTTATTTTCAAACAATGATCTTACTGTCCCGTTATTGCACCTAAGTTATTTCCCTGATGAGGTATTTTAGCTTATTTATATTTTTGTTCAGACCAATGATTCATTAGTGCAATGATCACTACATTAAGTATTTATAACCTGAAGGAACATCACAGGTAATCTACTTCCACCACCACATATTATAGTTAAAGAAACTGGGGCAAGAGAATTTAACAAACTTGCCCTAGGTTATATAGGTAATAAGAATCAGAGGTGACATTTGAACCTGAGAACATAGGATCATAGGACCAGAACTTTAAAGCTGTAGAGGACTCTAGAGGCCATTGTCCAGCTCCCACATTTTACAGATTAGGAAATTAAGGCACAGAACACTTAATTGAGCTATCCAGGGTCACAAAACTTGTAAGTCCTTGAAACAGGATTTGAACCTGGGTCTTTCTGACATCAGGTTCAGTTTCTATTCATTGCTCCACAAACCCAAAAATTCTGAATGCAGAGCCAATATTCTTTGCACTATAACATTGTGCTTCTCAGAAACTCTCTTTCTAGGCAGATCTGCAAGTAATTTGCTACTTAGGATATTAGTGAGTTCTTTGGGTGCACTTGAAGTGTCAAGTGACTTGCTCAGTGTCACATAATCAGTGTGTGTCAGAGGCAGGGCATGAATATCATGGAGTTGGTTCACACTCTGTCATGGTGCCTTGTGGTTAAATCAAATCGTCCTAATGCCTAGAATTCCATATCATTGCATTTAAGGTAAGTTTCCAATATTCAAAATGGTAGAGAAATGGTAGAAAATCAAGGATGTATTCCAGGGTTATCCATTCCCTCATCGTAGTGTTGAAGAGTAGAGAGATACAAGAATCATTGCCGTCATAGAACACACTGGTTTGTTGTGATGCCAAATACCAACGATAATCAGGTAATTACCTTACCCCTGGTATACAGCAGGTTGCAATGGATGGAGTACTGGACTTGCAGTCCAGGAAACATGGGTTCAAACCTTGTCTCAGGCACTCCAAAGGTATTTAATTCTGAGAAAATCACTTAAACTTGCTGTGCCTCAGCTTCCTCATTTGTAAAATGAAGATGTTGCACCCATTGGCCTCCAAGGTCCTTTCAACTCTAAGATTCTATGGTCTCTTCATACTGTTGAGGGATGAGGAGGAAATACATTTCCATGATGGACTTAGATCACCTGTAAGGGAAGGACCTTTCATTTGGGTCATTGAGGCAAGAAGTAGTTAACATCAGGTCGCTTTCCCCCATATCTTCAGCCTATCAATAGCATCTCACATTCTCCCCATTATAGTCTTAATGAAGGGATATAACTAGATTTAAGTGGAAGATCTTAGAGTCATAATTATTGACACATTGTTACAGTGAAAGGACTTAAGAAACTGCCTGGTCAACAGCACATGATGGTTCTCCTAGGAAGAAGAATTGGAGGATCTCAGAATCTCAGCTTTGGAAGGGATTTCAGGAGTCATCGAGTTGAACTTCAAACCTGAATAAGAAGCACGTCTATAACATTCACTAGACAGAGCTAACACAAGTGTTGCTCTAGATTTGGTAGAATACTCAGTGAGTGAGTGAAAATATTTTTGGTATTACTGCATTGATCAGAGCTCAGGAATGTTTGGGGTTTACAGCATGCTTTCGTTATTGAGTCCAGAGAACTATGGGCCTATCATATCTTAAGAAAATTTGAAATAGACATTATGAGAAGACTGGACAACGAGGACCTGATCCTTTCAGTAAGCCTGGATTTACCCTTTATGGTGGTTATACAGAGCAATATTCCTGGATTAGTTTCAATCTAACACATATAGGCCTGCTATATATAATACCAGCTGTGAGTGACTGAAGGCTATGTGATGACTAGGTTTGCTGAGGAGCCAGAACACTGAGATATAACATAAAAGATTTAGGCACATGATCTCTCTCTCTCTCTCTCTCTCTCTGTCTCCTTTTCACTGACTTTCAATTGAATGATTTCTGTGAGCCACCAGATGGCGAAGGGGCAGGTAGCCCTATTTCCTCACCCAGCCATCATTTGTCCCTGGAGGCATTGTGCCCATGGTACATTTGTTTCTGTCATGTTTCTTTGCCCCTGATGTTAGAGGAAGGATTATTTCAAGATAGGAGTGCTGAATTGTCTAGTGATGACACCAGCAGATCCATCATTGTAAATGACTAGAGAACCAATGAGATTGGGAGAGCAATCAAAGTTATTTGAGGTCCCACTGATAACCAGAGCCTTGAAGATGGTAGTGGTAGCAGCCAGGTCTTATGAGACACAAGTACTGCTAGACCCAATCCTGATGTGCATTGAGCTGTCAGATGAGACATCATATTCTAAAAGAAGCCAGCCCAGATGAGCAAGGGAGAGACTCATCCATACCCAAAGCAAAGCCCTGAAGTGATCTAATTCTAAAGAATGAGTGGGCCAAAGAACAAATCAGAGAAACAATTAATAACTTCATTCAAGAGAATGACAATAATGAGACAACATACCAAAACTTATGGGATGCAGCAAAAGCAGTTCTTAGGGGAAGTTTTATATCTCTAAATGCTTACATGAATAAAATAAAGAAAAAGGAGATCAATGATTTGGGCATACAACTGCAAAAGCTAGAAAAAGAACAAATTGAAAATCCCCAATTAAATACCAAATTAGAAATACTGAAAATCAAAGGAGAGATTAATAAAATTGAGATCAAGAAAACAATTGAATTAATAAATAAAACAAAGAGCTGGTTTTATGAAAAAAAAAACAATAAAATTGATAAACCTTTGGTCTATTTGATTTAAAAAAAAAAGAAAGAAAGAAGAAGAAGACAAAAGATACATTGAGGCCAAGATGGCGGCTGGTAAGCAGGGATTAGCATGAGCTCCGTACCGAGTCCCTCCAAAAACCTATAAAAAATGGCTCTGAACCAATTCTAGAATGGCAGAACCAACAAATCAGCAGAGGGAAGCAGGGCTCCAGCCCAGGAGAGCCTGGATGGTTTCTGGGTGAGGTCTATCCCACACGGAGCTTGGAGCTGGGAGCTGGGAGCTGGGAACAGAGTGGAGCAGAGCCCAGCCTGAGCGGCATGGACCAACCAAACCAGCAACAGGGCAGAGCATGCCCTAGCGCCCTGAATCAGTGAGCTGCGGCAGTTATGAGATTTCTCAACCCACAAACACCAAAGACTGCGGAGAAGGTTAGTGGGAAAAGCTGCGGGAGTGGAAGGAGTTCGCAGTTTGGCTTCCAGCTCCGGGGGCAGCGGAGGCGGGGCAGCTACGGCTGTTGCTGCTTCCGGCTCCAGGCCCACCTGGTGGGAGGAATTAAGTGGAGGATCAGAGCCGGGGTGCACATCCAGCTGAAAATCTAAGCCCAGTTCAGTTTGGGGGTACTTGGGGAAGGAGCAGTGCTGGTGGGGCAGAGCTGGCACCTCCCCCCGAAACATGGAACATAGAACTCTGTAGTCTACAAGCAGTCATACCCCACTGAAAAACTCAAAGATCAAGTTAGTTGGCTGGGAATATGGCCAGGCAGCAAAAACGCACTGAGATTCAGTCTCAGACTTTGCATTCTTTCTTTGCTGACAAAGAAGACCAAAACATACAGACAGAAGAAATTAATAAAGTCAAAGAGCCTACAACAGAAACCTCCAAGAAAAACATGAACTGGTCCCAGGCCGTGGAAGAGCTCAAAAAGGATTTGGAAAAGCAAGTTCGAGAAGTAGAGGAAAAATTGGGAAGAGAAATGAGAAGGATGCGAGAAAACCATGAAAAACAAGTCAATGACTTGCTAAAGGAGACCCAAAAAGTGCTGAAAAATACACTGAAGAAAACAACACCTTAAAAAACAGAGTAACTCAAATGGCAAAAGAGCTCCAAAAAGCCAATGAGGAGAAGAATGCCTTGAAAGGCAGAATTATCCAAATGGAAAAGGAGGTCCAAAAGACCACTGAAGAAAATAGTACTTTAAAAATTAGATTGAAGCAAGTGGAAGCTAGTGACTTTATGAGAAATCAAGATACTATAAACAGAACCAAAGGAATGAAAAAATGGAAGACAATGTGAAATATCTCCTTGGAAAAACCACTGACCTGGAAAATAGATCCAGGAGAGATAATTTAAAAATTATTGGACTACCTGAAAGCCATGATCAAAAAAAGAGCCTAGATCTCATCTTTCAAGAAATTATCAAGGAGAACTGCCCTGATATTCTAGAGCCAGAAGGTAAAATAGAAATTGAAAGAATCCATCGATTGCCTCCTCAAATAGATCCCAAAAAGACATCTCCCAGGAATATTGTCGCCAAATTCCAGAGCTCCCAGATCAAGGAGAAAATACTGCAAGCAGCCAGAAAGAAACAATTTGAGTATTATGGAAACCCAATCAGAATAACCCAAGATCTGGCAGCCTTTACATTAAGAGATTGAAGGGCTTGGAATACGATATTCCAGAGGTCAATGGAGCTAGGATTAAAACCTGGAATCACCTACCCAGCAAAACTGAGTATCATGCTCCAAGGCAAAATATGGATTTTCAATAAAATAGAGGACTTTCAAGCTTTCTCAGTGAAAAGACCAGAACTGAATAGAAAATTTGACTTTCAAACACAAGAATCAAGAGAAGCATGAAAAGGTAATCAAGAAAAAAGAACAAGAAAAAGAAATTGCAAGGAAGTTACTAAAGGTGAACTGTTTTGTTGATATTCCTACATGGAAAGATGATGAGTATGATTCATGAGACCTCAGTATTAGGGTAGCTGAAGGGAATATGCATACATATATGTTTATGTATATATATGGGTGAATGTGTATGTATGTATATATCTATGTGTGTGTGTATATATATATATATGTGTGTGTATGTATATATATATATATGTGTGTGTGTATACATATATATATGGAGAGAGAGAGAGAGAGAGAGAGAGAGAGAGAGAGAGAGAGAGAGAGAGGACACAGGGTGAGTTGAAGATGAAGGGAAGATATCTAAAAGAAATAAAATCAAATTAAAGGATGAGAGAGGAACATACTGAGAGAGGGAGATAAGGAGAGATAGAATGGGGTGGATTATCTCACATAAAGGAGGCAAGAGCAAGCAGTTCTGTGGGAGGAGGGAAGAGGGCGGATGAGGGGGGAATGAGTGAACATTGCTCTCATCAGATTTGGCCTAAGGAGGGAATACCATACATACCCAATGGGGAATCTTACCCCACAGGAAAGAAGAGGGAAGAAGATAAAAAAAATGGGGGGGATGATGGAGGGGAGGGCTGATGGGGGTGGAGGTAGTCAAAAACAAACACTTTCGAAAGGGGACAGGGTCAAGGGAGAAAATTCAACAAAGGGGGATGGGTTGGGAAGGAGCAAAATATAGTGAGTCTTCCACAACGTGAGTATTGTGGAAGGGTTATATATAATGATACACATGTGGCCTATGTTGAATTGCTTGACTTCTTAGGGAGGGTGGGTGGGAAGAGAAGAGAGGTGAGAATTTGGAACTCAAAGTTTTAAAAGCAGATGTTCAAAAACAAAGAAAAATGTTCTTGCATGCAACTAGAAAATACGATACACAGACAATGGGGTGTAGAAATTTATCTTGCCCTACAAGAAAGGAAGGGAAAAGGGGATGGGAGGGGAATGGGGTGACAGAGGGGAGCGCTGACTGGGGAACAGGGCAACCAGAATATACGCCATCTTGGAGTGGGGGGGAGGGTAGAAATGGGGAGAAAATTTGTAATTCAAACTCTTGTGAAAATCAATGCTGAAAACTAAATATGTTAAATAAATTTTAAAAAATAAAAAAAGAAAGAAGAAAATCAAATTACCTGCATCAAAAATGAAAAGGGTGAGTTCACCTCTAATGAAGAGGAAATCAAAACAATAATTGGGAATTATTTTGCCCTATTATATGCCCATAAATTTGACAACCTTGGATATATGGATGAATATCTACAAAAACATAAATTGCCCAGGCTAACAGAAAAGGAAGTAAAATTTCTAAATAACCCCACCTCAGAAAAAGAAATTGAGCAAGCCATCAATGAACTCCCTAGGAAAAAATCTCCAGGGCCAGATGGTTTTACATGTGAATTCTATCAAAAATTTAAAGAACAATTAATTCCTATACTTTGTAGACTATTTGGGAAAATAGGTGAAGAAGGAGTCCAACCAAATTCTTTTTATGACACAAATATGGTATTAATACCCAAACCAGGTAGAGTCAAAATAGAGAAAGAAAATTATAGACCAATTTCCCTGATGAATATTGATGCAAAAATTTTAAATAAAATATTAGCAAAAAGGTTGCAGCAACTTATCACCAGAATAATACACTATGACAAGGTAGGATTTATTCCAGGAATGCAAGGCTGGTTCAATATTAGGAAAATGATTAGTATAATTGACCATATCAACAACAAAACTAGCAGAAACAATATGATCATCTCAATAGATGCAGAAAAAGTCTTTGACAAAATACAACACTATTAAAAACACTAGAAAGCATAGGAATAAATGGAGCCTTCCTTAAAATTATAAGTAGCAGCTACCTAAAACCATCAACAAGCATTATTTGTAATGGGGATAAGCTAGATGCATTCCCAATAAGATCAGGGGTGAAACAAGGATGTCCATTATCCCCCCTACTATTCAATTTGGTACTAGAAACTTTAGCTGTAGCAATAAGAGAAGAAAAAGAAATTGAAGGAATTAGAATAGGCAAAGAAGGAGCTAAATTATCACTTTTTGCAGATGATAATGATGATTTACTTAGAGAATACTAGAGAATCAAGTAAAAAAACTACTTGAAATAATAAACAATTTTAGCAAAGTTGCAGGATATAAAATAAACCCACATAAATCCTCAGCATTCCTATACATTACTAACAAAGCCCAACAGCAAGAGATAGAAAGAAAAATTCCATTCAAAGTTACTGTAGACACTATAAAATATTTGGGAGTTTGTCTGCCAAGACAAAGCCAGGGCCTATATGAACATAATTATGAAACACTCTCCAAACAAATAAAGTAAGATCTAAATAAATGGAATAATATCAGTTGCTCATGGTTAGTCTGAGTTAATATAATAAAATGACAATTTTACCTAAATTAATCTATCTATTCAGTGCCATACTAATTGAACTACCAAAAATTTATTTACGGAGCTGGATAAAATAATAACAAAATTCATCTGGAAGAACAAGAGGTCTGCAATATCTAGGGTATTAATGAAAAGAAATGCTAGAGAAGATGGCCTAGCCATACCAGATATTAAACTGTACTATAGAGCAGCAGTCATCAAAACTACCTGGTACTAGCTAAGAAACAGAGTCGTGGATCAGTGGAATAGGTTAGGTATACAAGATGCAGTAGTCAATGACTATAGCAATCTACTCTTTGATGAACACAAAGAGGCCAGCTTCTGGGCTAAGAATTCACTATTTCACAAAAACTGCTGGGAAAATTGGAAAATGTTAGGGCAGAAACTGGGCATAGACCAATATCTTACACCATATACTAAAATAAAGTCAAAATGGGTTCATGATTTAGGAATAAAGGCTGAAACTATAAGCAGTTTGGGAGAACAAGGAATAGTTTACCTATCAGATTTATGGAAAAGAAAAGAATTCATGACCCAGCAAGAGATAGAGAGTATTACAAAATGCAAAATGGATAATTTTGATTATGTTAAATTGAAATGTTTTTGTATAAAAAAGCCAATGCAACAAAGATTAGGAGGGAGGCAGAAAACTGGGAGAAAATCTTTACAACTAGTGTCACTGATAAAGGCCTCATTTCCAAAATATACAGGTAACTGAACCAAATATATAGGAATACAAGTCATTCCCCAATTGAGAAGTGGTCAAAGGATATGAAAAGACAGTTTTCAGAGGAAGAAATTAATGATATCTATAGACATATGAAAAAATGCTTGAAATCACTATTGATTAGAGAAATGCAAATCAAAACAACTCTTAGATACCATCTCTCTCCTGTCAGATTGGCTAAAATAACAAAACAGGAAAATGATAAATGTTAGAGAGGATGTGGGAAAATTGGAACATTGTTACATTGCTGGTGGAGTTGTGAACTGAACCAGCCATTTTGGAGAGCAATTTGGAACTATGCCCAAAGGGCTATAAAAATGTTCATACCTTTTGACCCAGCAATACCACTCCTAGGGTCGTATCCCAAAGAAATCACACAAGTGGGAAAAGGACCCATATGTACAAAAATATTTATAGTGGCTCTTTTTGTAGTAGCTGAGAATTGGAAATCAAAGGGATGCCCATCAATTGGGGAATGGCTGAACAAGCTGTGGTATATGAAGGTAATGGAATACTATTGTGCCATAAGAAATGGGGATGATATGGACTTCATAACAACCTGGAAGAACCTACACGACATAATGCTGAGTGAGCAGAGCAGAGGCAGGAGAACATTATACACAACCACAGATATATGGATTCTGTGAGGACCAACCCTGACAGACTTTGCTCTTCTCAGCAACACAATATGCAGAGACAGCTCCAAAGGACTCATGATGGAGAGTGCTATCTACATCCAGGGAAAGAACTATGAAGTATGAATGCAGATCGAGGCATACTTCATGCTCGCCTTTTTCTCCCCGCCTTTTTTTTCCCCTCTCTTTTGTATTTGTTATTGGGTTGTGTTTTTTTTTTGGTTCTGTTTCTTCTTTCTTGTAATTCATTCCATTGATCATAATTATTAATTGGTTCATATCCATAATTAATTGGTCATAATTCTTCTCCACAACTTGACTAGTGTGTAAATTAATTCAATGTCAAGTTATACATGGAAGTTAAATGGGATTCCATGCTGTCTTGGGGAGGGAGGGGGGAGGGAGGGAAGAAAATCTGGAACTCAAAATTATGTAGAATCACGTGTTGCAAGCTAAAAATAAAAAATAAATAAATTAAAAAAATTTAAAAAAAAACAAAGAGAGGTAAATGACAGTCCCTACCCTCCAGAAGCTCACAATCTAATTTTAGGAGACAAATAAGTACAAACAAATAAGTACAAACGAGCTATGCACAGGACAAATAGGAATTAATTAACAGAGGGAAGGCACTATAATTTGGAGGGGTGGGAAAAGCTTCTTATAGAGCAATAATATCAAAGTCAAATAGAAATAGGGCCCACTAAGCCATACGTAAAGAATCCCCTGGGCCACGTGTTGACTTAGTTTAAAAATATATTATAATCTATATTTTATTATGTTTTAAATTTATTTTGTTAAATGTTTCCCAAATATATTTTAAGCTGGTTTGTCTGCTCTCAGGAGTGTTGTGGGTCTTATGTGGCCCATGGACCATGTGTTTGACATCTTTGCTGCAGAAGATGGGATTTAATTCAGGGCTTGAATAAAGTCAGAAAAGCCAGGAGGTGAGGTGTGGGACAGAATTCAAGGCTTGGGGGGCAGTCAGAGAAAATCACAAAGTCAAGACATAAAGTGTCTTGTTCATGGAACAAAAAAGGAAGCCACTTTCTTTTCTTGTAAAAATTAATTCAAATCAACAAGCCCTTATGATAGACCTATTATATATCATGCATAGCTATGGAGAGGATGATGTGAGATAATATTTGTAAAGCACTTTGCAAGCCTTAAAATACTATAAATACCATAGAAATGCCAGCTGTCGTCATCATCACCATCATCATCATCATCATCATCATCATCACCATCATCATTTACCAGGCACAACATGCTAAGCGTTAGTGCTAGATACACAAAAAAATTTTAAAAAATTACCTTCCCTCAAGTAGCTTACAGTTTATTACATAGAATGATAAAGAAAGATAACCTATCACAAAACTCATGCAAAGAAAATATAGAATGCCTTCATAAATGAGGCACTATTAAGTGGGAAAAAATATTCTTAGGGGAGGTAGCACTTGGACTGAGACACCAAAGGATATGGAAAGCTGCATAGTAGGAAGTGAGTAGTTCATGGTAGAAGTGAAGTGTTTGAGGTATTGGTGTAGAGTGTGTTCAAAGGTACAGGAGATGGGAGGTGGAATGTCATGTATGGAGAACAGAAATGAGGCCAGGTTGACTTGTAGGTTCCACATGTGAGAGGGTTGATGTGTAATCAGCCTAGAAAGATTTGGCTTGAGTCAGATTGGGAAAGGCTTTCAATACATAAAGGAAGGCTTTGTAGTTTATCTAGAAGACAATTGAGAGCTTCTGATGCTTCTTAATCTGCATAGACACATGCTTTAGGAATCTGAATTGGGCAGGTATGTAGAAGATGGACTGGACAAAGGAGAATCTGAAGGTAGGGGAGCAGTTTGTAAGTTATTGCCACAACTCTGCTCAGAGGTGATGAGGACTTGAGCTAAGATGTTATTTATGTGCATAGAGAGAAAGGGATGGTTGTGAAGAAGGCTCAGCAAGAACAGATGCTGTATTGGCTGGATGTAAGGGTATGAGTGAGAGTGAAAATTTGAAGGTTACTCTGTGGTGCAAAACTGGGTGACTGGAGAG
The DNA here is from genome assembly GCF_011100635.1 of Trichosurus vulpecula. Taxonomy (NCBI): domain Eukaryota; kingdom Metazoa; phylum Chordata; class Mammalia; order Diprotodontia; family Phalangeridae; genus Trichosurus; species Trichosurus vulpecula. The sequence goes on along the minus strand of NC_050575.1, from coordinate 427,134,745 downwards.
ATTCTGGTGCTTCTGACACAAGTCATGACATTTGAAGGAGGAGTGGATTTAGAGGGGGGAAAGGTAAAAATTTCAGCATTTTTTGACATGTTGGGTGTGCAATACCTTGGGATTTCAGGTGAAGATGTACAGGAGAAAATGAGTGACTTGTCAAGGGCTCTAAAGTGGATAGAGATTGGGCTTGATTGAGAGAGAGAGAGAGAGAGAGAGAGAGAGAGAGAGGAAGAGAAGAGAATAAAAACAAGGAGGGCTTCAGGCAGAGCTATGGAAAATGCCCACAGTTAAGGGACACGATATGGATGATGGTCTTACAAAAAAGTCTAAAAAGAAGAGATCGGATTGGTAGGGAAAGAATGAATATGTATTTCCAAAGAGGAGAGAGTAGCTAATACCATAGGGTAGTGAACAGTGACAACTCTGAAGGACAAGGACTGAGAAAAAGGCAGTGAATTTAGAAACAAAGACATCATTGATGACTTTGGTGAGAGCATGGAGATAATGATACCTGCCTTAAAGGACCATTATGAGGATACAAGGGGGTCGTATCTGTAGAGTGCTTTGAAACTCTACAAACTTAATGTAAACACAGCTCAGGATGAAGAGCATGAGGATGCCTGGGTGTTCCAATCATGGCCTAACCACCTAGGTGTGTGAATTTGTGAAAGTTGCTTGTATTCTTTGACTTTCAGTCTCCTCTTCTATAAAGTGGAGATAATAAAAATTGGACTACCTTCCCCACAGTATGACTTCATTGGTAGCTCACTTGTAATTTGTGGTCTTTGAAAGCTATATGAAGCTCAGGGAGGTAAAGTTCTGCCAAGTTTTACATCAAATACCCATTATAGTAAAAATCTGAACCCATGTCTTCCTGATCCATAGTGACCCCTGATTCACTCTGCTATGGAAGGGATTCCATAGTCACCATGACTAATTCATAGGAATTATAGGAATTCAGAAGATTTAATACTGGAAGGGACTGTTGAGGCCACGGGAGTGTTCATAGGATTTTAGAGCAAAGGACCTTAGAAACTATGAAACCCCAACTCTTTATTTTGCAGATGAGGAAACTGAGGCTCAGAGAAAGGAAGTATGCATCTAGCATGCGTTGGAATCATGACTTAAATCCAGGTTCTCCAACTCAAAAAACAGAGTTCTTTGCAGCCCATTAGTGTTGTTAGACACTGTTTTATTAATCAGGAAGGGAAGGAAATGTTTTCCTGAAAGTTAGAACAAATGTTGTCCTCTAAATTAGGTGGACCCTCATAAACAGGAGCCCCTCCGTCACAGCAGGCCATGACTGGATTTCAGAAAAAAGCAACCACTTTCTCCTCTGAATTGTGCTTATAAAAAAAAAACAGACTTTCTGCTTCAGAAAATAAAGAGCCAGGCTCTGTTTTCCATTGCAAATGGACCTATAGCTTGGTAATGAAAATTTGACTGGAACGTGGAGTTTTTTAAAAAAACAAATGACTAAGCAAGCTGTCTAAATAATAATTGTAGGTCCCACAGATCTTAGATTCATGATTTCCCAAAGCAAAGACAGCAACCCAAAATGACATTGAACTAGGAGGGAGAGCTAGCACACTGGAGGGGGGCCAAGATCCAAGAGGAGGTGGACAGATGAAAGCTTGGAACAGAATCTATTGAGATTCAGACTTTAAAAAAATGTCTGAATCTGTGATGCTGGTAATATGGGGAATTCTTTGTGTAGAAATTCCCTGTACTCATGGCATTTGACACCCACTTTAAACTTCCAGTCTTAGAGAATTGCCTAAAATATTGAGAAGTTAAGTGACTTACCCAGGGCTATGCAGCAAGGATGTATCAGAGGTGAGATTCAAACCCAGGTTTTCCTGACTCAAAGATTGGCTGTCTAATTACTATAGCAGCCTTGTTTTTCTAAGTTTTTTTTAAGTGGGCCTGTGATTTAATATGCGTAGGGAACATATAATGATGAAAAACTTCCTTTGCCAGTGGAGGTTGGTGCCTTCTCTGCAACATCAAGTCCTTGGATCTTGCCTGGGGTCACCAAGAGGTTGAATGATTTACCCTTTGGCACTTCACCAGAACTTGTCAGAGAGGGGATCTAAAATGAGATCTTCCTGACTCCTGACTCTATATTGACTCTATTATGTTGCCTTCTCATCAAGCTGAAATTTAATGGAAATAATGCAAAGTCTCTGGTTAAAAGGGATTAGCTTCCCAAGAATAAGATGTTGGCACTATGGCTAGACAAGTTCACTGGGAACAAAGCATTAGTGGATGGTAAGCTGAATAGAAGGCACAGTCATTCTTTTGAGGGATGGCTCTTTTTAGGGTTAACATGAGTTAAGGGTGGGATGTGGTAGCTAAGAAAACCAATGCTATCTTGGGTTGCTTCCAGAGCTAAGGAGGTGATAGTCTCTCTGTTGCTGAACTGATTAGACTACATCTGGAGCACTGTGCTCATTTTTTGGGATCTCCATGTTAGGAAGGACATTGTTAAGCTGGAATGATGCCAGAGAAATGAAATCAATCAATCAGCCAATAAATTAACATTCATTAAAGACTTGCTATGTGCCAGGCCCTTTTCTAGATACTGAGGACAAAAAAGAGGCAGTCCCTGCTTTAAGGAGTTAACAATCTGATAGGGGAGATAATGCACAAACAAATATATAGAAAACAAGCTCTGTGCAGGATACATGAAAAATGATTACCAGAGAGAAGGCACTAGAATTTAAGAGGGTTGGAAAAAGCTTGTTCTAGAAGATCAGGTTTTAGCTGAGACTTAAAGGAAGCCAGGGAACTCTCAGTATCTTGAATTGAGGAGGGAGGGCATTACAGGCTTAGGAATATCCAGGGAAAAGTCCTGGAGCTGAGAGATGGAGTATTGTATTTGTAGAACAGCCAGCAGGCCAGTGACACTGGATTGAAGAGTAGGTAGTAAAGAGTAAGATGTAAGAAGACTAGAGAGTTAGGAGGTAGCTGGGTTATGAAGGTCTTTGAATGCCAGAGGATTTTGTATTTGCTGCTGGAGGCAATGGGAAGTCCCCAGAGTTTATTGTGAGTATGAAGGTCATATATTTGGACCTGTGCTTTAGGAAAATCACTTTGGGGCAGTTAGGTGGTGCAGTGAGTAGAGCACTGACCCTGGAGTCAGGAGGACCTGAATTCAAATCTGGCATTAGATACTTGACATACTTACTAGCTGTGTGACGTTGGGCAAGTCACTTATCCCCAATTATCCTGCCTTCCCCCCTCCAAAAAAAAGGGCAATCACTTTGGTGGCCAAATGGAGGACAGAATAGAGTGGGGAGAGACTTGAAGCAGGGACACTCAGCAGAAGGCCCCTGCAATAGTTCGAGCACCAGGTGATGAGGGCTTGCCCTGGAGTGATGGCAGTGCCAGAGGAGAGAAGAGAGCATATTAGAGATATGTTGCCAAGTTGAAATTGACAGGCCTTGTCAAAATCTTGGATATGAGCATTAGAAAGTGAGAAGTGAAGCATGAATCCTGCATTGTGAACCTCCAGGACCGGGAAGATGGTGTTTCTACAGTAATAGGGAAGGTAGTGGGGGAGGGCTTAGGGGGAAAACAATCAGTTTTGTTTCAGACATGTTTAGTTTAAACTGTCTACTGGACATCCAGTTCAGTATGACTGAAAGGCAGTTAAAGATGTGAGACTGGAAATCAACATAGAAGTTGGGGTAGGATAGCTAGATTTGAGAAATTTTAGCGTAAACCTGGTAATTAAATCCATGGGAATTCACATCAGGACAGGGAGGGGCTGCAAGCTCATGCTGAATTATTGAATAGGGATTAGTCGAAGGAATGGGGGGTATTTAACTTGGAGTAGAGATGATTTTGTATGGGTCATGAAAAATAGCTTCAATACTTGAAGGATTTTATGCATAACAGTGATTAGATTTGTTTTGCTTGGCCCCCCAAGTGCAGAACTAGGAACTGTGGATAGAAGGTGTGGACGAATTTATGTACACTCAAAGCATCATAGGCTTAAGCTAAAAGGCATAGTAGAAGTCACTATGTCCATCCTCTCATTTAATGTGAGGAAACTGAGGCACGGTGAGGTTGTGTCTTAACCAGGATTATAAGACTGAAGTATTACTTGAACCCAGCTCTTCCTAATTTCAAAATGTCCTAATAATTAAAGCCATCCAAATACGGAAGGGGATGCAGTGGAGGTAGAGGAACATACTTTCCTGCACTGGAGGTCTTCAAGGAAGGGCTGGATGTTGAATTGCTAGATCTCTCATAGAAAGGATTTTTCTTCAGGCATTGGTTAAACTAGTGGCCACTGAGGTTCTGTCCAGTTCTTAAGTTCTGAAATTCTCTGAAAGCATTGTAGTAAAAAATGGGTATAACTCCACAAACATGTATTTAGTGTCTCTTATTCTCTTCATAACCAATATTCAGCTCAGTATTCATAGAGCCTGACTGTTGGTTATGAAGATGATACAAAATTTAAACAAGACAATCTTTGCCCTTGAAGGGCATAAAATCTAATTGCTATAGGATGGCCGATGCATTAATGAATGATGAATGACAATCCATGATAAATTCCCAGCAGAAGTGATTTGGTGGCAGGGAGGTCATTACTGACTTGAGGATGAGGAAAAATTTCATGGAAGAGGTACAGACAGGGTTAAGGTTTGGGGTATAATGTTCTATGCACAGGGAATAGAAGAAGTCATGCCACTGGGGAAATACAAGATATAAATGGGGATTGAAAGGTGTCCACTTTAGCTAGGTTTTAGCATGCATGGAACAGGGTAGTTTGAAAGCTTGCTAAAATGTAGGGTAGCAGGTTTTGAGTGCCAAGCTAAGAAGCTTGAGTTTTATCTAGGAGGGAACAGGGACACCCTCCTGGTTTTTGGGCAGAGGAGTATTGGGGAAGAGAGTGATAGCATTGCTGTGAAGTATAGCTCAAAGCAGAGAGGACAAAGGGAGAAGAGGACCTAGGAAGCTATTGTAATATTTCAGGGAAATTGTTATTGTGGCTAGTATGTGATAGGTGGCCATGGGAATCAGGCAAAAGGAATCCAGGTGAGAGAGGTAAGGATTATAAACATGAGCAAAATGTGAAGTTTTCAGTTGTAAATTTCATCCAAATTAAAGGATGTATTTTTGTGTTGGGTTTATCACATTTACCAAGGTTAGAAATGAATATGAACTAGGAAAGGTGGAGAAGATGCATAGAAACCCAACAATACAGAGACCTGAGGAAAGATACAAATCAAAATGGGATATACTTAATCCAAAACATTCACAAATTATGTCTTATTCAGCTTCTATAGAAAATATGATGTGAGCAAGTAATCATGAAATGGCAGACATAATCACTGTACTTTGCTCTCTATATAAGCACTCATTAATCATAGATGGACAGGGAGAAGAAAAAATAAAACCTTGATGATGTCTTAAAGTACAGCACATTCACTTTACAGGAAACATTTCTCAAGCAAGCATCACCAGATGAGTTGTCCTTCATGTTTTTTTTAAACTGGAATTTGCAGACTTCAAAGATTAAATATTGAGACTCAGAGATGTTAACATGACTTGGCCAAAGTCACAAAGCCAAGAAATGATGAAGCCAAGACTCAACTCCAAGTTTACTGATCGTCATTTAAGGTCAGTAAGAAATGAGAAACATCTTTGTTCTAAAGTTACTTAAACTCTTTTAGGTATTTGTTTAATAAAAATATAGCACTATGATAACAATTTATGTGTATGTGTGCTCATATAAATTATTCATGCATCACAATTATTTACACAAATGCATATATTTATTTATACATTATGATTATGCACATATGGGCATGTATAATTATTTATGCATGCGTATGCATATATATACAATTATTGTAATAACTTGTTGCTTAGAGGAAAGAGTTCTGCTACATTTAAAATCAAGGAGCTTAAGGTTTGAAGCATGGGTCCAACATCACTTCTGTGACCATTGACAAGTCACTAAAATTTTTTGACCTTAGTTTCTTCCTTACTCAATCAACCAACAAGCATTATTAATAAGTCCTTGCCAACTCTAAGAGTCTATGATTCCATGGAATTGAGGCCAAAATCTTAGCTTCAGTGATCCCAGATCGATTATGTGAGAAGGGACACGTTTTGCTTTTTCTCCAATGATAATGGACAAAGATTTTTTTATACACAGACTAAGATCTCAGAGTTTTGGAGCTGGAAGAAACCAAAGTGGCTATAGGTCTGACCCAAACCCAAAAGACAATCCCCTCTGCAACATACCTAAAAGTCATTTACCAGCCTCTGTTTGGAGATCTCCGCGGAGAGGGAATCCACCACCTCTCAAGGAAGCCCTTTCCATTTTGGGTGAACTTTAATTGCAGAATACCTCACCTATCATCTTTTAATGGGCTTTAAGGAAAAAAAAAGGTTAGCTTAAATAATGCTGAACAGGACAGCTGAGAACAATGTTATAAATGAGTGATTGACTCCAAAGCATTATCTTTGACTGGGTTTTGTTGTTATATAATAATATATAATGTAATTTGTGAATAGCTGATATTGGTTAGGGCAATTTCATTGGACCTGTGTTGATATAAAGAATAGCATAATCAATACCAAATGATAAAACAAATCAATGTCCCCCCTCTACTGTGCTGTACTCTGCCCTGTTCTGACCACATCTGGAGCACTGTGTACAATCTGGGCAGTGTACTCTAGAAAGAATGCTGACAACTTGGAGCATGTCCAAAGGAGGTCAGCTAGAATGGGAAAGCCCTCTGATTAATGACAAATGAGGAGCTGTTGCAGGAACTAGGGATATTTAGCCTATAGAAGAGAAGACTTATGTTGGACATAGAAGCTATCTCTCTTTTTCCTATAAGAATTCCAGCTTCTTGAGGGTAGAAACTATTTTATTGTTGTTTTTATATTCTCAGTGTCTAGCTATTAGAAGGAACATGGAATAATGGGTAGAAAACTGACCTGGAAGCCAGGAAGGTCCAGGTTTAAGGAATGCCTCTGATATACACTGGCTATGTGATCCAAGCAAGTGATCTCACTCCTCAGTGTTCTAGGTTATTGGTGTCAAACTCAAATGGAAATGAGGCCAGTAAATCATACATATGGATCCCTGCAGGTGCATGTTGACTTAGAAAACCACATATTAACATTATTGATATTTTACTGTATTGTTATTTATTTTGATAAATATTTCACAATTAAATTTTAATCTGGTACAATCCACATTGGGAGTGTTGCCAGGCACCTGCAGCCTTCAAGATACATGCTTGACACTTCTATTCTGGGCAACTCTCTATGACTATAAATTGAAGAGAAGGTACTGGTCAGTAACAACAGATAATTTAGAGAAGTATGAGAAGATTTCTATATCCTGATGCAGAATGAAATAAGAAGTAGAAAAAAGGCATACATAGTGATTACAGTTAGGTAAATGGATTAAAATAACAAACATGAATGCTGTGTAATTATAAACAATTATAACCAATGCTCTGGTCCCAGAAGAAGCTATCAAACATGCTTCTTCTTTATTTGTAGAGTTTGGGAAATATGAATATATAACTTTGGGTATCCTCTCACTTGGATATGTGTTGGTTAGTTTCACTCAAGTGCTTTTATTCCTCTTTCTTATTCTTTGCAACAGTGGGTTTTTTTTTTTCATTAGGGGAGGGTGGGAGTTATGTTTGAAAATGAAGGGGATATGAAAACAAAAAAAGTCAATTTTTAAAAAGTCACTAATATAGGATAGTATAGGATAAGGAAAAAGATATATTATGGTCAAATAAAACCTGTGCAATATTCAGCTTGATTGTTACTATCCCCAGAGGAAATAGACTTGGGAATAAAATGACTTCATGGTCACACAAGTCGCAGTGTTGGGATCTGAACTCATTTCATTTTGTATCAGATCAGAATTCTAGGAGTAGAGGGGATATCAGATGCCATATAGTCAAACCCCCAAATTTTACAGATGAGGAAACTGAGATCCAGAGAAATGAGGTATCTTGTCCCAAGTCTCACAAGCCAGTAGGTGGCAAAATGAAGACATAAAGTGAGGTTAGTTGATTCCAAATCCATTGTTCTTCCTAATTCTCTGGAGCACTGAAGATGCTATAATTTCATTGCTTTCACTTTCACATAATTATAGAAATAATACGCTGAGTTCTGCCACATATAAGCAAGTAAATTACTTTCCTTTAAAAAGTGTGGTAATTTTCTGAGGCCCCCTGGGTTCTCCCTGGAAATGGCCTATTCCATCACCTGGAATGAGCTTTTTAGTAGAAGAGGAAAGAATTAGTACATCTCTCCAGAGAGAACAATTTACTCCCTTACTACTCAAGTGCAGTATGAGGCTATTAATACAAAGATCCCCTTCGTGTAATTGCAGTAGTAATTTGGTTGAGCCTAGTAAGCATGTGCAGACACTGTCAGTACTGACAATGCTGTGTTCTCTTTTCAAAAGGACTCTGCTTTCCAGAAAACTGGGATTTTTTTTCCTCTGATAAAGGCCTTATCTTTCAAATATATGGAGAACTGAGTCAAATTTATAATATAAGTCATTCAACAAATTGATAAATGGTCAAAGGTTTCAACAGGTAGTTTTCAGATGAAAAAAGTCAAAGCTATCTATACTCATAAAAATGCTCTAAATTACTACTGTTTGGAGAAATGAAAATTTAAAAAGTAGTGAGCTACAACCTCATAGCTATCAGACTGGCTAATATAACAGAAAATGAAAAATGTTGGAAAATTATGGGAAAATTAGAATAATAATTCACTCTTGGTAGAGTTGTGAAATGATCTAACCCATTCTGGAGGACAATTTGGAACTATGCCCAAAGGGCTATAAAACTGTGTCTACCCTTTGACTCAGCAATACCACTTCTAGGTCTGTCTCTTAGATAGATAAAACAAAAAGGAAAAGGTATACAAATATTTATAGCAGATCTTCTTTGTGCTGGCCAAGTATTGGAAACTGAGTAAATGCACAACAATTGCGGAATGGTTGAACAAGTTGTGGTACGTTATTATAATGGAATACTATTGTAGTATAAGAATGATGAGCAGGATGCTCTCAGAGAAATATGGAAAGACATGAACTGACACAAAGTGAAATGAGCAGAACCAGGAGAACATTATATACAGTAAAAGCAATATTATGCAATGATCAACTATTAATGATAACTATTCTCAATAATACAAAGATACAAGACAGGTCTGAAAGACTTATCATGAGAAATGCTGTCCACCTTTGAGAAAGAACTGAAGGAATTTGAAGGAAGATCTAAACATATTGTTTTTTCAGAACTTTTTTTTCCCTTTTTTTTCCTTTTTTGTCTGTGTTGTCTTTCACAACATGACTGATATGGAAATACATTTTCCATGACTGCATATGAATAACCTTTATCAAATTGCTTGCTTTCTCAATGATGGGGGAAGGTGGGAGAGAATTTGGAACTCATAATTGTAAAAAAATCCCTATAATTTATTTTTACATGCAACTGGAAAAAAAAAAAACCCACAAAACATGAAAAGTGAAAAAAAAAGAAAAGGACCATGTTTTCATCTTGGACAGTATTAACCAAGGACAAAGAGCAACACCACCCTCTTTTCATACAATAACAGAATCTCAGTTGGAATGGTTCTCATCAGTCTTCCAGTTCAGTTCATACTTGAACAACAATTCCCCTTTTCTTCCAATAAATCCAACAATGGCCACCCAGCCTTTGTTTAAAGAAGAGAACCAACTACTTTTTGAAAACTGTAAATTTTAACAAGTTAAGGCTTAGTTCTAAAACAAAATGTTTGAGTTGGAATCAACCTTAGAACATAAAATGTCAGTACTGCAAGGAATAGATCAGAGCTGGAAGGGACTTTAGTACAGAATGACAGAACTAGAAGGTGTCCTAGAATACCCTATAATCTAGCTAGAATCTAGCTTACATCTGATGATGAATTCCCTCTACAATATGCCTGAAAAGTGGTCGTGCAGACTTTGCCTGCAGCTCTCCAGTTTGGGGGAAGACACAATCACCTGAATCTGCACATTCCACGCTTTCTCCCACTGGTCTTCCTGGCTGCCCTCCCCACCTCCCGAAGAATTGATGTCATGATGTCACTGAAGAACAACAGATAGAGACTAGTTGAGCCAGAAAGGTCCTTAGTTGTCACCAGATCCAACCCCATGAGTTCCGGTAACTCTGTTTCCCTGAATTCTTCATATCTTTTGTAGTACAGTAATATTCCATTACGCTTATGGAACACTATTTGTTTGGTTATTCTCCCAGTCAATAGAGACCTCCTTTGCTTCTGATTCTTTGCTTTTCCAAAGTGTTGCCATGAATGTATTAGAATATATAGGATTTTCCTTTCTCTTTTTCATTTCCTGGGGAAGCATGCATAGTAACAACTTGTATCTCTCAGCCAAAGAGTATGGAGATTATAGTCACTTTTTAGTGATTAATTCCAAACTGTTTTCCAGAATGGTTGGATCCATTCACAGCTCCACCACTTGTGAGCCTGTCTTCCTACTACCCCTTTAACATTGACTATTTCTACAATTTGCCATCCTTGCCACTTCGCTGGGCAGAAGGTAAGGATTCATAGTGTTGATTTGCAGTTTTTATATTATTAATGATGTGGAGAGCTTGGATAAAATACCAAGCTGAGTCAGGAAGACCTAAATTCATATCCTGCCACAGACACTTCCTAGTTGTGGGACCTGGAATTCACTTGCCCTTTCTAAGACTCAGTTCCCCTATCTGTAAAATGAGGATAATAATCACCTTCTTCCAGGTGTTATTGTAAGGATCAAAGAGAAAATATTTGTAAAGTGCTTAGCACTTTAAAGTGTTACAAGAATGTTTATTATTATTATTATCATACATCATGGCTTGGGCCATCAACCTTCCCAGGTTCTCCTTCACAAACTTTATTTTCCAGTTGGATCACTTACTTGTCAAGTTTTTTTCTGAGCTGTATTGCCTCTCCTTACCATTGTACAGTCCCAAAGACATGTAATTCTCTCTCCTCACCCTTGCCTCTTAGAATCCCTAGCTTTCTTGAAGACTCAGCTCAAGGGCTGCCTCTGACCTGTAGCCCATCTTGATCTCTCCAGTTACCAATGCTCTCCCTCCTGAAATTATGTTGTATTTACTAGTATATATATATATATATATATATATATATATATATATATATATATATATATATATGTTTGTCTGTGGACATGGTGTCATTCCCTCTCTCCCACCCTCCAGGAAGGTGTAAAGTCCTTGAATGCAGGGAATGTTTTATATATTTTTGTTCATATTTGCCATGCCTAGCAAAATAATGATTTTAATATTTGTTGAGTTAATATTTGTTAAACGAATAAATAAATAAATGAATGGACCATATGAAATATGTCAGAGCTCAAAGGAAATTTGGAATGTGGGCTGGGAGAAACCTTATAATACAGACCACAGAAAGTTATGAATTTAAAAGAACCTTAGAATATAGCACAGACTATATTAGAATTTGAAGAGACTTTGGAGTCTAGAATGTCAGAGCTGGAGAGCTCCCGAGAACACAGAACAAGGAGAGTTTGAGCTTATATACTGACCTGGGACTAGAAAATATAGAATGTTGGGCCTGGCAGTAGCATTACGATATGGACTCTCAGAACTGGGAGGGATCTAGAACATAGAATGTTAGAGCTGGAGAGGACTTTTGAGTCTACAATGTCAGCACTGGGAAAGGACTGTGGAGATCTTGTTTGCAATCCTTGATTGAATTATAGATATTCCGGGTTTTCTTTTATCTTCCTGGCACTACTCTGCATTTGGCTGCTTTCCTTTCCAAGTTGGCTCTTCTCCTTCCTGCTTGCTCACCATGCATTTCACAGAGAATAAATTCTCTTGAATTTTGCTGGCATTTTGTTTTCCAAAATTAGTGATTCTTCTTTCCACTGGTTAAATGTCATGATTTCTGTTCTCTTCCATACTCCCCTGCCAAATGCCCCAGAGAAAACTGATGGTGCTTCACTCAGGGATGTAGCAGAACAAGGTAAGACTTTCTCTCTTGCTCTCCCTTATAAGCCTGAGGAGAAATACTGGACATTTTCTGGGGGAACATAAAGTGCCTCAGATGAAGCCATCCATGAAGACATGGAAGGCTTCTTGATGATATTTTAAAACAAAGCAAACCAACAGCAAAGGACACTTAGGTCAACCTAATTTAACTGACATCAATTTAGTACCTATTATAAACCCAGGCCTATGCTAGGCTCAGGGGAAAGACATATGTCATGTGTGTGTGTGTGTGTGTGCGTGTGTGTGTGTGTGTGTGTGTGTGTGTGTGTGTGTGTGTGCATTCATGTGCTGAATGCTAACCCTTAAGGGAGCCTTTGTAGAAGAATAGATACTTGAACTTAAACTTCAATGGAGTTGGGGGTTCTTAGAAACAGAGAGAAAGGGAAACAGCATTTCAAGTAAGGAGGATAACCTGGGCAAAGGCATGGAGGCTGGAGATCACAGGATTGCAGTTTTGGAGCTGGGAAGGATGTTAGAGGTCATCAATTCTAAGGAATCTTAACTTTTTCGTGTGTGTATCATAAGTCCCTTGGCAGTCTGGTGAAGGCAATGTACCTCTTCTCAGAATAATGTCTTTAAAGAATAAAATCAATATATAGTATGATTAAGGAAATCAATTTTATAGAATCACTTATTTAAATCATTATAAATATTGGACCCCAGGTTAAGAAACCTTGATCTTCTCCTACTCCCTAATTTTACAGATGGAGAAACTGAGGCTTTAAAAAGTTAAATGATTTGCCCTAGGTCACACAGGTAGTAAAAAAACAGCTGGAATTATGTTTTCTACAAGCAAAATGGATATTGAGTTTATTTGGCTAAAGTGTACAGTATATTGATATATTTATAATGTATATATAATACTATAAATAAATAAATAAATAAATGCATGAGTGTGTGTGTGTGTGTGTGTGTGTGCGCATGTGTTATAATCAACCCAGAAAGATAAGTAGGTGTCAGATTATGAAGAGCTTGAAATGTCAAACAAAGCATTTTTATTTGAGCCTTGAGGTAATAGTGAACCCTGGGAACATCTTGCCTGGTTTGGTGACATCTTCAAACCTGGGCTTTAGGAATATCAATTCAACGGTGATTTGGAGGATGGAGGAAAGAGGAGAGGATTGATTCTGGGAGACTGTTTCGCCTTATGGCCCTAATTATTTTCATGATACTAGGAGACCTCAACACATATGTTGACTCTCCCTTAAGCTCTCAGTTCCTCACCCAGTTTACTCCTCCTCTGCACTGCGTCAGTCACACCCAAAGATGGCCATACCCTTTGCCTTGCCATCCCCATAAATGTACATGAATTCTGAAGTCCTTTATCTGATCACAATCCATTGACTTTCTACCCCTCCCTCTTCATTCTAGTACCAAACATTCTTTTTAAAATTTTAATTTCAATTTATGGAATAAAATAAGCATTTCCATCATATAGTATATAAAAAAGTTAATTGTTCATGAAACTGTAAATCTATTAGGTATAACTTACTATTCCTTTTAAATATATAATTGTTATTATGTAAATTTTTCCTTTTTCCTCCCCTCCATCCAACAGATGGTTATCATTAGACACAAATATTTATATAAATGTAAAACCATCCTTTATGTACTTCTATTTATCATTTTTCCCTCTGGATACAGATAGCATCTTTCTTCATATGTTGTTTGCAGTTAATTTGACTACTTACAATTGTCAAAATGATTCATTGACTCAAAATTGTTCTTAAAACAATATTGCTGCTACTACTGTACACATCACTCTGTTGGTTCTGCTCATTTAACTCTTCACTATTTCATGCAAGTCCATCCATGTTGTTCTAAGATCATTAAGCTGAGCATCTCCTGTAGCACAGCAATATTCCATCACAATCATATACCACAACTTGTTCAGCCATTCCCCAACTGATGGGCATCCCAGAAATTTCCAGTTCTTGGCTACCACAAAGAGAGCTGCTAGAAACATTTTAGAAGAGAAAGTTTCTTTTCCCCTAATCATCTTTGGAAATAGACTTAGTGGGTCTTCCTTTTAATTCTAATTCCTTCTCTCTGTTAATTATTTCATGGTTATTATTTATATAGGTTATTTGTATCTCAGATTTTGCTTCCTGTCTCCCTCACTAGAGTGTGAGCTCCTTGAGAGCTGGAATTGTCTTTTGCCTTTCTTCTGTCCCAAATGCTTAGCCAAGCACTCAGCTCTTAGTAGGTCCTTAATGAATATTCCCTGACTGATTGACTGAACTAGGGCATTCATTGAAATACTTGGTCTTAATTTTGTAAATTGAAAAAAATGTGTTTGGTGGCACAGGGATAAAGCACCAGATCTAGTAAGGAAGACGCATCTTCCTGAATCCAAATCCAGTCTCAGACACTCACTAGTTATGTGACCCTCGATAAGTCACTTCACCCTGTTTGCTTCAGTTTCCTCATCTGTAAAATTAGCTGGAGAAGGAAATGGCAAACCACTCTAATATCTTCATGAAGCAAACCCAAAATAGAGTCAGGAGGAGTGAGACATAACTGAAACAACTGAACCACAATAACAGCAAACGTTGGAGGAGTTGAATCGACTAGTTTATCAACATTTTTCTCTCAGAGAAAAGCAGGGAATGTATTTGAACCTCTATTAGAAGGATAAGGATAAGAATATCCAGTTGGGTTGGATTATCTCCAGAAAGAATCAGCTTTCAGTAGTGGAAAGTCAGCTGTATGGCAAAAACCAAGCAAGATGTTGTAGATAGCATGAACGAGAAACAGTCATCTGGTAAGACCACATTAGGGGATAAGCAATGGCCTAAGCACTGAGGATACAGATAGAAAAGAGACAGTCTCTGGCATCAGGGAACTTGCCTTCTAACTGGACTAGTTGTGCAGTCAGTTTTAAGTCATGTCCAGCTCTTCGTGACCCCCAGATACTGGAGTGGTTTGCCATTTCCTTCTCTAGCTCATTTTACAGATGAGGAACTGAGGAAAACAGGGTTAAGTGACTTGCTCAGGTTCATCCAGGTAGTAAGTATCTGAGGCCAGATGAACTCAGATCTTTCTGGCATCAGGCCCAGTGCTCTATCTACTGTGCCACCTAGTCACCCACAGCTCTTCTGAATGCTAAAGCTACAAGGGAGAGGCAAGGCCTGGAAGGTCTGGAGGACACAACACAATAGCAGGGTTCAGGCCAATGGA
Organism: Trichosurus vulpecula; assembly: GCF_011100635.1. Taxonomy (NCBI): domain Eukaryota; kingdom Metazoa; phylum Chordata; class Mammalia; order Diprotodontia; family Phalangeridae; genus Trichosurus; species Trichosurus vulpecula. Next base: position 427,119,497 of record NC_050575.1, on the reverse strand, counting down.
ATCTGGGCTCCATTAAGAGAGGCCTAGTATTCAGAAGTCAGGATGTAGAAGTCCTGCTGTCCTCTGCTCTGTTCATTTATCTGGGTCATTGTGTTCATTTCAGGCCTGGAGGAGAATGAAAGAGCTTGCAGGTCATACCATATAAAAATCTATTGAAGAACATGGGGATTTTCTAGAAAAAAGGCATAGATCGTTTGTGCTAATTGTCTTGAGACCATCTGAGATTTAGAGCTGGAAGGGACCTTGAAGGTAAAGTTCAGCCACATCATTTTACAAATAAAGAAACTGATGCTGAGAGAGGTTAAGGGCCACACATCTAGTAAGCGTCTGAAATAGGAACAGGTATTAAACTTGTTCTTTTTGACCCCAGAGGGTAGAACTGGAAGGAGCATGTGGAAGCTATGCAGAGACCAATTTCAGTTCTACTTAAGGGAAAAATGCTAATAATGAGGGTTGTCCCAAATTAGAATGGGCTGGTTAAAGAGGTTTTGGAGTCTCCCTCAAGGGTAGCCTTTTAGTGAAGGTTAGATAATCACTGGGTAGCAAGGTGGTACAGTGGATAGAGTGTCAGGCCTAGAGTCAGGAAGACCTGAGTTCAAATCCTCCTTCAAACACCTAAGAGTTGTGTGACTTGGGCAAGTCACTTAATCCCTATTTGCCCTGATTTCCCTAACTGCAAAAATGGGGATCGTAATACCATTTGTGTCCTAGGGAGGTTGTGAGAATTAAATACTGTGACATTTGTCTATTTGTTGGCAGAAAAAATCATGGAATAGATGGGGGGGCACTGAGCCCTTTCCAATTCCGAGGTTTTGTGATGTGATGACACCCTCTGATCTAAGGATCTGTTCCATTGTCCAGTACTGCCTCTATGGGAGCCAGGCTCCCGGCTAGTGAAGGGAGTGTTCGGTCTGCTTTGGCCTGCCCATTGTTGGCTACACTAATCAGTAATTCTATTCTAAGATTTAATGAGCAGCAATTATTTTGCTTGGAGGAGCTGCACAAACGATCCATATGACTTTCCAATAACCGCTTCTTTAATAATCCCCAAACAGTAAGTGCAGATGATGAAAGAGTAAAACCAATTTTGGTTTTTCAGGAAATCATGGTGCTCACCGCCTCCATCACCTGCAGTCTCAGTCAAGCTGAGCAGTGAGACAAAAGAGAAAGAAAGCTGGAGGGAAAAGGAATCCAAAGCAGAATGCGATGAAAATAATGATAACCGCTGAGAACATCTGCATGGAAAGTAACTGGGGCAGGATTGTCTCTGATCCTGTTTAGGTATCAAAATAAAAAATCTTTGTCAGAATTCCTAAGTAATTCACAGCATGAGGCTAGTGGAAGGAGAAATGAATTTGGTCTCAATAGAACTTGGGCTGAAATTCATCAGAAATATGAACTAGCTAGGTGACATTGGGTAAATCATTTGAGTCTTAGTCTCTTTATCTGTAAAATGGGACAATAATCTTTGCCAGAATTTCCTCTCAAGGGTGATCAGGGGACGGAATGAGATAATATTGGTAAAGCGCTTTGTAACCACATAGCACTATCAAAGTGTGAGCTATCATTTTAAAGTATGGTATAATGGCAACTCCCTAAGACCAGAAGTTGCTGAGCAGGTAGCAATCAGCGTCAGTGGGGGGATTTTTCTATGTAGATAAAATCATAGAGCTATTTAAAAAATGGATAGAGCCTCGGAGGGGAAATCAGTACTGGCCTCTAATCATGGTTCCAGCAACAACTTGCCGTACAAATTTAGGGAAATCTCTTATGTGATTAGAAGATTTTGAATTGGAAGTGATCTTGGACCTTATCCATTGATTCATATGCATCCACAGAAGAATCCTATATCTAGAGCTGGAGGTTATTTTAGGGGCTGTTTAGTCTGTCCTTCATTTTTATAGATGAAAAAACTGAGGCCCTAGGTGGGGAGGGGTGGGGGGGAAGGTGGAATTAGGATTCAAACTCAGGTCCTGTGACTCACATCAATTCTCTTCCTACTGCATCACTTTGCCTCCCAATTGAATCATTCGTTCAACCATTCATTTATTCAACTACTCACCCATCAAGCATTTATTAAGATTATATTATATGCCAAGCATTGTCTTGAGGAAAAAGAGAGAAAAAATACAATTAGTTCCTATCCTTAATGAGTTTATATTCTATTGGGAAAAATAATATAGAAAAGTAGATACAAAATATGAAAGAGAGTAAATTTTTGAGGGGTGTGAAATGAAGGAAGACCACAGAAAGATTGAAATCATTCTTTTTTAATAGATAAAGACACCAAGGTCCAGGGAGAAAGGTGACTTTCCCAAATAGAAGCAGCAATAGAAAGTAACTGAATCAGGATTTGAACTCATGTCCTCTCACTCTTGGTTGGTTCACTGGGCCTGGAGTCAGGAAGCTACATCTTCACAAGTCCATGTTACACTCACTAGTTGTGTGATCCTGGTCAAGTCACTTCATTGTTTGCCTCAGTGTCCTCATCTGTAAAATGAGTTGGAGAAGGAAATGGAAAAGCACTCCAGTATTTTTGCCAAGAAAGCCCCAAATGGGGTCACAGAACATCAGAAACGACTGAACAACACTGACACCAACTGCCACTCCAAGTTCTCCATTTTCTCAATTGAAGAATGCTGAATTTGGTCCAGGTGCTGTCCAAGGTCATTATGAGCTCGAAGGTTCTTTCAGCCTATAATCCTATATTAATGAGGTTCCTGTGAAGGATGAAGGGGATAATGTAGGTAAAGCCATCACAGACCATGACACTCTGTATACAGGTAGGATATCATTCTCTCTTCAGATCAGGGGATGCGTAGCTCTTAGAAGATCATCTAGTTTAACTTCCCTCCTCCCATGTGATAGATCAAGAAATAAGGGTCCATAGGGTGAGTGACTTGCTCATGGTCACAGGGGTGGTGGCAGAGGTCATATTCAAACACAAGTCCTCTGACTTCAAATGCAGTGATCTTTCAACTGTGCTATAGTGCTTAGCAACCACCAGATCAACACTTACTATGTGCCAGATGCTAGACTAAGCTCTGAGGATATAAAGAGAAGAGAGAAAGATTCTCTGGAGTTTTTATTCAAATGGAGGAGAAAATATTTATATGTATAGGTATATTCACAATAGGTACAAAATGAATGAGTGTAAGCTAGGCTTGGCAGGGTGGGCACTAGCAGTGGGGTGGAGGGAGGGATAAGGAAAGGCTTTATGTAGGAGACATATCAGTTGAGTGTTGAAGGAAACCAGGATTCCAAGGGGTGGAAGTGAGGAAGGAGAACATTCCGGTTATGGGGGACAGCTAGGGCATAGGGATAGTGGTGGGAAATGTAGCTCTGTGAGTGTGAGTGTGAGTGTGTGAGTGTGTGTGTGTGTGTGTGTGTGTGTGTGTGTGTGTATTCTTTGTATTTTTGCCCTCAGTGCTTAAGACACTGTGCTTGGAAAATATCAGTTGAAGTCAGCATACTAATCTCTTAACAAATGTTCTGTCTGTCAGTCTCTTGATTCATATTATCTCTCTATCTGTCTATCTATCTATCTATCTGTCTATCTATCTATCTATCTATCTATCTATCTATCTATCTATCTATCTATCTATCCATCTATCTACCTGTCTATCTACCCACCTGTCTATTGTCAGCATATCCTATCTATCAATCTATTATCTGTATGCTCTGTCTCTGTGTCTCTGTGTCCATGTCTGTCTGTCTGTCTGTCTGTCTCTCTCTCTTTTTCTCTCTGCCCCACGCCCCCACTTAGAGCAGCCCAAAGACCAATGTAACTGGATCCTGGAGTGGAAAGCAGTAAAGTGCACGTAAAAAGGAAAAGTAGGAAGAGGCCATGTTGGAAAGAGATTCATATGCTAAAGAGAGTAATTTATCTGACCCTAGAGAGTCCCTCTCAGCTCTACGTCCTGTGATCATCAAATCCTGCCATTTTGAAAGAGTTTAAACTTCTGGATATCCCCATCAAAATGAAAACAAACTAAAACAACAAACAGCTCGATCAAACGATAAGAATTGCATGATGATCGTTCATCATTGGGAGTAAGAATACACCAGGGTAAAGACAATGAATTGTCTGTGTCTTCTAGTGTTGTGTATGTGAGCACATGTGTGTGTGCATGCACATGCATGTGTATGCATGTGTGCACATGCATGTGTAGGCATGTGTGTTTTCCAGGGGAAGGAAAGACAAAGTTGTAGATAAGATGCAGGATCAAGGAAACCTATGAGGGAAGTTAGAACTCTGTTTCAGCCCCTGAATTTTACAGAGTAAGAAGTTAAGGCACAGACTGGCTTTATGTGACTTTTCCGACATCACCCAGGCAGCAATTAGCAGAGTCCTAACAGTTGTAGGATTGTTGGATGAAGAGTTACAAAGGACTTAGAGGTCTTCTAGTCCTACTTCCTCCTTTTTATGGAGGGGAAATAGAGGCCCAGAAAAGTTAGGTGACTTGACAGATGTTATTTCACAGTGAGAGCCAGGATCTGAAATCCAATTCTTTGGTTCCACATCCCTTGAGTTTTTCATTAGATTGCAAATCAGCGACAATCATGGCATATGTGCTCATTCCAGATTTCCCCCTATCACTCCTTCACTACAGGATATCTCAAACTCCTCATGGTGGGTGTATCCAGAAGAAGGGCAGGGAGAGTGTGAGAAGAGAGTTGGAACTCTAGAAAAGTCTGGTGATTCACATACCTGCTCTCTCTGTGGTTTGGTAGTAGAGTTACCCCCTGTGATAGATGGCATAATCTAGAGAAAGGAGCTAGTCAGTGAGGAGAGAACTCTGGGTATTTGTCCTCATTCTATCACCACTGGGAAGGTCACTCAACTGCTTTTGTTCTAGTTTCCAATCTGTAAAATGGGGATGACAGTATGAACACAGACTAATAAATTACATTAACCTTTACAGTAATGGCTTGGCTGTCATAAAAGAGATTCATAACCATTCCGCTCCTGAAGTGCAGCCAGGTTTTCATAATAGATGTAGATGTGGGAACATGCCATGTAGTAGGAAGATAGCTATATTTGGAGTTAGACGATGGGACAGCTAGATGGCACAATGGATAGAATGCTGGCCTGGGAGTCAGGAAGACTTAACTGTGTGACCCTGGGCAAGTCATTTAACCCTGTTTGCCTCAGTTTCCTCATCTGCAAAATGAACTGGAGAAGGAAATGGCAAACCAGTCCAGTATCTCTGCCAAGAAGACCCCAAATGGGGTCAGGAACAGTCAGACATGACCGAAAATGACTGAACAACAATACAAAAGGTGTGAGATTTGGTGTGGCTGTCCTAGGCATGCTACTCATCACGGACTATCTCGAAAGTTAAGCGCTTTCCTTTCTGTGTTCTCAGGCCTAGTATAAATTTTCTTTGAAATATTTCTTCTGTTTCCAAAACTGATCCCACGAGTAAGTCATTACTTTAAGGGCAGTCAAAAGAAATTTGGAGCAATTATGTAAAAGGTTGAAATGACTCTATCCCTTATTAAAGCATTCAGCTCTCAAGGCTTCTCATAGAAAGGGAGAAAAATAATTAAGCAAGTCATTAAGGCTCATCTGGGACTCACCACTCTCCCCATTCCTTTAGAACAGTATGCCTCTCAGTCTAGTGATGATTTCTAACCTAGATGTTTTTATTTGGCTATAAGTTTCTGATGAAAGGGGATATCCAGGTCCCACCCTAACATCATGAAATGTCAGAGGATTTTTCAAGAAACTACCCCATCCCCTGAGAAACAGATGGTCAAAGATCAGAACTGTGACTAGAATTCTTGCAAATTGGTAAGGGAAGGTCTCTTGAAATGAACTTAGAAGACAGATTCAATTCTTTCCATTGGTTGGGGCAGATGCTAGAAATGCTGATCCAATGTTGCAAGGTCCTATGAGAAGGGAGACTCTGGAATATTGCAGCAAGGTGGAGACAGAGATACCCAAACTTTTGGGTGGAGATACAAGGATAATACAAGGCAGCTATTAGAAAGAAGTAAGGGACTGGTTCAGTGAAAGAACACATTTGGGGTGTGGTGCCTGGGTGTGGGAAGTGGGAAGGCAGGAAGTATGAGGACACTATCAAAAGGGAAAGAACTCTGGGAACATGTAGTGCTGAGGTGTGAGTTCCCCAAGCCACACCTGTGCATCTCTACCAGTATAACCTATGAGAGGGTAACATGGTTCTATTGATGCTATGTGTAGGTATGGGAAAAATGTGTCCCATCCCTACGGGGAGGACACTTTGTTACTATTTTTACAATTGGAGCAGAAGGAATGCCTTTGCTTTGAGTTAATTATGTCTATCCTCTGTCTATTAAAACGAGCTTCAGTTTTAGGAGGGTAGATCCATAGCACACCTTGTACCTTGAGGGAGTTTCACTTTGGGGGGGATCTGGCCTGTGAGGACAAGTTAGAGAGTCACCTTAGAAGGAAAACTACAGAATGTAATTTCTGGGAAAAAAACACTGGTAACTTGGGGATCAAGACAGGCCTTCTGGAGGAGTTGACAATTGGGCTGAGCTTATAGGAAAGTTAGGGATTCTGGAAGGGAGAGCATTCTTGGCATGGGGAAGGCAGGCAGGAGACAGAATGCCCTACCAGGGAAATAAAACAAAGGATGCTTTCTTTAGTGGAATGCAGCATGTAGAAAGGAGAGCGATTCATGGTAGACCTAGAAAGGTAGGCTGAAGCCAGACTGCAAGTCCGTAAGTCAAACAGAGGAGCTTATTTGGAGGTTCTTTTTATTTTCTTTGGTGGGGAGGATGCAAAGATGTGGCATTTCTTCAGTAGAGGAAAGTCCAAGTGTGAGAACTGTCCCCATTAATACATATGTGGTCATAAATTTCATAAAGTTATAAGTTTCTTCAGAAACTCATAGCCTTAGAGTGTTGGGGGTAGGTGGTGGGTGGGTGGGTGGGAGATTGAAAGGTTAAATGATCCAGATTTGAGCCTAGGTCCTTCTGACTCCAAGGCCAGTTCTGTAGCTACTTTGCCAGACTGCATCTTAGTGCCTTCCTTTTTTGACTAACTATTGTTACTAGTCATGAGTGAATGAATGAATTTATTTATTTATAAAGAACTTTTATAAAGAACTTACTATGTGCAATGTACTATGTTAAGCTCTCAGTCAATATTCATTTATTAAGCTCTACTGTAGGCCAGACATTTTGCTACCGCTGTAGGTATAAAGATAAGAGATTGTCTCAGCCCTGGAGGAACTCATAATCTAATAGAAACAATGTGTACACAACTTAAAGCTGTAGACAGTATACATTGGAGAGAATCAAGACAGAGAAGGCCCTAGAAATAGGGGGGCATTGGGAGAGGCTTCCTGTAGGAGGTGAGATGTTAACTGGACCTTGAAGGCCACCAGAGAGTGGTGGAGTGGATGATGGAGAGCATTCCAGACAAGGGGGGCAGCCAGAGAGAATGTCCAGAGCTGAGAGATGGAGTTTCTTATTGGAGGAATAGCCAGGAACCCAGTGTCACTGGATCAGAGGGTACATAGGTGAATGTAAGGGATAGGAAGACTGGAAAGGTAGAGGAAGGGTTAGGGTATGAAGGACTTTGAACACCAAATAGTTGGAATGTCTTGTTCTAGGAACAGTGAGGAGGCCAGTATAACTGGATGGAAGAGTAAGGGTGTGTGTGTGTGTGTGTGTGTGTGTGTGTGTGTGTGTGTGTGTGTGTTTATAAGGTATAAAAGGAATGGAAAAGAAGGGGATAGATCATGAAGGGCTTTGAATGCCAAATAGAAGATTTTATACTTAATACAGGAAATGATAGGGAGCCACTGGAGTTTATTGAGTAAGTAGATGGGGTAGGGGATGTGTGACACAGTTAGATCTACACTTTAGGGAAATCTTTTTGGTGGCTGAATGGAGTCCCTGCTCTCAAGGGGCTTCCATTCTAATGGAGGAGACAATGTGTATGGAAGATTTCAATACTTGTCAGAAGGACGAGCTCCATGGTCCTAAAGATGCAGTGACAAAACAGAAGATATTGCCTCTTCTTCAATGTATTTTTACCAGTAAAATGATGACACTTTCTGATGTTGAACCATGTGACAGCTCCAAGAACACTGGCAGCAAAAATGTTCTTTCTTGGTGGCTGCTGAATAAATAAATAAAAATAAACAAATAGATAAATAGATGATAGATAGATAGATAGATAGATAGATAGATGAATGATAGATAGATAGATAGATAAACATAGGAGCATTTATCAGACTACATTTCCACAAGGGTTGCTTCCCAGGATGATGTCTGAGGGCATAAGACTGAAAACACTGATAATCCCAAAAATTTTAGGGTCCTAAGCTGTCTCCAGAGTGTTGAATTATCTTATACATTTCTGATTCTTAGAGCAAAACCCAAGTTACTCTCCTTTCTCCCTCTCTCCCTGTCCTTCCACCCTCCAGTTATAGTTCTGTTAGAGAGAACTGAAGATTGCCCTTGAGGTCTGAGGTCTTGGGTATCCTGTGTGCTAGGCTGCTGAATATCTAGGAAACACTGCAAAGGCAGAATAACACCTAATTAGAATCATAGATTCAGGTCTGGAGGAGGCCAGAGATCAGGCATTTCAGTCTTCTCATTTTACAGATGAGGAATCTAAAGCCAGGAAGCGGGAGTGATTCGGCCGAGACCACACAGAAAGTGAGTGGAAGAGCTAAGATTGGCACTGGGGTCCAATTCTAGCACTATTTCCTTATAAGCCATGTAACACTATTCTTCATGTTTCCACAGAACCAATTATCAACAGTAAATGAGGGCTAGCCATGGTTAGCCTAGGTAACATGCACATATGGCTACTAATGAAATCATTTTGGCAAAACAAAATTTTTCCTTAGATGTTTATCTAAATAGCAAAGTGAAAAATGGGTTTCAGATGAAAGAAATGGCCCTAACCCTTCCACAGAAAATCTATGGTTGACATCATCACCCCTCCCCCACTTCTGTATCTGTGAAAATTATAGGGCAGCCCTGAAGTGACATGAAGGCAGTCAAGTAAAAAACTAGATAACCTTCTACAAGCATAATAAAGCAAGCAAGTGCCTATATTCAATCCATCAAGGAAGCAATGAGCTTTTATTGTCATTGCTGAACAATTTCAGTCATATCTGACTCCCTGACTCTCCACAACCCCATTTGGGGTGTTCTTGGCAGAGGCACTGTAGTTGTTTGCCATTTCCTTCTCCGGCTTATTGTACAGATGAGGAAACTAAGGCAAACAGGGTCATCCAGCTAGTAAGTGTCTGAAGTTGGATTTGACCTCAGCATAAAGATGTGTCTTCCTGACTTCAGGTCCTTCATCATCTGGCTGCCTGAGCATTTATTAGACACCTACTATATACCAGGTACTGTGCTAGGTACTGGGAATAAAAAAGTAAATAATAAAAGACCGTTTCAAAGGGACTAGAGACTAATGAAGAAGAACAAATGTTCATTTATTAGTGTGTACAGAATAAATATGAATAAATATAGGCTGGGGGCTAGATCTGGGATTTTGTTGATATAGGGAACTTTGAGATGAGGAAGCTCCCTCTACCCGGTACTGGCAGGTACCTTCTCTCATCTTAGCTGTCCAGAGCTCTGAGACTTGGAGGAACTTGCCTAAGATCACACAGCCAGTAGTTGTCAGATGTAAGGCTAGAAGTGAGGTTCTTCGAGCTCTGTCTTTCCCCTGCACTTTGATGGTCTCTCAGAAGAACTAGGAGATTTGAGTTTGGATTGCAGAGCATGAATGGCTGGTTGTGGGGCAGGGGAGGACATTAGGAAAGGCTTCACATGGAAAGGACTTCTGGAACTGGGCCTTGATTGTATGGGATCAGGGTGGTGTCTTGGAGGAAGTTGTGGCCTTGTAGTTGAGAAGATCTGGGTCTGACTTCCGCCTTTGGCATATTCCAGCTGGGCACTACCCCTTGCAGAGCCCTAGGCAACTTTCTAAGCTTCTAGGTTATAGGTGAAGAAGGGATCTGCATCAGTGATGCAGGTGAGGCAGAGTAATAATCAGAAGCTCTGCTTGTGCCCCAGACTTTGTAGCCTGTGTCACACACATAGTAAGTGTTTGGTAAATGCCCCAGTGAACTGAAGTGTATGAAATGAAAGTTCCCTGGCCACTGCTCAGTGAAACCAGCTTTAAGGTGGTACCACATACCTATGCACACCCACATACACAGAGCAAAAAAAAATGCACATTCCCATAAAGACATCATCCTCTGAGAGCCAATTATAAGAGCATTTATAAATACAATTATAAAGTTCATTTTCTCCATTTGGAGTTAAGTTTACTCACAAGGATCATAGCTTGCGAGCTGAAAGGCACCTTCAAATTCATTCTTTTCATGGATGAAGAAGAGGAGGCCCATGAAGTCCAAGGTCACAGCTACATCCCAGCAATTTCAAACCCAGGTCCTCTGACTTTCACCCTTGCTTGACTATGTCCCCTCCTCTCCTCTGACCCTGCCCCCACCTAGTGCAGGCTCTCATCATCTCACATTGATTACTGAAATAGGTGCTTATCTGGATCAGGTGTTTTCTAAGGTCCTTTACCTCTCTGAGTCTATGATTCTTAGGAGAGAGACAACTCTCACCCAAATTAGAACTTCATCTCCTGCCAAGAGGAATTCCACTTAGCTATCTGTGGAACTTGTGTGCTGTACATTATCTCTCCATCTAGTCTACAAAGAGGGTAAGGACAGCATCTCATTCAAAGTGCTCTGTAAATCCTGGTCTGAGTCAAATTCCTCCCCATTCCAATCCATCCTCCATTCAGTCACCAAAGCGACTGTCCTAAAGCACTGGTCCAACCATGTCATCCCCTTACTCACTAAACTCAAATGATTCCCTATCCTTTGCAGGATCAAGTACAAAATCCTTCCTCTGATGTTCAAAGCCTCTCACAACCTAGAACTTTCCTGCTTTTCCAGTCTATGTATGTCTTACTCCTCACCACATACTCTTTGATCCAGTGACACTGGCCTCCTAGTTGTTCTGTGAACAAGAAAAAGATATTGCATCTCTCAGTTCTGGGCATTTCCCCATGACTGGAACCTTCTCCCTCATCAACACAAGCTACAGATTTCCCTGGCTTCCTTTAAGTCTGAATTAAAATCCCACCTTCTACAGGAAGTCTTTCTTGACCTCTCACAATTTTAATGACTTCCTTTTGTTAATTATTTCCTATTTATTCTGAATTTAGCTTATCTGTACATAGTTGTTTGCCTCTCGTTTCCCCAATTAGATTGGAAGCTCCTTGAGAGTAAAGACTGTCCTTCGCCTCAACATGAGAAGAGCTTCATAGATGTTTATTGATTAACTGACTTCAAATCCAGTATTCTTTTCTTACCTGATATCATTGATTTAGAGTTGCCTTAAACAAACTGAGACCTGGAAAAGAGCTTAATGTAAAAAGGCCAAGGTCACCCACTGCATTCTGGGCCATCGCTAGCCACCTTAACTTTTGTATCGCCACTGGACTCTGTTGACTCTGGAAGAGGGAGTGAGGTTGCTGATTTTGTGGAGCTTTTCCAGAGTTAAATCCAATTCATGTGCCAGTTAAGACATCACCCTCATGATGTCATTGGTCCTCTTTGACAACGAAGGCTGAACAATAATAATAATGCCCCTGTGTCACCATTGGTCCTCTTTGAGAATGAAGGACAAATGACAATGACAACAAATGACTGACTCCAAATCCAATATTCTTTTCTCTCCTGGTCCAAGATTCTGGATTCATAAATAGCCATTGGTTGATTGCTGGTTAACCTATGCCACACTGCCTCCCATCAAAATAGTTTTATTTGCATAGAATAAGAATGACATTTATAGCTAGAAGTAGTATGGCTTAGTAGTTAGAGCATTGGCCTGAAGTCCAGGATATCTAGATTTAAATTCTGCTTCCAACACTCATGAAATTTCTGACCCTAGGCAAGTCACTAGGTCTATATGAGCCTCAGTTTCCTCATATTTAAAATGGGGATCATAATTCTATTAGTAAGTACTATGCAGTATTATTTTGAGGTTCAGAATGAGGTCCCAAATATAAAGTGGTCAGCAGACTTTCAAGTGCTGTAGAAGTATCAGTTATTAACTGATAGTAGCTGTGCTTTTAAATTTGAAAATTAACATTAATAGTTTACTCCCTAATTACATGAAATGTGGAGTGGATTATCACACCTCAATAATCCTTCCTCTGACATCCTCCCTTACTCTTCCTCATACCTTCTTCCCCCAATTGAAACGTTTACTGCAAATGAATTAAGTGAGCCTTGAAGTGAGATCGGTGCCAGCCTCTGACTCAAGGGTGACCCCCTTTACACAGCCCCTTGAAAAATGATGCTGTGTTAAGGCAGTGTTTGCTGAAAAGGGCTGAGGGAAAGTTTCAATTTCTCAGATAAATGAGGAGCATCAAGACTTAAAAACCAGTTTCTCCTCAACAACAGGCAGCAGGCATGAATCATGTAGACTGGCATGCACACTGGTGGCTGCCTGGGCTCCCTCATTTGCTGCCAAGATTATAGATCGCAGTCTCTCCTTGGGTTATTCATCAGTCCTTGGAGAACAAATGACTGGAACACGCCTCAAGGGGAGCTTAGGCTGGAGAGTACCTGGGGGGCCAACGTTTCACTTTGTCAAGGCCAGGATGTCTCCCAGGTATCCTTGCTGTGTTAAGATACCCAGAGCTTTCAGTAGGCTATCCTACTACTAATGAACATATTCTCACAGAGTAATAACTGATAAAAGCTCACCGTGTATCCAAATGTGGTGTGATGTATATGGGTCCCTGTGAAAAAGAAGAGGAGGCATGGGCAGAGAAAGAAGAGAAAGCAAGAACTAAGATGGAGAAAATGGGGAAGAGAGAAGGATGAGGAAGAGAAAGGTGGGATAGAGAGGAGAGACAAAAAGAAGAGAGTGAGAAAAGAGATGGAATGGGAAGAGCCAGAAATATAAAGGAGACAAAAATTAACGGAGAGAGAAAGGAGAGAGAAGTGAGAAAGGAGTGAGAGAGAAAAAGAGAAGTGAGATTAAGAGAATAGAGGGGAAAAGGATAGGGAAAGAGTGTGGGGGAGCAGAGGGAGAGAGGAAAGTAAGAAGGAAACTAAAGAGAGAGGGAAAGAGGAATAACAAAATACCTGTTGGCTTTGGAAACCGTCTGAACCTAGAGGCCAAAGGCTTTTACATCTCACCACCACCTCTGTACCAACAGAGGGCAAACCCTGTTTCATAATCAAAGGCTATATAATGTGGTTAGGGCTAGAGCAGAGACTTGAAAATTTGGCTTCTGGGAAAAGTGGCACAAAATATGCCCTGAAACAAAGATTTTAGGACAAATTAAGTTTCTAGGGACAGCCCGAGGCTGCTTCTATAGAGGCTTCTGCCAGATGTGTGTGTATAAGTGGGGTGGTAAAGGGATAGATCAGGAGTAGTTCTGGGAGATGCTCCCAGAATGGGGAGGAGGCAACATCTGGAAGTTTTCTGTCTCAACTCACTATTCTCAGTATCTGGCTATTAAACTGCATTGTTTGTGTGCTGTCTGATGGAGTGGAAATGTTATAAGCACTTTCTAAATTTTAGGGCATTGATCATAGCCCTGTTGACTCACTGTATTATAAACCAAGTATTTATTAAGCCCTGACTGTGTGCCAGACTTTATATTAGGAGCTGGAGATAAAAATATATTTAATATATAATAGTAAAAATTATTTTATTATAATATAGTATATTATATATGATAATATTATATCATAATATATAATAATGAATGTATTGTAATTGTTATAATTAATAATACATAATAAATATATTTATATAAATATATCTACATATTTATATAAAATATAAAAAGATGTGAAACAGTACTTGCCCTCAGGATACTTACAGTCCAGCCAGGGGAGGCAACATATGCAAATGTAAGTATAGGCAAAATCAATAAATATTTGATACACAGCTAGTTGACACAGTAAAAATAATTTTGAGCTCGAGTCAGGAAGACTTGAGTTCAAATCGAGTCTCAGATGCTTCTTCATGATGCTGGGCAAATTACTTCACCTTTCTCTCCCTCAGTTTCTTCATCTGCAAAATAAAAGCACCTACGTCTGAGGGTTGTTGTGAGGGTAAAACAAGATAATATTGGTAAAGCACTGTGCAAATCATAAAGACTTAGCAATAAGTGTAAGGTATTAGGATTATCACGATTATTAGCAATGTACTTGATGCTAGGGAGGCAGAGACAAAAAGGAAACAATCCCTGTCCTCAGAGACCTTGTAGTCTAGCCAGGCGAAATAATGTATAAATATACAGGTCCAGACAAAACCCACAAAATCAATCAGTCATTTATTGTTATATGCATTCTAAGTTAGTGTTTTATTCTAGGCTGTGAACTTGCTTCTAAGGCTATAAAGACAAGTTTTTAGACAAATACAGAGCAACAGTACAGATCAATTTCATCACAAGCTAATTGTCCTTTCTCCTCTCTTTTAAATACTCCTCATTTGTGATTTTGCATGAGTCAATTGACCTAGACTCCATGAATCAAATTGGGATGTTAGCTTCTCTCTGCAAATTTAAGTCCCGTATTAACTTTGTAAATTGTGCCAAACCAGACCTAAAAACAGACCCTGAGATGATGTTATGATATGAGGTAGCTATAAAGTATAATGGTTAATATCACTAGCACCATGATGTGGAGGAAGAGATTTGGGTGTGGATGACCTGGATTTTAGTTCCAGCTCCATTGTAATTGACTTCTGTGGCCTTCAGCAATCTACCTCAACTCTCTCGGCTTAATTTCCTTACCTATTAAATGGAAAGAATATTTAGAATCAAAGAATTGAAAGAGACTTCAATAATCACCTAATCCAGGAGGTCTTAACCATTTTTGTGAGTGTGTCCTGGACTCTGTTGGCAGCCTGGATTAAGTCTTAGAACTAGGGCAGAGCCCTTCTCAGAGTAATGAATTTAAAGACAGAAAATAAAATACATAGAATTACAAAAAAAACCAGGAAAGATTTTGAAATAGTTATTTAAATATTTTAAAAGTTCACAGACTGCAGGATAAAGAAGCTCTGATCTAGCACTGTCCCCATATTTTTTTTTAATTTTTAATTTATATTTTATTATTTATTTAATATTTTTAGTATTGAGCATGGATTTCCACAAGAATTTGAATTACAAATTTTCTCCCCATTTCTACCTTCTCCCCACTCCAAGATGGCAGGTATTCTGATTGTCCTGTTTCCCAGTCAGCACTCCCTTCTGTCACCCCACTCCCCCCCCATCTCCTTTTCCCTTACTTTCTTGTAGGGAAAGATAGATTTCTATGCCCCATTGCTTGTATGTCATTTCTCAGTTGCATGCAAAAACAACTTTTTTTTGGACATCTGCTTTTAAAACTTTGAGTTCCAAATTCTCTCCCCTCTTTCCTCCCTACCCACCTTCCATAAGAAGGCAAGCAATTCAACATAGGTCACATGTGTATCATTATGTAAAACCATTCCACAATACTCATATTGTGAAAGACTAACTATATTTTTCTCCCTCCTATCCAGTCCCCCTTTATTCAATTTTCTCACTTGACCCTGCCCCTTTTCAAAAGTGTTTCCTTTTGATTACCTCCTCCCCCTATCTGCCCTCCCTTCTATCTTCCCCCCTTTTTATCCCCTTCTTCCTTCTTTCCTGTGGAGTAAGATACCCAGTTGAGTGTGTATGTTATTCCCTCCTCAAGTCAAATCCGATGAGAGCAAGATTAACTCATTCCCTTTCACCTGACCTCTCTTCCCTTCCAACAGAACTGCTTTTTCCTACCACTTTTATGTGAGATAATTTACCCCATTCTATCTCTCCCTTTATTCCTCTCTCAATATATTCCTCTCTCATCCCTTAATTTAATTTAATTTTTTTTAGATATCATCCCTTCATATTGAACTCATCCTGTGCCCTCTGTCTATATATATATATATATATGTATATATATATATATATATATATATATATATATATATATATATATATATATGTATATTCCCTTCAGCTACCCTCATACTGAGGAAGGTCTCATGAATTACACACATCATCTTTCCATGTAGGAATGTAAATAAAACAGTTCAACTTTAGTAAGTCCATTATGATTTCTCTTTCTTGTTTACCTTTTCAGGCTCTTTTTGAGTCTCATATTTGAAAGTCAAATTTTCTACCCAATCTTTTCACTGAGAAAGCTTGAAAGTCCTCTATTTTATTGAAAGTCCATATTTTGCCTTGGAGCATTTGTATTGGGAATCAAGATGGGCTCTTGGCACTTCTTCAACCAAGTCCCCTTGAAGGGTTTGGCCTTTGTTTCATTGATTTAATTAGGAGTCTTTGATGACCTCCTTGCCTCAAGGGAAAGCCTAGTTTATAGGGGTTTAAGGGACATGTTTGTGACATCAGAGGCTTTTAGGCCACATGGGTTTAAGTCCAATTTTTGTGATGATTTTAGGTCATGTGGATCCTAAGGGAAGTTGCTAAGACCAGAGCCAATATTAAGAGCTTAAGTTCTGGTCACACAGATGACATTTGATGACATCTAAAGAGTGCATAAAAAGAGAATACAGAGCTATTTGCTTAGGGCTCTCATTCTTGGCAGTGTGCTGATGTGGAGACTCTGGGGAGCTGTAGTTAAGAGCCCTCCAGCTTTATTAAACACTGATAACTATGCATAGAGATTTGAATCAGACAATTTGTTTGTATTTGCTCAGAAGCTCAGGGTGCTGGCTTTTTCCCCTGAACTAAGTGAATGATATTTGTATACTGGATTAAAGTAAGATTGTTAACCCCTTAATATTGCTTTCCTGAGTAAAGCAGATCAAAAGAACCTGTGCTTGCAACATTCTGTGTGCTGGTTGTTGTTGGTTTTACACAGCCACAGTAGCTGCTAGCCGAATTGTTGAAGCAGCATTATACTCAGTTTTGCTGGGTAGGTGATTCTTGGTTTTAATCCTAGCTCCACTGACCACCGGAAAATCATATTCTAAGCTCTTCAATCCCTTAATGTAGAAGCTGATAGATCTTGTATTACTCTGATTGTGTTTCCACAATACTCAAATTGTTTTTTTCTGGCGGCTTGTACTATTTTCTCCTTGACGTGGGAGCTCTGGAGTTTGGTGACAATATTCCTAGGAGTTTTCTTTTTGAGATCTTTGTCAGATGGCAATTGGTGGATTGTTTTGATCTTTTTGAGGAGGCGATCTGTGGATTCTTTCAATTTCTATTTTACCTTCTGGCTCTAGAATATCAAGGCAGTTCTCCTTGATAATTTCTTGAAAGATGATATCTAGGCTCTTTTTTTGATCATGGCTTTCAGGTAGTCCAACAATTTTTAAATTATCTGTCCTGGATCTATTTTCCAGGTCAGTGGTTTTTCCAATGAAATATTTCACATTGTCTTCCATTTTTAATTCCTTTGGTTCTGTTTTATAATATCTTGATTTCTCATAAAGTCACTAGCTTCCACTTGCTCCAATCTAATTTTTAAGGGAGTATTTTCTTCAGTGGTCTTTTGGCCCTCCTTTTCCATTTGGTTAATTCTGCCTTTCAAGTCATTCTTCTTCTCATTGGCTTTTTGGAGCTCTTTTGCCATTTTAGTTAATCTATTTTTTAAGGTGTTGCTTTCTTCAGTATTTTTTGGGTCTCCTTCACCAAGTCATTGACTTGTTTTTCATGGTTTTCTCGCATCATTCTCATTTCTTTTCCCAATTTTTCCTCTACTTCTCTTACTTGCTTTTCCAAATCATTTTTGAGCTCTTCCATGGCCTGCGACCAATTCATATTTTTCTTGGAGGCTTTTGATGTAGATTCTTTGACTTTGTTGACTTCTTCTGACTTTATATTTTGGTCTTCTTTGTCACCAAAAAAAAGATTCCAAAGTCTGTTTGAACCTGAGACCATTTTCACTGCCTGTTCATGTTCCCAGACAACTACTTGACCCTTGAGCTTTTTGTTGGGGTATGACTGCTTGTAGAGTAGCGAGTACTTTGTCCCAAGCTTGAGGGGCTGCACTGCTCTTTTCAGAGCTATTTCTACACAGGAATCTCTGCCACACCAGCACTCCTTCTCCCCCAAGAACTGTCAACCAGATTTTGACCAAGATTGAGGCAGGGCAAAGCAGGCTTTGCACTCCCACTCTAATCCGCTGTTTAATTCCTCCCCCCAGGTGGGCCTGGGGCCAGAAGTAACTGCAGCTGTAGTTCTGGAAGCAGCCTCAGAGCCTCACAACCTCTGCAGCCCCAGTGAGGGTGGGGTGGCCCACCGTGAACTCCTTTCAGTCTGTCCCAGCAGCTTTTCTCACTAACCTGCTCTGTTGTCTTTGGCATTTGTGGGTGGAGAAGTCTGGCAACTGCCACAACACAATGATTCAGGGCCCTACTGCCTGTTCTGCCTGGCTCCCAGTCTGGCTGGTCCTGGCACGGGCCACGCTGGGGTCTACTCCACTCTGCTCTGCTCCCAGGTCCCTCGATAGACCCTTCTCAGTGACCATCCAGACTGTCCCAGACTGAAGCCCTGCTTCCTTCTGCTATTTTGTGGGTTATGCATCTCTAGAATTTGTTCAGAGCCACTTTTATGGGTGTTTGGAGGTACCTGGGGGAGAGCTTAAGCAAGCCCCTACTTTCCAGCTGCCATCTTGACTCCACCCCCCCGCCACTGTCCCCTTATTTTATAGGGGAAAATAGTGAAATTTGGAAATGGGAAGTGAATTGTCCGAGCATTTTGCTACTCAGTGGCAGAAGCAGGCCTAATATCAGATCAGATACCTAGATGAGCCTCAGATCACTTTCACCCCACATGTAATGATCTAATAATATTATCAATAATAATAATAACAAGAACAAGGAGAGATGTCATGATGGAGTGAACAGGGAATCCTCTTTGGATAGATAAAACATATATTAATTACCTACTGTGTGCTAAGTGCTGGGGTTATAACTATAAGCAAGTGACTTCAAGGAGTTTATTTCCTGGGGAAGGAAGATAACACATAAAAGAAAGGAGCAAAGGTTGTGTTGGGGATGGGGCTGGGGGGGGAATACACACATGGTTTGGAAATGGTAGCTGAGGAGTGTCATAGAGTCCTAGTGCCAGGAAATAGCAAGCAAAGCTTTAGGCCATAGTCCAAGGAGTCAGGAAGCTCTGGGTTCATGTCCCACCCCTGACACGTGCTGGCTTTGAGACAAAGGAAGAGTCACTGAGTCTCTCACTGCCCCCAAACAACTCTCAAAAGCTCTCAAAGGTTTCCTATTGAAATTGGAAGATGACTTAAAGTTCATGAAGTCCCACAGCCTCATTTTACAGATGAGTAAACTGAGGCCCAGAGAGATTCAGTGACTTGCTCAAGGGTGAAGACCTAGTAGTGGGATTAGAATTTAGTTCCAGACCCAAGTTTTGCTTATTCCATCTAGCACTCCATCTGCTATGCCACATTACCTCTCAATACTTTGATAGTTTTTAAGCAGATGTAGATCTGGTAGAAGGGGGTTTTCACTAAGTGTTCCTTCTACCAATAACCTTCTAAACCTAGTGCAAAGCCCAGCAAGAACAACAATACCAGATATTTATATAACGCTTTGTGGTTTTTCAACCATCATCTCATTCAATCATCAGAATGATCCCAGGAGGTAGAATCAGACAAAGGTCTAAAGATGGAAGAGATCTTGGAGACAGCTTAGTCTAAGGCACCTTTTTTTTTTTTTTTTTTTTTTTTAGCAAATGAGGAAATTGTGAGTAAGAAAGGTCAGATGACCTACCATGGTCACACAGCTAGTAAGTATGAGAGGAGGGACCGAATCCAAGGTTCTCTCCTCAAATCCCAAACTCTGCCTGTTTCAAGAAGAGATGCTTTCATTTTCCCCATTTTACAGACGAGGAAGCTCAAGCTCAGGGAACTGAAGTCACTTTTCGAAGATCAAGCAGTCACTGTCAGCTGGATTTGAATCTAGGTTTTCCTGAGCATTCTTAACACCCCTTTAACTATTGTTCAATTGTTTTCAGTTGTGTCTGACTCTTCCTGATGCCATTTGGCAAAAATACTAGAGTTGTTTACAATTTCCTTCTCAAGCTCATTTTCTAGATGAAGAAATTGATACAAATAGGGTTAAGTGACTTGCCCAGGGTTGCACAGGTAGTGAATATCTCAGGCCAGATTTGAACGCAGGTCTTCTTGACTCCAGTCCCAGCACTCTGTGCACTGTGGCACTCCCTGCCCCTCCTAGCACCCCACATCGTGTTCAAGATAGGTATTCATTGAATTGAACATCCACTTTATATATGAAGAAACTGAGGTTAAGTGAATTTCCTGTGGTCACATAACTAGCAGTAGAGGTGGTATTTGAACCCAGGTCTCTTCTGACCTCAGTCTAGCTCCTTCTCCCTCATTGATTTCTATATTGTCATGGGTGGCCTGTCCTCCTAATAGATTCTTTAGATTACAAATACTTTTGATCACTAGCTTTCTTTAAAATTAATTCCATTTGGAACCAGCAGGGCAGATCTGCATAATACAATGAAGGCTCCCTTCATGTGAAATTCAGCCTCTGAAGAAAGATGATTGCTTGAGATGCATTTTTGCCAAAGAACAGCTAAGTCATAAAATATACATTAGATGCCAAACATTATTATAAGAGAAATGTCTCCACTAAGTGATGCATTTGGCTGTCATGTCAAACTAAATGATCCTGAAGTGTCAGGATGATCCAAGGTGAATTAATATTCAGTATATTGCATTCTCGGATAGCTCATCTTCTATAATTAGTTCTTTAGAATAGCATATATTTATGCCATTCTTTAAAAAACACACAGATACAAATTCTGGGAAAAAAGATTATGGAGTTGTCCAATTCCCTCATCTCTCAGTAATTAATGCTGGACTGGGAGACAAAATGTCCTTAGAGTATGGAGATTTTCTCAATGTAAGGAGTAAAAATAGAAGCTCTATATAGTGCATCAATCCTGTCCTTAGAAAGATGATCTCCTTTTAAGTTATGCCTGGAGAGTCTGTCAGTATAATATCATATTTGTAAAGTGCATAGCATGGTGAGAGGCTGGCACATAGTACGTGCTACATAAATGTTATTATTATTATTTCTGAAAAAATTACAAAACATCCTGGAAATGAAGGCTGATTCTTCCATTATTTTCCCAGTGACTTGGATGTCTGAAAGTCATGTAATACTCCAGTCTTTTAGCAGATGACATAGAAAATCAGGTAATGGAGAGATGGATGTGGTATAAGTCAGGTGAGGAGAAGAAATGTAAAGGATATTACCAAAAAAACCTATATGATTGATGTCAGAAAGGAAAGCAAAATTTCCTTGCAACTGGAGCTGTCCCAAAGTGTTATGGATTGCTCTGAGAAGTAATGGGTTCTTCCCTGGATGTCTTTAAGCAAAGGCTAGATGACCATTTGGGTACTGTTTTAGAGTGGGTCTCTTTTCAGGTGGTGGTGATAGTCATTGTCCAACAACTTTCAATGATTTAAAAATTATTTGTCTGAAATTTTCTAATGAAGAAATTTATGGAGTTGGTTTCATCATGCCCAAAAAAGTGAGAAGAATCACCTTCTTATTGGATACTTGATTATCTTGCCTTGCCACATAGTGATAAGCATGACCAACCAGACTTCAGTGAAGAGATGCAAAGATCAGGTGGCAAAGTGATGAAGCAGAGAAATTCAAAGAAGCACTAGATTTGCTGTTGTTGAATTGTTTTTATTTGTGACCAATTCTTCATGAATCCATTTGTGGTTTTCTTGGAAAACATATTGGAGTGGTTTATCATTTTTTCTTCTAGCTAATTTTACAGATGAGGAATTGAGGCAAAGAGGGTTAAGTAACTTGCCCAGGATCACGCAGTGTCTGAGGCTGTATTTGAAATGAAGAAGATGAGTTTTCCTGATTCCAAGCTTGATGCCATATCCACTGTGCCACCTCACTGCCAAGGACTAGGTTAGACTAGATGACACTAGGACTAGCAAATAAGTTTGTACAAACCTTGATGTGCAGTAAACTTATGGGGAAAGTAGACAAAGGGAAGACAGGAAAAGTGATGAAAAATATTATTCTTGATTTAGAAAGAATAGAGACCAAAGATGAATGCTATTCCAAATTCTTATGACTGTAATATAAATATCTTTTCTAAGGTCGTGGAAAGAAAACTCAATATTTACATCATAGCATACATCAGTAGAAAGGCTTTGTTCATGCATAGTTACAAGCCAACAGAGGAAGAAATATTAATTGAAACATAGGGGAGTGAATTTATATGAGGCAAAGGGGCATCGGAGCAATCTGTTTTTCAAATAGAAAACTCAAGGTTATGTTTTGTTTACAACCAGTCAGCTATGGACATTGGGAGAAGAGTATTGTGTTCTAGGACAGAGGTTGGAAACTTTCTAATTTGATACTTTGTCATTGGTTACAGTGGTCTAAGACACATAGACTATTTGTCTTTGTCAAGACCTAGGGTAAAAACAGTAGTAGTGGTAGGAGTAATAGTAGGATGAGGAAGGGGAGAAGAAAGAGGAGAAGAAAGAAGAAGAAGAAGAAGAAGAAGAAGAAGAAGAAGAAGAAGAAGAAGAAGAAGAAGAAGAAGAAGAAGAAGAAGAAGAAGAAGAAGAAGAGAATTTTCACCTCTACTGTCGCCATATCATAAGAGCACTGGGCAACACCATCAAATCATGAAATTGGCTATGTCTTAAAAGAAGAAGATGAGAATTTACCAAAGCAGTCGTCTCTGAATTTATTCACTCTGTATAGATTTTTTTTAGCTGATTACAGGAAAAATCAAAATCAACAGCACATTAGAAGATAAAAAAGAAAAGACATTGTATCTTATAGGGGCATATTTATGTAGCATCATCTCTTGAATTATCCAACCAACTTCTACTTGCACTGGGTGAGTTATGGTTGCCAAATTAACTGCTGACCACTGCTCCCAGGGTTCTATGAGGTAACTCTGAGTGGCTAAGTTCCTAGAACTTCTCCATTCTCTCCAATGACATGGTCAATTAAGTGAGGGGGGAGGAGAGAGGAAGATGTCAAAAGAAGAAAGGGGGGGAGAGAGAGAGAGAGAGAGAGAGAGAGAGAGAGAGAGAGAGCGAGCATCTTAGAAATTTGGTTTCTAGTTTTGAAATTGGAAACCCCTCAACACAGACTGGGGATCTCCAACCACACTAGACTGGATAGCCACTCAACTGAGCTCCCTGGTGGAGTAACTACTGTTTTTATAACTAGGCCCATAAATGTGTCTGATCCTTTCAGCTCATCTCAAGAGATTTCCTGTGAGATATCATTTATTGTCTAATGGCCTATGATCCTCTGTGGTTGGTTAAAGAGTTATTAATGAATTTGTTAACACCTAGATGCATATCAATTATTCATTCCATTTGAGGAGTCTGGACTTCTCTGATTAAATTAATATTAAATATGTAAAGCTAACTCTATCACCATTTTAAAGGTTATTTTGGGGAAAGTAGGGAGTCTGGATCTGCAATTTCATAAAAGTGAGGAACTCCCTGAAACCATAACTTTCTCCACTAATACAGACCAGGAAATGTTTTATAATTTATAACCTTTCCAAATGGTTATTGAGATATATGTATACATATATGTGTTTTATATATACATATGTATGTGTGTATGTATATATGTGTATATACACACATACACATACTTTCCTTCACAAATACAACCCTCTCCTCCCCCATCCTCAGAGTCATACCTTGCAACAAATATTTTAAAACAAATTTAAAAAAAAATATTTCCACGAAATTAACTAATCAAGGAAGCAAGGATGCCAACGCCAAACTCAAATCAAAGGAAGATGAATTGTTGATCTGCTTTCTAGTGTCAAATTTGATCATTACAAGTACAATTCATTCAGATTTGTTATTTCCCAGGTGCACAATTGTAGTCCATCTGAAGTAATTGCCTAGACCACTAAGATATTGATTTATTTGAAAATGGTCACACATCTAGTATGCATCAGAGGCAGACCTAGAGCCCAGTTCTTCCCCAACTCCATATGCCATCCTTTAGTCTTTATTCCATGTTACTTTTTAAAGCATGTGAGCCAATATGAAGCAGTTGACATACCAAAGAAGTCAAAAGAACCCAGAATATGCCTCAAAAAATAAATGACTATCACTTTTCTCAGAAGAAGGAACAAAGTTAGTGCTAAAAAGCCATGTTGATTTGTAGTACAAGCTCATTTCTAAAACATATTGAAAGGAGGTTAAAAACAGTGCCAACTAAAGGAAGAACAAAAAGAAGTCAATATGAAAGTTAGCTTCGAAAGAGCTTGTCCTGAGCCCCAGCTAAGCCAGATCATTTCAAGAACTTGGTAGATGAACCTGGTAGGTACACAATAAATGCATCTAGAGCAGAACTGATCTTCTGGCATTCTAGAGTGTTCTTTTCTCATCAGTGATGCCTGTGGAGATGCCACATTTGAACTGTTCGCCTAGTATTTAGTGGATTCTTTAGGAATTAATAAGGCCGTGATGGCTTTCAAGCAGAAAACAGCAGCTAAATCTGCTCAAATATCTACAGAAGGAATATTTGTTGGAGGAGGCACACATTTCCATCATCAGTGGGAAGAGCACCAGATTTGGAGTCAAAGCAACTACATTGAAATCCTTTCTCTCACTTGCTCCTGGGGTTGTCCTGGGGCAAGCCTTTTTAGTCTTTCTGGGTCTCTGCTTCTTCCTCTATAAAATAAGAAAGTTTATCTATGTGACACCTTAGGTCCCTGCCAGCTCTAGTCCTGTGGTCTGGAAGGAGGGAAGATTGCAAAAAAAGCACAAAAAAAAAACTGGAAAGGGCTATTAGAGAACATTACTAATACAGAAAGGCAAATTGACAAAAAGTGAGTATCTACCAAACCATATTCCTGGTTTATCATTTCTATAAAACCCCTAGAAGAATATACCTTCTGCATGCATCAAAGGTAACCTTTACTGAAAAAACAAAAAGGGAACGGACTGGTTTTCACAGGTGATTTTTAACAATAGACCGTGTCTCCATAGTCACCCAACTGACTGACTGATATAGAGAACAACAAGATCCCTTTTTGTCTATTATGAATTAAAAAAATGTTATTAGGAGAAGCAAATGGAACTTGAGAGACATTTTCTCAAATGTAGAATTACAAAATTTAAGATCTCAAAGGGATTTCAGAGGCCATTAAAATCCAACCCGTGACCACAAAGGAGTCCTAACTACCATATCCTGGATAGGACACATCTGGAGTGTTTTTATCAAATGTGTACATGACATTTAAGACCATGAATAATGGAGCACCACAGTTTCAGAAGAAATGAAAGATGGAATGAATGGAAATTCATCAATGAAAAGAACCATGGTGGGGAGTCTAACCCAGAGTGATTGAGTCTTGAACATGAAAAGCAATCTTTTTAACCTCTCTCTCTCTCTCTCTCTCTCTCTCTCTCTCTCCCCCCTTTCTCTCTCTCTCTCTCTCTCTCTCTCTCTCTCTCTCTCTCTCTCTCTCTCCCCCCTCTCTCCCCCCCCCTCTCTCTCTCTCTCCCCCCCCCCCTCTCTCTGTCTCTCTCTCTCCACTTATTTACCTCTGTCTTTCTATTAATATAACAATAGCTAACATTTTTATAGCACTTGGTATGTTTCAGGCACTGCACTGACAGCATTTCAATTATTGTCTCATTTGATCCTCACAACAACCCTGGAGGTAGGTGCTATTATTATCCCCATTTTACAGATGCAGAAAATGAAGCAGTTCTAGGTTAAATGTTTTGCCCTGGATTGCAGATCCAAGAAGTATGTGAAGCTGGATTTGAACTCAGGTCTTCCTGACTCTAGGCCCACTGCTCTATTTACTGCATCACCTAGCTACCTTTCTCTCTCTCTTTTTCTGTCTCTTTTTCTCTCCCACCTTCCCTCTCACTTCCCCCTCTTTCATCTTCTCTTTCCCTCTCTCTCTTCATCCTATCCATCTATCTACTTTTTATTCATCTGTACATCATTTATCTCTCAGTTAATTCACTTCCATTATCATCTATCTTCTATTTACTTATTTGTTTGTTCATCCGTCTACAATACACATGTATCTATCCATTGATCTATTAATTATTCATCCATATTTTATTTATCCATTTATTTATTTATCTATATTTATTCGTTTATTCATCTATGTATCTGATAGTTTGGCCCATTGTCCAGTGGTCCATTCATGGATTCATGCAACAGATATTTATTGGACTACATGTAGGACCACTTGTGTTTTGTTTTGGACCAAACCTGTGACTTCATTAGTATAGGAAACCATCTTTTTTCAAGACAGAACTGTGATAAACCAGAAATACTCCTTGCCCTTAAGGACTTTACTCTCTAGTAGAGCAGAAGAACGTATGCATAAGTAACTGCAATAATATTAGCTACCATTTATAAGGCACCTTTACATTTACAAAGGATTTTTGACGTGATATCTCATATGTCACACAACAAGCCCGTAAGGTAGAGGTTATTATAATTCCCTTTTTAAAGATGAGGAAATGAAGATTGAGAGAGATGAGGTGACTTGTCCAGGGTCACAAATCTAGTAGGTGGCTGAAGCCAAATTTCATCCCAGACGTTTCTGACTGCAAGTCTAGAATGCACGGTAAGTACCATTGGAACATTAGAAACAAAAGGAGCTGTAGGAATTTGGAGGGTCATGGCCTCTTCCACTGAGGTAAAGCAATGTGCTGTTCATGGAGAAGTTTCTGCTAAGCTGGTTCTTACTGATGCTGAGCCCAGTTCTGTGACAGAATTACGGAAGGTGGAGATTGCACATGCCTTTGGAGAGGAGCCCTGTGAAGCTACCTTGGTAAGAAGGAAGGGGCTGGATAGAAAGAGGCTTGGGTCCTGGACATCCTTTCAAGCACATGAGGAACAAAGTGGGATCCGGGGTTTGAGAGCTGGCTTGACAGACGCAGGAAAATGGAATGAAAAGCACTGAGTTGGGCAGGTGATGCCAGACTCATGTTTTGTCTCTCCTCTTCTCACTCACCCACCTCAGGGAGTTTCTCTTTCCCAGCTCCCTGACCAGGTGTTCCTTGCTTTGAGACATCTGCCTTCTTCTCTCCAGAGTCCTAGAATTTCAGAATCAGAGGGGATCTCTGTGGCTTCTATTAGTCCAATCTATTTCTGAAAGTGCTTCCTCTCCATGACTTTTGCAACAAGTAGCTACCTTGGCTCTTTGGTTATAGGATCACCAAACTACGTCTAGAAGGGAGCTCAGAGGCCATCCAGTCCAATGTCCTCATTTTAAAGCAGGGGAAACTGTGGCCCCAAAAAGGACAATGATTTGCCTGAGGAGTATGGCAAAGAAGCAGGATTCAAACCCAGATCTTCTAACATTCCAGGGCCAGTCTTTCCAGAGTACCATTCTGCCTCCCTGTTAGAGAATCTGTAGTGGAAGAAGACCAATAACCTTGGAGGCCGCCCATTTCACCTTTAGATAGCTCTAAGTGTTGGGAAATTTTGCTTTTAGTCACAGCCATGCTGGGGAGATGAATCCCTCTTTCTCCCACTCACATTTCATTATTTCTTTTTATCTCCTTGAATATTTTGGGTAAACATTTTTTAACTCTTCCAAATACACTGTGTCCCCACCAAGTCCTTATATTTCTGTGCAGAGTCATCAGGATCAGCCCTGGCTCTGCAGTTTGGCCCTCCATGGGATCTGCCAGCTTCTTTCCCCTGAGCTCCCAGAGGTGGCTCAGTGCCTGGCTCCACATATTTATAACAGTAACTGAAAAAATACTGCCAGTCTAGACCTGGAAATCCTCAACCTTGCTGTTTTCAGTTGAGGCAATTAAACCCATCCAGCTGAATAATAAAAAGAGCACATTGCTTTTTTGTGATAAAAGTGATTTCAAGGAAGACTGAGTCACTGCCTGGCAGCGGTGGGGCTGGTTTGATGGAGAGCATCCCTTAGACTCAGCATACCAGTCTATCTCCTCATCCACCTGTGATCTGGATGGAAATTCAACTGGCAGTCAACAATTCAACTGAACAAGTGTTCGTTAAGTGCCTCTGGGAGAGGCAGCAGAGTATAGTGTGTAGAGGGCTGGCCTCAGACCTGGGCTCAAGTCCCAACTCTGACACATGCACACTGTGGCATCCTGGGTAAATCACTGAGTCTGGGCAATTATACATACATACATACACACATACATACATACACACATACATACACACACATACATACATACATACACACACATACATACATACACACATACACACATACACACATACATACACACATACATACATACACATATACATACACGCATACACACATACATACATACAGTCTGGGCAATTATACATACATACATACACACATACATACATACACACATACACACATACATGCATGCATACACACACACACATACATACACACATACATACATACACGCATGCATACATACACACATACATACATATCAGAAGTGAACTGACAGAGTTTCTCCTATAGATGAAATCATATGTCTACAATTTAACCCCGCTGAGTTATTGAAGACGTAGAGACACAGATAAAATAGTTGTTGCCTCTATAGGGCTCTCATGCTACTGGAGGGCATAAATTACCTAAGAATTCAAGTCAATACAAGGCAGTAATTTCTGAGATTGGCTCTCAGCCGCTCGATGGGGTGTCTCATTGCAGATAGATAATCGTACCATGACTGATGGAGGGTTAGGGGGAGTATACACAGAAATCCTCTCTCAGTCCACAACTGAGTCCTCCCAGACTCATTGCTCCCCAAATTACTGGATTGTGCTTTTTAATATAGGCACAAGGGGGCATAGCTCATCCTCTCAGTCAAACACTAGATATTTCATGAGTGATGTCAATTGTCTTCAATCAATGGGCAAGGTCCTATAACCCTCTCAACTTAATTAAGACACTTCAAGCCTTGTTGTTGGGTTATAGGAAAACTCTTTAATGCACACTTCTTTCTTCACCCCAAAAGTACTATAGAAAGTAGAGTGGTATGGGGGAGGAACAATGGATTTAAAGGACCTGTGACATTTAGAGGATCTAATCCTGACTGTGCTACTGACACGATGTAGCCCTACATGCAGATATATAGACTTGTACCCTGGGGTTGGATCTTTATCTCATCAATAGACAATGAGATGAAAATCTAAAAATATAATATCTCATTTTCATAGACTTCAATTTATAGGCCTATCCATAGCACCATGTAGACAGATCATGAATTCCATCCGTTGTTGATGAAGTTATCTTTTTTCTTCTTCTTCCAGATGTTTTGACATCATATCTGGACCTGACTCAAACCAGACTTAGAGTTTACTAAGAGGCTATGGGCTCATGCTGGTTTAGATCTTTCAGATGAGGACACAGCATGGTTTATAGAGTGAACATAGAAAGGTAGGCTTGGTAAAGAGAAGACACATGAGGGACTGGATTCTAATCTTCAGGTGGAACAGTAATTAGACTTTTCCCATTTGTCTTCAGAAGATATAACTACATTCAATGGGTAGGAGCTGTAATAAGTCAGGTCTTCAGCATATTTCCTAATGTTGCTGTTCAGGAAGGTTCTAGGATGATTCTTAAGATCACCTGGCAGAATAAGGTACTGGACACTGAAGTCCTTTCTCAAGTCAAACTGCCAAGCACTCAAATGCTGCTCCAGAGAGTGCAACTCTGATGGGCTGGCCACACTGCTTGAATGCCAAATGTATGCTCACCTAAAAGACTATTTTATGGAGAATTCACACAAGATGAGCACTCACATGGTAGTCAGAAGTTATACAGAGACACTCTCAAGGTTTCTGTAAAGAACTTTGGAGTTGATTGTGTGACATAGGAGACAGTGGCAAAGGGCTGCCCAGCATGGTGTGCCCACATCAAAGAAGGCTCTATGAATTATAAGCAAAGCAGAATTGAAGCAGCCCATTAAAAATATGAGATGCGCAAATTTAGAGACTCCACCCCAAATTTTCACACCACCTATTTTTGCATGACCTGTGGTAGAACATTCTGAGCTTATATTGGTCTGATCAGTCACAATCAGACACACACTGACATGTTGTTCAATCATTTTAGTTGTGTCTGACTCTTTATGACCCCATTTGGGGTTTTCTTGGAAAAGATACTGGAGTGGTTTGCCATTTTCTTCTCCAACATTTCTTAATAGTTAGAGAAAAATAGCTAATATTCACATTGCACTTTAAGGTTTGCAGATTTTACAAGTTTGCAAAAAATGTAAAATTACATTTTTTCAAATATCACATTTGATGCTCATAAGAACCCTGGGAGGTAGGTGCTATTACAGATGAGGAAACTGAGGAAGAAAGAGGTTATGACTTGCCCAGTGTCACACAACTATTAAGAGTATGAGACTGGATTTGAAATCACGTTTATCCTGACTCCAGTTCCAGGGTTTTTTCCACTGCACCATCTAGCTACAGTGAGGTTGTCCAAAAAGGGAATGAGTAACTAGGAGAGGCATTGGATTTCTCCCTTACTAGATATCTTCAGTTGGATTAGGGATTCTTAAAGTTGTTGTTGTGGTTGTTTGTGACACAGACCATTTTGGTGCTCCGGTAAAGCTGGTGGGCCCCTTTTCTGAATAATATTTTTTGGGGAGTGACTAAATAATTCATGGCATATGAATATACTGGAACATACCAGAGCATTGCAAGAAATGGAGAACATAATGAATTTAGAGAGTCTTGGAAAGCAGAAGCAGGAAAGCAATATATACAGTGACTACAGCAATACAAATGAAAAGGATAATAACCACAAAACAATCCAAATGAATGTAAAGAATTCTAATGATTGATCTTGGCTCCAAAGAAGAGTTATGATGAGACACTCCCAGCCCACTTCTTTAAATAGGTGAGGGAGCATAAGTATAGAATATTGGGAAAAAAGGCAGACTTTTTTGATATGGTGATTACTTTTCCTAATATCATCCTCCTCTGAATAATATTTTTAAAGGAATAAAATAAAAGACATAGGATTTACAAAGCAACCAGTTTTTCCAGAATGAAGTTATAAATATATAAAAACTTATAAATATGTCACAAACATATACATATATATATATATGAATGTATGATACGTATGTACACATGCATTGAAGTTCATGGATCCAGCTTAAAAATCTCTGAATTTGTAGTTAGATAGTCACTTGGCAAGCATACTGTAGTAGGGAATTCTTTTTCAGGTCTAGTTTGGATTCTAAGGATGCTTCCATGCCTACCACCTTTGAAGCTGTTATTTTGTAAGTGCTAGGCTTGGCATCAGGAATACCAAGGATCATGTCTGCCCTGACTCTTATTAACTTCATGGCAATGGGCAAGGTGTTTAACCTCTCTGAGCCTGTTTCCTTATCTTTTAAATGACTACCTGTAGTACATACTTCATAAAGTATTATAAGACTCAAACAAAGTCATGTTCATCTGACAATCTGAAGATTTTAAGAAAAAGAAAACTACAAAAATGTCATTATAATTAGAAAAGATAACTTGAGAAGGGAATGATGTCTTCTTAATTTATCACCTCTAATTAGAACTTGCCTTATTTTGCAGAAAATTAGCAGCATATTTCTTGGCCAATTATGGTTGTATCACAGAAAGTCATGCATTGACTTTTGGGAGGGAGGAGGAATATTGAAGTTCTCCTCTTAACCCTGCTTAGAGTTGAACCAAAGCTTATCCACCAACCTGACCTTGTCTTCCTTTACCCATCTTTTGATTATAGTTGCCTTAATGAGGATAGAGGACTACAGCCTGAATATTTCATTTGCCCTCTAATACTGAAACTCTGAATTTATAGTTAACTCAGGGAAGTGATAGCCTGAACATAAAGCTTCTAGCAAAGTGTGAGCATGCATGCATAGATACACACACATACACACACACACACACAGACTCCCATACTCACAACCACATGCACACACAGGCTCAGCTGCTGGTCTCACACACTCTAGATTTAGTTGAAGCACCCAGAGTCTTTATATAGTAACACATCCACAGCATAACTTGGCTGTTCATCCACCGTGAAAAGATTTCAAAATTTGTAACTATTATTTTGAATAGAAAGAGGAATTGCTTTCTTGTTTATTGGGCAAAGTCACCAGCTTCTGGGAGGACGGGAACATTTGACACAATAATGGAACAGTTGCTTATGTTCCTGGCTCCTGCTGGTACTTTGGCACCAGCCATGCTATGTTCCCAAGGAAGTGAAGTTTGTGGTTAGAAACATTTAAGAAGTAACAACATTCTGCAATGAAAACATCTTTTCTCCCACCTCCTTTAAATCCTAGTGTGTTTATTTAAGCACCTGGAGGGAGTTGAATGCACTTAGGGAAAAACACAATTTTATCAAAGCAAGTTAGTTTGGCATTGGTTCATTTATTCAACAAGTGTTAAATGTGTGTCAGGCATCAGAGGAAGCAATGGGTAGTGAATAAAAAATCAGCAAAAGACCTGGGAAGAACTGGGTTCGAATCCCCCCTCTAACATATACATACTGACTTTGTGGACATCTCAACCTCTTAGTGCTCCCCTGGACACTTTCTAAGACCAAGCTGAAGAACAAGGTCTGGTTTGCATTGGTTTTCTTAATGAATATTCCCTATTCCAAAGAAATAATGTCTGGCCAAAATACAATAAAAAAGTATCGGGCAACCTTTTTGGTCCTGGGGGCATACAATTAAAAACAGAAAAATTCTTGCCCTCAAGTAGCTTGTGTTTTAGTAGGAGAAATAATCCATAACTAGAAAATGAAATAGGAAATATATAGAAATCACATAGAAAGTAATTTCCAGAGGGAGTCAGATGATACCAGAACCTCTGTGGTTCTGTAGAAGGTGGCCAAGAAATAAAGTAGGGAATTTATGAGACAGAGATGAAGGGAGCAATTACTTAGGCATGGAGACAATCTGCAGAAAAGTTTGGAGACAGAAAAATGGAATATTATATACAAGAAAGAGTAGTTAGGTCAAGATAGGCTGGAACGAAGAGTGTAAGAAAATGAATCACAATGAGTCTGAAAATGTAGCAGGGGGAAGTCACAGTGGGAAGGGCTTTAAAGAAATACAGGAAAACATTTTGTCTTAGATGCAAGCAGGAGCCTCTGGAGCAACTTGAGTTTAGGGGAGGTATGGTCAGGGCTGTTAGCACCTCAAGAAAGGCAATGGGACTAGGAAGGAATCAGCTGGCATCAATTGCCTTGGATAATGCCACTATCTCTCTTTTAAGCTGGAACTGTTCCAAAAGCCCATTAAAGGAGGGAAAAGCAACATTTCTCTCCCTTTGGTTCTTGAAAACTCTGTTCCACAACAATGAATTCACAGAATTTTACAGTACTTGGAAAAAGAGGAAAGGAAACAAGGATCATGTCTATACGGGCAGAGTAACATTGCTAGGGGACTGGGTGACTTTCCCTTTGGGTCTGCTAATGTTTCTTCCTTGTCTCAGGAGTGTTTCTTTAAGAGATTTCATTTGTCTGATTATAATGTCACTTTGTCTGGGGTCTGGGCACACTGATGAGACATCATCCAGGAGTTCGTGCTTTGTAGTGAACAAAGGTTACAGCCCTGATTGATACTTTCTGAGTTTACTTCCTTCTACCCCATGGGGCTTTTTAGAGAAAACTTAAAAACCTAATTCATGGTTGGGTGATATGGCTGAATCTTAAAAAAATAAACTTACTGATAATTTTTTTTTTAAAAAAGAGAAACTCCATGTATTCCTAGGTTGAACAACCAAATGTGGCAACTTGGGAAAGACTCTGCCTGTGGAGTGGCATCCTACCCTTTCTTGACCTTTCATATGGGTTTGTATGTGCCCCCTGAGATCTACTCTACTTGGTAATGACAGGGAGTATAGACCTGTCTGTGGGTGCCCAGGAGAGCAGAAGTCTGTGCTTATCTGTGGTCACCAGAAAGGAATTAAAGAGATGACCAGAACTCATCAGGTTGCCAAGAGTGAGAGCCACTTATGAGAAGTGCCCACAACCCAGGCTGATTTCTAAGGGCAGTGCTGAGGCTTCCTTGGTCTCTCCTGTTCATAAACAACTCCTGGAGAGCAAGCCACTTCTTCTTCTGCTTGCAATAATATCTGGTTGGGGCATTCTTCCTTGTTCTTCCCACATATTCTTTCTCCTAGTCTCCCAGATAATTCTCACATAATAGAACATAGACATTATAGAACCCTTTATGAAATTTTCTTTAAACTCAATATCTTTTCCTTCCACTGTGTTTTACAATACATGTGAACGAAAGACAAATAGGTAGATAGAGGCTTTGGCAAGTTCTTAAGATAATAGAAGGCTCAGGCAGTAAATTTAGAGGACATTGATCTGAAGGTGAAATATCATTCCAACTAAGAAAAAAAGGGGGAAGGGAATCTGCATTTATTAGACACCTACTATGTGCCAGGCCCTGTGCTAATTGCTTTTTAAACATTTTTTCATTTCATCCTCATAAAAACCCTGTGGAGTAGGTGCTGTTATTATTTTACAGTTGAGGACACTGAGGCAGACAGAGGCCAAGTGATTTGCCCAGGGTCACACAGCTGGTAAGTATTTGAGGCTGGATTTAAACTCAGGAAGATGGGCACCACAGCTCTGTAGACCTTCAGTTTGGTAATCAGTCTAATACCTCTTTTCTCCCATACTTTTCTTAAGAGCCCCCCAAACCCTGAGCTAGCTCTGGCAATGGGTACATCAACTTCATTATCAATGGGTACATCTCCAGAAAGCACACTACCAAGGTAAGTGAGCTCATCCACAGCATTCAAACCTTTTCCATTTGCTGTAACTGATGTTTTCACATATGGATGTTGTGGCGGTGGCTGATGGAGCACCTGTGGTTTTTTTTTGGTGTTAGTTGTTAGGACAAGATTAGCACAAGCAGCAGAGAATTGGTCTGTACTTCATTGCATCTCAGCTTCAGAGGCTGCTTTGAGTGCACAATCAACTGCAAAGACAAAATTATGCCCCAACACTCCCTCCATGTTGGTCTTGGCTTGTAGCCTTTTCAAGCTGAAGAATTCACCATCAGTATGGTAGCTCACCTTGATGCCAGGTTTATCCTCATTGAAAGCGTTTGACAACATGGCTGAAAACATCAGGCTAAAAACCATGGGGGCAAGCACACAGCTTTGTTTTACACCGTTGGTGACTGCGAAGGCACGAGAGCATTGTCCACCATCTAGAACCCAGGCCAGCATGCCATTGTGAAATTGACATACAATACTGATGAACTTCTCCAGGCAACCAAATTTTGACATTAATTTTCCATAAGCCCTCACAACTAGCAGTATCAAAGACCTTGGTCAGATAGACAAATGTTGTATCAGACCTTTCCTTCTGCTCCTGGCATTTTTCTGGAGTTGCTGGGCAGCAAACAACTTATCAACTGCTCCTCAGCCCTTTCTGAAGCCATACTGGTGCTCAGGTAGATGACTATCTTCCAGTTGAAGGATCAGTGTATTAAGGAGGACTCTGGCAATAATCTTTCTAGCAATGACTAACAGAAAGGTCCCCCTGCGATTGTGACAAGACAATCTATTTCCTTTACCTTTATAGAGATGGACAATGGAGGCATCCTTGAACTCCTGGGGGATAACTTCCTCTTGCCAGATAACCTGGAAAATTTCAGTCAGCTTTTGTGTGAGCAATGAATCCCCTACCTTGTAAATCTCAACTGGAATAGAATCAGCACCAGGTGCTTTGCCATATGAAAGGAGCCTAATGGTGTTCAAAACCTCTTCTTCATTTGTGGCTTCAGCTAGGAAGGGATTGACTTCAACCTGAGGTAAATGGTCAATGGCTTCAGCATTGATTTATGACAGTCTGTTGAGAACACTATGGAAGTGTTCAGCCCATCTCTTCAACATCTTGTCCTCATCATTAATCAATATGACTCCATCAGCACTGAGTAGTTGAGATGCACTGTAGGTCTTTGGTCCATAAATAGCCTTCAGGGCATCATAAAATCAGAGCATCATAGTATATACATATGCTAATCATCACATTAAAGAAAGGTCTATTTATTCTTATATTTTCTGGTATTTTTGAAAACATAAATGAGTGTTTAAGTTCTGTCAGACATTTATTGCAAACATTAGAATAATCATTATTGTTGTTATCAATATATTCAATTATACTTATAGTTTTCCTAATGCTTAACCAACCTTACATTCTTTGTATAAATCCAATCTTGTTGCAATGCATAATTTTTTGTGATCTGTTGTTGTAAGAACCAAAGGAGCTCATTGGGGATCAGATCCTTTGCCACAAAAGAGTTAGCTTCCGAAATTCAAGAGAACCAACCAGCAAAGTGTGTTCTATTTTCTCACTAAATTTGTAGCTGCTATTTGATGGGAATCATTAATCTCAGAAGCTGGCAGTTGACAAGGGACAGTTTTATGGTGACATAAATTTCAAAGCATCTAAAAAATTAACTGGGTCTGTTATTTTGTCCTTTTCAGTAGAAAATTCATACTCTTTCTTACATGTTGTATGTTTGCACTTAAGGCAACTGGCTTTTTAGGTTCTGAGTCATCCTTAAACAAAGAAATCAAAGGGGACTTTGTGACTTGATTGATGTGAAAAACTAACTTTATCTCCTCTTCTGATGTTCTTCAGTCCAAAGTCAGAATTAGACAGTTCCACTGATTTGTCCCTCCCTGTTATTGCATCAATTCAAATGATCCCCTTGAATCCTTCCTCCCTGATAGTTCCATTCTGAAATGCCAGGACAATAAAGGAAACCAACTAAAAGGATACGGGAGAAAGTTAAGTCAAATCAACAAGCATTTATTTAACACTTGCTATTTTGGAAGTAATATGGTAAGCACTGGGGATACAAAAGCTATCAGAAAGACAGTTCCTACCCACAAAGAGCTTCCTTTGTAATGGGAGAGATAAAATAGAAAAGGAAGTTAAAAAGATGGGAGAAAAAGGACATGGATGGGCTTACGGAGATGAGCCCAGAGAGGAATAAGATACGGCTAGCCTAGGCATCCTTCCTGAAATTGAGATTCTGGGAGGAATCAGCCAGTCAAAGGATGGTAGGGCAGAGTATACTTAGAATGTGAGAAGGGGCAGGGCTGAACTGAACTTCCAGGGTGAGTATGTAGTATGGTGATTGTTATCATTTTTTTTTTGAGAACGAGAGAGAGAGAGAGAGAGAGAGAGAGAGAGAGAGAGAGAGAGAGAGAGAGAGATTGAGAGAGAGAGAGAAGATGGAAGACTTGGTGTATGCCATGCTTAACTACCTTTGACATTTCTGCACTTCTCACCCTTATTTATGAAAAAAAACAAGATTCTTCTTGAGTTAGATAGATCTCAAAGCTAACTGAACCCTAGGTCTCCCAATATTTTAGGTCTTCAGAAATTCCTCCATGCTTAGATCAAGAGACTGTCTGTTCTCACAACGGCAAAAGGGAAATTTTATGAGGTATTAAAATATCAGCATTCTAGTAATACTTGGAGAATTCAACTGTGGCCTGAATACGGTGCACCATCCAAAGGCTGCCTTGAGTCCTCTGATATTTGAGGGTGGCAGCCTAAAAGGACATGTGAACAATCTAGTCTTGGGAATTCCATCTAATAACAAATAAATCAAATCTTAAAAATCTATATTTCTCCAGCACTTAGCAAAGTGCCTGACACATTATAGGTGTTTAATAAGTGTCGGTTGACTTGACTTGAGGTATGATGGTGTAGACATTTGAGGATTGGACTTAGAGTTAAGCAACCCTAATGACACATTCCAGTTATGGTGTCTTGGGCAAGCCACTTATCTATCAAAGTATCAATTATCTGATATGTCAAATCCAGTTAATAATACCCATAATGCCTCTCTCACAGGGTTCTGTAGAGTCTGGGATGAGGTTATATGGCTAAAACACTTTTCAAACCCTATGTTCCATGAACACCACTTATCATTGAGAGTAGGCATGACAGTGGATGGAGAGCTAACCTCAGAGCCATGAAGATCTGAGTTCAAGTCTTGCCATCTACACATATTGGCTGTGGAGTCCTGGATAAGTCACTTAACTTCTCAGTGTTGAAGAACTGACAGCAATCCACATTCCTCATCAGAGATTTCTGATGCGACTGATGAACTCACATGACTGGTCCAAACTAGAACAATAACCACAATGACAGTAATAATAATAATAATCTCCCTGTAGACGTTCCCTAAGAGTTACTTCATGTATGGTATACTTTAACATTTGATAGAAATTTACTACATTAAATAATATATTTCTTTAGTTTTGAAAAAGTAATAGAGAGATTTCCCATTTCCATTAACTAAAGGAAAGAACCTTTAGGCAAGATTATTTTCACATTTTATATAACTCTTTATGGTCTACTAATCCTAAGGATCCCTTAGGTAATATGATTATCCCCATTTTACAGATGAGACATCTGAGGCTTAGGGTGGGTTTACCTGGGATTACTCTGCCACTAAATAGCAAAGCTTGGATTTCAATGCAGGTTTTCGGAGCTCTGATCCAGTGACCTCTGCATTCTGCTGTGCTGCTGCTCATCTGAAGAATAAATTCTTCACAGAATTCTGTGCCAGGATAAAATGCATTTATCGAAGAGAGCTTGTATACTTCCCTTTATCTGACATTTCTTTGGGGCTTTGCTGTTCAAAATTTATTTTACTTAAAGCATTATCCCATTTGATCCCCATTCTGGGAGGCAAGACTATAAAAGTTTTATAATGCTCATTTTACAGATAGGAAACTGAGACTAAGAGAGAAGAGACTTATGCAGCTAGGCAGTGTCAGTGTCAAGACCTGAACCCAGGTCTTCTGATTCTGAATCCCAGGCTGCTTCCCCTTTAGGGCAGCTGGTAATACAACACAGAGAGGAAGACCTGAATTCAAATCCAGCCTCACATGCTTACTAGCTCTGTGACCCATGGCAAGTCACTTGACCTCTGCCTCAATTTCCTCAACTGTCCAATGAGGCTAATGATAGCACCTATCTCTCAGGGTTGTTGTGAGGAACAAATATTTGTAAAATCACTTAGCACAAGGCCTAGCACATAATAGACACTTAATAAGTGCTCACTCACTTCCCTTTTCCAGTGTGCTGAGCACAAATAAGTTCATAAATTCTGCTTTGGCTGTTAGTTCCTGAGGGCTTCCATGCTCAACCACTGCAAGTGACTAGAATCTGAGTCTCAGCCTTATATAATATGATATGTATGCCTACACACATGTCTACATATATGTACATATATACATACATGTGTGTATACACGTAATCTCTGATCTGCACTAGTTGGGTAGGTGTCTATATCAATAAAATCACAGATCTGGATAAAATACATCTTTTAAAGTATGTCTTGAACATCTGTAACACATCTGCACAAATGAATATTTGTAGTGGGCTCAATCCAGGGCCAAAGGAGTTGGAAGCAATCAGGCCGAATCAATTCTCAGACATCATTCAGTGATTCCCAGTTGCTCACTGCCATAAAATTTCATTAAAACCATAATGTTATTAATAACTATTATTATTATGAGCCCTTAGTCTATTTAAGGTACAAGGTAGAGACAAAGAATAGGAGGAGAGACAGAGACGGTGGTGGGGGGAATATTATGGTTTTAAAATGGAATCTATTGCCAGATTATCTGGTTAATATCCACATTACTTGGTACCATCTGGATAACATTCAGCCTTGGACCAATAAACCAACAAATACTCAGCAAATTAGACCCAGGTCACCAATAATTTATATGTTTGTGAGTAGTATTTCAAACAGAGTTAAGGGGTAATCACTCTGCACATAATCTTCCCAAGATTTAGCATTAGGCAGAGTTGGATTTTAGTCAAAAGTGGCATTTTGTTTGAGCACCAGGGCACAGGGTTCTAGTTCCAGCTCTGTCAAAACCAAATTTGTGACTTTAGAGAAATCCTTTAGTATCTCTTAAATGTTAAAAGTGACATATGATTACAAGGTATTCAGGGGCTAAATACATCGAAATACTTGTGTGTACACATAAATTACACACATGCACACACATATGGAGATGAAGAAAAAAAATCCGTTTCCCACATCA
This sequence comes from Trichosurus vulpecula, assembly GCF_011100635.1. Lineage (NCBI taxonomy): Eukaryota > Metazoa > Chordata > Mammalia > Diprotodontia > Phalangeridae > Trichosurus > Trichosurus vulpecula. Next base: position 427,079,369 of record NC_050575.1, on the reverse strand, counting down.
TCACCGAGTGTTCTCACTGTGAAGATGACATGACAATCAATATGAATTATAAGAATGACGATAATTAGAGATTTTTGAGGGGTCCAGATCTGTGATTCTATCAATGTGAAGAATTCCTGTTGCTGAAAATCTCTTGAGAAATGCAGAAAAGTAGCAGTGATTTAGAGCCTTTGAGAGTTGCCTAGGACACTGAGAAATTAAGTGACTTGCCTGAGGTCACAGCATTATGGAGGAGACCACACATGTCTCCCTGGAGGGGACCTCAGAGGCCATCTGGGCCAACCTCCTCATCTTGTAGAGAAGGAACCTGACACCCAGAGAGAGTGACTTGCTCAAGGTAACTCAGGTCTTGTCATTTTCAGGATTGAAGGCCTTATTCTTTGACTTTGGAGTCAGGGCTCTTGACACAGGATATACTACTTCCTTAAGGTAAGATGAGTCAGAGGCTGGGCTTGAACACAAGTCTTCCTGACTCCCAGGAAAGCTCTCTAGCTGCTGTGCCATGGTGCCTTTTAGTAAGAGAGTAACTCATATTTCTAGAAATCTCTAAGGTCTGCAATGAGTTTTCTACACACTCTCTCTTGATAACCACAGCAAGATGGCAGATTAGGAGACAGGTCTGGTTAGTAAATGTCTGAGGCAGATTTTGACCAAGGTCATAGCTTCAAGCCTAGTCCCATGCCATACTAGTATTTATACACAATTCTCTCTCTCTCTCTCTCTCTCTCTCTCTCTCTCTCTCTGTCTTTCTCTCTCTGTCTCTCTCTCTGTCTCTCTCTCCCTCTCCCTCTCTCTCTTCCTTCCCTCATTCTCTTTTCCCCTCCCACTCCCATCTGTCTCTGTCTTTCTCTGACTTTTTCCTCTCTCTCTGTTCTCTCAATCTGTATCTCTCTCACTCTTTCCCTGTATCTCTGTTTCTCTAACTGTTTCTGTCTCTTTCTTCTCTCTGTCTCCGTCTTTCTGTCTCTGTTTTTCTGATTCTCTCTCTGTCTTTCTGTGTCTCTTTGAGTCTGTTTTTGTCTCTTTTCTCTCTCTATACACAACACATACATATCTATATAGCATTACACACATATCTATAGGAATATATTTATAGCACTATACATACATTCACATGTCTATATGCATATATGCACATATATATCTTTAGCAATAAATATTTATATATATATTTATATATTATGTTATATGTTCCTTATATTTATTTATGTTTATCTATAGCATTATACACAGACACACACAGATATACATGCACACAAACATATATGTATATATGTATATATCACTTTAAGTTTACTTTGAAGCTTTTGAAATGCACGATCTCATCTGAGTCAGCTACTGTGAGGTAGCTAACTCCAGATAAGTTCATTACTGCTCTAAACTGAACCTCAGACACGTTATGTGATTTGTTCATGGTCCCAGAGCTTGTATGAGTCAGAGGTAGGATTTGAACCCTTGGTGTTCGTGACTCTGAGCCCAGTACTCTCACTGCTCTGTCCATCAATCTTGTTTAAACAGCCATTTTTAGCTACGGAAGAATGGCAAAATAACCCAGCACACACATTGTTGCTGGATATTGTAAATGGCTCTTCTGGTTCAGAGAGATGGCATCCAGTGACTGGAAACTCAGAACCACCCAGGGAGGGCAGCGATCTGGCAAATCCTCTCCTTTGATTTCTTTTGGGGCTTGAGACACGTCGAGTCACTTTCCTCAATCCAAAATCGATAAAGCTGCCTGACAAATGTGCTCATCACATCAGGGCTGAGGGAGGTGATGACAGATGGAGATGCTCTATTCCCAGAGTCTCCAGCCTGGAAGAAATTGCCCAATTCTGAGCCCAGGACTCTGGTGACTAAGGCCGACTGAAGAGGACTGGTAGAGAGTGGGGTGAGGGCAGAGGAGAGCAGCCATGCTGCCTAAATGCCTTAGCTGTGCTTTTTGAAATGGACATCTGCAGTACCAGGATTTAGGGCATCCCTGTTGGCAATCTTTAAATGCGTTAGGCCTCTGGGGGTGAGTTACAACATAGATTCATCCTGCTGCACACTCCAACATTCTCCTTAGCTATTCAGGTGTTCCCTTCCATACTGCAGAGGCAAGCCCGCCAACATTCATTTGAATTTGTGCCTTCCTGAGAGCTTCCTTTGAAATGCAGTTCAGGAGGTGTCTCTCCTTCTGGAGGTTTTTCCGGGTTCCTCCAGTTACCAGTCACCACAGAAAGGACTCTGTGCCTAGTTCGTATTTACTTACATGAATGTAGCTGTTTTCCCAGGCAGAATATAATCATTTTTAGAGCAAGAGCTGTTTTGTTAGAATCGGGGTCAGAGGGCTTGGGTTCAAATCCTGCCTGAGATACATAGTTACTGCATAATCCTGAACAAATAATTTTCTCATTCTTCCTGAATTTCCTCGTGTTTAAAATGAAGGGTTGGACTCGAGGGCCTCTAAGTCCCAGAGCGCCCTGAACGTCTGATTCCAAGATCTGAAGTGCTCAACAACAGGCAGCTGTGTGGGGCGATGGATGGAATGATCTCCTAGCAATCAGGAAGACCTACTTTCAAATCCTTCCTTAATTGGATTAGCTGTAGGGCCCTGAGGAAGGCGCCTAACTTCTCCTGGACTCAGTTTCTTCATCTGTAAAATGGGGATACTGATAAGCACTACCCTACGTGGTTACTGAGTAAGATGTGTGTAGCACGCTTGGTAAAGCTAAAATCGCTACATAAGCGCTATGACTCACTACTTGCTAGTAAATCAATCCATCGATAAACATTTATTAGGCGTCTGTGATGTGCCAGGGACTGTGCTGCGCGATGAGGATGCAGTGAGAGGCAAAAGATCGTCCCTACCCTCAAAGAGCTCACAGTGTAATGGGTGTAGCAACATGCAAACAACAAATACATACATATATATGCACACACACACACACACACACACATATACATGTACATATGATGCAAGCTATGTACAGGAAAATTAGGAAATAATTAAAGGAAGGAAAGCATTGGAATTAAAAGGGATTAGGGAAGGCAGAGGGAGAGATGAAAGGCCAATAGATGATGGTTGGATAAAGGGTCTTCGTTTTTCCTGAACATAGCGGCAGTACATTTGTGGATAACAGCAACATCAAGGGTATGACCATTTTTATGGGTGGTTAAGGTGGGTGGAGGAGTGGCTCATGGGAGGAGACTAGGGTGAGGAACTGAATGGTTAGAGAGAATCAGTATGCACATTGAAGTCACTCAGGATGAGGGCGGGAGTTGGGGAAGAAAGAAACACTGTGAGCGATTTTGAACCCATTGAGGAAAGAGGAGGGATGACTGGACGGGGGGGCGGTGTGGTAGAAAATAGCTACCAGGATTTGGATTCAGTGGTAGATATGAATAGGCTGAACCTTAAAGAAGAGAGGTTGCTGCGTGAAGTGGGAAGGAGAGAACCTGAAGATGGCAATGAGGAGCAAGGAGTATTCCAACTTCCTGCCTTGACCAGTGAGCCAAGGAGAATGGTTGAAGATGCAGCCAGTATGGGAAAGGGTGACCAGGGAGGTTGTGTCAATAGGGAAAGCCAGGTTTCATAGGAACTAGTAGATGGAAGTCTGGCAGATGAAAAGATCTAAGACAAAGGGAAATTTATTACATGCGGAACAGACATTGTGCACAGTGGAAGAAGGGCTGAGTGGAGTTAGGTTGAACTTTTGTAGTAGGGGGGGTTAAGGGGGATAAGAATGAGGAACTAGGTGGTACAGGGTGTGGAATGGGCTTCGTATGATGCTCTACAAGAATTCAGCTTCCCTGGGATGTGAAAGGTATGACCAAGAGTGAGAATGTTCATCACTGAGAGTGATAGAGGGTGCCACTCCTCTACCTTCAAAAGGCAGGTACAGCCAGAGAGTGGAGGCCTAGAGTGGAAGGAGGGGTTGCTCTTCTTAGCTTCAGAGTTCTCCACATCCCAGCTGGGGTATTGGACTGGAAGCAGGAGGTGGCAGATGTCTTGTGCTAGCAGAAATGGTAGTGGCTAGTTTGGGCCGGATGGAAAACACCTGGCCCAGACCCTCGAGTCTTTCCTCCGGGGCCCCACTGAGCCCAGCAGGAGATGAAAGGCCCAGGGTACTAGTGCATGGGGACTGAGGAGGCTAGCTATGAGACAGTAGCAAGGAGTGGAAGACTCCTTCTGTGGACTAAGTTAATAATGCCTTCTTCTTCTTGAAATCACTCTGTATGAATTGTTCTGTAGTGTATATTTACTTTTCTGTGTCCATCTGCTCAGGAACATGGAAGCATCCTGAGGGCAGGCTTTGGGTTGGTGCTCCAAGTGAGAGCTGAGCCCCCACCTCAGCATCGGATCACTTGGCAAGAGTATTGCACAATGGATTCTTATTTGGGAGGCATTGGATTCCAAGGCTTCTGAAGTCCATTCCCACTTACAGCTCCAAGAACTCCAGGAAACTGGCCATCAGCCTTTCCCACTTTAGTTGCACTTGTCCTTTAACAAGACATGTGGCCAACCTAGAGGGGCTTTTCTCCCTGAGATTTCCCTATACTAATGAAATTCTGGGTCTAATTAAAAAATAAAAATCCCCAGTATTTTGTATACTGGCGTCTTCTCTGTAAAATTGGAAGAACCTGCCAGATTTTGAGCACCACTGGCATAGTTTTTTTTGTCATTTCCAAACCCTGAGGAGGAATTAGAGGAAGATCTTAGTCAGGCAAGAAGCATCTATTAAGAGCTTACTGTATGCCAGGCAGCTTGCTAAGTGCTGAGGATACTAAGAAAGACAAAAGCATTGCCTCAGGCATGGAACAATGTTTGAATGAATGAGAGATGATTGGCAGATGAATCCATTGTAGGTGCTTCAAAATTTCAGTAACTTATTGAAGGCAGACCATAATAATATGATGAATAGTGTTGCTTTTGCTTAGTTGTGTCCACCTCTTTATGGCCCCATTTGGGGTTTTCTTAGTGAAAATAATGGAGTGGTTTGCCATTTCCTTCCTCCAGATCATTTTCCAGATGAGACAAACAGGGTGAAGTGACTTGCCCAGGGTTACACAGCTAGGAAGATGAATCTTCCTGACTCCAGGCTTGGCACTCTATCTACTGCACCACCTACCTAGCTGCCCCATGATGGTGAATAGTAAATGGAGTCAGGAGGACCTGAGTTCAAATCTGAACTCAGACACTTGACACATTTACTAGCTGTGTGACCTTGGGCAAGTCACTTAATCCCAATTGCTCTGCCTTCCTCCCTCCAAAAAAAAAAAAAAAAACAACAACAACAAAAAAAAGAAAAAAAATGAGATTTCCCTATGTTGACGTAGCTTGGGATAGAGTGCTGCTCTAGGCAGCTGATTAAGGTCATAGGCTGTCAAACAGATGCTAACCTGCATTGGTAAAGGGGTTTTTCTCTCTGAGATTTCCCTATACCAATGAAATTCTGAGTCTAGTTAAAAAATAAAAACCCCAGGATTTTCTATACTTGTGTCCTCTCTGCAAAATAAGTATTGATGAGATGGCCTCTGAGGTCTCTTCCACTGCTAGATCTATGAGCCTATTACATCTTTTCTTGCCACATATTCTTTATCACACGTTATAGTTGTTTTTGTCTCAGAAATGAGGGATTGACCAGAGTACCAGCACCAGGGATTTCTGCCTTCAAGCATGTTTGTATTTCATTCTCTCCCAAACTCCCAAGTCACATAAACCTCTGACAGACTAAAGAAGGCTTTTTTTGCTAAGCTCCACAGTCACCTTTTTTCTTTTAACTGTGGAGCAATGGAATAGACAGCTGATTTGGAGTCACGTGATCTGGGTTTCAATCCTGGCTCTGCCATTTACTCCCCGTGTGACCTTTAGAAGTCATAAATAATGCTCTTCTTTGCCTTGGTTTTCTCATTCATCAAATCAAGTCTTGTGCAGTGCTCTATCCCAATCCCTAGAGAAACTTCCACTTTAACCCCTTCCCCTCCTCAACTGTTGTAGCTTTGATTTTCATTTTCCGTGTGGTGTGGAAGGAGGAGGTACTAGTAACTGAAGGAACTGATTGGACATCTATGGCTCAGAGCAGTTTGTTATGTTAGTGATAAGTATGAAGATTTGGCACAGGATGTCTTCCTTCCAGCTCCCTGTGGGACATTCTCTGATTCCATCTGTGTCTCGTACTTGCCACCATGGATGGCATGGGTGATTGACAGGTTGCACAGCAATCAGCCCACACGAGTGGCATTTAAAACAAACACAATGTACCCACTATCAAACAAACCCCTCTTGGAAGAGCTAACATTTACTCACATGCCTCTCCTGTCCCACTAGCATGACATTTTCATTTTGAGAAAGAGAGGACGGAAATGCGTGTTCATCTTTATACTAATTCACCACCCAACTCAAAAAGCAATTTTCTTCTTTGAAATTCTCAGCCCAACATGTACAGTGAGTAATTGTCAAGGTAAAAAACTGAAGGTTGCATTTTCCATGCATCCTTTTCTAGAAGCACCATAGGGGCAGCTAGGTAGCACAGACTGCCAGACTTCAGGAAGACCTGAGTTCAAATTCATCCTCAGACACTTATTAGCTGTGTGACCCTGGGTGAGTCACTTGACCCTTAGTTTTCTTATCTGTAAAATGAGCTGGAGAAGGAAATGAATTACTCCAATACCTCTGCAAAAAAAAACCCCAACAGGCAGCACAAAGAGTTGGACATGACTGAAAAAGTGAGCGAACAACAAGCAGCACCATGAGAAGAGCTAACACCCCTGAAGCATGGAATGACAATGAAGGATTCACTGTGCAAAACCTAGCAGGTTTATGAAGGATGGATTAGATTTGTTCTGTTTGGCCCCCACAGGACTCAACCAGGAGCAACAGTTGGAAGTTGCCAAGAGGAAGAATTAGTTGTGATGTCAAGAAAAATGTCCTCACAATTCAGGCTGTCCAAGAGTGGAATGGGAGACTTTGGTATTTGCTTATATATCATCTTCCCTTTCAGAATGTGATTCCTTCAGAACAGCAATTCTTTGGGACTTTCTTTCCCTGCTAGAAGTTAGCATAGTGTCCAACACGAAGGAGGTGCTGAAATACTTGCTGACATCATCACTATCATCATCAAAATGGTGATGGTGATCATGATGTTAAATAACAACAAAATAATAATTTGTAAGAATCACTAGAATTTCTGAAGCTATATGGTTTGAAAAATGCTTTGCTTGTATTAGTCTTATTTGAGGTAGCAGCTTCTAACTCTCTGAAGCTCTTCAACCTAAGGCTCTAAGATAATGTGTTGCATACTTTTTACACAATGTCCTTATTCAACGATGGGTTGGACTAAACGGCCACTGAGGGCTCATCCTATTCTGTGATCTTGTGATTTTGAGATCTGGAACCTCCAAGAAAGGTATTTCTTCCTTGACCCATAGTTTGCTGTTCCCAAACCATAGTTACAGAGATGTCACCTAGAGTTGTCATTCTAGCCTAATTGGAATGGAGATGGAGAGAGGATGGAAGAGAGAGAGAGAGAAACAGATGGATCCAGAGATGGACGTGAATCAGAGATGGGTTGAAGTCAACTCATGCTGGCTTACTAGAACTTATGGTTCAATTCTTAGTAGGAACATTTACACCTCAGAAATTGATGAATGCTACAAATCTGGGCTTGTGTGTTGCCTCCCCCATTAGGCTGTAAGCTCTAAAAGGCAGGGACTGTCTTTTGCTTCTTTTTGTATCTTGAGAGCTTAGCCTAGTACCTGGCACATAGTAGGTTCTTAATAAGTATTTATTAATTGATACTGATTGACTGATATTGTTTTGTTGATTGTTTAGACTTAAGAAACTGATAGAGAAAATATTAATAAAACATTAAAATTAAAAGTATGTCATATACATACTTTTGGTTTTTGGGGGGCTGATTGTTAAACACTAGCACCCTACTCACGTGCATACAGATTGATATTCTTAAAACAGAAATCAGGAGCTTGCTCTTTTCTTTAGGATCAAGTACAAGCTCTTAATTTGGTATTTCCACCTCTTTTTACTGTGGTTCTAGACTACTTCTCTAGACCTGTTCCACATTATTCCTCTCTAGACCTCCAGACCCCAGCCAAAGGAAGCCCTATTTATTTTCTGCCAGTTTTTCACACGTGGCATTCTCCCTTCTGTCTCTTTATCCTCTCCATTCCTGGCATGCTCTTCTTCCTCACTACCAACTCTAGGAGTCTCTAGATTCCTTCAAAGTGTAGCTTAATGTCTACTTCCTGAAGGAGGCCTCTCCTCCTCCAACCAGCTACTAGTGTATTCCCCAAGTATTTGACATTATTTTGTAAATATTTGGTGTTTGTTTATATGTGTGATTACCATTTTCCTTGATAGAATGCTTAAAGTACATTTAAGTTCCTTAAAAGCAGAGATTGTATAGCTTTTGTTTGTGTCCCCAATGGTCAGCACAGGCTCTTGCTGTATAGTAGGTTCATAAAAAAATGCTTTTATTTGATTAATATAGGATGTAACCTTGGGAAAGTCAACTAAACTTTCTAGGTCTCAGTTTCCCCTCTTATATCATGAGCTTGATCAGTGGCATCAAACTTAAATAGGAACAGGGGCCTCTAAACCATACAAAGGGATCTTCATGGACCACATAATGGCATAGAAAACCACATGTTAACATCATTCATGTTTTATTACATTTTTACTTTTTTTTTGAGGGGGGAAGTCAGGGCAATTGGAGTAAAGTGACTTGCCCAAGGTCATACAGCTAGTAAATGTGTTAAGTGTCTGAGGCTGGATTTGAACTCAGGACCTCCTGACTCCAGGGCTGGGACTCTACTTACTGCTCTACCTAGCTGCCCCCATTTTTACTTATTTCATTAAATATTTCCCAATTACATTTTAATCTGGATCTAATCTCGCTCAGAAGTTTTGGGGCCACAATGTGGCCTGGGGTGCTGTGTTTGATACTTCTGGGCTAGATGATCTCTAAGGTATCTTCCTATTCTGCCATCCTTTCTTTCAAGGTCTCTCCTAATTGAGATGTTCTGTGTTCTCAGTTTTCTTCCAGCTTTGGCATTCTACGTTCTAAGGTCCTTTTAATTTTTTTGATATTTTACTCTATGTTCTAACATTTTTCATAGATCTCTCTTTTTATTTTCTGTATATTAAGGCCCATTCTAGTGCTGACATTCTGTGTTTTAAGGTCCCTCCAAGCTCTGACATTCTATGATTCTGTGACCAGGAGTGGAAGTGATAACTAGATGCTCTAAGCAGAGGACACAGAACAGGGATGAGGGGATCAGTAAGCAGATTAGTGGCCACAGTTCATCCATGACATTTTACACAAAGGAAACAGGCAGGCAGAGCATGGAATTAGGGCAGCAGACAATGGATTTAAATATATGCAGGTGGTAGGCTTCAGGGAGATCTGAAAGCAGGTACTAAGATACTCAAGCATTGACACTGCAGTTTAAAGGAAGGAATCCTGGAAGGAGTAAGAGTAGAAACAAAGTCAAGATCCCAGTCCTGTAGGCCCTGAGAAACTAGATATACTCATTGGCTCAGTTACTATTGCCTTGGGATATCAGACAAGGGCTTTCTGCCAAGGAACAATAAGTAAGGTAAGAACTCAGTTGCTAGTACCAGGCTTCTAGCAGTTAGTATTTCAATGTTGAATCACCTTAGACATGAAATCAGCTGGGTCATTTTTTCTCCATTATGTGACTTGGGGCCCAGATTGATCTTCAAGCCTGAATCATTCAGGGTTCAGCCTACAATTGGGGACTAAATGTCTCCAGATGTAGACTAGGCAGTGCAATGATTATCTCTTGGATTTTGTCCTTGGCCACCTGGACTCTTGAATTCTTTTCTCGGTTCCAGCTACTAGTGCTTACAGAGCTTCTAACCCCAGGTCATTTCAGGTATTCTCAAAACCTTGTCTCTATGGATACCCCTTCTCCTACACTTCCTTCCTTCCTTACTTCATTCATTCATTCATTGGCCACCTCTGCCTTGTTGCTGCCAACAAACCAGCACAAATATTCTATTCTTTCTCACTTTATCCATCTGAGCTTATTCTATCTTTGTAGGCAAAGACTATGACATTCACAGGCAAAATGTCCATTGTAACAAATCTTCTCTTCTCTGTCTGTCTTTTTGTCTTACTTTACTTTCTTCTTCCTTCCCAGGATCCTTTGTTCTTTTTGGTTTCTATACCCACAAGCATATAGGTCTCTTGGATGATATAGGGGCTGCTCCATTGATTCATAGTGACATGGAAAGGGCAAGGTATACTTGCAATATAATCATGGCAAAGTAGGAAGAAAACACACATTTATTAAGCACCAGTTCCTATGTGTCAGGCACTGTATTATGTGCTTTATAGATATTATCTTATTTGATTTTCATAACAACCTTGGGGGATAGATGCTAATATATTCATTTTATATGAGGAAACTGAGGCAGAGAGAATTTTAGTGACCAGCCCAGGGCCACACAACTAGTGTCTATCCAGTGTGGCACCTAGCTGCCTAGGTACACTTGCCTCATTTTCTTAAAACATCAATCGATTAATTAACACACATTTAGTAAGTACATACTATGTTCCAGACACTGTGCTAAGTGCTGGGAGAACAAAAAGAGGCAAAAGACAGTCCCTACCTTCAAGGAGCTCACAATCTAATAGGGGAGACAACATGCAAATAAATACAAAACTGTATACATATAGATACAAAGATGCTATATACAGGATAAATAGGAATAATTAAGAGGAAAGGCACTGGAATTAAGGAAGGCTTAGGAAAGATTAGGGAAGACTTAGTGTAGAAGGTAGGATTTTAGTTCATACTTACAGAAAGCAGAGATGTCAGTAGTTGGAACAGAGGAGGGACAGCATTCCAGGCATGAAGGACAGGCAGAGAAAATACCTGGAGCCAGAGATGAGTGTTTTGTTCTTGGAACAGCCAGGAGGCCATTGTCACTGGATCAAAGTGTGCATGGAGGGGAGTAAGGTGTAAGAAGATTGGAAAGGTAGGAATGGTTATAAAGGGCTTTGAATGTCAAACAGAGCATTTTATGCTTGATCCTGGAGGCAACAGGAAGTCATTGGAATTTATCAAATAGGTGGGGTGACATGATTGGTCCTGTGCTTTAGGAAAATAACTTTAGTGGCTAAATGGAGAATAGTTTGGAGTGGGGAGAGACTTGAGGCAGGCAGAACCAACAGCAGGTTATTACAATAATATAGGTGATGAGGGCATGGACCAGGGTGGGGACAGTGTCAAAGGAGAGAAGGGGGCATACTTGAGGAATGCTGCTAAGGTAAAATCAATAGGCTGGGGCAACAGCATGGGTATAGGGGATGACTGATAATGAGAAATACAGGTTGGGAGTCTAAGGGACTAGGAGGATGGTATTGCCCTCTCTAGTAACTGGGAAGATAGGAGGAGGGGAAAGTTTAAGAGGAAAGATAATGATGACTTTTTGCATATAGTGAGTTTAAGATGTCTACCAGACATCCAGTGTGACATGTTTGAAACGTAGTTGGAGATGCAATATATTGGAGGCCAGCAGAGACTGGAGTAGGAAAAGTAGATTTGAGGATCATCAAAGAAATGGTGGTAATTAAATCCATGGGAGCTGATGAGATAACTAAATGAAGGAGAGTAGAGGGATAAGAGAAGTGGGCCCAGGAGAGAACTCTGAGGGACACCTCCAGCTATTGGCAAGGTATCCAAGGCATCATGGAGAATGAGAAGTGTGTTTTGGAAAGGTCCAAAGTGCAGTAAGCAAAAGTAGGCCTGCAGATTTTTAAAAAAATCACCAAATGGCTCTGATACATTCATTTCTCATCCTTCTTTAGAGGAAAAAAGCAAATTAACAATTAAAAATATTTTTTATAATCTGTTGACTTGGTAGAGCTTGTAACAATTTCTACTTTATAATGTATTTATCATTTCAACTTTAGAGTTAGGGAAAACACAGAGATGTGGAACCATAACCCTCAATTTGAGGAGTTGAAACTATGGGAGTGGATTGGTTTTCCAGAGGTTATGGGCCCAGGATTAGAAATTAAGAGATGGGATAGTGTGTTCTGTTCTTTTCACCACTAGCATTGGAACAGCATTGATTTGTGACCTTTTAGAGAGAACATTGACAAACTAGATTCTGGACAAAGTAGTGTAAAAGAGTGTGAGAACCTGCCATTTGAGGGTCACTTGAGAGAAATGAGGGCATTTCCTGGGGACATGACAACTTTCCTTAAATTTTGAAAGGCTACGATAGCAAAGAGATATCTTTGGGTTGTTCTGCTGGGACCTAAGGTTAGAACTGGAAGTGATGGGGAGACATTGCAAAATAATTGCTTCCTTTGGAATTGTCTTAGGAAGATTTACCTGGTAAGATAAGGTACCAGACACAGAGGTCCTTTCTCTACCTGAACTGCCAAGCATTCAGACTCTGTTGCTGAGAGCACAACACTGATGGGCCTGACCACATAGCCCAAATTCCAAATGTGTGTTTACCTAAAAGACTTTTATGGAGAACTCATACAAGGCAAGCACTCACATAGAGGTCAGAAGAAGTGATACAAGGACACTCTCAAGGTCTCTCTGAAAAGCTTTAGCATTGATTGTGAGACATGGGAGATGTTGGCACAGGATCACCCAGCATGACATGGCTCTGCACTCTATGAGCAAAGCAGAATTGCAGTAACACATAGGAAATGTGAGATGTGCAAATCCAGAGACATTTCCATCCCAAATGTTCAAACAGATTATTTGTGTCCGGCCTGTGGTGGAGTCTTCCGAGCTCGTATTTGTCTGATCAGCTGTAGTCAAACAATTGTAGCTTAACCCCAACATTGTCATGTCATTGGTCCTCTTTGATTTTAAAGGATGAACAATAACAACAATATAGGAAATAATATTTGTAAAGCCCTTTGCAAACCTTAAAGTGCTATGTAAAGGTCAGCAATCATTATTTGTGAAGCAACTATGTGGCACAGTGGATAAAATGGTGAACTTAGAGACAAGAAAACTGTGTTCAACTCTGGCCTCAGATGCTTATTAGCTACTTGATTCTGAACAAGTCACTAAGCCTCTCCCTGCCTCAGTGACCTGATTTGTAAAATTGTTTTCTAATGTGTAAAATTACCTGCTGGGATTGTTGTGAAGATAAAGTGAAATAATATTTGTAATGTGCTCTGGAAACCTTCAAATGCTTTATAAATGCTGATTATTATTATTGTTATCATTATCACTACATGTTGTCTCTCACATTACATGTAAGCTTATTGAGAGCTGGGACTCTTTTTTTTCCCCTTTTGATAAAGCAGTGTTGAACATGTCAGATCTCTGAGATATACTGCTAGGGACCGCTGTCCAAGGTGATGATAACCCATTATTCACCATGGGTTGGTTCTGCCCATTCTACCTGTTCAGATTCACTCGATGATACTACCCTCTAGTTCACATCTGTCTACATCTGTCTACCTTTTCTGCCATGAGAGGCTATGAAACATTTTCCCAATGAACTTCTGAAATCTGATGACTTGATTGTCTTTGGGGTGTGCCAGGAAACAAAACAAAACAAAATCTTTAAGTGCCTCCTCAAATCATAACTAACAGTAGAATGTAAGGTCTATAAAGCACATTTCTCATATTAAATACAGTAAACTTATAGATGTGAACCTATTATTATCTCCATCTTATTGACAATACAACTTGGACTCAGGTAAAGGTACCTGCTTCTGGTCATACTGTCAGTAACCACTAGAGCTGCAATTTAAACCAGTGCTTCCTGATTCCATCCATCATAATCTGTCTGGCTACAGGGTTCCAAAGATGCAGATAATTCAGATCCTGTTCTTAAATATCTTAGCATATTACAAAGAGAGACAGACAAGAACTATTTGAAGAGACTTAAATAAATAAACAAGCACTGTATTACAGAATCACAGAATTTGGAAGTCAGAAGGTACCTCATCTGTGATTGAGTCTCAGCTAGATATGAAAGGAATCCCTACTGTGACCTAATTGATAGTATCTATTTGAAAGAAGATAAGAGATCTAGGACCTAGAAATGTGAAGATTTTACATAGGGAAGTTGTACCTGATCCAAGCCTTGAAGAAAGCTGAGCATTTCTTAGAGGTAGAGATGAAGAAGGACTTCATTTCTGGGGTGGGCTACAGTCACAAGGGCATAAAGATGCCAGATGGAAAGGGGATTTTGGGGAATTACTGCTAGGCAAGATTTATTGAAACAAAGAGCACCTACAGGGTAGTAATAAGGAAGAATACTTTTTCCCTTTTTCATGACTCATAACTACAGACAAATATGTCACAACTATCTAACTTGCCGATTTATTTAAACTCAAAAGCTCAGAGTATCTCTTGGGTTAATTTCACTGGTGGCCTCTTAGCAAGTTAGATACCACCAGGGTTTAACTTTGGCATGAAATGCTCTTCTCATCTTCACAGGGCATTGGACTAGTCTGCCCATGACGTAAATCAGCAATTGTGTTGGTCCATAAAATAACCCTTCACCCATCATCTCAGAGTCAAATCTAGCTGTGATGGACATCAGTCTAGGATCTATGTGGATTGTTGAACCTGAGGTGATGGTATTGGCAGTAATAAGGGTGAGGGTTTTCTTGGGGCAAGACTTGTGGGTGAAGTTCTGAACTGTTAGGAATGCATTTTGATGGCTTCAATCTATCTTTTTCAGAGCAGGTAGATGGTGCAGGGGACAGAGCAGTGAGACTGGAGTAAGGAGGACTCATCTTCCTGAGTTCAAATCTGGCCTCAGATACTTACTAGCTGTGTGACCCCAGGCAAGTCACTTACCCCTATTTGCCTCATCTGTAAAATGAGCTGGAGAAGGAAATGGCAAACCACTCCAGGATCTCTGCCAAGAAAACTCCCATGGGGTCATGAAGAGTTGGACATGACTGAAAAATAACTCAACAACACCACCACTTCTGGCCAGCCTTCTCAGTTGAGAAGATGGGCCAAGATTTCCTGTCATCTTGTACCTTGTGCCTTCCATCTCCTCTTCCCTCTGAAGGGTGGAGATTGGGCAGGAAAAGCATGCAGCAGAAATGGGAGTTGAACCTGACTCCCAGGAGACATAAGTCCCACTCCCTACCAATATTTCTCCTCCTTGTCCCTCTATGATCAGGTACAGCAGGAGATGGAAAGCCTGAAGTAAAAGGGAAGGTTGCTTTTCTTTGATCCTAATGTGTTCCACATCCCAGTTCGGAGATTAGGCTGTCAGCAGGAGGTGGAAGTCCCCTTGGGTTGGCACAGATGGGTGTCATTGTTTTGGGGCAGGCTGAAGTCTTTTTGGACAGATTCTTAATTCTAGTGCCTTCTTTCAGCTAATTATTTCCTATTTACATATTGTTTATTGCTTGCTTTGTCTATATTTGTTTGTATCTTGTCTCCCTCATTCAATTATAGGCTCACTGAGAGCAAGGACTGTCTTTTGCCTCTTTTTGTATCCCCACCACTTAGCCCAGTGCCTAACATATAGCAGATACTTAATAAATGTATATTAGGTGATTGATTGATCTTAGTAGTTTAATTAGGATAGCAGTAAAACTTTTTACAACTTGACAAAATAATAAAATGTACTTGGAGAAACAAAAGGTCTAGACTCTCAAAGGAAATAGTTTTAAAAAAAATCAGGAATGAAGGGGGCTCAGCATTATTTTTTCTTAACAATACTATAGGTGGGGTGGAGCCAAGATGGCGGCTGGTAAGCAGTGTGAGCTCCGTACGAAGTCCCTCCAAAAACCTATAAAAAATGGCTCTGAACCAATTCTAGAACAGCAGAACCCACAGAACCGCAGAGGGAAGCAGGACTCCAGCCCGGGACAGCCTGGATGGTCTCTGGGTGAGGTCTATCCCACACGGAGCTGGGAGCTGGGAGCTGGGAGCTGGGAACAGAGCAGAGCGGAGCCCAGCCTGAGCGGCGTGGACCAACCAAACCAGCAACTGGGCAGAGCATGCCCTAGCACCGTGAATCAGTGAGCTGCGGCACCTACCAGACTCCTTAACCCACAAACACCAAAGACTGCGGAGAAGGTTAGTGGGAAAAGCTGCAGGAGTAGAAGGAGTTCGCAGTTCGGCTTCCAGCCTCAGGGGCACCGGAGGTGGGGCAGCTACAGCTGTTGTTACTTCTGGCTCCAGGCACACCTGGTGGGAGAAATTAAGTGGCAGATCAGAGCAGGAGTGTACTGCCTGCTGAAGATCTAAGCCCAGTCTGGATTGGGGGTTGGGGAAGGAGCAGTGCTGGTGTGGCAGAGCTGGCACCTCCCCCCCAAACGTGGAACATAGAACTCTGTAGTCTACAAGCAGTCATACCCTACTGAAAAACTCAAAGGTCAAGTTAGTTGGCTGGGAATATGGCCAGGCAGCGAAAACGCACCGAGATTCAGTCTCAGACTTTGCATTCTTTCTTTGCTGACAAAGAAGACCAAAACATACAGCCTAAAGAAGTCAATAAAGTGCAAGAGCCTACACCAACAGCCTCCAAGAAAAAAACATGAACTGGTCCCAGACCATGGAAGAGCTCAAAAAGGATTTGGAAAAGCAAGTTAGAGAAGTAGAGGAAAAATTGGGAAGAGAAATGAGAAGGATGTGAGAAAACCATGAAAAACAAGTCAATGACTTGCTAAAGGAGACCCAAAAAAATACTGAAAAATACACTGAAGAAAACAACACCTTAAAAAACAGACTAACTCAAATGGCAAAAGAGCTCCAAAAAGCCAATGAGGAGAAGAATGCCTTGGAAGGCAGAATTAGCCAAATGGAAAAGGAGGTCCAAAAGACCACTGAAGAAAATACTACCTTAAAAATTAGATTGGAGCAAGTGGAAGCTAGTGATTTTATGAGAAATCAAGATATTATAAAACAGAACCAAAAGAATGAAAAAATGGAAGATAATGTGAAATATCTCATTGGAAAAACCACTGACCTGGAAAATAGATCCAGGAGAGATAATTTAAAAATTATTGGACTACCTGAAAGCCATGATCAAAAAAAGAGCCTAGATATTATCTTTCACGAAATTATCAAGGAGAACTGCCCTGATATTCTAGAGCCACAGGGCAAAATAGAAATTGAAAGAATCCATCAATTGCCTCCTCAAATAGATCCCAAAAAGAAATCTCCCAGGAATATTGTCGCCAAATTCCAGAGCTCCCAGATCAAGGAGAAAATATTGCAAGCAGCCAGAAAGAAACAATTTGAGTATTGTGGAAACATAATCAGAATAACCCAAGATCTGGCAGCCTCTACATTAAGAGATCGAAGGGCTTGGAATACGATATTCCGGAGGTCAATGGAGCTAGGATTAAAACCTAGAATCACCTACCCAGCAAAACTGAGTATCATGCTCCAAGGCAAAATATGGATTTTCAATAAAATAGAGGACTTTCAAGTTTTCTCAGTGAAAAGACCAGAACTGAATAGGAAATTTGACTTTCAAACACAAGAATCAAGAGAAGCATGAAAAGGTAATCAAGAAAAAGAACAAGAAAAAGAAATTGCAAGGGACTTACTAAAGGTGAACTGTTTTGTTGACATTCCTACATGGAAAGATGATGTGTATGATTCATGAGACCTCAGTATTAGGGTAGCTGAAGGGAATATGCATACATATATGTTTATGTATATATATGGGTGAATGTGTATGTATGTATATATCTATGTGTGTGTGTATATATATATATATAATATATATATATATCATATATATATATGTATATATATATATATATATATATATATATATATATATACACAGAGAGAGAGAGAGAGAGAGAGAGAGAGGAGAGAGAGAGAGAGAGAGAGGGAGAGAGCGGACACAGGGTGAGTTAAGATGAAGGGAAGATATCTAAAAGAAATAAAATCAAATTAAGGGATGAGAGAGGAACATACTGAGAGAGGGAGATAAGGACAGATAGAATGGGATGGAGTATCTCCCATAAAGGTGGCAAGAGGAAGCAGTTCTGTGGGAGGAGGGGAGAGGGTGGATGAGGGGGGAATGAGTGAACATTGCTCTCATCAGATTTGGCCTAAGGAGGGAATACCATATATACCCAATTGGGAATCTTACCCCACAGGAAAGAAGAGGGAAGAAGATAAAAAAATGGGGGGGATGATGGAGGGGAGTGCAGATGGTGGTGGAGGTAGTCAAAAACAAACACTTTCAAAAGGGGACAGGGTCAAGGGAGAAAATTCAATAAAGGGGGATGGGTTGGGAAGGAGTAAAATATAGTTAGTCTTTCACAACATGAGTATTGTGGAAGGGTTATACATAATGATACACATATGGCCTATGTTGAATTGCTTGACTTCTTAGGGAGGGTGGGTGGGAAAGGAAGAGGGGAGAGAATTTGGAACTCAAAGTTTTGAAAACAGATGTTCAAAAACAAACAAAAATGTTTTTGCATGCAACAAGAAAATAAGATACACAGGCAATGGGGTGTAAAAATTTATCTTGCCCTACAAGATAGGAAGGGAAAAGGGGATGGGAGGGGAGTGGGGTGACAGAGGGGAGCGCTGACTGGAGAACAGGGTAACCAGAATATACGCCATCTTGGAGTGGGGGGGGAGGGTAGAAATGGGCAGAAAATTTGTAATCCAAACTCTTGTGAAAATCAATGCTGAAAACTAAATATGTTAAATAAATTAAAAAAAAAACAATACTATAAAGCAGGTGTCATCAAAGCTCTTTGTTATTGCTGTTTAAAGAAAGGTGGGTCAAGGAAAGATGATAAACAAGACTGACTGACTAAATGAATGAAAGAATGAAAGAAAGAAGCAATTACTATGTGCTGAGTACTGCACTAAATGATAGAAATACGAACAGAGATTACATGAATAAGTCTCTAATGCCAAGAACTGACACTATAATTGAGGGAGACCACACATAGATGAGAGGTCAACTTTAGAGCAGCTGGGAAGGCTTGAGAATCTTAGGGGTTCAGTAGCAGAGTGGGTGGAAGGGTCCAGGAGTGCTTAGGGACTGTACTATCCAGGGTTATGAAGGGTGTGGTGGTTGTTGTCCTTTGTTCTTGAAGAGGACCAAAATGACATCACTATGTTTGACTCAAGATTCAATGTGTCTGACTGTGGCTGATCAGGTTGATAGGAGTTCTGAATTCTCTACCACAGGTCAGGCACAAATAGTTCATGTGAACATTTGGGGTGGATACTCCAAACTTGCACATCCTGAATTTCCTTTGAGCTGTTTCAATTCTGCTTTGCTCACAGAGCACAGCACCTTCGCTGATGTGGGTATGCCATATTGAGCTGTCCTGTGTCAATGTCTCCCATGTCACACAATAAATTCTAAAGTCCTTGAGAGAGAGCTTGAGAATATTCTTGTATTGCTTCTTCTGACCACCATGTGAATGCTTGTTGTGTCTGAGTTCTCCATAAAATAGTCTTTTTGGCAATCGGTGGCCAGTTAGCTCAGTTCATAAGAGCGGTGGTAACAATGCCGTGGTCATGGTTTCAATCCCAGTACGAGCCATGGGGGTAAAAATTAGGCATGTGTAATGGCCACACCCTGGTAAATCATTTTGCCAGATGGGCTGAACCAGGTTGAGGGTAAGCAAGGGGTCTCAAACCCACTGGTGAGTTAGGAGGGTATCTACCCCAAGCATGTGAAGACTTCCCCTGGTGGAATGGGGGGATGACAACAATTTGTTCCAATGGCCATGAAGGCAGCTGAAGTAGGCACTATGGAGTGGTTAGAGCTTGGGTGTAATGGTAGGCCAAATGGCAGCCCCCAGACGACTTTAAGATTCAGAGGTAAAGCATATGGCGAAGCCTACTGGTCCTTCAATGCTTGAGAAGGGTTAGATACTTGAATCTCAGCTCATCCAAGTAGTAAGGGCCGCCAAGTTATTTTTCTCCCCTGAAGATCCCAAATGTTGTCTAGGTGGTCCGGGAACAGGGTATGCTTGAGCCAGCTCAGCTCTAGGGTTCACTTGACATTTTCAGTGTGAGGATTAGTCATTTCATGCAACTGCTAGAAATCAGGACTTGTTTTATTTCTGTGTTGATTATCCAGACTTAAAGTGAAAGTGTTAATGCAGACTAAACTTTAAATTGTGCCATGTGTACATTTTCTTCAGAGAGCAGGTTGTTAAACGTTTACCAGCTTGTCCTTACTCCAAAGTCAGACTCCATCCACTCCCTTATGATGCCTTTCATTTGAAGAATTACCTAAACTGGTCCACCTTGTCTTTTATAATCACATGTATCATTTTGTTATGAACTTTCCCCCAGCCGCAGTCAGGGTGTTATGAGAATGGCAAAGGGTAGGCAAGGAGAGAGTACAGGAATACACTGATCAAACCTAAGGGCACCAACGATGTGGGGAGAAAAGCAGGAGAAATTCCTAGTTCAGAGGAACTGCTGAGGAGGCAGTTTGACAGATCATAATTTTAAATCAGCATCTTTCACCATACAATACAACAATCTCCAAATGGATGCTTAATGTAAATTACAAAATTGCTTCCCCACCCCAATAAAAGAGAAGTGAAAGCAATAATTCTTATAATGATGACTGGAGTCAGGACAACCCGATTTATGTCTGATCTCCAACACATATTGCCTATATCAACCTCTGCAAGCTAATTAATCTCTCAGTGACCCCAGGCACCTCTCTAAGACTATAAATTGCAGAATAGTTGTTGTACTCTCTTGGTGGCCAGAACTTTCCCACCAGGAGCTCCCTAAATAGATGAAAGCCCATGTTCTTATTATGTTAGCACTCAGAAAGGAGAAAAGGGAACAGTGTAACTGATTAAGTAATCCAAGACGCAGAGGGTATTTTTTCCCCTATATATAGAAGATTCAGCCTTTATGAGAGAGCCAAACTGGTCTAAATCTTCTCCCCATGTGTGTCTCTCTCTCTCTATGTCTCCCCCTGTGCGACCCTTTCCCTGTTCTTTGTGTCTCTTAGTCTCTCTCTGTTTCTGTCTCTGTCTCCCTATCTGTGTCTCTCTCCCTCTTTGACCCTCCCTCTCCTTATAAACTTCTTTCCAGATCAGCTTTGTCAACTAAATACATGGTTATGTATGTACAGTGTCTGTCATAAATCTAAATACAGACGCTGAAGCCTTAAGTAATTAATTTTAAGCATTCCGTAAGTACTTCTCCACGTTCCACAATGTAAAGCCCAGTGAAGTAGGCTGCATAAATCAATGTATATCCTCCCACACAAATGCTCATTTGCCCCTAGAATTCTTCCTGTTTTTCATTATAAACAAGTCACTAGCTGTATGTAGAGAAATTCTAATTGCATAGACAGACTTAACTTCAATCACTACATACCTGGGAATGCGTACTTGGAATGCTCCCTAGCCATGGTCCCAGAGTATAAAAAAAAAAAAAACAAACAATCTAAGAGACAGTCAATGTGACTTAGAGGCTGGAGAGCTGTTCTGAGTCAGGATCAACGAATAAATCAACAAGAACTGGTTGAGTATCCATGCCGACTATAAGTCAGACACTGTTAGGTGATGGCTGTTGTTCATCCTTCATTCTCGAAAAGGACCAACGACATCAGGAGTGTGATGTCTTAACTTGCAAGTGAATTGGATTTAAGTGAGGCAGAGCTGTGCAGTCATCAGACTCACTCTTTCCTCCAGAGCCATCTGGTTCCAGTGGCAGTACTTAGCTCAGGTTGACTGGAGATGACCAGTGGGAGACACAGTGGGAGTCCTTGGCCTTTTTAAGCTAAGGTCTTTGGAGGAACAAAGACAAAAAAGAAATAGTCTTGCCCTCAAGGAGCTTATATTCTAATTGTGGAAGTAGTATGTACATACATAGATAAGTAAATACAAAGTGGATACAAATTGATGTTGGGCATAGGGAGGTTAGCTGGAAAGGCAAAGGCTTGGAGTTGGTACAAGAAATGCAGGCAGTTGGGAATGTCAAGAATATCCATTTGGCTGGATTGTAGAGGGTGCCAAGGTGAGCAAGACAGAATAAGCCTGGGAGCATAGCATGGAGCCAGGTCAAGGAAGACTTTAGATGCCAACTTGGGGAGGTTGTATCAGGAGTGAAGCTTTGCTAGACTGGCTCTGTGAAGTCAGCTCCAGCATCTGCTTCTATCTGGCAAGGTGTGCTGCTAGACCTCCTTCCCTCACTGCCTGTAAAGACAGTCTGAAACTTGTTCACCTTTAGTTCTGACACTTCAGAAAATTACTGCCAACGCGTCCCTGAATCAATGCTTTCTGTTTATGTTGCAAATCAATTTACAAAGTTTTGAATTCTTAGAAAAAGCAGAACACCAATTAGCAGGAATAATGGCGATAATCCATCACCCAAACGATGGAGTCTTTCAGAGGATCCATCAATCCACTGTGCATTGCTTTCCTTCCTGTTTGACTAGGTTTGAATACACACATTCATTCCAACAGTGTGATGATTTTATTCCCAGAAAAATGAGTACCCAAGTGATTTATGCTCCAAGTGCTGATTTTAATGAATCCTTGTTAGGTTAGACTGGTGCTTAGAAC
Organism: Trichosurus vulpecula; assembly: GCF_011100635.1. Classification (NCBI taxonomy): domain Eukaryota; kingdom Metazoa; phylum Chordata; class Mammalia; order Diprotodontia; family Phalangeridae; genus Trichosurus; species Trichosurus vulpecula. The sequence continues at coordinate 427,056,849 of NC_050575.1, read as the reverse complement.
CATAAAATGGAATTCACAACCCAATAAAATTTCTACCCATAGTTAAGCCTGCTTCAGTGATGGTAATTATCCAGTCTTTGGTAAAAGAAAAAAAAAGTCCTATTTCATTTCCTAAAAAAAATAAGTATAACAAAACATTAATTAACAGGTAGATGTACTGTCTTTTATAGCTATTAATAGGAAGCTGCAGGGTATGAAGGGGTGCTTAACCTGGGGGTACATGAACTTTAAAAAATATATTTTGATAGCTTTTAACATATTTGGTGTCCTCTATAATCCTATATATTTAATTTGCATTTAAAATGTTATCCTAAGAAAAGGACTGATGAACTTCAGTAGACTGCTAAAGGGGTCCATCACACACACACACACACACACACACACACACACACACAGAAAGAGAGGGAGAAAGAGAGAGAGAGAGGGAGAGAGAGAGAGAGACAGAGACAGAGAGAGAAACCCCTGGGAGAGAGAAAACAGTGTTAAAACTGAACCCTGGGGTCAGTGGAACTGGATTTGAATCCTGCTTTTGCTACTTCATAACTGTATAATGAAAAACTCACATAAAAGTTTGTTGACTGATTCTATGTGCCTCAATATTCTTATCAATACAATGAAAGGGTTATATGTAGTTAACTTCTAAAGTTCCTTCTAGTCTTTCCATGTCCTCTCTGAAGTAGGCTGACCCTCCATGTTTGTTGTTGCTGTTCAGGTGTTTCGGTACTGTCCTACTCTTCATGACCCTATTTGGGGTTTTCCTGGCCGATGTTAGAGTGGTTTGCCATTTCTACCTCTAGCTTATTTTACAGATGAGGAAACTGAGACAAACAGGGTTAAGTGAATTACCTGGGGTCACACAGCTAGTGAGTGTCTGAGGCTAGATTTGAACTCAAGTCTCCCTGACTCCAGGTCCACTGCGCTCTATCCACTGGGCCACCTTGCTGTCTCCATGTGCCTTCTTTGGGAATATTTTGCATATACTTAAATGTTTACATCGTGCTTTGGGGAAAAGAATGTAATAAATTTAATCAAATTGATCCGTGTATTTTAATCCAAGGATCATGGATTTAGAGATGGAACAGACGCACTTCTCTGTCCATCTCTATCATTTGATAGATGAAGAAAATGAATCACAAGGAAGTTAATTAAGTGGCTTGCCCATGATTTTAATCCTTCTTGATGTTTGTTAGACAATGGTTAACAGTGATTTTAAGCCTGTATTTCTAGATATTAGGAGAATGAAAATAAATACAGTTAGGGAAGGATTAGAAGGCCACTGAGGAACCTTCTAACTCTGAAATTTCATCATTCTTCAAGTTATCTTTCCCTACAACTAATCTTGTTGAAATATTTGGGCTTTTCACTTCCCTAGGCCTGATGCCAGCCATGAACTGTTTGGCTTGGTGGTGACAGGCTGTGAAAAATTAGACTGATGAATTTCCATAGTCAGTTTCAAAGTATTATGCATTGGTGTAAGCCAGATTTACACCTACTCACACCCTCTCTGCTGGAATCTCTGAAGCTACTTGGTCCCACCCATAACTGAGTAAGAATCCCTTCGTTAGCACACTAGACAAATGGCCTTTAACCCTCTGCATGTAGATGTCCACTGAGGGACAAGTAACTATGATTGGGGGCATCCAGTTCCACTTTTAAAGACCTCTAATTGTTACAAAGGTTTTATTTTGGTTTTGATGTCCTTGTTTTGCTTTTTTCTTTAAATCTAGTCTAAATTTTTTCACTGCTAATTCTGTTCCTTAAAGTCAAATTAAATAAAAGTAATTTGTGTCCTTTTCATGCTTGAGGACCTCCTTCTAAGTCTTCTTTCCTGTAAGCAAATCATCGATGGTTTCTCCAATTCAGCTGGTTTCCAGGTAGTTTTGAAACTTTTTACATTTTCATAACCTCATTTGGATGCCCAGCTCTTCTTCTCCACAAAATACACTGTTTCCTGGCATAATGAATGATGGGTTGCACATTCCATTTATAGCTGGTTGTTTCCATTTGTTTACTCCCTCTTGTCAAAAACAAACTTCTGAATACTCAGCTAGGAATGTGTTCACACCATGTGTGTTTTGTCTTTTCATAATTTGAAGATGGTAGTAACCATCAAACCAATCTTAATGCATAGTAGAGGTATGATCTTCACCTTGTGCTTCAGAGATCGAAGAAACACAGAGACCATCTCCCTCAGCATCTCGCAACCATTTTTTTCTTTGTGTCGTGGATCCCTATTGGAATTTTGTGAAGGCTATGGACTCCTTAGAATAATGGTTTTAAATGAAGAGAGTAAAATACCTAGGGATATAGAGGAAACCAATTATGTTGCAATAAAGATGTAATTCTTTTTCTCAGAATGCAGATTCAAACTAACATCCTTTCAAAATATTGTGAATTAATTGGTATGATTCTATTCATTATTCCTGTGACTTCCGGGACCAAACTGCTTTTCCCTGGACACCATTCCCCAATATGTGTTGTTTTCCATTATAAGACTATAAGCTCCTTAAGGGAAAGAATTATCTGGATTTTTCATTTTGTATCTCCAGGTCTTTGCATGGTATCTGGCACATAGTAAATACTCAATAAATGCTCCTTTCTCCTTTATTTCTTCCTTTGCTTCTCTTTTCTTTTTCTTCCCTCACTTTTTGCTTCCCTCCCTCCCTTTCTCCCTTCCTTCCTCTCTCCTTCTCTTCCTTCCTTCCTTCCTTCTTTCTTTCCTTCCTTCTTCCCTAAATCCAGAGCTCTTTCCATTACTCCATGTTATATCACGGTTTTCCTCACCTACAGAAACTGAGGAGATTCACTATTTCTTCAGTCTTGGAGCACTTAGAACCTGGCTACTTAGTACATTGAAAGGACATAAAAAAAAACCCAACAACCAAAAAAAAAAAAAAAAACCCAGAATCTATCCTCCCTAAACAGTTTGTAGTAAATCCAATGGATCCTTGTAAGATTTTTTACAATGTGTTTGTCCATGTAGATTTATTTTAAATTTATATACTTTTTTCATTAAATTTATACACACACACATATATGCATGCATGTATATATGCATATGTATGTATGTCCTTCAAGAAAAATGCACCTCAGAACATAACCATGAGGAAAACTCAGGTAATTTAAATGTATGAAATGGAACATCAATGGCCCTCACATATTCAAACCAATTAAATACCAATTCAGAAAGCTCCGTGCTGCACCAGACCCAGGAGGCCAGGTGTCTGGTTCTCTGCTAAGCCAACCTGGGCAAGAAATTTCCCAAAGTGGGAACTGCTATGACCTATGTGGCCTGCAGTTCTCCCACATCAAATGTAGTCGTTTTAATTAGGAAAATGTCAATTGGCCTTAATGTGTATGATAATGAGAGACAACAGAGGCAGAGCAGATCTCAAATTTTGGATACAGATGAGGAAAGAATACAGGTACAGAAAACATGGCAGCCCCTCAAAGCCTATGTAATCTGAAATAACATTAAGATATGAATAATTTTCTGAGAAAGGGGGAGATGAGTCAAATTATTATCATCATAATAGGGGAATTGGAAGGGACCTTGGAGATGCACTTTCTTCTTTGCATCTTAGAAACCCTGCTTTCCTTTAAAGTTCAGCTCAGGTGACATCTATATGAAGATTTTTTCCTCATTTCTCCAGCTATGAGATCCTCTTTATTTAAATATTTTACATTATCTTCTATAAAATTTTAAATTTATAAATTCATATAGCATCCCTTCTTGATTCCCCCCTCCAACTTACAGTCAGAAGTTGTGGCTGTCGCGTGCGTGCGTGTATGTGTGTGTGTGTGTGTGTGTGTGTGTAACTATAACAGGTTCAATGTAATTTATGCATATGTACTCTTAAAATGATAGCCCATGAGCTCTCATTTGTGTGTTTACCTTTCATACTTAGCAAACTGACATGATTAACTCAATGCAAAGGCATTAAATGACATAGCACGAATAGTATTCCTTCATGAACTTGGGAGGAATACACATTGCCATTGAGAAGAGTGACCACTCACATAGACTATAGTAGTAGGGAAGAACACTATTTCAGCACACATGAAATCAAAGCAAATTATACCTCTTATACTTCAGGGCCCCCTCAATTCTCATGGTATCTTCATACTGCTCCTTCATCCCAGGCTCCTTGGCTGTGCTATTCTCCACAGATTGACTTCTTAATTATTCAGCTGGACTCTTTTCTGTGCTGCCAGAGCAGCCATTCTCCCCAGTGGTTCTCTGACTTGCTCAACTTATAGCTAGACTCTGTTCCACTAGACATTGCTGTGGTGGAGGAGAGGACAAATGCATTTCCATTCACCTTCAACCCTTGCAAAACTCTGGTCAAAATGCTGTTAAGAGCTAGCTAGCTTTTTAAAGTTCAGGAAGAGTGTGTTTGATCCTCAGCCTGCCAATAGATGGTTTTCCTATAATATATTGGGAAGTTCTTCATACTCTCTGAAGAATGAATGGGTTAAGAACACATCTTGGCTTTTACAGGCTGGGAAGGAGTAACTTCCAGTCTTAGGTTCTTTATGATATGCTTATAGATAAGTCAGTATGTGAGCAACTGAAGGCCCCACACATCTTCAAAAACCCCAAATGCACAATATCTGAAAGTAGACCCTTTACAAAATACAAATGGAACTTCCCTACCACTTCATTGTCTCTGCTGCTGCTCACTTCTTGTATTCTTTAATGTCATTGTCAGTTGGAGAGACTAAATGATCAGGAGCCAATGACTATCTCAGTTATATCTCTTGTTAAGATTTACTTGCCCGATGGAGAGATATGGCATCCAAAAGCAATGCTGTTTTACAATTTGGTTTTAAACTCTTAAAAACACATAAGTTATTCATTTTTAAATACAACCAACTAAATTGTTTTGGCAATTATTTATTTTAAAATGAAGAATATATAGCATTCAGTTTTCTTTTTGTTTTTTGGAGGGGACTTGCCCAAGGTCACACAGCTACTAAGTATGTCAAGAGTCTGAGGCTGGATTTGAAATCAGGTCCTCCTGACTCCAGGGCCAGTGCTCTACTCACTGCGCCATCTAGCTGCCCCAAGCATTCAATTTTGAGAACTCAATTTTAATAACAATAATAATAGCTAACATTTACGTGGTACATACTATGTTCCAGGCCCTGTGCTAAGTGTTTTACAACTATTATTATTAACAAACCTGGGAGGCATATGCTATTATTATCTTCATTTTGGAGATGAGAAAACTGAGTCAAACAGAAGTTAAATGTCTTTTCCTGGGTTACCCAGCCACTAAATATTTGAGGCTGGATTTGAACTCTGTTCTTAATTTGAGGCCTAGTGCTCTATCCCCTAAACCACGTAGCTACTCCTAGCTCTAGACAGAATAGATAAAATAACAAACATTGAAAATCTAGAATGGATAAAGTAACAAATAGCTAATAGACTATCATTATTTCCTAAGGAATTTTAGCTATTTTAAGTTAATCTCCATAATGAGATCAAAAATGCCTAAAATCCTCCTCAAGCCAGCAAACATTTGATTTACTTGCCAAAAGAGGAGTTATGGGGCTTCCATTGTCAATACCAATTTTGAATTTGGGTGTAACTTCATTTTTTAAAAAAAGTATTATGAACTTAACATTAAGTATCAATTAAATAAATTTGCTAATTATGTTTAAATTAATCTTATTAATTTTAATTCACAATTAGTATTTAGTTTCAATTACCAGCAAATTTTCACAAAATTTTAATCTCCAGATTATTACCTTTTCTTCTTAAGTGGTCATATTTAGTAAGGCCTATGTTCTTCTTGCTCTATTTTTTTTCACTTTGCATTATTTCACAAGTCTTATCCAATTTCTTTGAATTCCTTATACTTGTCAGTTTTAATTCAATCATAGATCACAGATCATAAATTTAGATCTGGAAGGGACCACAGAGGCCACCTAGTCAAAACCTTTCTATTTTCAGATAAGGAATTTGTATCCCATCATTGTATTCTGACGTTATAATATGCTGCCATTTATTTAACCGTTACCCTATTTTTGGACATCAGGTCACTTCCAATTTTTTAAAAATTGCATATAATGCTACTTTGAAAAAACAGTCATTTTGTTCAAAGTGATTGATTTTAAAATCTTATGGAGGATGGTGAAAGATGGTGAGAATTATGGTTTCTCAAATAATGAGAGAAAGTGGAGGGGAAAATCAGTTTCTGGAAATCTTGGCAAGAAATACAATTGAGCTAAACATCCCAAGTTATTTAAATAATGAAACTGTAAAGAGAACAACTAACAGATGAAAACCAGAAATTTGCAAAGATTTCTCTAACAAATTCTTTCCTCCATTAATGGCAATGGATCCATCACATTTTCACTCACTGCCTCAGTTCCCAATGTGCTGCATGAGAAAGAAGAAATGGGAATCAAAGAAACAAAGACTGCAAGAGTAACTTGACTAGATCAGTATGTAGAAAGAGGATCGGGAAGAGACAGTTTGAAGGATTTTGGGGGGCTTGATTTTCAAACAATATGAAGGAAGGGAGGATCCCAAGGGACTTGAAAATAGAATCTTGGGACTTATTGCTGCAAACATATTTGAAAGGCAACCAAGAAATCATTCATAATTAAAGACTTATATGCCTACTTTCCCATCTCTGCAAAAATTTCATGAAACCAAATCACTCGCATACCAAGGGTATTCTTGAGGCATGGAAAACAGAATATGCAGGCTTTCATAAATGATATTCTAAAACTAATATCTTTGTAGTCACACAATTGAATGAAATGTCCAGAAGAGAGCACATTAAGATTTTAGATTTCCTATTGAGTATAAAATAACTTGATTCAGTAGCAATGGTGTTCCTTAAAGAAGTTCTTCCAACTTTATTTAACATAAGTATGTGGAAATCACACAAGATTTCTTGAACAATGTAACTTTTGCCAGATGACCTTCTGATGAAAAATCCTAAGAAAGGTGTAAATCAGGGAAATGTGCATTCCATAAATTTCATGGTGAATGTCTAGAGCAGTACAAATGGAAGAGGAGTGATGAGGTCTTCAAAAGCCAAATATAACAAGTTCTGGTAAACTGTAGACTCCAAAAAATTAAGTTACAAGCCATCTCTAAGGGTAATGGATGGATTCATGGGATTCAATAGTACATAAAGTGTGACCCATGAAAAATTATGAAGATGAAGTGAGATAAAGGGTATTATTAGGGAGATGTATGGCTGAAGCAGATAGTATAGTCATGAGGCAAAAGCAAAGGGTAATCAGTAGACAGCTTGCACCATTGGTATCCATTCAATATCAAGGGGTTTTGAGGAAGATTCCATTATGGTGGGTAGTCTGCCCTTTAGTATCTATGAGAGGATATAGCCAAGAGTCACATGGGGCACACTGGCATGGATGGGTTCTAATTAGTGCTCATGGGGGGAATATCCACACTGATAAGCTCACAGAACTATCAACATAGCAATGATTTGGATAAATTCATTGATGACTTGCTTCTCAGAGTTATAAATGATGTGAAATTAGGAGAGATCATTAAATTCTGTATATAGATACAAATTCCAAAGTAAAATCTTTATAGAATAGAAAACTGGGACAAATGTAACAAGATGAAAGATCATGGGGATACATTTAAATCCTTATTTCCAAAAACAACCCCCTAAAAATAAGCAGAAGCAACTAGGTGGCCCAGTGGATACAGACCTGGGCCTGAAGTCAGGAAGACTCAACTTTGTGAGTTCAAATACAGCCTCAGAAACTTTCTAGCTGTGTGAACCTGGGCAAGTCATCTAACTCTGTTTGTCTCAGTTTCCTCATATTTAAAATGACCTGAAGAAGGAAATACAAACTACTCCAGTATCTTTGCCAAGAAAAGCCCAAAATGATGTCACGAAGAGTCAGACATGACTGAAATGACTGAACAATGACATTTGTCTTTAGGCTTCATTAAGAGAGGCAAGCTGACCAGGTGGGGGAAAGTGAGGGAGAGTCCTAATGTAATCTCAGATCATAGCTAGAGTAGCTTCCCTTCTGGGCACCTCATTTTCAGGGAAACATTAACAAGCTGGAGAGCATCCAAAAGGGACTAGTGAGGATGGTGAAGAACTGGGAAATTATTCCACAGAAGGATCAATTGAAAAGTTTGAGGAATTTTACCTAAAAAAGAGAAGACTTGAGAAGGTAGGAGAGCTGTCTCCTACCTTAGCTGTCTACATTAGCAGTATCTTAGAGACTGTCATGTGGCAGAGGCATGACACATATGCTACATGTCCCAACAGGGCAGAATGAAGCAAAATGGGTGGAAATTACAGAGGCAGATTGAAGGTTGATATGAGTGAAGGTCTCCCTAACTAGGAGAGCTGTCCCAAAGTAGAAGCCTCCTGAGGTGGGTGACTCCCTCTCATTCAGTAGAGCTTTCTAGCCAGAGTTAGAATGGCCACTTGTAGGAAATCTTGCAGAAGAAATTTGTGTCCGGTATGGATTGGGCTAGGTGGGCTCTAAGCTATCTTCCCAATCATTTTCCCATCATTTTTAGTCATGTGCAATAATCTGTGACCCCATTTGTTTTTTTTTTTTTTTTGGCAAAGATAGTGGGTGATTTTTTTTTCCTTCAACTCATTTTACAGATGAGGAAACTGAGACAAACAAGATCAAGTGACTTGCCCAGTGTTCCATGGCCAGTAAATTTTTGAGGCCAGATTTGAATTCACAAAGATGAGTTTTCCTTAATCCAGGCCTGATGCTCTATCCACTGTGCCGCCAAACTGCCCCGAAGCATCCTAATCAATCAATGAATAAATCAACATTTATTAAGCAGTTACTGTGTGTCAGGCACTATGTTAAAGCCAGAGATTCTGTGATTCTGATTGGGAAAAGGGAACTTCCAGCTGGAGCCTATCCATGCCCAACTGAGGCAATGCTCCTACATACTTCAATGTAGTTCTTTATGGAATCCATTCTAGTGCCTGTCTTAAATATATGTTTCTTATGTCTATAACTTTCTCCCAGTAGCCAGAAATAGCGATGTGAAATGCCCTGAAAATGAGGATTATAATTATGTTTACAATTGCTATGAATAGATGAGGGCGATTCACATCTGCTGAGAGAAGCCATCTGCAGTCTAACTCAGAAGGTCATGTCATTGAAGAATTTGACGGTTCTATATTTTCAGTTTCTTAAAAGTAAGAGACTGCTGCTTTTTTCAGTTTGACCACTATGGGAAAAAAAACATCCAAGTGCAGACCAGAAATGCAACAAACCTAGTCATTTTCCAAGCAACATGTCCCATTCCCTCTTCTCTTGCAGATTCTCACCCTCCACCCTGTAACCTTCCCTATCTAAAGAGTGTGGCCATGTCCATTCACCAGGAATGCAGTGACGTTTGAAGGATTTTATGTTTATCTGGTCATTGCACTGTCTTCTGAAATCCAATCACTTGTCATGGAAATAGCAGATTTGCTATCCAGTAATGGGTGATATGAGTTTAAACCACAGCAGAAGGTAAAAGGAGGACAGATCACACGCAGGTATGCCCAGGTGGTTGAAGGGATACAATAGTGACTGGCAAATCCAAAGGGACAGTGGTCCTAAGAGACCCATGATGTTCCCCTATCATTTGGGGGCCCTTGAGGTAGCATTGACAATACACCACCACTGGAACACACTATTAATGTGTCCATTAGTGTTGTGAGGTTAGGGGATCCACTGCTTAGACCTCTGTAAAACAGGCTAGATCTAGGAGGATTCATATTCCATTTGGGATTCCACGTTCAACCAATTTGCTTTGCTTCAATTAATTGAAATCACAGATCATGGAATTTCCAAGTTAGAAGGTACTATTTTTTCTAATTCATACTCAGATAGAAATTCTGTCTATAATGTTCAGAGGCAGTATAATACGATGGAAAGAACAGTGGATTTGGAATTAGAGCGTATGGGTTTGAGTCTAATCAGTTACTTGCTATTTAAGTGGACTTGGGAAAGTCAAATTCTGGGCCTATTTTCTTTAAAAATGGTAAGAAAGAAAAGAAGGGGGGCAGGGTGGAGCCAAGATGGCATCTGGAAAGCAGGGACTTGCATGAGCTCCCTGCCAGGTCCCTCCAAAAACCCATAAAAATGGCTCTGAACAAATTCTAGAACTGCAGAACCCACAAAGTAGCAGAGGAAAGCAGGGATCCAGCCCAGGACAGCCTGGATGGTTTCTGGGTGCAGTCTGTTATTCACAGAGGTGGGAACAGAGGGGAGCGGAGCCCAGCATGGGTGGGCAACAGGACCAACCAGACCAGGAGCCAGGCGGTACAGGCCCTAGTGCCCTGAATCAGTGAGCTGTGGAAGTTACCAAAATTCTAAACCCTCAAACACCAAAGACAACAGAGAAGGTTAGTGGGAAAAGCTGCTGGGGACAGAGTGAAAAGAGTTACCAGTTAGGTCACCACCCCAGGGTGGCAGGGGTGGTGCAGCTAGAGAACTACAGCTGCAGTTGCTTCCAGCCGCAGGCCCACCTGGTGGGAGAAATTAAGTGGTGGATGTGAGCAGGAGTGCAGAGCTTGCTGAAGATCTGAGTCAGGTCCAGGTTAATGGTCCTTGGGGAAGGAGGAGTGTTGGTGTGGCAGAGCTGGCTGTATAGAAGTACCTCTGAAAACAATGGCACATCCCCTCAAGCTTGGAACAGAGTACTGTTTACTCTACAAACAGTCATACCCCAATGAAAAACTCTAGGGTCGAGTAAGTTGGCTGGCAACATGGCCAGGCAGTGAAAATGGACTCAGATTCAGTCTCAGACTTTGAAATCTTTCTTTGGTGACAAAGAAGACCAAAACATACAGCCAGAAGAAGTCAACAAAGTCAAAGAGCCTACATCAAAAGCCTCCAAGAAAAACATGAACTGGTCTCAAGCCATGAAAGAGCTCAAAAAGGATTTGGAAAAGCAAGTTACAGAAGTAGAGGAAAAACTGGGAAGAGAAATGAGAAGGATGCGAGAAATCCATGAAAAACAAGTCAATGACTTGCTAAAGGAGACCCAAAAAATATGGAAAAAAATACTGAAGAAAACACTCCTTAAAAAAATAGACTAACTCAAATGGCAAAAGAGCTCCAAAAAGCCAATGAGGAGAAGAATGCCTTGAAAGGCAGAATTACCCGAATGGAAAAGGAGGTCCAAAAGACCACCAAAGAAAATACTCCCTTAAAAATTAGATTGGAGCAAGTGGAAGCTAGTGACTTTATGAGAAATCAAGATATTATAAAACAGAACCAAAGGAATGAAAAAATGGAAGACAATGTGAAATATCACATTGGAAAACTCACTGACCTGGAGAATAGATCCAGGAGAGATAATTTAAAAATTATTGGACTACTTGAAAGCCATGATCAAAAAAAGAGCCTAGATATCATCTTTCAAGAAATTATGAAGGGGAACTGCCCTGATATTCTAGAGCCAGAAGGTAAAATAGAAATTGAAAGAATCCACAGATCACCTCCTCAAAAAGATCCCAAAAAGAAAACTCCTAGGAATATCATCACCAAATTCCAGAGTGCCGAGATCAAGGAGAAAATACTGCAAGCAGCCAGAAAGAAACAATTTGAGTATTGTGGAAAAATAATCAGAATAATACAAGATCTAGCAGCTTCTACACTAAGGGATCGAAGGGCTTGGAATACAATATTCTGGAGATCAATAGAGCTAGGATTAAAACCAAGAATCACCTACCCAGCAAAACTGAGTATCATGCTCCAAGGCAAAATATGGGTTTTCAATAAAATAGAGGACTTTCAAGCTTTCTCAGTGAAAAGACCAGAGCTGAATAGGATATTTGACTTTCAAACACAAGAATCAAGAGAAGCATGAAAAGGTAAATAAGAAAGAAAAATCACAAGGGATTTACTAAAGTTGAACTGTTTTCTTTACATTCCTACATGGGAAGTTTATGTGTATGATTCATGAGATTCAAGAGTATTAGAGTAGCTGAAAGGAAAATGCATATATATATATATGTATATATATATATATGTGTGTGTGTATGTATACATATATATGTGTGTGTGTGCATGTATGTATATATGTAGGTGTGTGTATATAGATAGATAGATAGATAGAGGGCACAGGGTGAGTTGAATATGAAGGGATGATATCTAAAAAAATAAAATCAAATTAAGGGTGAGAGAGGAATATATTGAGAGAGGGAGCAAGGGAGAGATAGAATGGGCTAAATTATCTTGCATAAATGTGGCAATAAAAAGCAGTTCTGTAGGAAGAGAAGAGGGGGCAGGTGAGGGGGAATGAGTAAATCTTGCTCTCATAGGATTTGACCTGAGGAGGGAATAACATATACACTCAATTGGGTATCTTACCCTACAGGAAAGAAGGAGGAAGAAGATAAAAAAGTGGGGGATGATAAAAAGGAGGGCAGATAGGGGGCAGGGGTAATGAAAAACAAACACTTTCAAAAAGGGACAGGGTCAAGGGAGAAAATTCAATAAAGGGGGATAGGATAGGAAGGAGCAAAATATAGTTAGTCTTTCACAACATGAGTATTTTGGAAGGGTTTTACATAATGATACACATGTGGCCTATGCTGAATTTCTTGCTTTCTTAGGGAGGGGAGGGGGGAGGGAAGAGGGGAGAGAATTTGGAACTCAAAGTTTTAAAAACAGATGTTCAAAAAGAAAAAAAAAAGTTTTTGCATGCACCTAGGAAATAAGATACACAGACAATGGGGCATAGAAATTTATCTTGCCCTACAAGAGAAGAAGGGAAATGGGGATGGGATGGGAGTGGGGTGACAGAATGGAGGACTGACTGTGCAACGGGACAACCAGAATATACACCATCTTGGAGTGGGCGGGTGGGTAGAAATGGGGAGAAAATTGGTAATTCAAACTCTTGTGAAAATCAATGCTGAAAACTAAATATATTAAATAAATTAAATTAAAAAAAAGAAAGAAAAGAAGGAAGGAAAGCATGAAAGAAGGAAGGAAGGAAGAAAATGAAGAAAGGAAGGAAGGAAAGGCCTCAAAGTCATGGATTCCCTGCCCCTGAGCTAGACAGTCCCAGCCCTTAAAGACCTTGCACCCTTATATGGGAAGACAGCGCACAAAAGGTAGCTGAAACGTGGGAGTTGAGTGGGGATTAAGGTACCAATTTTGGGATATGATTTTGAAGTCCAAAGAAAGTTAGGAACAAAACATGGAGGGAATGAAGGCAGGCTTTCCCTGGTCTCTGTCACAAAATGTGGACTCTAGGAACAATTCACCAATTGGAGGAGGGATGGTCTTTGTGGAGAACGAGTAGGATGTTCTAGGACAAGGACACCCAGACACTGAGGGAAATTCCAGGACAAGCAAGAAGCAAAGGCATGGATTTGAGGTGCAGAAGACACAAGACACTTAACTATACATAGAAGGGGGGAGAGTGGGCTCACACTTAATGTGATTGCTAGAAAACATCAATTTTTTCTCCATTTCTCATACTTTCTGGCTCTAGAAAGTTCTTTTCTCTTTCTAAGGATTGCTCATAAAGCTCACTTCAGAGCCAACGGATGAGTGGTTCTCTTACTTGCAGAATATAGTGATGGGTTAATTGAGTCAATGCTGGGCTGAGTAAAGGAAGTCACTCTTTATGGCTTTATGGCTCCTCACACTTGGCCACTGCTGTTGCTGGCTCTAACTGCTAAGGGGCCTTTGATCATTCTTTCAAGGCCCATAGGGCTATAGCTCTATTGATCTGTTTCATCTCCAGTGATCATTTATCTAAGATCAGGAAAGAATACACATGGCATAGAATAACACCATGTTTTCATGGCCATGTGGCACTGATGTAGAGTGATAAGGTGGTTAGCAACAGGCTGCTGGCCACTGCTGCTGCTGCTATTTCTCCCCCTTCCCCTCCCCCAACCTGGAGCCTTATGGTAGTTCTTGCCTCAGTTGCAACTGGGGGGAAACATCAAGTTCATCGTTGTAGCTTTTTATATACATAGTTTTATCTCAACCACTAATGAAAAGGTTTTTTGTCAGTACATAATAAGGTGACAAAGATAGTTAGAGGATACTTGTGCAAGATGCAAAACAGGGAAGGAAAAGATGTCTGTATCACCCATTTCTGCAATCAGGCTCCCCAACTCTTCATGTGGATTGCCAGGCAGAGTAGATTGCATATGCTTGAAGGGCTGGACCTTCATTGGCCAGTCTCCCTGTCATTCAATCAATCAGCAAACATTTATTACATAGCCAGCATGGGCCAGGTACTATGATAGGTACCAGGACTACAAAGGCAAAAACAAATAGATCTTCTCTGAAGGAATTCAATGCTATGGAGAGGACATTTGCCTAAATAAATGAAGAAATGTAGATTCAAAGCAATACAAACTAAATAAGGGTGCATTGGTGCCTCAGATGATTGGGAGAAGCCTCATAAAAGAACAAGGATTCAAAGAGAATTTTGAAGGAAGCTCAGGATTCTAGGATAGGGAAATCGGGAGGAGTACATTGCTGGCCTGACCAATAGTTTCTACAAAGAGATACAGGGCATGGATTGTTATATATAAGTAGCAGCCAATTAAACCAATTTTTGGAACAAAAAGGGGGAGCAATGTATAATTGGCCCTGAAAGGTAGGCAGGAGTTATTTTTGTGAAAGACACGAAGTCCAAACATAGGTAGGTGTTTCTGTTTTGTCCTGGAAGAAATAGGACGAATCTGTGTTTGGGGGCCTGGGAATGGCATAGTAGATGTTAGGGGAAGGGTTGGAGGTGATCAAGTAGACACAAGTGAACAATGTTCTCCCAAACCTGTGTACATTCCAAGACCCACCCCTCCACCCCAAGATACCTGGCTCCCTCAGGATACCTGTTTCAGTTCATGGCACATGTTCTGGACACCACCACCCTGCCCAGGAAATATTGTTAGCAGGCATTTCAAATTGCCATGGGCCTCCCAAATCTTGTCCTTTTTGGCCTCCATAGTCATAGGGGGTTTATGACCCAAGTCACAAGCCTGAGCAGCAGCTGCTGGAGCACCGATCTCTTCCCATGTTCTACTGGTGGCTCGATGACAAGTATTTGGCACTGTCAGCAGCTCAATGGAGCCAGGCAGGGTCTGTGTCTGCTCTTCGTCTGTTGCTATTTCAGTTTTCTGAGGCAGAACTTTTTTTCCTACCATTAAATACAGAGCAAGGAGAGAGGCACAAAATAAGTAAAAGAGAGAGTGAGTCTGTCTATTTAGAGGAGATGCCTGGGAGGCTGTGTGGTTCAGTGGAAGGAACCCTAGGTTTAGAGTCAGACAATTAGGGCTTGGATACTAGCTCCTGCATGATCTTGGATAAGCTATTCAGCCCTCTGGGCCTCAGTTTCTTTATCTGTAAAACAGGGAAATTGAATTAGATGATCTCTGAGGATCTTTCTGGGTCTAAATCAATGATCCTCTGATAGACTGAAAGGCACCAGCTAGAGTGTTGGACTAGGAGTTAGGAAGAATCCTACCTCAGACACTAACTAGCAGAGAGCACTTTTACAAAACACTTTACATTTCTGAGAGTCAGTTTCCTCATGTGTAATATAGGGGTAATAATACCACTTACTTCACAGGGTTGTTATGTGGATCCATATGTGAGCTAGCAAATGTAAAGTGCCTTGCCTAATTGCATATAAATGCTAGCTATTATTATTAATTGGTATTATTAATTATGACACCTAATAATAATAAGAATCATAAAAATAAAGTACACCCCCTGTCTCACATGCAAATAATGCTTGGGAAGATAGGGCTCTGCCATTTAGCATGGAGCCCCATTCTACCATGTTGAAAATCGAGTTGGGCGCTGCGCTGCCTGCCCTGTACATAGAAGCCATTAGCATCAGAAGGCATGCTTTCTGATTCTCAGTCCAGCTCTCCTGACAAGAGAGCCCTGACTAGGTATATATAGTCTCATAGGCATTAGAGGCATTGACCCGGGACTGAGGAGACAAAGCATGCAGAGAAGACTAAAAAATAAATTACGATAAAGTCAACCAGAAATATATACTTACTGATAACCTTTTCTTAAGGATCATAGCCCTAAAGGACTATTAATTTTGATGTAAATAGGAAAATTAAGAGAGACAAAATAACATATTAAAGGAATATTAAAGAGGAGACCCTCTTTTTGAAACTCATTCATTTTACGGATAAGGTCATTGAGGTCCAGAGAAGAAAAGTCAGTCCTAATAGGTTATGCAATGCATTAAGGACAGTGCTGGGACTGGATGGAAGGGGACACAGATAACAGATAGATTGCTGAAATGAGGGGCAGGAAGATCTAAGTCTGAATCCTGCCTAATACTTGTGTTAATGTTTGTTGTTGTTCAGTCATTTCAGTCATTCCTGACTCTTTGTGACTCCGTGTGCAGTTTTCTTGGCAAACCTTCTGAAGTGGTTTGCCATTTCCCTCTCCAGCTTATTGTACAGACAAGGAGCCGAGGCAAACAGGGTTAAGTGACTTGTCCAGGGTCACACAGCTAGTAAGTTTCTGAAGCTGGATTGGATTTCACCAAGATGAGTTTTCCTAAGTCCAGGTCCAATGCTCTACCCACTGTGCCACCCAGCTGCCCAGTGATAATATTACCAGTAAGTAATATTAGTTGAGTTAACCTGAACAAGCCTTTGAGCTATTGAGACTGACCTTCCTTATCTGTAAAATAGGGATAATAATACCTCTGCTACCTAACTCCCAGGGTTATTGTGAAGATCCAATTAAATAGTAAATCAACTAGCAAACATTTATTAAGCACCTACTGTGTTCTGGGTAAAATGCTTTGCAAACTTTAAAAGTACTGAATAAAAGCTACAATAGAAACCATTCCTTCTGAACCTCAGTCCCCGATGTCCTTCCAATGGAGCCATAAGCAGAAATGAGAATCCAACATGTCCCTGAGGCAAATACCATGATAGCAACCTTTATGAGGGCAGAGAGGTCTTAGATCACAAGACATAAGGTCTCTTGATACTGTGAAGCTGCCACTGGGGAAGTCACTGTGGGGAGGACCAGGTTAGGGTCAGTCAGAGAGCTGTCCACCTGGGGAATGGCATGGTGGAGGGGAGGAAACACAATTAGGAAGCTTCTTATTTTCACTAATTATTCTTGCCAGCTGCTAAACTCAAATGCTTCTGCCTACTGAATGAGTTTAAGTGTTGTTAGGTCCTTTTTAAATTCCAGTACCCTGGGACAGATCCATATCAATGTCCCACACTTGAAGCTTCTCTTTCCACTTTACCATGCTGGATAACTTGAAACCTATCTCAAATTTCTTTCAACTGGGCAACTTGCCCATTCATGCATTCATTCAAAAATTCATTCATTCATCTATCAGGGATCTACTAAAGCACTGACTGTGTTCTGAACATTCTTTAGATTACTGGATAACACATAAAATACTGTTTATTTTCCTCTGATTGATGATCATTATGACCTGTTGGTGTGATTTATTTTCACAAATGCTCTCTGAATTTAAAATGAAATTTTAATCTAGACAGGAAAATTAAGAGAGACAAAAATTAAATCATTTCATTCAAGGTGGTTCAATCCTTCTTGTACTAGAATCTCTAATATTCTGAATCCTCACAGGGGTCTGTCCAATACGATGCTGGGCATATTTTCAATAGTTCAAGAAAAAGGCTGACACTGAATTTTTCTCCTCACTGCAATCTGATAGTATTTCTCCTTGGGACACTTCATGCTATACTGTTGTTCCTCCAATTGCAACCACATTTTCCTATCAAAACAAAAGAGGAGATCCAGGCAATTGTGCTTCTTTTACACCCCCAAGAGAAGAAAGGAAAGGTTTGATTGCTAACTAAGCAGTTGCAAATTGGAATAAGGTTCCATGGCTGAAGAAATGATATCTCACAAATTCATCCATGTCCTTCATACTTGTGGAATTAATTCTCCAAGAGCGCATCTGGTTAATTTCAAATGTATAACAGAGAAATGGAACATAATTGCATATGTGAACAATGCTAGCCTTTCTCTCTCTCTCTCTCTCTCTCTCTCTCTCTCTCTCTCTTTTTCTCTCTTTGTCTCTGTCTGTCTCCTTTCTCTCTGTCTCTGACTGTCTCCGTCTCTGTTTCTGTCTCTTTCAGACTGTATCTCTGTTGCTGTCTCTCTCTTTCAGTCTGCCTCTGTCTCTCTGTATTTAAAACTTAGATCTTTATTTCTTCTTTATTTAACTCACAAAGCTAGCCATGTCCATTTTCTAATGAACTTAACTGAAATAAGAAATTGTCTTGTTTATAGATAAAAGTGTCAGCAATACAGAAAAAAACCTCATATGCCCAGAGGCAGAAGGAGTAAAAATGATTCCTGCTTTAGAAATATGCAATAACATAGTAATGTCAAGACAGAAACTGAAAATCCAGGCTAAAAATGGAAAACTGTAGCTATCCATTTCTAATGGTCATATCAAATTTGAACTCTCTAAACAGGAATCATATTGCCAGAGAAAAAAATAGAGAAAGATTCAAAAGTACAACTTGCAAATGAAATTTCAGAATTCCTTAGAACTGGTAGAAGAAGGAACACAGATTTGTGGAGAGAGGACTGACCTTGGGAGCAGGCTGACCTGAGTTAAGGCCTGGTCTCTGAAATATGAGAGCTGTGAGAATACACAAGAGCTGTCTGATCACACAGTCCTTCAAAGTTTTTTTGGTTGTAAGTTATAGAGGAGTTGCTGGCTGCATCAGTTGGGGAGGTTTCTGCCCTGATGAAATCTAATGTCTAGATGGCTTTCCCCACCACTTATAAAATGACAAAAACAACAACCAGAAAAATAGGCAAATATTTATTAAGAATTTCCTATGTGCTGGGTGCTGCCTAAGTTCTGGGGATATAAATATAGGCACAAAGAAATATAATTCCTGTCCTCAAGGAACTTACATTCTTATGAGAGAAGACAGTGCATCAAAAATCGAGTAAAGGTAAGTCCAGGGCAGCGATGAGTGCTGGTGGTTGGTTAGAAGGGAGTGGTAATAGTTCCAAGGCAAAAAGGAGCACTAGTACATGCTGGTTAGGGGAATAAGAGCTGTTCCTATATAAAGATCAGAGTGCAGATGAAGAGTTCACTGATCACATTTCTCCCAGGATCACTCCACCTTGGAAGTAACAAAAACTTAGAGACTCCCAGAACTAACTGAAAAAAGAAGCTTAAAAAAGTTTGAAGTTTAAGACAGTTCTTGTTGATCCCCAGGTGAACAGAGCCTAACTTTAACATAACATTCACAGGAAAGGAAAATAGGTGAAGAATGAACAAACAGTAATAAAAATGACCACAAAAGTGACTATGGTGGCAGGGAAGACTGAATAAACTCAGAAGACAACAATGTGAAAAAGCTACAAAAAGCCTCCAAGAAAAATACTAATTGGACCCAAGCCCAACAAAAATTCCTGGAAGAGTTAAAGAAAAATGAGTGACAAAGAAAAAATTAGGTAAATAATGAGTAGGACAAGAAAATTATGAAAAAGGAATAATAAAAGAGGCACAAAAATACAGAAAAAAACACCTTATGTAACAGAACTGGCTTAATGGTAAAAGAGGCACAAAAATTCAGTGAAGAAAAGAACTCCTTAAAAAGCACAGTAGGCCAAATGCCAAATGAAATACAAAAATTCCCTAAAGAAAGGAACTCCTTAAGATCAGAATTGGCCAAATGGAAAAAAAAGAAGTACAAAAGATTGCTGGAGAAAATAATTCCTTAAAAATTAGAATTGGGCAAGTGAAACTTAATGACTCTGTGAGACATCAACAAACAATTAAACAATTAAACAAACTCAAAAGAATGAAAAAAAGAAGAAAAAGTGCAGTATCTCATTGGAGAAACAACTGATGTGTAAAACAGTTTGAGAAGAGAATTACTGGACTACCTGAGGACCATTATCAAAAAAGAGCATAGACATCATATATCAAGAAATTATCAAGGAAAATTGCCTTGACATCTTAGATACAGAGGGTAAAATAGAAAGTGAAAGAATCCACTGATCATCTCTGAAAAGATATCATAAAATGAAAATTACCAGACTAGTATAGCCAAATTCCAGAGCTCCCAGATTAAAAAAAAAAAGAACATACTTCAAGAAACCAGAAAGAAACAATTTAAATTTTGTGGACCCACAGTAAGGATCACACAAGATTTAGTGGATTACACATTAAGGAAGAGGAGGGCTGGTTGTAGTATAATATTCTGGAAGGCAAAGGAACTAGGGTTACAACCAAGAATAACTTATTTAGAAATGTTGAGTATAATGCTTTAGAGGTAAAATACATATTTAATGAAATAGAGGACTTTCAATAACTCCCAATGAAAAGATCAGAGCTAAATAGAAAATTTGACACCCAAACAGAAAATTCAAGAGAATCACAAAAAGTCAGCATGAACATCTACTCATAAGGGACTTGATAAAGTTAAACTGTTTATTTTTCTATATGAGGAGATGATACATGTAATTCCTAAGAAATATATCAGTATTAGGGCAGTTAAAAAAGTTTACATAGAGGACATGAGTGAGTCAATTATGTTGGAATGATCTCCACAAAAAATGAAGGAGAAAGAGGGATGAACTGGGTGAATGGGATAGAAAAAAGTATAATGGGGAAAATTTTCTCACATAAAAGACGTATGAGAGGAAGATCTTTTACAACGTGAGGGGGAGACTGGCAAGCAATGCTTGAACCTCACACTCATTGGAATTGGTTCAAAAAAGGGAAGAATATATTTACACACTTAATTGTGTATAAAAATGTAACTTACCCATAGGGAAACAAGACAGTTAGCAGGTAAGAGATATGGAGAAGGATGATAAAACAGAGGGTGGGTTAAAAAAGGCAGTGGTGAGAATCAAAAGAGACTTTTGGGAAGGGACGGGAAAGAGAAGGATAAACAGGAGAAAAGCAAATGGAGGGAAATACACAGTTAATAATTATAACTGTTAATGTTAATGGGATGCTAATACATAAAACAGAAGCAGATAGCAGAATGGATTAGAAACCAGAATCTAACAATATGTTGTGTGTGAGAGACTCACAGAAAGTTATATGCTGAATTAAAGTAAAGGGCTGGAGCAGAATCTATCATGCTACAGCCGAAGTAAAAAAAGGCAGGGGTAACAATCATTATCTCAGATAAAGCAAAACTAAAAATAGACTTAAATAAAGGAGATACTCAGGAAAACTACATTTTGCTAATGGGCAAATGAAGTAATATCAAAAATTTTTACAGCAAGTTTCTCTTGAAAAACTCTCATTTCTCAAATCGAACTAGGTCAAAGTTATAAAAATCAGAACCATTTCTCAATTGATAAATGGTCAAAGAATGTAAACAGGCAGTTTTCAGAAAAAGAAATCAAAGCTATCTATAGTTATATAAAATGCTCTAAATCACTATTTATTAGAGAAATGCATATTAAAACAATTCTGAAATACCACTTTGTACCTATGGGAAATGACAAATGCTGGAGAGGATGAAGGAAAAACAGGTACACTAATGGACTGCTGGTGGAGTAGTGAACTGGTCCAACCATTCTGGAGAACAATTCAGAACTATGCCCAAAGGGCTATAACATGTGCATACTCTACAAATCCTCACTATGTATCCCAAGGAGACCAAAGAAAAGAGAATAAGTAAGGACCTATATTTTCAACAATATTTATAGCAGCCC
Organism: Trichosurus vulpecula; assembly: GCF_011100635.1. Classification (NCBI taxonomy): domain Eukaryota; kingdom Metazoa; phylum Chordata; class Mammalia; order Diprotodontia; family Phalangeridae; genus Trichosurus; species Trichosurus vulpecula. The sequence goes on along the minus strand of NC_050575.1, from coordinate 427,035,171 downwards.
TTTTTGTGGTGGCAAAGAATTTGAAATCAAGGGGATGTTCATGGATTGAAGAATGTCTGAACAAGTGGTGGAATATGATTGTGATGGAGTAACTATTATGCTATAAGAAATGATGAGGGAGGTGGTTTCAGGGGAAAAACCCAGCAAGAGCTATATGAACTGATGCAAAGTGAAGTGAGAAGAGTGGGAGATGATTGTGCACAGTAACAGCCATGCTGTAATGATGATCAACTGGGAAAGACTTGGCTACTCTGGACAATACTATCAGCCAAGACAACTCCAAAGGACCCACAATGAAAAAATGGTCTTCACCTCCAGAGAGAGAACCCATGAACTCTGAGTGAAACTAGCAGTATTTTTCCACTTTCTTTATTTTCCTTGCTCTTTTCTGAAATATGGCTAATATGGAAAGGTTTTGCATGCTTTCCCATGTGTAATTGATATATTGCTGCCTTCTCAGTGTGTGTGGGAGAAATGAGAGGAAGGGAGAGAATTTGGAATTCAAAATGAACAAAAATAATGTAAAAATAAATGAATATATGGAAGTGAATGCTGAAAATTAAAATAAATAAATGGATAATACTTTATTTTTTAAATGCATTTGAAAACGGATGGTGGGAGGTGAGATAAAGTGCCCAAGCTGGGACATGGTGGCAAAGTCTTGAGAGTCAGCAGTATAGACAGAAGGGAATCCTTTTGGTCTCTTCTCAAAATGGAAGACTACAGAAACAACCCACAAAAGGTGGAGGAGGGTTGGCATGGCAGAAGGTCTCAAGCCCTGAAGGAAGTTTCAGGATGAGAGGGCAGCTGAGTCATAGTGGCAAAGCTCAAGAGAGTTGGGAGAACCTCCAGGAGGGAATGAAAGATGGCTAGCCCTGATCCATTCAAAATGGAGGCCCAGGAAAGAACTCACCAGTGGGGGAAGGGTGGAAGAACTGTGGGTGTATGTTCCAGCTGGAAAATCCCCCAGTACTTTCTATATATTGACAAGAGCCTTGCCCAAGGGCCATCATTTCACAGGTCAGTAGCCAATTCATATCTAAGAACAAAACAAAACAAAACAAAAGTCTATGCAACATATCTGAGGAGAAGTAATCATCATGCTTCAGCTTGGGAAAATTGATTCCACCCCCCCCTCATTTCTCCTAGTTCTGCCCTTTAGGGGGCAAGAAGAAATCAAATACATTTTCTACCTGATGGTCCTTAAGGACCAAATACATGTGGACATCATTTCTCACATGACATGGGCTCAGGGACCTTTACCAAATTGTTAAAACTCCTCTGGACACACCCCAGCTTATCGATGTCTGTCTGAATTGTGTACCCAGAACTAAACATAATACTATAGATGCGGTCTGGTCATGGCAGAGTAGAGTAGGACTATAATCCCTTTATTCCTGGATGCTCTGTCTCTCTCTATTCAGCCCAAGATTTCATCATGCTTCTTGGCCACCAAATAACATCATTAGCTCATATTAAACTGGTGATATGAATTCAGATCCTTCAATTTATGATAAAGTTTTAAGTCAGTTCAAGATTTAGATATATAAGGGGAGACATTTGTTGGAACATTTCAGAGGGTATTTGTATGTTAGAATAGATAATCTCTGAGGGCCCTTCCAGTCATGAGATTCTTTGTATCTGAGCCACTTTTGTATCTGAGTCACTTTTTTTTTTTTGAAGGCGGAGGGATAGTGATTCTAGATTGTTATTTTCATTATCAAAAGAAATTCATCATCTGTCATTCCACAATAAATATAAAAGACTCCACTTGCCCATTATGTTGGCTGGTCCCAGATAAGCAAATGACACTTTACAATGCCTGCTCTTAATGGACTTCAAACCAAAAGTGAGCCACTGCAATTTATATGCATGATAGTGGAAAGAATGCTGGCTATGGCAACAAAGAGAATGGCTTGAATCCCAGCTCAGTCACTTACTGTGTGCATGATCATAGGCAAACCATCTCCTTTTCTGCACTTCAATTTGCTCACCTCTTAAATGAAGAGAGTCAGTTAATTACAAGCATCTAAATGATTCCTATGTGCCAGACACAGGGTATCAAGAAAGAAAAAACAAATAATCCTTGCTTTCAAAGAGCCTGTAGTCTAACAAGAAAAGAGAGTATTTAAACAAATGCATATAAGAAAGACAAAGACACGACTACTTGGGGATAATGAAGAGATGGAAGGCACTAGAATTAAGTGACATTCAGAAAAAAAACCTTGTAAAAAGTAAGATTTTAGCTGGGACTTAGAGGAAGCCAAGGAAGTCAAAAAGCAGAGCTGGAAAGGGAGTTTCAGTTCTCAATGCTATGAAACCAATGGAGGTGGTGTGAAGACCAAGTCAGTCCTAGTGTACTATTGAATAATTTTTAAAAATTATGTTGGATTATGCCACCTCATGTCTATCAGTCTGGCTAACTTGACAGAAAAGGAAAATGGCAAGTGCTGGAGGGGATATGGAAAAATTTGGATACAAATGCACTATTGGTGGAACCGTAAACTATTCCAACCGTTCAGAAAAAAAATCAATTAGGTTCTATTCCCAAAGGTTATAAAACCATACATACCCTTTGGCCCAGTGATACCACTACTAAGTCTGTACCCCAAAAAGATAAAAGAAAATGGACCTATTTGTACAACAATATTTATAGCAGCTCTTTTTGTGATGGCAAAGAATTTGGAATTAGAAGATGTCCATCAACTGGGGAATGGCTGGACAAGTGGTGGTATGTAGGTATGATGGAATACTACTTTTCTGTAAGAAATGATGAGCAGGATGGTTTCAGAAAAACCTGGGAAGACTTACATGAGTGCATACAAAGTGAACTGAACAGACCCAGGAGAACTTCATGCACAATGATGGCATTACTGTACAATGACGAATTGTTAAAGACTTACCTACTCTGACTGGGACAATGATCTAAGACAATTCCAAAGGACTCATGATGAAAAATGTTATCCACCTTCAGAGAAAGAGATTTGACTAATTCTGAATACAGATCAAAGCATATTTTTAAACTTTGTTTTTATTGCTTTGTTTGTCTTTTCTTTTGCAACATGACTAATATGGGAATATATTTTGCATAACTTCACATGTATAATTGAAATAAAATTCCTTGCTTTCTAAAAGATGGTATGCAGGCAGGAGGTAGGGAGAGAATTAGCTCAGAATTTTAACTAAGTTTTATTAAAACTCAAAATTTATAAAAAGATTGTTAAATGTTATTTTTACATTCAATTGGGAAGTGTTTAATGAAATAAAAATAATTTTTAAAAATTATATTGGGTTGAAACTTGGGTGGATCAATGGAACGGTCATAAAAGCACAGCTGAGGAGTATTCTGAACTTAAAAATAAAAAAAAAGTAAATAAAAAGTGGCAAATTGCTGGGTTTCAAGAAAATTTCCATTAGATTTTACAGTTAAGATCAGTGTCCAGAAGGACAAATTACATAAATGTATAACTAAATAGGGGTAATTTAGCATTCTACTAAGTAGTGTAATTTATCAGTCATTTAGAAGTTTTTTTTTCTTTTTAGGGCAAAATTAAAGATACTATTTTGGTCTGGAATTTGGTTGGAGTTTGTTTTTTTGTGTGGGCTCCTTTTAATGGAAAGGCTATAAGACACATATAAGATGATTCCTTTTTGTTAAGTAGTCCAATGATCTCTGATACCCTCCTTCTAAAACTAAAACCCACAGGCAAGTTTAATAGCTGATGGTCAAGTAGACACATCATCTGTTTGCTCAGTTCTAATCGTTGCTCCTTTTGTGCTGGTAACTGCTACAGGTGAGGGTCAGGGAAGGATGAGCAACGAAACCACCAATTCTTGACCTCCACACATATCAAAGTTTTTGAATAGGGCATGGAACTCTGGAAAAAGTCTTGTTGCCCCAGAGGTTCCCATATTCTTCACTCAGTTGCTCTCAATTTCACCTTCGTGCAGTTCTCCAAATAGATTTCCTTGGCCTCTAGACCTTAGCCTGTGAGTTGTGTCTCAGATCACTCTCCAAAGAGACATCATAGTCATCCCTTCTAGTCACTGTCTGATTTGACACATACTGAAAACACTCCTCCCAGAAAAAAAAAAATTCTCACTACCAGAACTTATCTGCTTCCAAGCTGCCATGCTCACAGCACTGGGTTACCATCCAGATATCTCAAAGCTCTAGATATGGTGACTCTGGCTACTTTCTAATACACCTAAAGCCTCCTCTTAATTTTGAAAAAAAAATTGGTTCCTTGCTCTCCTTTCTAGACACCACTGAAAGAACAAGAGAATGGAATAAAGTATGAAAGGGCAACCCATATGGTGGTAGTCTGCCCCTTATAGTCCTCGAGGCTTCTGAATTCCTTGCTGATTGCATTGCTGTTTGGTCATTTTCAGTCATGTCTGACTCTTTGCAACCCATTCAGGGTTTTCTTGGCAGAGAGCCTGGAGTGGTTTTCCATTTCCTTCTTTATCTCATTTTACAGATGAGGAAACTGAGGAAAATGGGGTTAAGTGACTTGCCCAAAGTCACATAATTGGTAAGTCTGAGACCAGATTTGAATTCTGGAAAATGAGTCTTACTGATTTCAGGTCCAACACTCTACTGTTCTTCATCACCTCAGTAATATTTCTCATATGTTCCCTTCTCTCTGCTCACATGACTCCCACTCTCATTCAGGCCCCCCAAATCTCTTTTCTGGACTATTGCAGTAGCCTCTTAATTGGCCTCCCTGCTTCCCATCCGTACCTCTCCTCTATCCTCTATACAGGTGTTATTCCTAAAGCCTAGTTTATACTGTGTCACTCACCTGCTCTAGCAGTTCCAGTGCATCTTTATTGTCTGAGATAAAATGCCAACTCCTCTGTTTGACACTTTGAGCTTTTCACAGCCTGGTTCTAGCAAAATTTGGAAAGGACTCAGAATTTCAGACTCACTGGCCTAGTCATGGGCTTTGCCAGATCTCTGTCTGGGGTCCTCATTGCTTCTCCATCTATGCTATTCCTCTTGGTGAGATCAGCGGCTCCCATGATTTCAAGGATCATCTCAATGTAGAGCATGTTCAGATTTACTTGTCCTGACCTTCTCCTGACCTTGCTTCCAACTGCTTTTAGGACATCTGGAACTAGATGTCCTGTAGACATCTTAAAGTCAACATGGCCAAAATGGAACTTCTCATCTTCCTTCCACACCTAACCTTCCCCTCCGCTAAATCTCCTCATTACTGTTGAGGATTCCACCACCTTCCCAGGACCCCAGGTTCATAACCCAGGTATCAGCCCCAACTCACCACTCTCACTTACCATATCCAGTTAGTCATCAAATCCTGTAGTTTCCACCTCTGTAATATTTCTTGCATACAAGTTCTTCTCTCCTCTGACACTACAACCCCCACATTCAGGCCATCATTTGTGTTTTTGAAATATGTAGCCACCATCATCCCAGCAAATATACTAGCTGTCTGACCATTGACAAGTCACTTAACCGTATTTTATCTTTAATTATCTTTAAAATGAGCTGAAGAAGGAAATGGCAAACCAAGCCATCATCTTTTCCAAGAAAACCCCAAATGAGGTCATAAAAAGTTGGACACAACTGAAAAATATGACAACAACAAAATCCCCATTACCTTGAACAAAGTATATATTTAGTAAATATTAATTAAATGAATCATATTTTCACTCCATGCCTGTGTCCTCACTAGCAACTTTGAAGCTCAAAAAAAACCAAACCCAAGCCCAGAGGATTTAAGAGTTTAATCCCACTGCCCCAGCCCTGTCCCCCAAAACTGTCCTCATTGGTGCTTGCCTCAGTTGGCCCCTGCATCTAAGTCCAACTCTAGACAAGCTTTATTTTATTCCTAGAATTTGCTTTTTACTTAAGCACTCATCTCCTCCCTTCCCAGTTCTGAAACCAAAATCAAATCAGCTCTGTCATTGCTCCTGGAAAGGATGTCTGTACCCTTATGGCTATAATCATCATCCCTGTAACTTTCCAAACCAAAATATCCCTCCCTGGACACTGCTCCACCATAAATGTTGTCTCCCCCTGTTAGAATGTAATCTCCTTAAAGTCAGGGACTCTCTTCTTTCTATATGTATATCCCCAAGACTTAGTACAGTTCTTAGCATAAAGTAAGTGCATAATAAATGCCTTTTCATCTCTCCATCCATCCATCTATCCATCCTCCATGCAAGAGAGTTTAGTATGAGAGATAGAGTACTTAGCCCCAGGGTCTATCAGGTAAGTAATTTAATGTTCCTTTGCCTTAGTTTTTTCATAATTCAATATAATAAGTATTTATTAAGTGCCTGCTATGTGTTAGACCCTAAGCTAACCAGTGGGGATACAAATAAGAAAAAAGACAATCCCTGCTCTCAAGGAGCTTACAATCTAACAGGGGAAGATAATACACAAAAGGAAACAGAAAAGGTGGTGGGAACCAGGCACAGGGGAATGTTGGTTTGTGGAGTGGAGGCCAAGCTGAGGTGCTAATGGAGAATGGACTTACTAGGAAGGTTGTTGTGGTTGGGTGTGTGGTTTGTCCTTCATTCTCAAAAAAGGACCATGACATCAGGGAGATGATGACATGACTTGCAGTTGACTTTGATTTGTGTGAGGGAAGGCTGTGCAAAGTCACCAGCCTCTCTTTCTCCTCCAGAGCCACCTTCTATAAAGGAAGATTTGGGGAGGAGTTTAATACTCTACTGTCCAGCCCTCCAATCAAAGAGGAGAAGCAATTGAGGGTGAGTTGAGGAGGTATCCTAACTTAAGTAATTCATCACACAAAGCTCTTGAGTGGCTCTGGATCCATTGCTTTTCTGGAGCTATCAGTAAGTCAATAAGCATTTATCAAATGTCTACTCTGTTCCAGACACTATGCTATACATTATCAAAATAAAGAGGAAATCACAAAAGGCAATAATCATGCCTTTTAGGACCAGATGATTTATATCCTGGGAGGTGGGAGGGAATGATCATAGAGATATCATTCTAATGAACCCATTCAAGATAAAAAAGGACCCTAACCCAGATAAGAGAAGCACCATGAGCAGACCTTTTATGCATCTAATAAGAAAGAGCTAACTTTCTGTTGCAGATGATCTGATTCCAGATCCAAAGAACTTTCCATTACATGTAAATAAAGGTTGGATAAACATTTATTTGAATGGAAGTTCTCTGAGGACAAGAACTGTTTCATGTTTGTCTTTGTATCCCCAGTGCTTAGCACATTGTTTGATTGGATGATCCAAGAGGGTGGTAGCTCCAATTGTTAGGATTGAAGAGAAGACTCATTAACAATTAAATCTATACCCAGGTAGAATGGGCTATACCTGAACTTATTAAGTTCTTCATCCGTATGACTCTAGACTATGCAAAATTCCCCACTTTTGTCTAGGTGGAGAATTTTGCATAGTCGCCTTGTTTTGGTCCAAGTTAAAGTAGATGCCTTCTAAAGTTCCTTTAAATTCTGAGTTTCTATGATTTTTCCCCCTCATTGATCACTGCCTTGTCATGGAAGAGGGGGTTACTTATGTACCTCAATGAAACTGAACTATGGAATGCAGAATTACTCAAGATGGACACATCTTACTGGAAAGTTCTGACAGAAGGTGATCCATTGGAGAAGCAAATGGCAAACCACTTCAGTGTCTTTGCCAAGAAAACCCCATCAATAACGAAGGGCCTGATATGCTATGGTTCATGGGGTCTTGAAGACTTGGACATGACTGAACAACAACAACAGTGGATAGAACAGTAGAGCTGGATTCAGGAATACCTGATTTCAAATCCTGCCTCAATTACTTAGAGACTGTATGACCATAGGTAAGTCACAGAGCCACTATCTGCCTCAGTTTCCTCATCTGTAAAATGGGGGCTTGATAGAGTCAGGAAGACTCATCTTCCTGAATTCAAATATGCCCTCAGACACTGGCTATGTGACTTTGTACAAGTCAATTAACCCTGTTAGCCTCAATTTGTAAAATGAGCAGAAGGGAATGGAAAACCACTCTGGTATCTTCAGCAAGAAAACCCCATGGACAGTGGGCTTAGTGCACTGTGGTCCATGGGGTAACAAAGGGTCAGACATGATCAAATGACTGAACGATAAAAATGATTTTTTAAAAAAAATGCCTTGTGTTTAATAGTCCTAAATTTATATATTTCTATACAGCTTTTATCCATTTAAGTTCTGTTCTGATGCCTCAACATGGTGCCAAGGTGAGCATGGGGTTTTAAAGGTTATTCTATGGAACTCAAGCTAGAGGTGGATTGTGCATCTATTAGATTATGAGGTTTTTATGCCCTAGTACACGGTCAATTTTTGAGTATGTGCCATGTGCCACTGAGAAAAACATATATTCCTTTCTATCCCTATTCAATTTTATCCAGAGGGCTATCATATCTACCTTTTCTAAAATTCTATTCACCTTCTTAACTTCTTTCTTTTTTATTCTGAGGTTAGATTTATCAAGTTCAAAGAGGGGGAAGTTGAGGTCCCCTACTAATATAGCTTTGCTGTCTATTTCTTCCTGTAATACCTTTAACTTCTCCTTTAAGAATGAGGATGCTATGCCATTTGGTGCATATATGTTTAGTAATGATATTACTTCATTGTCTATGATGCCTTTTAGCAGATATAGTTTCCTTTCATATCTCTTTTGATTAGATATATTTTTGCTTTGTCTAAGATTAGAATTGCTAACCCTGCTTTTTTTGCCTTAAGCTGAACCATAATACATTCTATTCCAGCCTTTTACCTTTACCCTGTGTGTATCCCATCACTTCAAATGTGTTTCTTGCAAACAACATATTGTAGGATTATGGTTTTTAATCCATCCTGCTATCCATTTCTGTTTTATGGGATCATCCCATTCACATTCACAGTTATGATTACTATCTGTATTTTTCTCTCCATCCTATTTCCCATCCATTTATGCTCTTACTTCTCCCTTCTCCCTTTCCCTCTCCAAGAGTTTTGCTTTTGGCCACTGCCTCCCTCAATCTTCCCTCCCTTCTATCAGCCCCCTTCCTTTTCTTTCTGTCTTTCCTTAGTACTTCTTCCCTCTCTTCTAACCTCCCCCACATTTTCTTTCCCCTTTCCCCTCCTACTCCTGTAGGACAAGTTCAATTTCTATACTTAACAGAGTTTGTTGTTCCCTCTTTGAATCAAATTCAATGACTAAAGCTGAAAGAATGCTCATCTCCCTCCCTTCTTTCCCTCTAATATAATATTTTTGTGCCTTTTCATGTGATGAAATTTACCCTTTTCTGCCTCCTCCTTTCCTCTTCTCCCATTACAATCCCTTTGCATTCCTTAGGCTTTTTAACATCACATCAGTTAATTTATACCCACACCCTCTATCTATGTATATCCCTTTTACACATCATAATAAATATACAATTCTCATGATTAATAAGTATCATCCTCTGTAGAAATGTAAACAGTTTGGCCTTATTGAATATCAAGTTTTTTTTCCTATTTTTTCCTATTTACCTTTTTGTGCCTCTCTTGAGGCAGTGTCTGAAGATCAAATTTTCCATTGAGCTCTGGTCTTCTCATCAGAAAGGTCTGGAAATCCCTTTTTTCATTGAATGTCCATCTCCTTGCCTAAAAGGTTATGCTCAGTTTTTCTGGGGAGTTGATCCTTGGTTGTAGTCCAAGCTATTTTGCCTTATGGAATATCACATTCCAATCTCTCTGATCTTTTAAGGTAGAAGCTGCAAGATCCTGTGTGACTTTGACTGTGGTTCCTTGAAATTTAAATTGGGTTTTTTTGGATGCTTGCAGTATTTTCTCCTTGACCTGATAATTCTGGAATTTGGCTGCAATATTCCTTGGCATTTTCAATTTGGGATCTCTTTCAGGAGGTGATTGGTGGATTCTCTCGATGACTCTTTTGCTTTCTGGTTCTAGGACCTCAGGGCTGTTTTCTTTGATGATTTCTTGGAAGATACTGTCCAGGCTCTTTTTATCATCATGGCTTTCTGGTAGACCAATAACTCTTGAATTTTCCCTCCTGGGTCTTTTTTCCAGGTCAGTTATTTTTCTGATGAAATATTTTATATTTTTTTTCTATTTTTTCATTCTTTAGATTTTGTTTGACTTATTTTTGATGCCTCATATTTGCCCCATTCTTATTTTTAATTAATTATTTTCTTAAGTTATCTTTTGTAGCTCCTTTTCCATTTGGTCAATTTTTCCTTTTAAGGAGTTATTTCTCCAGATAGACTTTGTACTTCCTTATCCATTTGGCCAATTTTACTTTTTAAGAAGTTGTTCTCTTCAGTGATTTTTTTCATTTTGTCAATTGTATTCTGAAAATAATTGGTCAATTTTTCTTTTACCTCTCCAATTTGGGTTTTAAATTCCTTCTTGAGCTGTTCTAAAAATTCTTTTTGGGCTTGAGACAAGTTCATATTCCCTTTTGGGGGTATAGTGTTAATGCTATCCTCTTCTGAATTCATATTTTGATTTTCCCTGTCCCCATAGTAAGATTCTATGGTGTTTACTTTTCTAGTTTGATTTCCATTCATTGTGGTTGCCTTTTTTCCTGGCTTTTAAAATGGATCTCTGCTTCTGGGGCACAGGGGACTCTGTCCCATGCCTCTTGTGGTGGGAGCTAGGATCCTGGTTACTGTCTTTGTGTGCTGTAGCATCTAGTTCTGTCAGCTAGAAACTATAGAATTCTGCAGCTCACCTGGTGCTGAGGTGGAGCTGGGTGGTTTGTGCTGAGGCCAGGTCTTTCTGAGTTTTCCCAGGGTTACACTGAAGCTTACAGTGTGAAATGTGGGGAAGGGGTGGTCTGGCCACTAGATGTCACCTCCTCCCCTAAGGATGGATAGGCTCAGCCACTGGTGGACACCCATTTTGATGTCTGCTGATTCCCATGGCTGTGCAGAGATATATGTGGGGTCCTGGTATTGCCAGATCCACTCCCCTGGGGCTCAGGATCTCCTGCTGGTCTGCTGAGGGGGGGGTCTCTGGAATGCCTCTGGTTCTGCACTGAACCCCTTTAGCTACTGCAGGAGGGACCTTTCCCTTTGATCTCCCTAGCCTACCAAGCTAAAAGACTACTGTACCCCTGGATTCCACTATTCCAGGATTTTTCCTGAGGCAATATTTTCTGGGTTTTTCAAGGTCAAAATGGGGGGAGTGAGAACACTTATAGTCTACTCTGCCATCATGGCTTCTGGAAATTCAAGTGTGTGACTTGTCTGTGGGCTGATGTTCCCAAGAATAGCTGTTTCCACTGCTGCAGGCCCTGCACTTTTGTCTCACCCAGTTCTGAGAGACCCCCATCCTGCACTGAGAGGTTTGCGAATTGCTACTTCTATCAGTGATTGAGTTTGCCAGGCCTGGGCTGCTTCCATTTCCCTATGGCCAAGTCTGAACTGGTGTAGCCTGGCACACTCAGCAATCTTCCAGCTTATTGCAACAGATCCTTCCCATCAACCTTCCAGGCCTTCCCTGAACTGGAAATCTACCTCACTCTTTCTCCCAGGGGATTCTACAATCTCAAAATTTGTTAAAATTCACTTTTTAGAGGTACCTGGAGGAATTTTTGGGAGAGCTCTGGTGAGGTGCTGCTTTCACCCCCCACCATCTTGGCTCTGCAACCTTTATTTCTGTCTCTTATGAAGAGATGAAGCTTCTTTATCCCAATGACAATGCCTCTGGCTGTTCCTGATTCTCCTCATCTCTTCCATGAGTTTTTCCCATCAATCAAGTCTCTCTTTGATCGTTACATCTTTTACGGTTCTTAGCTGTGTGGTTGTGGGCAAGTCCAACTTCTGTGAGTCTGCTTATCGTTAGAAAAATGGGAATCATACCAGAAGAACTTTTCATGGGATTATTTTGAGGCTTATGTCAGAAAATGTATTTAAAGGGCTAGATATTTTCTGCTCTTCCCCTCCCCAGTTTTTATGGCCCTCCTCAAGATATAACAAAATGAACAAAAACAATTATCATCATTACTGTAATTATTCTTAGGAGAACTCAAATTCCTTGAGCTTAGGGGTTATCTTTCATTTTCTTTCATTTTTTTAAACAAATGAAAGATTTTTATCCTTAGTGCCAACCATAATACATTATACATAGTATGCACTTGAAGTGGAAATAACTCTGGATTTAGATTTAGAGGACTTGACTTCAACTTTCCACTTTTCTACTCAGTACCTGTATGATCTTGGGGAAGTTCACTTAAACTTTCTTATTTATTCATCTAAGGTCCCATTCAGCTCCAAATATAAGATCCTGTGATTTGGTTAAATCAACTTACAAATCCATATAATAAGCCCTACAGATCTTGCATCTTCCTCTTATGGAGGTAGTACTCATGGATGAAGTCATGAATAATTTTCAGAACAAAAGTACATTTTTATTTTCTATTATATTTGTAGCACCTCCAACTTGCATGTATACTAATAGGTTTGGTCCCACAAAGGTGGCTGCTAACTCTAGTTCTAAGGGGAAATTTGGTGAGGCTGTACCCTTCAAGCTAGATGTTATAAGACCGTATCACTTTTTCTTCCCTTTAATTAGCTAGTAGACTAAATATCTATTGACAAAGGCATTTACTACAATAGTAGAGTAAAAACCACTTCCTCCAATAAATCTGGAGTGCAATAAACCACAAATTAAATGTCTGTGGGGAAAGTGCCCATAAATTTAGAGTACAGTGGTTGTGAGAGATACATGTAGCTGGAGTGATTCAAATGTTCAACCTCCTGGGCTACTGTATAAGTCATAATAAATGCAGATATGGAACTCCTTCAAGTATTTATTAAAAAAATTAAAGAATTTCTCCTTCCTTCCTTCCTTGCTTCCTTCTTTCCTTGCTTCCTTCCTTGCTTCCTTCCTCCTTTCTTTCAGGAGCATTTGTTATGTATTTACCAGGTATTAGGCACTATGCAAAGCAAAATATAACAGTCTTTGTCCTAAGGGAGATAACCTTTCACTGGGAATATCTGTATGTACACAGATAAGTAAAGCAATCTTATATACAGTTAATATAAAGTCATTTTTGAGAAAAGGACATCAGTGAAAAGGGGAGGGGAGTGGTCAGGCAAGGCCTCAGGTAGGACCTTGTATCTGAGTTGTATGTTGAAGAAAGTAGTGATTCTATGAAGATGAAGGGAGATGATTCTTCTATTTTATTTTGGTATAGAGATCCAATTCCCTAAGGACCTGCAGCAAATGATACCTGACTCTGAAGTTCCATTTAGGAACATGGCTGATTTCACAGTTCAATCCTTAAAAAAATCTGTATACACTGCTGCAAAAGAATGGGGTGAACAGAGAATGGTCCAAAATGGATGCATATGGTGCCCTGAGCTGGGCATAGCAAATTCCTTCCTGTGAAATTGCTGTAAACAATCTTTTAAAATTCAGATCTCTAATTGGACACAAGATGAGCCACCTGGCTGGGCCCTATACTTCTTGTAATCATTTATCTTGGCGGTACAAGATGTTTCTGACTCAAAAGGAAGAGAAAGGCCCATTTTTTCCTGTCACAAATCAAATCATCCCATCCACTTCAATAGGACTTGGGCTCTCTCCAAGGCTTTCATGCTGAGTAGAGGAAGATGAATAGTCTCTGAAGAGGAAAGTATCTGCTGTGACAAGGAATGATGACCAAAAAATGCTCTTTAGAGAGCTTTTTTTTTATTTTTAAAAGGCTTCTTCAAAACTATATCCACTTTTGAAAATTTCACAAAGTGAACTGACTCATAGTGTGACTTGAATAGGAGGTGGAGTTGGGACTGGATGACATTGGGGGAATGGAGTCCTACTACCACTGTAATTCTGTGAAATCCATTTTTTAATATACAGCATTTCATGAGTGGTAGTGGTTGTGAATCATGAAGCACCCTGGTCTCAGAAGATTCAAAATGGTAGATGACATGAACAATGCTTAAAATTAAAAAAGATTAATGGTGGATAAAATCAGGTGGAGGTAACTTACTGTGCTAAAGGAATAAGTAGTATAAAAGACATCATTGATAATATATGTGACCAGAAAAGGAAGGAGGTAAATTATGTAGTGGGAATGAGGAATCACAGGTGGACAGCTCAATTACTACAAAACATCAAAAGTATCAGAAACCTTCATGTGTGTTGTGTTAATTTTTTATGGAGAGCAGATGGAAGGACACAGAAAACCAAATAGAGCAGCTTACCTGGGCCTTCATCTGTACCCATGAAGGAAATCATCAAAGTTTAATGTATATTTTGAGTCCTTAATGAATCTGTGGTTTTTACTTCCTTTACCATCTTGCACTGTACTGCATCTCTTCCTTAGGACTCTCTATCCTTATGCAATCTCTAGTCACAGTTTGGCACTCCATGATTCTCCAGGGCATGACCACTATTCTGGCTTCATTTTTCCCCTTCCAGATTCTGACTCTACTATAGTGAACCAGTTCAACTAGTCACTATCCTCTCGACTCTCCTGCCCTCATGTTATTACTGTTCTTCCTTTACCATATCTAATATTGGATTATCTTAACCATCCAATATCCTTATTCCTACTTGAATACTTCTAAGTGTTACTGAAAGTCACAACACTGTGATGACTGCTTCCATTACCGATTTCTATTATGTAGTCTCAGTTGGACTCTCACTACTACATGCTCATCTTTTGTTCTTTTCTGATTACTCTCTCTTCCACTCATCAAAGACCCTGTTCCACAACTTAGCTTTTTGCCTCACTCTACCTGCCCTGTTACTCCTCATCCCTCTTACCAGAAGACCTAATTATACTTCATTGAAAAAAATGAGGCCATTTATCCCTAGCTCCCTCATGTAGTAATGCTATACTTCAAATAATCCCAACATCACTCCGATTTTCTCTTCTTTTTCTCTAATCTTTTTTTTCAAATTTTAAACTTTTGTTGCTGTTTATTTGCCATATAATCTTCATTTCCATATGTATACCTTTCCTTATATAATAAGCAAAAAAATAAAAATGAAGAAAAAAGAATTTCAGTGAAACACATCAATAAAGACTGTCACCGCATTCAATATTCTACAACCATAGGTGCCCACCTTTTCAAATAA
Organism: Trichosurus vulpecula; assembly: GCF_011100635.1. Classification (NCBI taxonomy): domain Eukaryota; kingdom Metazoa; phylum Chordata; class Mammalia; order Diprotodontia; family Phalangeridae; genus Trichosurus; species Trichosurus vulpecula. The sequence continues at coordinate 427,020,112 of NC_050575.1, read as the reverse complement.
AGGAGGGAGGTATATTTTCTAATCTGTTCTTATAAGTTAAGCTTGTTCATTTTGACTACAGAACTTAGTGTCAGAATTAATGTTGTTCTTTACATTTGCACTGTTGTAGGTATAAAATTCATTATTTTTGCTGGTTGCACTTACTTCACTTGATATCAATTCATATGTCTTCCAATTTTTCTCCATATTGTCTTATTCGTTTCTTAGAGCACAGAACTATTCCATTACCTTTGTGCAAGGCCATTTCTTTACCCTGTACTTAACTGATGAGTATCCATTTTATTTCTAGTTCATATGTTATTATGTTAATATTAACATGGAAAATGCAGCTCTTCATATTTTGGTGTAGAGTGGAATTATCTTTCTATCTTTGGCATCCTTGGTGTATATGTCAACCTTGGCTTCTATCTGAAAGTAAGTTTGACTCCACTAATCTAGCTCACTTTTTCCATCTTTTTTATAGGAATAGTATGAATTATTTTATCAAATGCTTTGCTAAAATCTAGATAAACCATATCCACAGTAATACCCTTATCTATCAGTATAGTCACCCTATCAAAGATGCATTAAGTTTAGTCTGCCATGACCTATTCTTGATGAGGTCATGGTGACTCTTTGTAATGACTGCTTCTCTTTCTAGATGTTGAGTAACTGTCCCTTTAATGATCCATTCTAAAATTCTCTAGGTATCAAAATTAAGCCACTGTGCCTATAGATTGTCAAATTCAGTTTCTTCCAAATTTTTGAAAATTTGGACATCAAACTCATCATTTAAGGACCTGTTTTTTTGATTATTCTTCAATTTTTAAACCTAATTTTCAATCCACTCTTTTCCAATAGCAGCTTCACAGCTGCTTATGAACATGTCCAAATATTTAAAACCTTCAAAAAAGAATTAAACCAACTGACCAACAAACAACAACTTGACCCTACAATTAATCTAAGCTGTTATTCTTTGTCTTTCCTTCTTCTCATGGCCAAACTCCTAGGGAAAAATAAAAGTTGTCTACACCTCTTGTCTTCACTTCCTCTCCTCTCACTCAGATTTCTTTTAACTTTCTGCAATCTGCTTTCTGACCTCATCACTCACCTGAAATGTCTTCCTCCAAGATTACCAACAATCCCATAATTGCCAAATACCATGGCCTTTTCTCAGTCTTCATCACTCATGACTTTTGATAGTGTTTACTCTTCTTTCTCCTCCTATATGCTTTACTCTCTCTAGTTTTTCTCCCCACTTGTCTCTATTCTCCTCCTACCTGTATGAGGACTTCTCAGACTCCTTAGTCAGATCATACATCTCACCCCTGATGAGTTAATGTACTTTGATATTCTCTCCTTGGCTCTCAATAAATTTTTTCTCTAGGTATTCTTATCAAAACCCAAGATTTTAATGATTCTCTCTATTAAAAGGACTCCTAGATATAGCCTTAGTCTCCTGAACTTCAATCATGAGTTATCAACTTTCTATTGGACATCTTCATCTGGTTGTCCTATGTGCATCTGAAACTCACCATGTCTAAAACAAAACTCATTACTGTCCCTTCATGGCATTCCTCTTCTCTCAGCTACAATTTCTAGTATAGTTTTCTGTCAGTCACAGAAATTTACAGTTTTTTAGTCATCCTTAGTTTATCAACCTCCTTGTCTCCTATGTCCAAGTCATTTCCAAGTCTTATTGATTATACATTTACAATGTTTCTTGCTTCTTTCCCTTCTCTCCACCAATATGATCACCATCCCAATCTGGATGCTCATTATGTCTTTTTTCTATTATTGCAATAGGCTGCTAATTAATGTCCCTGCATTTAGTCTCTCCCATCTACAATTCATTTTCCACACTGCTAACAAAATTATATTCTTTAAGTACAGATTTGATTATATCATCACCCTGTTCCACAGGCTTAGGAGATCTTTATTGCCTTTAGCGAAAACGTAAGATCTGCTTCTTAGTTTACAGATACAGGAACATTCAGAGGCTATGCATTCCATTTTTGAGGTGAGGTAACTGAAGCAGAGATAGGGAATTTAAGTAGCACAGGTAGCAAGTATCTTAGGTGGGATTTTAACCCATATTCTCTTACTTCATATCTAGTGCTCTTTCTACTATGCCATATACTAATTCCTTTTGTTGTATATTTATAGCCCTTCTTAACCTGGCCACATTGATAGTATATCTTCCTTCAAGCACTCAGGTTCACCTAAACTAGTCTGCTTTCTACATATGCCATTTCTATTGATTATTGAAGTTTTAATCTCCTTGAGGAAAGAAACCATGCCACATTGGACACCTCATTTGAACTATCCTTTTTTGTAATCTGGGATTATGTGAGATTTTAGAGTCAAAAAAGACTTTAGAGATGATCTATTTTAACCCCTGTGTTCGTAGATCCCAATGAGAGGACCAATGAGTTGCCCGAAGTCATACAGTAGGTATTTGGATTGATTGAAATCCCTGGTTTTCACATTTCAAAATTAGTGTATCACTTCTGTCTTTTTTGCTGACTTATTCAACCCAATCCAATCAAATGAAACCCACTTCAATACCACAAGCACTTATTAAAAACTCATTATATGCCAGGAACTTTGTTAGATGATGGAAATAAAATTTACAAAAAAAAAAAATGAAACCAGCTTCCAAATCCAAAGAGTCTACAATCTATGGGGGTTGGGGATAGGCAACATTTATGCAAACAGTAAGCCCCAAATATATGCAAGGTAATATGAAGTGTAAAATAGTAGAAAGATGTAAAAATAATTATTAATAACCAGTAACTTTTCGGAGGGAGATTTAGAGCTCTCACCTTCTTCAAAAGTCCTTTAAAAGTTCAGTCCTTTGAAGGACATTAATGATAGTGAGATTGCATTAACTCTCCTCCATCTTGGTCAAGCCTCACCTAACCTTACAAGGAATTTAATCTAAGGTAGAGAAGCCTATTGTGTTCAATTCAAACTTGGATGAAGATAGATCCTTTTGTCTAGATAGCCCAAGGCTGGGAATGGTATGAGTATAGATATAATTTCTCTGACCCAGTGTGACTGATGTCACCCTCAGCCCCTCATCAAACCCCTACTGTATAAACTTTGACTCCCACTGCCATGATTGTGTTTGGTCTAAGAGATATGGCCAATACTTTTATTAATAACTTGCTGGCCTTATTAATAAAATGATTAAATTACCCAGAAAATATGTCTCTTGAACCTTTTTACCATCACAAGGAGAATTGCTTTTGGAGTTAGAGAACCTGGGTTCAAATCTTTTCTCTAATGCTTACCACCTATGTGACCTCTACAATTCACTTATCTTTTCTGGGCCTCCATTTCTTTATCTCTAAATGAAGTAGGTTCATGGCATTTGAAGTCTCTGTAACATTTAGAACTATGACTCCAATTTTGAAGGTTTGCTAACAACTGGGGCATTTAACTTGAGTCTGGATGGATCTAGGGATTAAATCACTTGTTCCCAACAAATCAATTCAATTTCAATACCATTACCATGCAACAAAAGAACAGGGAGAAAGAATTGGCACCAATTCCCCAATTCTTAACTCACTTTTCCCACACTCAGCAATGGGGATTTGTGCTACTGCAGCATAGGATGCTTGAAAATAAAATTACCTTTGTCACGAATCTGGGCTAGATTGGGTAATTTGGGGGTGACAAACAATGTTTTAATTTGCACCTTTTTCCTATTATTTGCCATTTGTCTGCAAAAGAATTGATCTGATAGAGGTCTAAGACAAGAGTGAATCACCAGAGAAAACGTGCAATTACTTCTTCAGTAGAAAATGTTAAAAGACATATTGAAACTTCAAAACACATAATCTTTTCAGAGTTTTCTTTTTTTTCCTTTTCTTTGAAAGTTCTGATTCCCTTTGGAAACTTTGCTTTAGAAATTGATGCTGGTGGCTCTCAAAAATGATTAGTCTCCTTCCAGGGAAATTCTCTAAGCTTGGCTGTGTCATTACCTCCTCCTCAGATGGGTCCCAAGGGCTCACCTGCAGTCATGTTTCTTCCTGCTCTCTCCTCTCTCCAGGGGCTGCAGGCCTTCTTTATCTGAGTGATGCCTCATTTGCAGGTGAATAAAAGGGTAATTAAAATTATGTGTGAGTAGGCTGTAGCATGTTACCAACAGCAACTGGTGTAAAAAATAGCGCATATAGTGTTCTCCGAAATGGAGGCATGTTGGCCTTGAGCCTAGTGGCACATAAGTCTGAACATATCATAAATCAAGTTCATTTTCTTTAATGGCATTGCCTTTTGTAGTTCCCCTAATTCTAGCATTTATTCAGCTAATTTGCAGCTTACATAAACTAGGTTCAGGGGAACATAATAACTAACATTTATATTGTGCTTTAAGGTTTGTATAATTAGGTGCATACATTTTTTCCCTAGGACCTCCTAACTAGCTAGAGAAGTGGAATTCTATTATTATCTCAATTTTATAGATGGGGAAAATGGGTCTGAGGAAGGTTAAGTGATTTGCCCAGAGTCACACAAATGACAAATACCCAAGGAGGTTTCTTTGCTACTCACTATGTGTGTTCCTTGTGGATCTGTTATTCAGTGAAAAGAAAGGACTTGGATATAAAACTTGGATGATCCTTTCCTCATTTAATGAACAGTATGAGTGAGAGTAAGCTTGAAATTGAAAACTATGTACCCTAGACTAGTAATATTAAAGGGAGAGGGTAGATAAGATTCTAGGTTGGTTCTTCCTCTGTCTGAAGAGTGCAGAATGGTCAGCCTTTACCCTCCCCTCTAACTTCCCCTTTTGGCAGGAATTAAAGTTTCCCTTGGAGAAGGGGAGGGAGAGAAGAGGCTAGATATGTTCACTTTCCCTCCTTTAGAGCCACCCAATAACATCCCCATGCAACATGTGGGAGGCAGCCTCAATACATAAATATAATAAGAATCCCTTTCCTCAAGGAGCTTACAATCGGGCAGAGATAAGACACAAATGGAAGCTGAAAAGGGGGAGAGTGTGGAAAATACCCAACATAGTGGTATGGTTAAAAAGCTAGAGAAATAGTAGATCCAGGTGAAAAGATCCATTCAATAAATAAATAAACCACCAAGACTTTATTAAACCTCTACTATGTGCCAAGCACCGCTCTAGGAGTTGGAAATATAAAGGTAAAAATGGAAAAAAGAGTCTCTATCCACAAGAAAAAATTACATTGTAATGGGGGGAAGGGGATAAACAAATGAAAAATATTTGTGTTTGTGTATTTGTGTATGCATATATAAAAATGCATGTGCATATATACATACATATACAGTATAAATTTTACACACATATTTTCATTTTTGTATATACCATACATATTTACCTATACACACACATCCATTTTTATTCAAGCTTTAATAGCTTAGAACTGCATTAAGATTTTTGGGCCAACCTATATATAATAAATATAATTAGTATTTTCTTTGGTGGAGGGAGGAAAGCACTAGAAGCTTGGGGGATCGTGAAAGGCCTCCTTATAGAAGGTGGCATTTGATCTGAATCTTGAAGGAAACCAAGGATTCTAAAAGATAGATACAAGGAATGAGTACAGTCCAGGCATGGGGTACAGCTTGTGCAAAGGTATAGAGATGAGAGTTGTATGAGGAGAACATGATTATCAAATAACTAAAAAACCAAGAAGAGTACAATTATTCCACGAGAGAGACAAGAGCAAAGTGCTCTGAGAATTTGGGCATCATTGGTAGTAGAACGTATAGTATCTTGGAGACCAAGATTCATACCCTGGCTTTGATACTTAGTGCCGGTGCAACCTGAGATAAGTCACTTCACCTCCTCAGGCCTGCCTCAGTTTCCTCATGTGTGAAACGTGATGGTTTGGCTAATTGAAATCTGAGATCTCCTTCACCTCTAAGTACTATGACACCATGGTGGCAGCTTCCACTGGGGACAATCTAGAAGGATTCATGGAAGATGAATAATTGAGAAGAACTTTAAGAGGGCTTACAAAATTTTGATAAAAAGGGTATGGAGGAGGTAGACTTAGATTTAAAGGTATAGACAATGGTATGGAAAAAAGCATGGGAATAGGAAAGTTCCTGAATCATTCAATCGACAAACAGTCATAAAGTTATGCAATGTGGAAAGGGTACAAGCCAAGACTAAAGTGGAGGGAGAGTTGGTGCATAGTTGTTTGTTTGCAGATGATTGTGTACTCAATGCAGCCTCTGAAGCTTAGATGCAATAAAATATGGATAGATTCTCTATTACCTATACTAATTTTGGCCTAACAATTAAGACCAAGAAAACACAGGTGCTCCATCAGCCAGCACCACACCATGCATATGTGCAACCATCAGTTGCAGCAAATGGGGAAGTTTTGGATGCTGTGGATAACTTCATTTACCTGGGTAGTATACTTTCCAGGGGTGTACATGTTGAAAATGAGGTTGATGCACACTTTGCCAGAGATAGCTCAGCATCTGAGAAACTCTGAAGGAAAGTGTGGGAAAGACATGATTACCAAACTGAAGGTCTGCATAGCTCTTGTGCTGACCTCATTGTTGTATATCTATGAAACCTGGACAGTCTACCAGTGCTGTGCCATGAAACTGAATCGCTTCTATTTGAATTGTCTTAGAAAGATTCTGAAGATCACCTGGAAAGATATGATACCAGACATTGAGGTCCTTTCTTGAACTAAACTACCAGGCATTCAAACTCTAGTGCAGGAGCTCAACTCCAATGGGGTGGACACTTTGTTGGAATGCCAAAAGTGCATAAAAGACTACTTATGGAGAACTCCCACAAGGCAAGTGCTCACATGGTGGTCAGAAAAAGTGATACAAGAGCGCTCTCAAGGTCTCTCTTAAGAACATTAGAACTGATTTTGTGATGTGGGGGACACTTGCACCAGACCAACCAGCATGGCATGCCCTCATCAGAGAAAGCGCTGTACTTGATGACCAAAACAGAATTGAAGTAATTCAAAAGAAATGTAGGATGTGCAAATTTAGAGAATCCACCTCAAATGTTCACATGATCTATTTGTGCCTGACCTGTGGCAGAACATTCTGAACTCATATTGGTCTGATCAGCCACAGTCAGACACACTGTAACTTGACTCTAACATAGTGATGTCACTTTGATCCTCTTCAAGAAAGGACAACAACCAACTAACATACACGTTCACCAACATACATGCATCCCATTTGTATTTACATTGAGTGACTTCCTTCACTTCAACTCAGTGAAGATACTTTCCCCCACCCTCCCACCCCCAATTGAATCTCTGTTTAAGAACTCAATGCTTGTGGTTCTTGTCTAGGGAAACATATATTTAACAAGGGTAGAGCAGTGAGGAAGCTCCAATTGTCTCTTACATTCTCTAGAATATGTACTTGTTCTAGACTCTGAGAGAGATTTCTCTCATGGGCAACTATCAATCAATCAATCAACAAGCAGACATTTATCAAACATTGTTCTAGGTGACAAGTACTATGATAGACACTTGGAACACAAAGAATCAACGATGGAAGGCTTCATGCCTTGGGAAGCATGTAGTCTAGGAAAGAGATAGGTCTGCATAAATAAGTGCATAGAAGATATACACGAAATAAATATGAGGAAAATATTTTTGGAGGTTGGAGCATCAGCAGCTTGGGACATCAGGAAAGGTTTCATCTAGAAACTCTAATGAGCAACATTATAAAGGAAACAAAGGATTCCATGAAATGCAAATGAGGTAGAAATATATTTCAAGTGTGGAACATGGTTAGTGCAAAAGCATGGAAGTGTGAGAAGGGAAGAAGAGAACCAGGAGGGTGAGCCATGTATAATAAGATGATTAGGTTGTGAGAGGAATTAAAAGCTAAACACTGGAGTTCATAGTTGATCTTAGAGGCAATAGGGAGCCATTGGAGTTGTTGAGAATGGAAGGAGCATAGTCAGGCCTTTTGTCATCTTTGTGAGATATGGAGAAGAGAGGGGAGAAATGTAAGGTATATATGCATGTATGTGTGTGTATTTATGTATATGTATATCCACATATATGCACATACACATATATATATATATACACGCTTTTAAATATATGTTCATATATATATTTATACACACATAATTTGATATTCAGTGGTATCAATGCAAAAGTTGTAATAAGTGAATACAATGAAAATATATCAGAAAATATAGATGAGAAACAAAGAATGGGAAGGAAAAAAGACTTTTAGAGTATATATGCTCCTCAAATATAAATATTATTAATGCTTTCTTTGAGAGAATAACCAGAAGTTACTGGACAAGGACATCTATGAATAACATAAAAAGGTTAATCAGTTTTTGTGACAGGCAATGATTCGTGACTTAATGTGGGAATAATTCTTGAATCAGCAGTCTGAAGATGGATATTTATATCATATATTTGTTAAAGCAAAGATAAAAATTTAAAACAATCTTAAAAGAAATAATAAAAGTTATGAAAATATATAATTTCAACTGAAAAAACCCTACAACTAGACGTTTTAAGGCAGCTTATTATCAAAGGAAAATTATGTATGTATTTCTATATGTATATATATATGTGTGTGTGTACATATGTATGTATATATGTGTATATATGTATGCATACATATATATATATATATATACACACAGACACACATACCTATATATAGGCAAGGCAACAAGCATTTATTAAGTACTTGTAATGGAGATACAAACACAAGCAAACAAGAAAGACAAAGAGACAATATTCTAGTAGAGGAAAACAATACACAAAAGGGAACAAAAATGGAGTTGTACCCAACATGGGACATGACATCAAAGTTTGGAAATCAGAACTAGAGCCAGAAAGGGAATGAAGGGTGGGTGGTCTGGGCAGCTCCCTAAAATGGGGGCACTGGAAGGAACTGACCAATGGAAAGAGGGATGTTCTAGGGTTAGAAGGCCTCAGGGATAATGGAAATTCCAGGGTAAGGAGGCCCCAGGTGTTGAGAGAAGTTCCTGGGTGAGATTGCAGTTGAGGCATCTGGGCAAAGAGCCCAGGAAGTCAAACGCAGAGCCAGGATAGAAAAGAAAGGCTATAGTAACCAATTACAGTGTATCTATAAGAAAGTTTAGCCAGTATAAATACACTTCCGAAACAAGGAGGTGAAAAGAGACTAAAGATTACCTTTGTCAACAAACACTTGACATACTAGCTCAGAGGGGTGATATGAAATCCAAGGGCAAAACTAATTTCAAAGACATATGAACACATTTGTAAAATTATACAAAGAAGCATGGTGGAAGATTATGAACAATGTCATCTCATAAAACAGATAGAAGCAATCCAGAGTGAAACTAAAGAAACCTTGGAGAAATATTGAAATTAATAAAGTTATTCCAAGAATATTTAAAGATGAAAATGAAGGATAATAAACAAAAGAAAGACAGAAAAGATCTATGACTATTTTTTAAAAGCAAGCTCTATTCATGTCAAAAGAAACAGAGATAATACAGTTGGATTTTAACATTACAACTGTAGGTAGTTTTTTTAGCAAAAGCAGTAACAACACTAAAACCTGAGATGAGAAAATAAACTAAATTAGGTCAATTGTACATAAAGGATATTTTAGCTGGTGGCAACACAGTTGTGAAGCTATTGAGGGGTAGATTCATAAGGTTTCTGATGGAGAGGAATATGCTAAAGAAAAAAAAATCAGATGTATATGATGTACATGTATATGTATATATCCAGATGATTCTATAGTATATGTATACACACATATTATCATATAGCACATATACAGCAGTATACATGTATGTACACATATATACATATACATACAAAGGATATAATCTCAATCTCATATATCTTCTTTCCTTATTTATATCAAATAAAATAAAATATGTAAAGCATTGTATAAACTTTGAAACATTATATAAGTTATATTAATATTATTGACATATAAATTTTAGTAAGACTAATATGCAAAGAGGGAATTCTTACTGATGACATTATTAGGAAATAGGAATATTTTCATAAATTACATTATATGATAAACACGGCATATAATAGCATGTCATTTAATTCTTGTTGCTTTGTCTTGATTTGATTTGATTCACAGCCATACAACACAGGTAGCAAGCACATTGATAATTGTAAATGGCCTTCTCTTCCTGGGTGATGTTTGAGATTACTAAATGAACTTCTTAGTTTTCCAAAGATGTTCCAGTCTTCTCTCCTCCTTTGATTAATTCTGATACCAACTCATTATCCAAGTACTACAGCATGTCACCTGTATCTATGTCTATATCTATCATCTATATGGATAGATGGATATAGATAGATGTATATGAATATATACACACGCATACACACATATACATACATACATACATACATACATACATACATACATACTCTTGAATGATGTTGAAGGGTGTGTGGGAAAGACCATTTCCCAAGACAGCACTTCATTTTAGTGAATCAAAAGCTTTTTTAAATAGTCAACAATACGCACAGTTGGAACTTGTACATATTTCAGTGTGTCGTGTAATGGTGAAGAGCTTTCATATAGAATAAGAATGATACTGCATGAATGAAGAGAGAAGAAAAACCTAGAAGTGCTGTAGTTGAAGAGACACTGACAGCCATTCTAATAATGAAAATTAATTAAAAGTGGAATGAGTTGCCTTATCATGTAGCAGGTTATCCCTCACCAAAGTCTTCAAACAGAGCATGGATGGCCATTGTTGGGATGTTGCAGAGGACATTCCTTATCAAGAATGATTTGAGCTAGGTGACATCTAAGAGCTTTCCTATCTCTGAGGATCTGGGAGTTGGCAATATTCCAGTGTGTCATGTTTGCTTCCTTCAATGAAGATGGGCAAGTCTTCTTTGAATTAGCATATTTAGAGAGTGGGCAGACCACATTTGAAGTATCCTGCTGAGTTCTTACTACCACTGTAAAAAAAAGTAATAATCTGGGAAACAGAAGATGGAGATCAGGATGGAAATGGGCCTTGAGTCAATGTCATATGAAAATCAAAAGACGCTTAAGAAACTAGGGAGGTTCAGTCTGCAGAAAAGCAGGCTAGGGGGCAGGGTAGAAAGGAACCTGATGGCTGTCTTGAAAAAAGGGGAATAGAATTTTGTGTTGAAAGACTCGCATGTGGAAGATGGATTAAATGTGTCCTGTTTGGCCTTAGAGGGCAGATCCAAGAAGTATGAGTAGAAATTGGGAAGTCCTGAAATAAGGAAATGCCTTTAAAAAAAAAAGTATGAAGAACCATCCCAGAATGAGATGGGTGCCATTGTAATGATTATCACTAGCATTCGTAGGAGCACTTTGAAGATTTACAAACTGCTTTACATTGTGACCTTATTTGATGCTTACAACAATATTGGAGGTAGGTGCCATTATCTCCATTTTACAGATTAGGAAGCCAAGGCCGAAAGCGTCAGTCCCTCACCCAGAGAGGAGAGATGCTTAAGCCTTCCTGATTCTAGGGCCAGTACTTTATCCCCTACACCACCAAGAAAGGAGATGGATTCCCACTAATCAGAGGTCTTTTAGCAAAGGCTATACAATCACATCAGATAACTGAGAGTGAGCATTGCTGTCAAGTATGACTCAGACTGGATGGCTTGCTGAGGTGCCTTCCAGTTCTCAAGTTCTGTGATTCTGAAGGTTGCGTTGCCATTTTTCTCGTACCTCTCTGTAGCCATCAGGAAAATCACATTTCCAAGCCTTTACGCCCTCAGAGAAAACATGTGAAGCAATTCGTGTGCTTTGGCAGAGCCCAGCCCGTCTCTGTCTTTCCTGTTTCTCTCTTTTCCATTTTCTATCAATAGGGACCTGGTTAAAAATTGGAGATTTGCTTTTCATATGCTCAATGCTTCTTCAGAAAGTCAGTGCCTTCCTCCCACCACCAGCAAGACCTTATCTTTTTTCCACTGATTTTTATTGTATTTTATCTTTGTTTGTTTGTATCACATTTATTTACAAATGTCTCTTTTGCCATACAAGCTATTCCTCAGAAAATGATTTTTAAAAGAAAATAAAGAGAAAAAAATCAGTCTGCTTCTGATACATGAAACATTACAATGTACCACTTCTCCAATAAAGGGCCAAGGTATCAATATATGTCTTTCTGTCTTGTTTTGTTGTTCTTTCCTTTTATATTTTTGTGGTCACCTGCATATTGTTTTCTTGGTTCCACTTATTTCAGTTTGCCCCAGTTCACGTGTCTTCCCATCTTTTTCTAAATTCTTCGTATTTGTAATTTCTTACCGGGTAGCAATCTTTCATTATATTCATGCACTAAAATTTACTTAGCCATTCCCCAAATTGATGGCAACCTATTTTTTCCAGCTTGTTTTGCTACTAATTAAAGTGTTGCTATGTATATTTTGGCTAACAACCTTTTTGTAACCTTTTTTGTCTATGTTTGGCCCCCATGGGAAGTATGCTTTAAAATCTGAATTTGTATCCAAGAGTATGGAAAGCTGTCACTGCCAAGTATCATAATATCTGCCAAGAACTTCTACTTTTTATACATACAAATATATATTTCTCTTTTTTACGCAAATTTTAGAGAAAAAAATAAAATGAATTAGAGACACCAATTTATGGTGGCAAATTTTACCTCCTAAGTTTACCTGAGAATGCTTGAAGCTAGTGACTAGATTAGGGTTCTATGTGATTATATCTTATTCAAAAGAAAGAGAATAGGTAAAAAAAGGAAGATGATGTGGAATAGTATTATCTATTTAGAAAATATGGTCATGTGAGGAAAAGAGAGAACCAACAGGGAGAAGTTTTGTGGGTAACATTGGACCAATAATGGCCTCTTGCAGAAGGCGGGTCTTCAGCTGAGCCTTGAAGGAAACTGAGGAAACTAATAGATGGAGATGACGAGAAGGAAGGGCCTGTGACTGGGACATAGCATGTCCCATGTGAGAAACACCAAGCAGACCAAGCTGTTAAAACTTATGGACTTCTCAGAATAATTCTTAAATGCAGAACATAAAGCTACACAGGAGTAGTATAAAGAAAACATATATTGAAACACAATGTATACATAATACATTTCATATATACATACATACACACATACATACATGCATATAGCATGTGTGTGTGTGTGGGGGGGGTATCCCAGAGGTTTTTCTTGGACCCTAGGTTAAGAGTCTCTGAAGAAAAAGGAGAGAGAAGAGAGCTCAAGGCTGAGCCATGGAGAGATTTTGAGAACTTCTAGGAGATAAGGGAGTTAGGGAAATTGGTTGGAGCACTTGGGGCTCTTAGGCCTTGAGGAAAGAGATTCAAAAGAAACATCGTGGCTGAAATTATGGGCTTTTGAGGCTGCCACAAAGTGGAGATGCTAGAGTTATACTATTTGGTCTCTATCGGCCTCACTTATAGACAATGGAAGGAAAATGGCAAAGAATTAAACTTAGGCTTGATGTAAATTGAAACAAACAAACAACACCCTAACAATTAGAGAAAGCCCGCAGTTGAATGGGCTGTCTTGGAAGGTGGTAGGTTCCCTCATTGTAGACTGTAGACTTGTAGGCAGTGGCAAAAGGACCTCTAGTCTGATGTGTTGAGGGGGGCTCTTCTTTGCAGGGGGGGCATATTGTCTGGTATGGATGACTGCTAAGGACCTTTCCAACTCTGAACTTCTGTGGTTCTAGGACCATTGATTTGGCTTTCCTTGGTGTAACCTCTTTGGGCTGAGTTACTCCTAGTATAGGTTCCTTCTATACTGAGATTTGATGTTATGGCATTTATTTTCCCAGCTGTTGGCACAGCTTTGCGCCTGGAGCTTAACTTTCACTGTAAGACCCTTTTATGACTTCCTGCCATTTCAGGGGTTGTTGAGACAAGGCTGCCAAAGCAAACACAAGCGGAATCAGAGTGGGTCCCACTGGAGTTATTTCCAAACTGGAAGAAAACACCTGGCCTATGAACAAATTCCTGTTCAAAGGACACCATACACTTCAGAGCAGGTTTATAATTTTATGCTAAAGTTAACTTGATAGAGCAGATTAAAAGATTCTATACACTGTTTAGATTTGAGGATTCAGAGATTTAGAACTGGAAGGGTCCTTAGAAGTATGTACATTGAAATCCTCCATTTTACATATGAGGAAACTGAGGCTCAAGGGTGTTAGGTAACTCACACTAAATGGCATAGCTGGGATTTGAACCCACGTGTTCTGACTCCAAAACTATTCCACTATAAAATACTGCCTCTAACCCAAAAGCTGTTTACCAAGTGAGAACATCATTCATGATGAATATAATTATGTAAATATTCATTAAGCCTATATTAATCAATAAATACTCATTTATTAAAAGCCTGCTATATGACAGGGGATAAAAAGACAATAAAGGAAGCAGTTTCTGACCTAGAGAGATTTGTGTTCTATTGAGGGGAACAATAGCCACATCCTACAATTCTTCAATAATTCAAGCTGTCAAGATTTCATTGGCATGCATCCTTTCTCTTTCCATGGACATGGACCTCAATTTCTTTTTGCCCCAGTAGATGGTCTTAGAGAGTTGTCCATGGTAGAAACAGCCCTCACCCCATGGGCAAGCTGCTGACAAGCCTTTATGAAGGTGGTTAGGCTGGTCCTTGGAAAATAGGCACAGAGGTCATTTCAGGATCCATTTCTGAAAACTTTTTTAACCTGGCCCCAGAGTGAAGGACAAGGAAAAATGGGTGGAAATTCCAGGGGGAGCAGATTCAGATTTGATGTTAGAACCAAAAACAAACAACTTCCTCAATGCTGAACTTCATTTACTAGAGGAGTGATGTGCTAAGTCAGTTCTAACTGAACCAGGCCGTGGCAAAGTAAGATTTAGTTTTAAGTGTTGTTAGAGAGTTTTAGGGGGAACAAATGAGATCATTAAAGCTAATACTTTGAAAAACCTTGAAGAGTTATCTGAATGTCATCTACCATCATGATTATCAGCCCAAAATGGAACCCATTCATTCTCCTCCACTTCCCTAAACCACTTTTCCTTCAAACATCCCTATTTCTGATGAGGCACCAGTTTTCTTCTCATTTCTGTAAACTCAGAGGCTTCCTAAACTCTTTATCCTCCCTCATTACCCATAACTAATCAGCTGCCAAGTCTTATTAATTCTAGCTCTACAATAGTCTTCACATCCATGCCTTTCTCTGCACTCATGTCCTTTATTGCAGGTCAGTCCATTATCATCTCTTACCTTCATCATCACCTTAGATCTTCTTGCCCTTCTAACTGGTCTCCCTTCTCCTTGGCTCTTTCTTCTCCAATTCATCCTCCACATAGTGGCTGAAGTAATATCCCTAAAGCACAGGGATGACCAGACCACTTTTCTGCTCAAGAAATTCTTGTGCTCACTATTACCTCTAAAATAAAACAACACCCTCATCCTGACAGTTGTATGATATTGCAACATGGCTCCCACCTACATTGCCAGTCTTATTACAAAAATACTGCCCTTTGGGCATCCTCTGTTTCAGTCAAAAAGCCCTACTTGCTGCTCCCTACATATGATATTCCATTTCCTGCCATTGGACCTTTGCATACTGGAAGCCTTCCTGATCTCCACTGGTGGTTGCTCTCACCTTTTGGAAATTACTTTTTACATGCTTTGAATACATATAAGTATATATTTATATATATTTATATATATACACATATACATACACATATATGTGTGTGTATCTGTGTATTATGTATATGTGTATGTATATATGCATACATATATCGTGTGTGTGTATGAGAGAGAGAGAGGGAGAGGAAGAAGAAAGAAGATGAAGAAGAAGATGAAGAAGAAGACAAAGCCAGCCTTTCCCTTTCTTGGGAGTTTATTTATAGCTGGGCCATGGCTCCTATCTGCTTTCAACCTAACAGATGGGGGCTTGGTGAGCCTCCTATAAACCATGAGTGACTGAAGGATATAGTTGTACTATAGGGACAAAGAGTCTTTTAATTTGCTTAGAAACTGGAACTGAAGGTGAATGCAAGAGGTTTGAGTTGACAATCTACCACTCTTTTCCCTCTCAGCTTTTGAGTGAGGAGTATTGCTATGAGCTGGGATAGAAGGTGTGGAAGAGAAAAATAGACTGTCTTCCAATGGGCTGCCAGTATCTGAGTACATGATATGTATTTATTTTGTTCCTGTCTGTCTATCCATCTATCACTGATCTATCTATTATCGATCTATCTATCCATTTATTTTCCTTTTTTCTTGATCATAGATGAATTAATAACCAAACATGGAATAGATACAGTTACCATGTTATGAATATAAAAATGAATATTGAAAAAATTATCAGAGCTGCCCTCAGCAACCAGAGTTGTTAACAGACATGGTGGGAATTCGTAGTTGTGGTAGTTGACTCTGGTGATGAGCCAGCTGTGAGGAATGATCTGTTTGACTCATCCTAGCAGTGAATAGATCCATCAGCTGATATAACATGTCCAGTAAGGAACCAGCTCACGAGGAGGTCTCATTATATTGAGAATTGGGGGGGGGTAGGGTAGAGAGGAACAGATTTGCAATGAATACAATTGAGTGTATTCTATCTCCTCAGCTCTAGCCCTACATCATCAACTATCTCTTGTATATTTCCAAATAAATGTATGACAGTCATTTCAGACTCAACATATCCAACAATAGAACTCATTAGATTTCTTTTTATGACTTTCTATAATTCTGAACTTAACAAACACCAAACAAAATGAGCACTTTTAGATACACAAACAAAAAAAAGATTGCATAGAACATTGTGAAATGTTATTATGCACAACCTGCTTTTCTTTTAAAGTATATAATGAAATCAAAATGTAAATTTCACAACTGTCCCACTTTCCTGTGATTCCTTCTTGCTTCTCCACATATTTTTAAATGATTCAGTGATCCCTGGGTTCCTTTATTTCTACCTTCATCTCTCATACACACCGTTCTTCTTTCTTGTGACAATGCCACCAACCGTGGTGCAGATCCTCATTGCCTCACTCCTGGAATTTCCCAATAGCCTGAAGGTTGCTCTTGCTGCTCCAAGTCAGGCTCTCCCCATTCCAGTCCATCCTCTACTCAGCTGGCAAATCAATTTTCCCAAAGTACAGATCTGACCATGCCACCCCACACCATTCAATGAACTTCAGTGGTTCCTGTGTTGGTAAACAAAATGGGCTCTTAGCACTCAGTTCAACCAAGTGCTCTTAAAGAGTTTGGCCTTTGTTTCCTTGATTAGATTGAGAGTCCTTGGTGACCTCCTTGCCTCGGGGGAGGGCCTAGTTTACACATGGGTTTGAGCAGCATGTTTGGGACATCAGAGGCTTTTAGACCATGTGGGTTTAAGTAGCCTCTTTGTGATGATTCTAGGTCACGTGAGTGAGTGGCATGTGTGACTCACCCTTGACCCTGAAAAAGATATAAAACCAGGGGTTGGTTTTCTATTTTTTGGACCTCTTACCCACAGCCATGGTGGCGCACGTGGCTCTGGGCCAGCCCTTGTTATGAGCTCCCAGGCTGAACCTAGATGTTGGTAACTGTGAATTATATTTGGTCTGTCTTTTGGTGTTTGTAATGTGTTTGTATTTGCTTCGAAGTTCAGGGTGCTGGCTTCTTCCCCTGAACTAAGTGAATGGTATTTGTATGCTGAATTAAAGTAAGCTTGTTAGCCGTTGCTTTCCTTAGGAAAGCAGATCAAAAGAACCTGGGCTTGTTGTTGGGCTTGTGTTGGTCTTTCACCCCCACAACAGTTGCTAGCCGATTGTTGAAACAGCTTCCTATCACATCAAGGATTAAATAAAAAATAATACCCTTTGTTTGCCATTCAAAGCTCTTCACAACCTGAGCCCTCTAACCTTTCCAGTATTCTTACATTGTATCCTCTTTACTGTCTGCACATTCCATGATCCAGTGACATTGGCCTATTTGCTGTTTCTCACAGCAGGCACACCATCTCTAGATTCCAGGTATTGTCAACTGTTCCCATGCCCATCATGCTCTCTCTCTCTCTCTCTCTCTCTCTCTCTCTCTCTCTCATCTTCTCATCTTCATTTGTCTCCTGGCTTCCTTTAAGTCCCAGCTAAAATCCCATCTTCTATGAGACACCTTTCTTGATGTATGTTTCTAGTACTTTCGATTATCTCTAATTCATCCTGCCTATATCTTGTATGTACATAATTGGTATGTTGTCTTCCCATTAGACCGTGAACTCTTTGAGAGAAGGAAATGTCATTTGCCTTCTTTTTTATACCCAGCTTTTAGTCTGGTGTCTGGCACATAGTAGGTGCTTAATACATGCCAGTTAACTGACTAACTTTACTTTCTCTTTCTTTGTTTTTGTCTCTGTCTCTGTCTACAAGCCTCTCTGTCTCACTCTTGTTTCTCTCCCTCTCTCTCTGTTTCTGCCTCTCTGTCTTTGTATCTGTCTGTTTGTCTCTTTCTCTCTCTGTCTCTATCTGTTTCTCTGTCTCTCTGTGTCTCTGTCTCTGTGTCTCTGTCTCTATCTCTGTCTCTCTGTCTCTGTCTCTCCTCTCTCCATACCTAATCCTCCTCTCTGTTCTAATTCCTCTTCTTCCACACACACAAAAATGAAAAAAAAATTCCTAAGAAAAATTCGTTGTAAGCAAAACAAATTCCCACATTGGCCATGTCTGAAAAAAGTATGTTTTATTCTACACTTCAGTCTATTACATCTGTTAGAAAGTTCCATATGGTGAGGTCCAGCCAGTGACTCTCAACTCTAGCTTCTTGAGACATTTGGATGGTCAGTCTATGACTACCTGGGTCACAGGCAACATGAGAGAAAAGAGACTGCTCAGCTGGTGGATAGAGAATTTTTTCTTTGGGGTGGGGGAACTGGACTGGGCTAAAGAGAGCAAGGCATGTAGGAAATGCATGGAAGATAAATCACCTCCTGTTCTTGGGATGTTTTTTCTTTTGCCGAACAAATGCCTTAGAGAGTCCATCTGCTTGGGCTGGGAGGATTTTGTGGCTCTGTTGGATCCACTTTTATTTAGGAAACAGAAGGAGGGGTGTTTTTCTGGTGTAGATGCGCTTTCTCTTTTTCATATTAGAAACGGCCAAGTGTGCTGAACTTGAAAGCAGGGGACCTGGGTTGGAATCCTAGCTCTGCTAATGTGTGACCTTGGACAAGTCACTTAAAGGATTAGGTTGTGAGCTTCTAGAGAGCAGGGATGGTCTTTTGCCTTATTATATATCTTCAGGGCTTAGCAGGAGTGTCTGGCACACTTTTTATTTGCTTGACTTGATTTGACAGAACCTTTCTGGGCCTCAGTTTCCTCATCAGTAAAATGGGTTTAATAATAACATCTACCTCCCATGGTTGTTGTGAGAATCCAGTGAGATTATAATTGTAACGCACCCAGTGTTGTGCCTGACACACAAGAAGCCTGATAGCAGTGTTAACTGTCATTAGCTTTTACTAGGTGGAGAAAGTGAGAGTTCAATCCATCTCCCCTGATTCTAAATACAACACTTTCTGCCATATGGTAGTAGTAACCTCTCTAATTAGGAATTATTGCAATTGGCAATTGCTTTCTGTATAGTATGGTTCATTTGCCAATCAATTGTTAACTGCTGTGACATCTTTTAGAGGCATTCTTTATATTTTCGTTTTTCTTTTACCCTTCTTCATTTATGGTTTGTCTCCCCACCCCCACCCTGCCCCTTCACTCTATTATAAGGTCTTCAAGAGAGAAGATTCTGTCTTAAACTTCTCTGGAGCCCATCACTACACCTTGATGAGTCATCAAAGGAAGGAAGGAAGGAAGGAAGGAAGGAAGGAAGGAAGGAAGGAAGGAAGGAAGGAAGGAAAGAAGGAAGGAAGGAAGGAGGCAAACATTTATTAATCACTTATTACACACCAGGCACTATACTAAGTGCTGGGAATACAAATACAAGCCAAAAATGACAGTGTCTTCCTTCAAGAAGTTTACATTTCTTGTGTTTTTCAAGGCCAGATTTATAGATGAAGTTCACAGATTAGCACCAGTGCAAGGATGACCCCCATATCAAAATCTCTGAGAAACATAACCAGGGTAGAGCAACTAGGGCTTTATACCATGATGTTGATATCTGAGTGGTTCTTCATTTTGAAGAATTATACATTCTTCTTATACCAATCTTCCCTCTGACTTAAAGCCTTATGCTGTATTTGGAAGGGGGTGCAAAGACATAACAGAAAATATATTTGCCCTTCAAAAAGCTTATATTCTACTTGGGGGAAATCACACCTAAGGGGTCTTCTCCACTAAAGAGACATATTCCCCTTCCACCAGGTTCCCTGCTCCCCTTTTCTTGATATATGCACCAGCCCTCCCCCACAGTGCCTAGTTATGGTCCTGACATTATTGTATGAGATATTTTGGAGAGAATTGAGCAGGAGAAACTGGGAGAAGGGCCTTTCATTCTGATATAAAATCTTACATGACTCCAGCCTGTTTTCAGTTACTCTTGGTCTGGTATGTCCCTCTCCTTCTTAATAAAGTTCGGTAACTAACTCCTATGATGAAAGAAAAATGATCTGGCAAATGAGGCCCTTCAGAAACTGGCCTTCCCTCAAATAGACCTTTCAGTTTGATTTTATGTAATTTCCCTCCATAGGCACTATGGGATTCCTTCTATATGGTGCTCCATTTCTGACCACTGAAAATCCCATCACTCTCGTCATAATCATTCCTATCTTTTTTTTTTTTTTTAGTAAATTTTGAGATTGGATCTTCCAATCTTGCCAGGCTAGAAGTGCAGTGTCCACTTACGGGCCCCATCCCACTGCTGATTGGCCCAGAAGCTTTGTCTTGTTTGTTTCTGACCTAGGCTGGTTCATCCTCCCTTTGGCAGCCAGGCTCCACCCCTCCACACTCCACCATGAAACTGGACTTAGTGGGAACTCCTGATCTGCTTAGGCCCATGAGGCTCAGAACTTCCAAGACTGGGAGATCCACCAGTGTCCGTTTTCACAAGTAGCAGGGATTACAGTCATGTGCTACCATGGTTGGCTTTTGTATCTATTTTGATTTTAAAGTATTAAATTAATGAATGGATGAAAGACAGAAAGGATGAAAAGAAAGACAATATAAAAAAGAAAGTGAATGAATGAATGAAAAATTATTTATTAGGCATATACTATTTGAACAAGGACACTTCTCTGATCTGGTAGATTGTGGCACCATCCAAGGAGCATGCTCATTCTTGCTTCATTTGGAGACAAAAGAGTCCTGGATCAATGTAAAGGACTTCTTGTTGATGAAACCAATCCCTAGCAACATGCACAGAGATATGTGTGTCCATAAACAGGCTTTTTTCCCTTTAAAAGACACGTATGACCATAGGCTTCTGATTGTTGGCTATCACTGTTGAAGTTCATTGGCGACTGAGTAGTTAGAGCTGTTTTCTCTCTAGACTTAAAAGAGCAAACAATGTCTATTCCTGCTCTCTTTCCCTCTGTTTTAAGATGTTATTTAAGACTCTTTTGGACTTCATAATAGGAGAGGAGGGAGGTGACCTGTCTTTCCTTCTTTGTCAGCAGGAACTATGACAGCTACCCACACACACCAGTGTAACAACAATGCTGCTAGCAGCTGCTCTGGAGGTAAAAGCCCAACAACAAAAGCACACAGGAAGGCTGCTAGCACAGAATCTTTGATCCGCTTTTCTAAGGAAAGCAGCTTTAAGGGGTTAACAATCTTACTTTAATTAAACATACATATACAATTCACTTAGTTCAGGGGGAAAAGCCAGCACCTTGAACTTCAGAGAAAATACAAATAGAAATTACAAACAGAGACAATATAAACAGATCAACATTTCTGACTAATCAAATCACAATACCTAGTTACCAGAGAAGCACCAACATCTGGGTTTTCAAAGCTGGGGCGGGGTGCTTCAATGGCTTACTACCAACACTCTTTCAATGAGTGTGCCCCCAAAGGCAAAACAACAACCTGATACCTGTTCAGGGCCCTGAGGGCTCAGAGCCTACTTAGGAAGAAAGGTGTGGGGCCTGGGGCTTCACACCTAGTTAGTGAAAGGGTGTCAGCCTGCCTCTAATCAGGCCTCCCTTTGTTGGCCCCACCTGAGGCCTATTCAATGGGCAGGAAAGATCTTTCACTTACATATTGGCCTTACAACCAGTGTCCAAAGAGCAGCATTGAGATGAATGTCTCTAACCTTGACCATTTTCTCGTGAGTTAAAGAGATTGAGAGTTCCTGGGTTCTCACTAACAGGAGGAGGCATTTTCTGCAATGACACCCTTCTCAGAGAGAAGACTACCCACATGATGAGATACTTTCTCATTGGCTGACCAAAAGACCTGGACCTTAAACTTCTGTTAAGACAGTGAAGACTGAGGTTAAAATGAAGTCAGTTTATCAGTTACATAAATGTTCTAGGAGTCTTTACCACCTAGAAGCATCTAATAGAGGTAGCAGGTAACTTTTTTCTCTATCTATTTCTGTTTAAGTGCTTCTAAGAGTCCTTAAATATCCTTAAGTAAATAAATCCTTAATTATCATCCTTAAATATCATTCCTGCCTCCTGGGAGAAGATATTTAGGAGTAATGGGTTACTGCTTCCTTTTAAAAGCATTTGTCAATGATTACTTAACAGTCTTCTGCATTTTATATATTCCTTTTGTGTTAGATGAAATGAATAGCTGTCCCATACCTGATATTTACTATATTGTTTAATGAATAACCTTTCTAGGAAATGACCCTATCAAATTCTTTTGGGGTGTCCCTAGACATGAGGCAAACCTAAGAGATTTTCCCCAGAATTCTATGCTGGATTGGGAATAGGAGGCTTAATGAGTCTGGAAGTTCAAGAAAAAAAGCCTGATCTCTCCTTTCGGGACCATGTTCCATGAGGACTGAATCTTGTTGTGGTTTGTGTTGTCATTCAATTGTGTCCAGCTCTTTGTGACCCTGTGTACCATACTATCCCTGGGATTTTCATAGCAAAGATACTGGAAGTGGTTTGCCATTTCCTTCTCTGGTGCATTAAGGCAAACAAGATTAAGTGACTTGCCCAGGGTCACACAGTTGGGAACATCTGAGGCTGGGTTTGAACTCAGGTCTTCCTGACTTCAGGCCCAGTGCTCTATCTACTGAGTCATCTAACTGCTTGAACTAAGAGTTGGAGTCCTCCTCTTCCCCTGCCTTCATGCTGCAGATGGCATTTGGATACAGTTGTTTGTCTATTGTCTCCCCTTTTAGAATTCAAGCTTCCTGAGGGCAAGAGCTGTTTTTATTTTCTCCTTTTCCTTTATATCTCTGATACTTAGTACAGTGCTTACAGCATATTAAGATCTTAATAAATGCTTGTTGACTTGCTGACTTCCTGATATGTGTGGCCTTTTCCTGTTCAACTATAAACTGCTTGAGTGCGGGGACTAATTTTGCCTTTGTCTTTGTATCCCCTGGACCCAGCACAAAGCCTGCAATACAATAGGCATATAAAATGGAGTGTGAAAGTGTGTTGATTAGTTGGTTGATATATCTACACCCCTCTCCCCTCCCCTCCTTTCCCCTCCTCTCCCTTCCTCTCCTCTCTTGTCCTCTCCTTTCTTTCTTATTCTTTCTTTCTTTTCTTTTCTTTCTTTCTTTTTGAGTTTGGCTTAGTCTGTTTCAAGTCAGAGACTATAGGCTTATGTTTACGGGTTTGGCTACACCAAGCATTGTTGACAAAAGTGCTCTTCCAATTAAAGAACAGCCAAAACAAAATACAAGCTGTCAATATTATTGGGTGTCACATTTTCTGTTGGTCTGCTGAGTGAAGCTGGCCAGAAATGTTGACAGTGCCCATATGTTTTCAATCAAGTCTCTGTAAAACAAGGGAGTTTGGGAGATGATCTTTGACTTTGTGCCTAACACTAAATAGGAATTCACCAGCCATATAGCCTTGTGGAATTCTGAGTTATCTTTTAAAAATAATAATACTAACTCATTATATAGTGTTTTAAGACCAGTAAATTTAGCAGAAATAGAGACTTTGGTGGGAATCTCAGCCATCAGAATGGATGTCCCAATGACTTTTAAAGGAGATTTGTCTTGCTCTATTTAACTCCAGAGAACAGAAGGATGAGCAGCGGGGGGGGGGAGGGGGGGATGGGCAGGGGAAGTTACTAAGGAAGATTTATACTTGATGAAAGGCAAAGCTATCCAATAATTCCTCAAAGTGGAATGTCCTGTGACCTCAGGAGGTCATAGTTCTAGAGTTAATAGGGTGTCAAAAGACCAGCTAGTTCAACCCTCTCATTGTATGGATGAGGAAGCTAAAGTCCAGGAAGATAATGATAATAGCCAACATTTATATAGTGCTTACTGTGTGCCAGGTACTGTGCCAAGTGCTTTATGATTGTTATTGCATTTCATCCTAACATCCACCCTGGAGAGCAGATGCTACTATTATCTTGATTTGACAGATAAGGAAACTGAGGCCCACAAAGGTGAAGTGAATTGCGTAAAGTCACAAAGATAATAAGGATGACTATGATTCATAGCCACATCCTCTGACTCCAAAGCCAGTACCCCTCCTCCTATGTTGTACAGTTTCATCTGTTGGGTTTCCTCCAAGAGACTGAACGGCCATCTGTTGGGGATATTGTGAGGAGGATTCTTGTTCAGGTCGTATGGTGGATTGAATGGTCGACTTGGAGTTCAACCTTGTTCAAACCTTGCCTAAGACACCTGCTAGCAACGTGAGCCATCTGTAAATCACTCAGCCTTTTGGAATCTCAGTTTCCTTATCTGTAAAATGCAAATAATAATAATAAAAATAATAATTATAACTGACCTCAAAGAGTCGATATGAGGATCAAATGAGACACTATGCATAGAATACTTTTTTAAACCTTACATTATTATTTATTACTATTATTATTATACACTCATTATTATTTACTACTACTGCTCCTGCTGCTGCCACTGCTGCCACTACCATTCCTAATACTCCTACTACTTACTGATACTACATGTTGGTCTACATAGTTTTTGAGTTGCCCTTCAATACTGATCTACTGTGACTCTATGGCATATATATCCAGAGATAACTCTTGCTTCAAGATAGCATTTTATATGTCTAAGTAATGGCTAAGGCAAGAAGAATTCACAGTAGTCATCTATAGTGGCCAAATCAAATGATTGGGGGTGGGGGGGAGACACATCCAGATTTTTTTTAATAGACCAGTCAGTGTAACCCATAATATCAAAGATATGAGATACGTATTCAGGAAGTCCTCTCATTCCCGTCCACATAAGGCAACTTGGGGATTCAAGGCTACATCAAACGATTTGCAGCTGCAGAGACCAGCCACTCTAATCCATCAGCCCTCTCATTACCTTTTCTTGTTTATGTAAGTTTCTTGAACTTCTCCCCATCTCCCGTCAGTGGTAATGTTCCCTCTGTCTCCTTCTGTTGTCCCCAACCTGACACACTGGGCAGATATTAAAACCATTCATTTTCTAAATGCTATATGCATTGGTGCCTTAACCTTTAAAGAGGATAAGTCTGGTTGAAAAATAATACACTGAACGATTGAGTAGAGAAAATATTCTGAAGTTTAAAACAAACTCAGTGGAACTATTCATCTCTACATGCCAAACGGAAAAAATTCTTCAACACCAATAGGCTCAAACCGAAACACACTTATAAGAAGATGGGCAGTCCTGGGTGTCCTCCATCTAAGAGTTCTTCAATTTGACCATTGGGCAGAGAGAGAAATCATCCCTAATTCATTTTTCATGCTTAATTTTTTTTCCTTTTTCAGGTCTTAGATTCTGAACATTGAAAAAGCGATTTGTTTTTCATAATTCTGACCTCTACATGGCCAAATAATCAGTCAACAAACATTTATTAAGCACTTACTGTCAGACACTGGGTCAAGCACTGGGAATACAGGGGCAAAAGTGAAACAATCCCTGCCCTTGAGAAGCTTACATCATACTAGGGGAGAGAGGATTGTGTGTGTGTGTGTGTGTGTGTGTGTGTGTGTGTGTGTGTGTGTACCACCAACCTCAGAGATTGTAGATACCTTTACTATATCTTTAAGATACAGTAATAATATAATGTGGAACATTATAACTCGTTATGCCATGGAGGATCTTTGAGGAAATTAGAGTTTAACTGTCATACTGGTGAGACTCTTATCTGTCAGGCATAAAAAGAAAATGAAAATCAGAGAGTAGAAAATGGATACAATTTCCTTATTGAGATAAATGTTTTTACGTTTTAAATATATTACCAAGAGAATTATCCAAAAGCTTTGCTCTTGAGATTTTGAGATAACTGAATGGTAAGACTTTGCTTCCAGAATTGGGGAAGGGTGAATCAGCAGTTTTAAGGGCAGACTAATAAAGTACATAGAGGTAAGAAATGGGCTCTTGAATTAAGAAAACAGTGAATATCTTAGTTGTAGTGGATTGCAGAGGGTGTGAAAGGGAAAGGTATGACAAAAAGCTTGAAAAATTAGATAGACCAGCTTACAGAGGGTCTTAACTATTCAAAAGAGGAATTTTGTGTTTTGTCTAATAGGCAAAACCTTATTAGACCACTAAGGCTTTTTCATCAGGGAAGTGACATGATTACATTTGTGTTTTATGAATATTACTCTGGCAGCTACTTAAATGATAGATTAGATAGGGGAGAGACTGGAAACAGAGAGAAGAATGGTAGCTATTGCATTGGTCTAGAAAAGAAGTGATGAATTCTTGAATTAATATGGTAGATGTATGAGAGGAAAAAAGGGGATGAATGCTTGTTTCAACAATCCGGCTAGCAGCTTCTGTGGGGGTGTAAGATCCACCCACAGCCAGCACCCAGAAAGCTGCCAACAGCACAGGTTCTTTTGATCTGCTTAACTAAGGAAAGCAAGGTGAAGGGGTTGACAAGCTTACTTTAATTCAGCATACAAATATCATTCACTTAGTTCAGGGGAAGAGACCAGCACACTGAACTTCAGAGCAAATCACAAACAAATTACAAACATCAACAGATAGATCAAATACAGCTTCATAGTTAGCAACATTTAGGTTCAGCCCGGGAGCTCAGAACAAGGGCTGTCCCAGAGTCACGCGCACCACCAAGGCTGTGGATAAGAGCTCCAAAGAAGAGACATCCAACCCCTGGTTTTATATCTTTTTCGGGGTCAGGAATGAGTCACACATGCGACTCACCCACGTGACCTAGAATCCTCACAAGCAGGCAACTTAAACCCACAAGTGATCTAAAAGCCTCTGCTGTCCCAGACATGTAAACTAGGCCCTCCCTGGAGTTAGCCCCACCTTGGGTCCCACCTTAGTTGCCAATCCACACCCACATAGGTTTTACACCTAATAGGGGTTTGGGCCTGGGTCTTAGCACTTAGTAAGACTCAATGAAATAAACTGAATTACTCAGAGCAAACAAAAGCCAAATTCTTCAAGGGCCCTTGTTGAACTAAGTGCTAAGGAGCCCATTTTGCTTATCAACACAATGCTACAGATGTTAAGAGTGTTTAATTGAAAGGACAAGTGACAACTAATTGCATATGATGGTGAGGTAAAGAGAAGAGTCAAGAATGACTTAAAGGTTATGACTGTGAATTACTTGGATGATGGTACCCTCAACAAAACTAGGCAAGTTTGAGGGAGGGTCCTGTTTAGGGGAAAAGATAATTAACTCCTTTTCTCAATTTCAGTTTTCCCCATAACAAATTGCAGTAAACTTGGAAACTTTGCATTTTCACCAACAAGCTTCATCCAGTTCATTTAGTGTGGTTCTTTGGGCATTGGACAAAGAAGCACACTTTACTTCAATTCAACAAATACTTGTTACTACGACTTCACTAATTTGGGAGGTATGAAATTGTCACTGCAGTCACTGAAGTATGTATAACTTTTTCTGAAAGCTTGATGTTAAACCAAGGAATTTCTTTCTAGGTGAGGAAAAATTAGGGACACAATGCTCCTCTTGAAGATGAAGAAGAGTGAGGTTGCAAGAGAATTATTGGTCTAATCAAGAAATGCCCCTACTGGATTTAAAAGGGATACAGAGTGTCCTGGCAAAGTTGTAAAAGTGGATCCCATTGGATCGACCAACAATATGACATCACTATCATAGCTTGCATTAATATAGATCTATACATTACTTTACATTTTTCATAGTGCTTTTTAGTGCATTTCCTGGAATTGCAAAGCATATCAAGTCTTTACTACCTCCTGTCTCTCTTTTAGTATCTCTCGTTTTCATGTCAGCACTTCATCTCTGCTTCCTCAGGGAATTGGGACCTTTCTCTTCCCCCTTTACATACACCAAAGCTTGCTTTCTCCATCTGTTGGAAATGGTTGACATTACAATGTTATTGACTTAGAGGCCTTCATTTGACATGTCTTCCAGGGGCATTAGTATTTGAACAGGTTATGCACTGAAAATCTCTGGCATCCAAAGGCAGTGGAGTAAAGAAGATACCATTGGCCACGCAACTCTACATGCCCTCCTGTAAATGTCAATTTATGAGTTACCATTTGTCCTATTTCTGTAAATAGAACAATGTTGGAATTTTTCTCATATTTGTGATAATCTGGGATTAGTTTTCAGGAACACAGGGTTATGCAGTGGGCACTGGAATAACCTATAAACTTAGGGAGCAACACAGTATCCTGTAGAGGAGGGAAGGCTAGGATTCACACTCCATCCATCATGTAACCTGTAGAGGACGATGGTGAATGGCAAAAGCAGCTGAATCTAATTTTCTTGATGGGTGGAGATCAATTGTTCAGAGTGAAAATTTCAGCATGATTCATCAGGCCAGAACAATATTGGAAAAAGGCCGAAACCAAGCTGTGAGGCTGTTTCAGTTGTCAAAAGGCTTGGCAGGTGACTTGATTAATTTTTTTGAGTGTCCATGACTATTAGTGCTGGGCCACAGAGCAAATTAAACAGATCATTTAGTGGATTAGAAAATAGAGATCCATACATGAGAAAGTCACAGATATGTGCCAGAACTTTGAGAGAATTTTGGTTATTTTTTATCCACCCAAACTTGCAACTGTATTTACATTTACTTTCCTTTCATTAGAAAATTCTACTCTAGCCTTGCAGGATTCCATGTACTGTATTTTCTCTTCCTTTTCTGTACAAAACAAACAAATGAACAAACATTTTCCCTAGATGCTGGCAGCAATTCATACTAAAGTGTCAAGTACTGCTGGGGCTTACTTTGCATCCCTGGGTATTTCAATAGCCACTCAACAAATGTGTATTAAAAACCTAATGTGTATGTAACATGGAATGAAACCAAGTCTAGATAAAATACCGTTCCTATCCTCTTGGAACCAATATTATAGTGGGGTGATAAAATACAAACCAAGCTAACAATAATCAGTGCCATCCCTTTGAACAATCATACATGCATTAGAGTATTCAAAGCAAGGTGCTATGTGAGATGTAAAGGGCAAAGCCATTTTGGGAGTGGTGGGATGATCAGGGAAAGCTTTCTAAAGGAGGTAAGGATTAGTTTGGATTTTTAAAGAAATAGTTAGAAATTCAACATTTGAAGAATATAGAATAGAGTATAACAAATACTGGGAACAATATGATCAAAGACAGAGGTAAGATGTTGCATGTGTGCTTAGAGGCAAGAGAGATATCCGATTTTACTAGAGCATTGAATGTGGGGCAAGGGAATAACTAGAGAGGAAAGGTAGGATAGCTCGAGATTGTAGACTAAGTAGGTCAGTCACCAGAGAATTTATTAAGTGCTTAATGTATGCCAGTCATTGTGCTAAGTGCTGGAGATGCAAAGAAAGGCTAAAACAGCCCCATCTTCAAGGAACTCCCATCTAATGGGACAGGAATTGATCAGACAGGCCTGGACTCGTGCTTTCACTTGTACAGGGAACTCCCAGAAGAGGATTACCTCTACCAACTGATGTTGCCACCTTCTCTGAAACTGAAAGTCTTAGATTGCCTGTAGGATAGAGAAGTTAAATGATTGATCCAGGGTCATATAACTAGGATGCATCAGAGGGCAGGCTGGAACCAAATTCTTTATGACTTCTAGGTTAGCTCAGCATATCCAAAATCTGTGTATTTTTTTCCATTTTGTCAATTGTATTTTTAAAGGAATTGTTCAATTTTTTTTCTACCTCTCTTATTTGACTCTTAAAATCCTCCTTGAGCTCTTCCAAGAAGGCTTTTTGGGCTTGAGGCCAGTTCATGTTCCCATTTGAGATTTTGGATGTGGTTACATTGACAATGTTGGCCTCTCCTGAATTTGTGTTTTGATGTTTCCTGTCACCAAGATACATCTCTATGGTCACTGTTTTTCTTTGTTGATTTTTGCTAGTGTTGTTTGCCCTTTTTTGGCTTTTAAAGTTGATCTCTGCTTCTGAAAGACAGTGGGGCACTATCCCAGGCTTCTTGTGCTAAGGAGTAGGGGCCTCGTTACCGGTTTTGTGTGCTGGGTTCTCAGGTGCTGGCAGCTGGAGGCTGGTAGATTACCTAGTGCTGAGCTGGAGGTGGTGGTGGTGGCTAGTGTGTATCTGGTGTTGGTGCTTGCCTGCTCCACCACCCTGGGGCTTAGTATCTCCTACTGGTTTGCTGAGGTGGGACCTGCCACTGGCTTTCTGGGATGCCTCCCATCCTGTACTGGTCTCTTTCAGCCACATCAAGAGCATCCTTTCCCTTAATCCTCCTAGTCTCCCAAGCTAAAAGACTGCTAAACCTCATTTTTCTGCTGGCTCCACTATTTCAAGATATTTTCTGGGGCAATATTCTCTGGGTTTTTTAAGGTCAATAAGGGAGGGTGAGAGTGACTTACTGTTTACTCTGCCATCTTGGCTCCCTGAAGTTGAAACAGGTCCATATCTAAGATCTAGGCAGAGAAGCTGGAAGGTAATCCATCTGAAGGATGAAGGCATTAGCTGCTGGGATTGGGGGGGGTGAATGGGTGGTATCCTATAGAAGATGGGATTGAACATTAGGCAAAAGAGTTTGAACTTTATCTAGGAGGCAACAGGGAAGAACTTTGTGCAGAGGAAGGATATACATATATTCAGTAGTATTTGTTTCAACTTTCCTTTGATCTTTGTAAAAATAATTTAGCTGAAAACCCACCTGGTTCTCTGAGAAACAACCATGACTTTATTTTCATAGCTCTCCTTTTATTAGGGAAGTTAGAATTCCCAAAGCATTCAGACAAGCATGCTGATGGGAGTTATAAATCAGGGACTGTATAGTTAAGCCAAACAGCTTGCTTCTTCACTCCATCTTCAGAGTAGAGCCTGGGAGGCGAAGATTTATGGTGTCAAGATCAGAAACCTTCTTGGGCTTCATTTATGGGAGTGCCTAGAACTCATTTTTCACTTCTAGACAGGTAATGGTTGCTTTGTGGAGAGGGATGCTCAGCCAGGCAGCCTAAAGGCAAATGCTTCTCCAGTGTATTACATTTGAATGCTGATCATTGCAGATGTTGGGGGCAGGACCAGTAGTGCTCACCTTCAAGCTTCAGAGACTACAGGGGGGAGAAATTTGCTCATTTCATTGGAGATCTGGGAAAGATGTCAGAAAAGAAAGATAGGTTAGCTCTTGGCTCCATAGCAATGTTCCTTCAGTTAGTCCACTGAGAGGACACAGAGTCAATTTCTCTGATGACCTTGCGGTGTCATATTTTGCTTTCAGGTTGTCTTGGACTCCTCTTTATGGTCCTAGAAAATGGGATGAAAAAAAACCACTGGCTTCTGAGTCAGAGCACTTGGGTTCAAATCCTGACTCTATTCCTTTCTATGCTCACGACTTTATAACCCAGTGGTGTCTGCTTCTGACTCTCCAGAATTCTTTCTCCACCATGCTCTATCAGCCTCCTCAGTCCAGGAGATCCCTTCACTCTTCAGCCTTCTCACAATGGAAGATTCCTCTGCCCTCGAGGCCTCTTCCTCTGATTGTTTTCTTCTGGAACCGCGATTTTAAGAATTGCTCACTCCTTTTTTCTGCCTCAGGCCTCACTAGCTCCTGACTCTCAGGACTTCTATGTCTACCATATCCCCATGTGGGAACCTCTTTCATGCCCTTTTCAGCTTCCTTCTATGTGTTGTTTTCCTCCATTAGAGCAGGGGCTTGCTCTGTTTTTGCTTTTATTTTGTCCCCAGAGCTTTGCAAAGTACATGACACATAGTAAATGCTTAATAAGTGCTTGTTGACTTGGCCTTAATTATCTTGACTGTGTGATCTTGGGCATATCACATAATCTCTTTCAACCTCAGTTTCCTCAGCTCTAAAGCAGTTGGATTATATGACCCTTAAGGTGCCCTCTGGCTCTTGGACCTACAGTCCTTTCTGTGAAATCTTCTACTTTGTGTCTGTGAATTGGGGGTTGGGGTATGGAAATGTGCCACTTGGTTAGGAAAAAAAAAAGAGTAGGGCCTTGGAGATAGCTAAATCTTGTTCCCGATTCTACTTCTTACTTTGTGAATGACAATTGGAAAATCGTTTACTTTTCTAGTTAAGAAAGAAAAATAATACTACCCTTTACTCAGTCTTATTTCTTGGTTTCTTTGCAGGTTTTGATACTATTGGCAACCATCCTTCCCTAAAAATTCCCTCCCCTTCATTTCTCAGGACACCACTCCCTGTTGGTTGCCTTCCTTTTTGTCTGATGGCTTTTACTCATTGGTGGATCACCTTCCCTTTGTTATTCAAACTCTCTTCTGTTTCTTCTTTGCTTCTGTTTCTACAGTCTTGCCTACATGGAGCTCCTGCATTTTGCTTTATTTACTCATAACCTGAAAGGTTATTGTTCTTAAAACAATATTCCCAGTCCTCATTTCGGCCCCAGAATTGCACTTCTTATTCCCAGGAATTTTGGGGACATCTCCACTTGGATTTTTCCAATGGTATCACAAACATATGTGGCAATGGAGCTAATTGTATTCAATAATCCTCTGATTAGTGATATCAAGCAAGGAATAAAATAGGGATGTTGGAGTGCATGAACAGCGTTTGCCTTTGTCATGGAGGATGTCCTAGGAACAAAAGTCCAATTCAAAGTGGAGTTTCCTATAGATAGTGAGATTCTCCAGATGCCCTTGTTTGAAGACTTTGTTGTATTAATTGTATCAAACTTTAAAACGTTAAAGGAACTATAAGAAAATAATAAATAAGATCTTTGGTTATTCAAAATATGAAAAATGTTCAAAACACGGAAACTGGGCATAATGGCTTATACCTGAAACCCCTCCTAATGTGAGAGACTCAGGCTGATGGATCATTTGAACTCTGAAGTTCTGAACTACAGTAGGGCTAAAGTTGGTTGGGTGTCTGCGTTGAGTCTGGCACCAATATGATGGACCCCAGCAAGTGTTTTTTTGGGGAACCAGACTGCTTGAGGAGGAATGAATCAATCCAGATCATCAATAGAATAGGTCAAAGCTTCAGTAACAATCAGCAGTGTTATCAGTAGGAGAACTTTCATTGAGAGAGATGGGAAGATCCAGTCTCCAAAAACAACAATAATCCTCCTTCTCAATACACACGTACACACACACACACACACGCACACACACACACACACACACACACACATCCAGGTTTAAATATTTATACAGAAAAAATACCATGGATAAAAAAATGGTAGAGATGATTTCTGATACACTGTCAGTTATACTGGAAAGATCTTGGTTAATTACAGAGGCTCCAAAGGACTAGAGAATTCACATTGCTCAAATTAGGAAAAAAAAAGGAATACAGTAGAAACCACATAATATGGCACAGACAGCAAGATCAGCACTGATTACTGGAAAACTTCTAGAATGTGTTCTTAGAGGGTTATTTTAAAATATTTTATTTTTAATTTATGGACTAAAACAAGCATTTTGATAACATTTGATAACAATTAAAAGATGATGTATATGAAAATGAAAATATGTTAAGTACAACTTGCTATTCTTCTAAAATATATAATAAAGTTATCATGCAAACTCCTTTTTTTCCTTTTTTCCTTCCTTCCCTACCTTCCCTCCCTCCCTCCTACAGATGGCTACATTAAACACACGCACACACACACACACACACACACACACACACACACAGGTATGTGTAAAATCATTCTGTACATATCTCTTATTAGTTTTTTCTCTGGATACAGCATCTTTTGTCTTACATCCTCTGTAGTTAATTTGAGCATTTATAATAGTGAAAATGCCTTAGTCTCTCAAAGTTGTTAAAACAACTGTTTTAACTGCTACTGTATAAAACATTCTCTTGGTTCTGCTCATTTTGATCTTCATTATTTTGCATGAGTCTATCCATGTTTTTCTGAGATTATTGAGCTCATCATTTCTTTTAGCACAGTAGTATTGAAACAAAGCAGAACTGAAGTAGCTCAAAAGAAATGTCAAATGTGCAAATTTAGAGAAAGCACCACAAATGCTCATATGAACTATTTGTACCTAACCTATGGTAGATTCTTCTAAGATCATATTGGTCTGATCAGCCACAGTTAGACATGTTGTAACTTGACTCTAACAGTGATGTCATTTTGGTCCTCTTCAAGAACAAAGGACAAGAACCAACCAATGAATTTCATCACAATTATATGCCACTTGTTCAGCCATTCCCCAATCGCATCACTGCAATTTCCAGTTCTTTATCACCACAAAGAGAGCTGCTAGAAACATTTTAAAACATATAGATTCTTTTCCTTTTTCCATAATTGTCTTTGGAAATAGACCTAGTGATGTTGCTGGGTTAAAGGGTATAGGGAGTTTAGTAACTCTTTGGGCATAACTCCAGATTGCATTCCAAAATGGTTGGATCAGTTCACAATTCCACCAGTGATGAATTAGTGTCCCAATATTTTTAGTAATACTTAGTGAAAATCTAGAAAAGGAAGTAATGACCACAAATCTCTAGCATCAAGAATAATTGAAAGCAGATTGAGCCTATTTCCTTTAAAAAAAAACAGGATTACTAAACAAGCAGACCAGAGGAGACATTGTTTATCTCATTTAACAAATGAAATTCTATGCTATTCTTGAGGAAAAGGTGGAGATACAAGATAATAGGAAAGTTAGATGGACTGATAATTGGTTAAAAGGACAGATTAAAAGGGTAGAAAGGGTACCTTCCCAACTTTAAAAGAGTCAACAGACATTTATTAAGTGCCTACTACATGACAGGCACTGTGCCAAGCACTGGGAAGTATTCAGTGGAGTGCTTCAGGAAGCTGTGGTTGGCCCTGTAGTATTTAATTTCTTTTATCAGTGATGGGATAAAGACACATTTTGTGCTTATCAAATTGACAACTAATCCAAAAATAGAAAAGATATATAATACACTAAATGAAAGAACAGGAATACAAAGAGATCTTGGTGGGGTAGAACATCAAGAAAGTTCATTATAATGATATTTTAATTGGGGGAAAATTAATTTAAGAAGGGCAAAGTCTTGAATTTGAGTTAAAAAATGAGTGCCACAAGAGAGAGATGAATGGGAACAGCTGAATAGTAGTTTGGTAGAAATAGACCAGGGGTTTTCATGGACAACCAGCTCAACATGACTCACCAGTGTGGTGAAGCAGTGAAAAAAGCAAATTGATCTTGGGTTGCATGGAAAGATGGCTTCCTGAAAAAGGACATGAAAATTTCTAGTAAAATCACATCTAGAATAATGCATTCTGTTTTGGGTGCCATAGTTTTAGAAGGATGTTGATTAGCTAGAGAAGGTTTAGAGAAGGGTATCCAGAATAGAGAAAGTTCTTTTTTGTTTGTTTGTTTAAATTTTTATTTTTATTTTTATGTAGGGAAAAATCAAACATACATTTAACCTAATTTGGTTGCAAGTTCCTTAGCTTTTGTCTTTTCCAGCTTGGCAATATGAGCCAGGCCTCCCTTATCTTCAGGATTAACCTATGTGAAGGCAATGCTTGTGCAGGTCTTTCTGTGAACTAAGCGACCCAGTCTGGCTTTACCTTTGATAATACAGTAAGGAACCCACGTTTTTCAGCACAAAGCAGGTAGGAAGACCACTAGCTCAATGGGGTCCACGTCATGTGCAATCACTACCAACTGTGTTTTCTTGTTTTCTGCCAGGACATCTCCTTTGCCTGCAGCCTTTTGTTCAGCCCAAGCCAGAAGCCTTTGCTTCTTATCTTGCTTTGTCTCGGGTCTATACTTATGAGCCAGTTTCAGCAGTTGAGTAGCTGTCTGATGATCCAAAGCCTGGGTGAACTGGTTAATTGCTGGTGGAACTTTCAAATGCTTATAAAGGATAGACTTTGACACTGCAGACTGATGTGCCGAGGCCATTTGACAAATCAAGTAAGGTCCCTTTTAGGCGGGATGTCCTGACCAATGCCAAAGTTCTTGGGCCACTTTGCAAACAAAGGATTGACCACTTTCTTGGCCTCCTGCTTCTTTACTACAGGAGGGACCGGACCCACCTTCTTCCCCTTGGCCTTCTTCCCTTTTGGCATCTTGGCTGGCTGAATGAGAAAGGAAGAGAGGAGACTTCAAAAGTTCTTGGATCTTTGAAAGCACCCCAGGCCCTGAATTTTCCCATACATTTCAGCAGACCAGATCACTGGCACCACTGTCCAAGGTAACTGGTCCACCCCAGCCCACCTAGATTACTTAATTTACTTGACATTCTTTTCACTGTCTTCTTTTCCCACTCCAGAATACTTAATAATCCTTTCACTATTGCACCTGACCCACCCCAGAATACTTTATTCCTTTCACTGCTGTATCTGGCCCACCCCAGACTACTTACCACTCCTTAACCCCATCCATTTATTTTCACTGTACTTTTTGTATACAAGTATTAATCTTACCGGCATCAAGTTGCAGATTCATTAGGAATCTAGCTGATTCTATTTGTGTTATAATAAACCTTGCTACTTTGACTGAAAGAAGGCTTGAGTGCTTGAATTCTTTCTAGCAGACTTGCCCTGTACCCTTACATTTCAGGGTTCCCAGTACCCCAAACTGCACCATATGTTTCATGAGTATTTAAAAGGGGAACTGAGAATATTCATTCCAGAGAAGAGATGATAAGGAAGGGATTTGATGGTCATAGTCAAATATGTGAAGTACTATCACATGGAGGAATAAGGAGACATGATCTGCTTAGTCCCAAAAGATTGAACTATTAATGGGAGAAAGTCGTAAAAAGACAAATGCAGGATTCATGTAAGGGGAAACAAGGATGGACCACCTTGAAAGGCAATAAGCTTCCCAGTACTGGAGGTCTTCAAGCAGAGTCTGGAAAACTATTAGTCAAGTGTTATATAGTATGGCTTTTTTTTTCAGATACCGTTTGGACTAGATGGCTGGTTAATTCTTTCCCTTGTCTAATATTCTCTGATTCTATGAAATTAATGAACAAAGCTTAAATTTCATTAATCTTTCTCCTTTCCCATGAATCTATGTTTTCCAGTTCACTTAATGTTTCAATGGCCTAAGCAATTTATATGTAGAATTTGCCATCAGAAGAGATGAGTGGGCACAGTTGAATAGTAGTTTGGTAAAAATACACCAGGGGTTTTCATGATCAACCAGCTCAATATGACTCATCAGTGTGGTGAAGCAGTGAAAAAAGTGAATTGATCTTGGGTTGCACAGAAAGATGGCTTCCTGAATAAGGACATGAAAATTTATAGTAAAATCACATCTAGAATAATGCATTCTGGTTTGGGTGCCATGGTTTTAGAAGGATGTTGATTAGCTAGAGAAGGTTTAGAGAAGGGTTACCTTAGGAGCTTACACTGGGCACAGTCCTCTCTAGACTAATTATTTTGCTACACATTCTCCCTCCTAGAACAGGAATCAAAGAACCACTGAATCTTAGAGCCGCAGAATATATCTAGTACAACTTATTTCTTGATAATAATACCATAGAGGTCATCCTTTAAACATGGATTATTGGCCACTATTTGAAGACCTACAGAGAGAAGGAACTCCAAGCCAGCTAATATGACTTGAGGAAAGTTCTCTTTAAGCTTAAGATTGTTTTTCTTCCTTTTTAAGCTTCCATAGAACTTTAAGCTTCCAGAACTCCTTGTTCTGCCATCAAGAGACAAGCAGAAATATTCTAATAAAAAGCAAAGAGAAGATATATTAGAACTCTTCTGTTTGTCTCCTGACTCAATTTTCCCAGTATGACATTTCTTGTTGGATGAAAAATATCCCACTTAGGTGACTTGAAGTCTGGCTCAATTAAATTGGCTATCTGTATAACTTTTGCCTGGAATCGACATGAAATGAGGAAAGCATTATTCCCTTACTGTGTAACTATGACCCTGATTCTCCTTTTGTGGAAAATTTCTATAATCATGTTAGGTGCCTAGTATAAACATAACTAAGTAGATCATTTAGGTTAACATGAACTACATCTGAGTTACTATAGTGAATTACAAGCATAAAATTTGAGCTTTTTGTTCTGGAATTTTAGTCCTTTCTATATTTCAAACAACAAATATTTAGCCTTCCTGCCTGTCTGTTACTATGTATATATTTCTATGTAAGTTAACAACCTTTAATTGCTCACAATGGTATGGGGATAATTAGGCAAATGATGCAAAGACTTGTGAAACCAGAATATAATTCTTTGAGGTTAATATCATAAATGTCCCAATTCTGTTAATGAAAAGAATAGAAGCACAATTAGTTAGTTATCTCAAGAGAAAAATGGCTTGTGGTCTATCTTATAAATGTCAGATACACTTTTATTTTATTCATCTGAACATGACTAGAAGTTGAAAATGTTTTATTAAAAATGACTTGATATGTACTCTTGAAATTGATCACTCAATGTATTTACATATACCATCCTGGAACTTTTCGTTATAGTTAATCTTTTCGTAATAGTTAAACTTTTAAATGAATCATTTTTGTTTTAGAGCTCATCTTTTTATAAAACAGTGTTATGTTATTAATTCCTTAGCAGAATCTTATCCTTCTAATGGGGGAATGAATGATGCCAAGTATAAAAATCAGGTTCTAATTTTTGGTTTGTATCTGAGTTTCTTGGATATATCAACATGACAATTGGCCAACCTAAAATTATAAATTCTCTGGTCAAAAAGGTTCCAAATTTGATTTTTCTAGTAATGGAGACATAAAGTTTGAGCTGACTTTCACTATCTGACCTGGTTTTTGGCAAAGTAAATTTAAAATCGTGTTAAGATCTGAAGTGACCTGAACCAGAGATGCCAGTCAGCTGGAAACTGCTCTGAGATCACACCCAAACCAAAGGGTTGAATCAGGTGTTTCCAGAAAGCCAAGTGGCTATATAAGATGAGACTTCTACAAAAGGAAAATTTTATTTTTTCATTTCTTTACTGTTTGCTTTTCTTTTTGCATCTTTTATCTATAAGGTCTACTCATCAAAAGTTATTGTCCCTTTTGATTTTGTCAAAGCACTAGTTGACCTTTCCCTTTTCCCCTCACATTTCTTTCCCTTATAAGCCCCATAGTTAGAAACCCTTGATGAAGTGTTTTTTATATAGTGATTCATTGAGGAGACAGCATCTCTCAATAGAATCAAATAGGAGAATGAGAGAAATTATTGTTAATAAACAATTATGGAGGAGATGCAGTCTTCTTCCCTGTCCTTTCAAAGCCCAGCCTTTTGACATTACTGATCTCTGCCAAAAATTTACCCCACCTAGACCATCTTATCTCGGTGAATTCCTGACTAAG
This sequence comes from Trichosurus vulpecula, assembly GCF_011100635.1. NCBI lineage: Eukaryota > Metazoa > Chordata > Mammalia > Diprotodontia > Phalangeridae > Trichosurus > Trichosurus vulpecula. The sequence goes on along the minus strand of NC_050575.1, from coordinate 426,980,448 downwards.
GTTTGGGAGGGGTTAAATTCTTTGATTGTCCTGAAGACTGGGGGCAATTTAGAAGCAAATGACATAAATCAAAGTTATCCCCTCCCCAAGCCCTGCACCAGAATAGGTCCACCTGCCATCATGATATTCATTCTTTCATAAATTGCTAACCAATTAGAGTTTATTGCCACCCTTAGTAACACCCACTCTTCCAAAGGCATATAAACTGTCAACTCACCACCATAAAACCCTTTGGCATTACATTCACTGACCTCTTTTATTAATAAAATGCTAACATTATTTTTTCATGTTAACATATAGTTTTCTTTATTTTTAAAATATTCTGGGGGCAGCTAGGTGGCGCAGTGAGTAGAGCACCAGCCCTGGAATCAGGAGGACCTGAGTTCAAATCTGGACTCAGACACTTGACACACTTACTAGATGTGTGACCTTGGGCAAGTCACTTGACCCCAATTGCCCTGCCTCCCCCCCCTCCAAAAAAACCAAACAAAAAAAACCCATAAAAATAAAAAAATTATGAATTTATTTTTTATTTTTAGTTTACAACACTCAGTTCCACAAGTTTTTAAGTTCCAAATTTTCTCTCCCTCCCTCTCCTCCCTCCTTCCCTCCAAGACAGCATGTAATCCAACATAGGTTCTACATATATCTTCACATTGAACTTATTTACATAATAGTCCAGTTGTAAAGAAGAATTATAACCAATGAAATGAATGATGAGAAAGAAGAAATGAAACCAAAAAAGAAGGGAAAAAAAAAAGAGAGAGCAAATAGTTTGCCTCAATCTGCATTTGGACTCCATAATTGTATCTCTGAATGTGCATAGCTTTTTCCATCATGAATCTTTTGGAGCTCTCTTTGAACCTTGCATTGATGAGAGGAGCCAAGTCTATCAAAGTTAGTCCTTACCTTACAGATAACTGTGTGTCTGTAGTCATGTATAATGTTCTCCTGGTTCTGCTCCCCTCACTCAGTGTCAGTTCATATAAACCTTTCTAGGTTATAATGAAGTCCATCTGCTCCTCATGTCTTATAACAGAAAAATTTTCCATTACATTCATATACTACAATTTGTTTAGCCATTCCCCAATTGATGGGCATCTTCTTGATTTCCAATTCTTTGCCACGACAAAAAGAGCTGCTATAAATATTTTTGTACATACTTGTCCATTTCCCACTTGTGAGATCTTTTTGGGATATAGACCTAAAAGTGGTATAACTGGGTCAAAGAGTATGCGCATTTTTATAGCCCTTTCAGCATAGTTCCAAATTGCTCTCCAGAATGGCTGGATCACTTCTCGACTTCACCAATAATGTAGCAATGTCCCAATTTTCCCACATTCTCTCCAACATTTATCATTTTCCTGTTTTGTCATGTTAGCCAATCTGACAGGAGAGATGTCGTACCTAAGAGTTGTTTTCATTTGCATTTCTCTAATCAATAGTGATTTAGAATATTTTTTCATATGACTATAGATATCTTTAATTTCTTCCTCTGAAAGCTGCCTGTTCATATCTTTTGACCATTTTCAATTGGGGAATGATTTGTATTCCTATAAATTTGGTTCAGTTCCCCATATATTTTAGATATGAGGCCTTTATTAGAGACACTGGTTGTAAAGATTCTTTCCCAATTTTCTGCTTCCCTCCTAATCTTTTTTGCATTGGCTTTTTTTATACAAAAAACATTTTAATTTAACATAATCAAAATTATCCATTTTGCATGTTGTAATGCTCTCTATCTCTTACTGGGCCATGAATTCTTCTCTTTCCTATAAATCTGAGAGGTAAACTATTCCTTTCTCTCCCAAATTTCTTATAGTATCAGCCTTTATTCCTAAATCATAAACCCATCTTGACTTCATTGTGGTATGCGGTGTAAGATATTGGTTTATGCCCAGTTTCTGCCATACTATTTTCCAGTTTTCCCAGCAGTTTTTATGAAATAGTGAATTCTTAACCCAGAAGCTAGATTGTTTGGGTTTATCAAAGAGTAGTTTGCTATAGTCATTGACTACTGTGTCTTGTGTACCTAACCTAGTCCATTGATATACCACCCTGTTTCTTAGCCAGTACCAACTAGTTTTGATGACTTTTGCTTTATAGTACAGTTTAATATGTGGTTAGGCTAGACCACCTTCCCTAGCATTTCTTTTTATTAATTCCCTTGATATTCTGGACCTTTTGTTCTTCCAGATGAATTTTGTTATTATTTTACCAGGCTCTGAAAAATAATTTTTTGGTAGTTCGATTGGTATGACACTGAATAAGCAAATTAATTTAGGTAAAATTGTCATTTTTATTATATTAGCTCAGCCTAACCATAAGCAATTGATGTTTTTCCATTTATTTAGATCTGACTTCATTTATGTGAAAAGTGTTTTGTAATTGTGTTCATATAGGTCCTGGGTTTAACGCTATCATTATTAATAAAATGAATAATTACACAGAAATTACGTCTCTCTAACTTTTTAAACATCACACCATCAAATGCTTGAATATAGATAATTCCTTTCCCTCCACCTTCACATGCTCAAATGAAGTAAGTCATGTTTGTGAGTTAGGGAGGTTTCTACCCCAAGAATGTGAAAAACTCCACCAATGGAATAGGCAGATGAGGTCAGTTTTTTCCAATATCCATGAAGGTGGCTGAAGCAGGTGCTATGGAGCACTTAGAGTTTGGTTAGATATCAAACATGCCAAGCTCATCCACTGCATCCCAGGCTATCTCTTGTCATCTTGACTTTTGTCTTGCCACTGGACTTTGATGACTCTGGAAGAAAGGGTAAGGTTGATGACTTTGTGCAACTCTGTCTCACTTAAATCAAATTCATGTGCAAATTAAGACATCACCTGTGATGTCATAGATCCTAGTAGAAAACGAAGGATGAACAACAATAGGCAATCTGTCCCCTTCCACCAGTCTTTTCTCTTCATAGGCTAAACATTCTTAGTTTCTTCAAATGATCCACATTTGTGTGTTAGTAAGCAAAATGGACTCCTTAGCACTTAGTTCAACCAAGTGCCCTGGAAGAGTTTGGCTTTTGTTTGCTTTGAGTAATTCAGTGTATTTCATTGAGTCTTACTAAGTGCTAAGACCCAGGCCCAAACCCCTATTAGGTGTAAAACCTATATGGGTGTGGATTGGCAACTAAGGTGGGGCTATCTCCAGGGAGAGCCTAGTTTACATGTCTGGGACAGCAGAGGCTTTTAGATCACATGGGTTTAAGTTGCCTGTTTGTGAGGATTCTAGGTCATGTGGGTGAGTCGCATGTGTGACTCACCCCTGACCTGAAAAGATATAAAACCAGGGGTTGGATGTCTCTTCTTTGGAGCTCTCATCCACAGCTGGTGGTGCGTGTGACTCTGGGCTAACCTTTGTTCTGAGCTCCCGGGCTGAACCTAGATGTTGGTAACTATGAATCTGTATTTGGTCTGTCTGTTGATGTTTGTAATTTGTTTGTAATTTGATCTGAAGTTCAGTGTGCTGGTCTCTTCCCCTGAACTAAGTGAATGATATTGTATGCTGAATTAAAGTAAGCTTGTCAACCCCTTCACCTTGCTTTCCTTAGTTAAGCAGATCAAAAGAACCTGTGCTGTTGGCAGCTTTCTGGGTGCTGGCTGTGGGTGGATCTTACACCCCCACAACAGCTGCTAGCTGGATTGTTGAAACAATATGGCATGGATCTGAGCAGCTTTGTCATTTTGATTGGGCCCCTTCTGGATGCTTTCAAGCTTATTGATGTCCTTCCTGAAACGTGTTGCTGTCAAATGAATTTTATACAGTCAGGAAAAAGGAATGATGATGCTGATGCTGATAGTAAAGAAGATTTTGTCAAAGAAACATTTAATGTCAAATGTGATGAATATTTAGAAAGCTTTAAAGTATGCAAAATGCTTAACATAGAATATATATTACAGATGTTATTATCCCATTTTTCCTAATGAGGACATTGAGGCTTAAGGATGATAGTAACTTGACTTTGACCATATTTACATAAATACTCTAGTTGGTTGGGTTTAGTATGAAAAAAGAAGGGAAAACAAACAGGTATGGGCATGTTTAAGGGGGAAACCAAGCAACTCTATAAACTAAGGGGTTACATAAGCTTATGTGGCATTTCAGTTAGTTAATTACAGACTCCTTTTACTATTTGAAATTCTGCTGCCCATTCCAAAGGGATCTGGCATTCTTTTCTTTGTCCTGTGATGTTGCTACAAACAATTCAAGTGGGTCAGGATTTACCCTGGAAGTCATTTCACTTTAGAAATATGCATTCACTGCTTGGAATTGAATATTTCAATTAAAAAAAAATCTCTGGTAACTGTTGGTCATCGATTTCTATGTAGTTTTACAAGTTCCTTTCAAGGTGTTGGCCATCTCATGTATCAGGCAGAAAAAATGCTCTCTGACATGGAATCACCTAGGAAAGGTAGGGTTTTTCCTACTTTTTTGAAGAAGTAAGCAATTATGGGTTTGGAACACTGCATATATGATCAGATGTTCTCTATACATGTTGATTAAGTTTTTTAAACTTTCTGTTTTTCTCTTTATCATTAAGAATGGAACCCTGAAAAGGAGGACAGGAAACTATTCTGAAATATGGGTAATATCATTAAGGAAAGTTATCAACAAAATTATTATTTTTAAACAGGAAGGGCAGTAAGTAATGACAGCCACAGAAACTTAGAATCTCTGACAGTTTCCAGAAGTAAATGAAGTCATGGAAGCTGCTACTCTAGTTTAGTAAGTGAATCTGGTCCTCCTTCAATTATCTTATATTTTGTTACATTGTCATGTTGAATTGAAACCAATAAAAATCACCCAAAGAGCAGTGGAGATGCACGTGATAGACACCAGCATGAGGCACGACATTACAATCAAGCAAGGCATTGTAAAGGACTATTATAAAGAGGGCATCAGAGATATGTGTGTTTGAATCTGACAATGGGCTAGTCATGCAAAGAAGGTGAGGGTTGTCCAATGGACAGCCATGTGGTCCATTGGTATTTTTACTGTGTCAAGTGAATTCAAGAAAGATCTATTGAATGTTGCCTGGACGTTGTGTAGCAAATGCATAGGAAGACCTAGATAAGACTTCTATAGGATGGGCAAGGATGGGTAAATCCTGCTACTCAGCAAGCAATGTATTAGTAGCTGTAGAGGCAAAGGTAAAATTGAGATTCCATGACCTCAAGAAGACCCCAGTGAGTCAAATGATGGCTGATGAATTGTTTAAGGGAATACCCACATCAAAATTAGAGGTCCAGTGGAGAAGAAGAATAAATATATCCTCACAGTCGAAGGTAAACTTCTTGGAGGCAGGTATTTATTTTTGTACACCCAGTATTTAGTGTAATAAACATATCTGAAGAGGCCCTAAGGACCACCTCTATTTCTCCTTCTGCTGCATCTCTGCCCTCATTTCACTTTCTCCTTTGGCTTTCTTCTTTTGTTTAGTGACCCTGGATCTCCCTTGCTTTCCAATTCAGCTTTGCAAGTCTTCGGTGGCACTGTCATTTTTCTCTATGCTTCCTGTCAGTCTTCTTTCTTGCAAGCAATGTTTATCTCTTCTAAAACTCCTGAGCATGAGTCAGTCCCCTTCTGGATCCAAGATGGTAATATTCCAAATCATCAAGAGGTAGCTAGGGTTAGCTAGGTGACATAATTGATCTAGTGCTGAGCCGGGAGTCAGGAATACCTGAGTTCAGATCTGACCTCAGACTAGTCACACTAGCTGTGTGACCCTGGGCAAGCCATTTAACCTTGTCTGCTTTATTTCCTTATCTATAAAACAAGCAGGAAAAGAAAATGGCAAACCACTATGGTATCGCTGCCAAGAAAACCCCAAAAGGGGTCAGGAAGAGTTGAACATGATGAAAACAACTAAACAGCAGCAACAAAAATCACTGTCGGGTCTTTCTATCCTTGTGATCTCACAAATCCCAGAATTCTGGGAAGTTCTCGATTTCCTATTTTACTAGCAAAGTGTTGGGCATATCAGGGGTCTTTAGTAATTTTTTGATGACCTGAAAACAACAAAGAAATTCTGTTCCATGAAAGGACACAGGAAAAAGAAAAAGAAGAAATGGAATAGCTGCCTGTTCATTTGGACTGAGAACCTTTCAGAAGATGGATTAAATCACAGAGCACTTCCTTTATTCCTATGTGGCATAATTTCTTTTTTTTTTTTTGTTCCACAGCCTGTTTGGGGTGACTGGGGTTTAGTCCCACACAGGTCCTAGGTCTTCAAATTAAATCTTTCATGGTGAGCTTTGTCCTGAAGTGTCCAAGTCTTTGGAAAGTTGGGATGCTTCTTTTGGTTCCCACAAGGGGTAGGGTATCTTGAAATTTCAGTGATTGCATTGGGGTTTTATCATCATCAATAATTCAGCAATGAAACCTCCCTTCTGGAAACAACTTCAAATTGGCATGAATGCTTGACCAACCTTTGTAATGATCCCATGACTGTTAGCCAGTGAGCTCCCCGATCCTTACCTGAAGTTAAGGAGTTGTGCTCTTGGGAGCATTTTCTAATGTTCCTGCAAGCATGATGGCTCTTTATCAACTTGGAAGGAAATTTTCCGAGGAGTCCCCAGGGATGTGATCTCAGTCCTGCTCTGTTTAGTATTTTTATTCGTGACTTAGGTAAGGGCAGAAATGGCATGATTATTACATTTGCAGATAATGAGAAGCAGGGAAGTCAGTCAGTCATTCAACAAGCCCTTACCACATGCTAGACACTAGGCTAAGCAATGGGCATACAAATGGAAGAAGAATGAAATACGAGATAAATACTCACTGGGTGACAAAATTGTCATCCAAAGAGATCTGTACAATCTAGAATGTTGAGTTGAATAAAACAAAATGACATTAAATAGGGATAAATATAAAATCTTCATTATCAGGGTGGTATAGTAGAGAAAAACTGCCCTTGAAGTCAGGCAGACCTGGATTCAGGTCCTGCCTCTCACAGATAATAGTCATGTGACTTAGGAATTCATTTCCTTTTACCAGTCCCAGGGATCTAAGATGTTTAAGTTACACCTAAATTGCTTATCTGCATTGGTGGAAGCACTTTCATGCTAAAAGTTCATCGTATCATTGTAGGTCATATTAAGAGAGGAAATGTGACCATGACCATGGAGGAGATTGTACACTGCATCATGATGGTCAGCCAGCTTCAGGAGCACTGTGTTCAGTTCCCAGACTCACAGTTTAGGAAGGGCAAGATAGAGGACATGCAAGGGAAAGTAACTAAGACAATGAAAGGCCTTGAGATTATGATATGCAAGGAACTATAAGAAAGAACTGAGGATGCTTAGCCTAGAGAAGAGAAGGGGATATTATTAACACTTCCATGTGAATTTGGAGGAATGTCCAAGGTGACACCAAGCCAATACTTAATTACCCTGAGTGCACAGTCCTGAATCCACCTAATTGTCTATAATCAAAATAAATTTTTGCATCTTTACTACACAAATAGCTTGAGAGATTTTGTTAAGCACCTAGATGTCTCAGTGTGGTGGTGCATGCCTATAATCCCAATTCATGGGAAGCTGAGTCTGGTGGATCTCTTGAGCTCTGGAGTTCTGAGCTGCAGTGGGATATAGGGATAATGTGCTTGTACTAAATCTGGGAATAGGGGATCATCATGTTGTTAAAGGAAGGGTGAACCAGCCTAAGTTGGAAAAAGAGAAGAAAGCTCCTATGACAATCAGTGGTGGCATCAATAACATGAGTATCTCCTGTGTATTTATATATGAATTATATAAGATAATACGAGGAGAGAGGGAGCACACACCCTTGGGGATCAGGGAAGACACAATCAAGAGGGTGTCATTGGAGTAGGACTTCAACAGGTGATAAAGGGGAAAATGTGCATTAGCTTAAGGCAACCATTCAAGGAAGGACATGGAGGGGGAAATTATAGGGTATAGTTGAGAGACAGAGACTCTGGTTGACTCTGTGCCCTCATAGGTGTCCCACTAAGTCAATATAATTTCTATTTCAGTCATGATTTCATTAAATAGTCAGCAAGCAGGCTGCTAATAGATGGTTTTGAATGTTAACAAAGTATTACCTTACTTAGAACTGGATAATATTCTACTTCCATTGGAGACATGAAAATAAGGGAGTGAAGGCTAATCACAAGTAAAGAAGGTAGAAAATCCTGAGTTACCTACTTGCCCTTAAGCCATATTTGAACATCCTTTCACCCCTACTCACAAATCAGAGACATCCATGGCCACTCCCATATCTATTTCCAAACCCTTAAGCCCAGGCTTTTCTTCACATTTACCATTGAGGCTGCTTGAAGCAACTTAGCTGTTTGACAGAGGGATCATAGAATTATAGATTGAGAGATGAGAGGAAATTTTGAATGTAAATTCAAAGAGAATTTCAAAGATGGAAAGGGGCCTTAGAGCATAAAGCATAGACTGTTAGATTTGAGAGGAGCATTAGAACATAATAATACAGAAGCTTAAGCTGGAGTGGGGTTTTAGAACTTAGAACGTCAAGTTGGAGAGGGATGTTAGGATATAGAATTTAAAAGCTGGGAGGAGACTTATAAAGTAGAATATAGAAAGTAAGAGTTACAGGGAACCTTAGGACGTAGCATATCAGAGATGGCATCAACATAGAACACAGAATGATAGAACTGGAAAGGGTCCTTAGAACACAATACATAGAAGGTTAGAGCTAGAAGGGACTTAGAACGTGGAATATTATATATTGGTGTGATCTTGCAATATAGAAAGCCAGATCTAGAAGGGACCTAAGAATATAGAACTTTAGAGATGGGAATGATCTTAGAATATAGAACATAGAATGTTAGAGATATGAGGGAACTTGGAACAGAGAATACAGAATAGTAAAATTGAGAAGGGCTATAGAACATTGGATGTCAGTACTGGAGTTACTTTAAAATATAGAATAGTAAAATCTTGAACATTTTTGTTGAGTGACCTTAGAGATATTATAAGTAAATTCTCTGGTTTGATAGGGAAACTGAGGGTATGAGAGAAGAAATAACTAAATTAAATGACTTGTCTGTAATCATTCAGGCAATGAAAGAGCCCAGTTTCGAAACTAGGCTTATGACTTCAAATGTCACACGATTTGGAATAGAACAGGAACGCCATCACCTCACTCTCCCCAGGAGCATATATCTCTTTTGCTTTTCTATACTCAAATATTGGAAGCCTCAGTTAGGCCAAACAATATCATCACCTCCACAAGTATGAAAAAAAAAGATTGAAATGGGTCTATCTCCAATTTGGTGTTATTGCTGCCAGTGACATATTGAAAGCAATCATTAACTGCAGATGATAGATAAACTGAATAGCCCAGGAAGCCTGCCAGGACATCTCCAAGGCGGGACTGACAAATTGCCAAAGGCAGTGTTGGGTAGGGTGACATCCTGTTATTAAAACAGCAATTTGACTAAAAAGCATTGACTGCAGATCTTGGCTTAATATCTAGCTCATCAAGGGAATACAGAGCTTGTGTGTACCGTACCTGAGGACCTATTTAGGTTTCTGGAATTTATGGATGTCATTACCCTTCTAAATGTACCCCCTTTGCTCTGATGCCTGGACAATGGGGATAATAGGGTTCCTACCCAGATGGAAGATAGCTTATAATAAGAATACATATTTCTAGACATCATATATATTGCTAATATATATATGTGTGTATATATGTATATGCATATATACGTATACACACGTATATACATACATACACACGTATTTATAATTTATTTAAGTATTTGCAAAATTCTGATTTTTGACTGCTTAGAGGAAAGGTCAAAATTGATAATAAATTTGGATAATTGAGTGGGAAACTCCCAGAGATGCTTTATTGCTACAATCCGTGGAACATCACCACCTCAAAATAATAAAACTTGAAGGTGCTCTGCAAACAATGGGAAAAACACATGGAGGGTCTAAGTAAGCAATAGCATATCACCAATAATGACTTGTACTCAAGAAGTGGAATGAAGCATCCAGAAGGGCATAGATAACTGGGGAGGGAGCAGGGCTGGAGATGCTAATTCAATTAAAATTTACCAACAAGCATTTACTGAGCATCTACTTTATGCCAGACGCTATGCAAAACACTGGAGACACAAGAGTGTTCCTGAATATGGCAAGTCTATATAGTGCTCAGTGGATACAACATGTGTATACCTGAAGAATTACATTGTTATTTTTTTTTTGATCTGGACCCACACAGTCATTGTTATAGGGATCTACAGGTAAGGAACACCCTCTACCCATCTATATTGGCAATTGTGCTTTAGAGCTAGGATCTAAATCCAAGTCCATCAATCATCCAAGTTATCTGTTCATATTATCCTTCACCCTATATTTGAACTATCTTATGTGATCCTCATTACAGCCCCATGGGATAAATTGAGATAATTAATTCCAGTTTTACAAATAAGTGAACTGAGGTTCAGAAAGATTAATGGGTTTTCTGAAGGTCACTGGACAAGGGTTAGAAGAGGGTTTTGAACCCAAATCATACTGGCTCCAAGTCCAGTTTTCTATTCACTATGCTATGTTACTGTCAACAATTAGATCTCACCATCTCCTACTTATGGCTAAGGTCTCTTCAATTAACGTGTTGCATTTCCCTAGTAAACTATGCTTTTGCCTCTTCCCCCCAAAGCAGAATGTACCTGTCCTTCAAGATACACTGTCAATTGCTTTATACAAACAATGTTTTGAAAAAAAAGGACAATGAAAACAAGGTCAGATGAAACTGAGGACAAATAGAAAAGCTTGTCATCAATAAATCATTACTACTTAGGCTTTTCTCAAAGTCCAGAGCTTAGGCTGGATAATCTGAGAGGAAGATGGAACTCACCTTTTCCCTGATCTCAGCAAAGTGGAAGGTGAAGTAGGAGTCCACATGATGGGAAAACATGCTGAAAAAGCTCCTTAGATTTTTACCTACAGAATTCTGGAAATAGTCAAAATCGAAAGTGTCCTGCTTAATTATGTAGCTCTATTACCCAGACTTCCCAAACGGCAATAAATTGAACCTAAAATTATCCAGAAAGCTAGGCAATCAATAAAAGAACAGCCATTTTCAAATGTGAATTCCCCAGCAACAAGATCAGTTAATATTGACTTTTGTTTTATGCAGAACAAAACAAAACAAACAAACCCCTTCCCCCCACCCACAAAAATGAAAATAATGACCTAAGACTTTTTCTTTTGGTGGTAGACAATTGATACTCCCAAAGTATCAGCCTGACCATGCCACACTACTTCTCAATATTCTTCAGTTGCTCCCATTTTTTCTAGCAGAAAATATAGACTGCCTTCTCTAGCATTTAAATTTCACCACCATTCCAGACTGATTCCAAATTATTCCCCATTGAGCACTCTTGTAATCCATGGCTGTCTTGCACAACATTCATGCCCCCTTAGCATGGGCTGCCCATCATGTCTGGAATGCTTGCCTTCCTCACCTCCATGTCTAAGGACCCGCAGCCCCATTCAAGTCAACATTCCAGCGTAACCTCTTATATGGCCCTCTTTTCACCGCAAAGTCTCCTTGCTGGATCTCGCCATTCCTTTGCATACATGTTGTATGTATTGTGTATATTTTGCTTCATCTCATCAGAATATAAACTCTTTGAGGAAAGACAGTGTTTTGTTTTTGTCTTTTTATCCCATCATATAGTATGGGAAATATCGTTGTCTGTGTTGCCTCACCCGTTAGACCATGAACTCCTCAAGGGCAAGTATTTTTTTTGCCTTTCTTTGTAGCTCTAGAGCTTAGTACAATGCCTGGAACACAGTAAGCACAAACAAATGTTCATTGACTGATTGACTGACATGACATCTGCCACATTGAAGTAGCTAGGTGTTGCAGTGAATATAGTGCTAGACTTGGCATTGGGAAAATAGGAGTTCAAATCCTGCCTGCAGACATCAAGTAGCTCTCTGACCCTTTGCAAGTCACTTAACTTCCTTCTGCCTCTGTTTCTTCATTTCCAAAATGCCAATAATAATAGCACCTAATTTCTTGGGTTGTTTGGAAGGCGACATGAAATGATATTTATAAAGAGCTTTGTAAACCTTCAAATGGTATAGTTCAGTTATGTCCAACTTTTCACACTCCTATTTGGGGTTTTCTTTGCAAAAATATTAGAGTAATTTGTCCTTTCCTTCTCCTGCTCATATTATAATTGGGGAACCTGATGCAAAAGGGGTTAAGGTGCCCAAGGTCACCTAGCTAGTGTTTGAGGATAAATTTGAACTGTTTGCTGTGCTACCTAGCTGCCTGTGCAAACATCAACTTAAAGTCTAGGTTGGGATGGTATAAGATATAGCACTAGTTAGAAGTGCTGCTGGAATTTGACTGTTGGAGAATAATTCAATAAAGAGGTTGGTGCTAGATCAAGATGCAAGATATAGGAGTAGGAGGAGTAGAATTTTGGGATGACTCAAATTCTCTTTCTTAGCCTTTCTTTTTTTAACATCACCTCGACTTTTCCGTGCATCCCTCACCCTCCAAATTTCAGCCTTTTATGGCAATTGCTCACATTCTGCAATCTTGCCCTGCCCTGATGTGATGATAGGGTGCCTTGGGCTGAACGTTCCATGTCCCCTCTTGACTTAGTTGTGCCTCAAAGAGTGAAATCCCTCTTGGGGATTTCCAGGCTTTCTGCGTCGCTAACCCCATCTTGTTTCTCCCTCACATTTTGTGATCGATCTCCTGGGTAATGACCTGACCTTGAACTGGAAGCAGCTATGGAAAAAGTGATGGCTTTGGATCAGTGGGCCTGAGTTTAAATCAGTTAAACTCCATTCAGATTCAATGTCAAGTGCTTGCTACATGCCAACCACTCTGCTGGCCAATGACAATACAAAGACTAAAATAAAACTGTCCCAATGACCCAAAAGTTACATTCGAGTGGGGAGGGAGAGGAGAAAGGGCAACATAAGCATGCACACATGAATACAAAGAAGTCAAGATAGTATAAAAATAAATTATTAAAATTTATAAAAGGGAATTTCAGGGTACAGAGAAGGTGCTAAGAAAGAGAGAGGTCAGCAAAGGCCTGTGGGAGGAATTGACCTTTGATCCAAATGATCAACAGAGACAAGGGTTTGAAGAGATCATGGTATGGAGGGAAAGCATTCCAGGCTTGGGAGGCCCAGCCTGGGCAAGAGTAAGGAGGTGGGAGACACCATGTCCCATAGAGCCAATGGCCAGAGGGCCAGTTTGTCTGGAATATAGACTATATGAAAAGAAACAGAATGGAGTAAGCAGCAAAAGAGTTTTTGGAGCCATATTGCGAAGGACTTTAAATGTCAGAGGGAAGAGGGCATGTTTAATCATAGAGACAATCTTTTATCTGTTACCCTGTTAATTGAGCAAGTCATTTCACTTTCACAGACCTTGGGGTCTATCTCTGTAAAATAATAAAAAAAATAGTTGAACCTGAAAATTTCTAAGTCTCAATATTGCTGCACATCTAGGTAGGGCAATGGATAAACTACAGCTTGGAAAACCTGAGTTCTGAATCCGCCTCTAAAACTTACTAGCTGTCTGACCTCAGACAAATCACTTACCTTCTCTTAGTCTGTTTCCTCCTCTGTGAAATGGACATGATGACATCAGCTACCTCCCAGAGTGGTTATGAAGAGCACATGAGATGATATATGTGAAGTGCGCTGTCTGATTGCTGTTATTAATTCTATGGTCCTTTTGGCCGGTAGTCCCTGGAAATGCTCTTGTCACATCTCACATGGAAGGAAAATATTATCAAAGAACTGAAGGCCTTAGAGCTTTCTCATTCAGGGTGTGTGTGTGTGTGTGTGTGACTGAGGTGTCAGAAAGCAATTACCATCTAGATCTGGGGCTGCAGAGGCATGGCCCAGGTGTCTGAATCCAATCAATTATGAGGAAATATCATTTACTCCCCTTCAATATTTCTCACTGGAGCCCTGACAGCTGAGGTCTGAGTGAGAATACTGGCTACGGCCTCCTCAGCTCAGCCACTGGCTCCAATCATTCCAGAGTGGATGCATTCCCCAGTCACAACAGTTGGATAAACAACTGGCCAGCCAGTCTGGTGAATGGCAGGCCACTTAGGAGAAGTGTGGAGCCAGCCAATTAAGATCTCAGCTGCTGAACATTAGATCTGACAGACTATTTATAACTGGGATAATAACTGCCTGATCTGATCCCTACAGTTTCAGAAAATTCTCTCAGGCTTTAAGATTAGGGGGTGGGTGGGTGATGAACATAGTCTTGCAAATATATTAAGGAGCTTTGGGCATATTTCGACATTGATGAACTTATCCAGTGCTCAGCATTCCGGGGAGGCCGACCTAATCCTTTATTCAGTTTGTTATATTAAAATAATGTGTAGTTAAATGTGTGTGGGTGTGTTTGTAGAGGTGGGGGAGGTGGATTGAAACTCTAGAGAGGCAATTATTTTCCTGTCCAGAGAGCTGTTCCTTCATGAAATCTCCAAAGTTTATTAAAGGAATCTATTAGAGAATCTTGGAAATGAAGGGAAAGCAAATCCTATGGATAAATTAAAAGTAGAGATGGCTAGGAAGAGGCAAAAATGAGTCAGAAAACCAATTGGCCAATTAAAAAGGAAAGTCCTGTTAGGCAAATAGCAGAGTCTCTCACCACCGAGACATTTTATCACAATGCCTCACCCATGGGAGGCACTTGATAAATACTTATTGAACTGAACTGAAAAATCATGACTCTTTCATAAATATCTAGCAGTTAATTTGGGATAAGAAGAGAAAAAAATCTAAATTATTAATTCAAAAGCATTTAGTTATTCTACAGGTGAAGAAACTGAGAAGTTAAGTAAGGTATCCCAAATAACAGAACTAATTCAGGACAGATTGAGGAGGAACAACAGCAACGCTTTAAGGTTTACAAAATGAATTACCTTCTTTGATCCTCACAATAACTTTGGATTTGGAGGGATGGGGGTGGGGGATATTTGTATGTTATAGTTGTTATCAATTTTTCTTTGTAGATGGGGAAACGACCAAGAGACATTAAGTGATTTAACTTTAGCACACATGAAGTAAGCGTTATGGGAAGGATTTAAATCCAGGTCTTCCTGTATCCAACTCCAGAGTGGCTACCTGCCCAGTTTCCTGTTCCACTCTGTGTCATTGACTCAGACATAAATGTCCGCCAACTTACGTAACATTTCTACTGAATGTCCTTTCTAGTTCCAAATCTCTGTTCTTGTGATCCTAAGATAAATCAATCAATAACCATAAGAGCTAACATTTATATAGCCCTTGAAAGTTTGTAATGCTCTCTATAAATATTATGTCACCTAATCCTCACAACAACTCTCAGGAATGTGCTATGATCATCCTCATTTACAAAGGAAGAAACGGAGGATGATCTTGGTTAAGGGACTTGTCGGCAGACACATTCTTAGTGTCTGAAATAGAATTTGAACTCAGGTCTCAGCATTTTATTAAACACCTATTATGTGTCAGACATAGTGCTAGATGGAGAACATAAGAAGACAAAAATGAAATAGCCCCTACTATCAAGGAGATTACAACCTATTTGAAGAGACAATAATACATGCATATATATGTGTGTTTATATATGTTCACACAATTTCATATAAACTTACATATGTGTGTATGTATATACACACAAAATTATATGTATGTATATATATGTATACACACACATATATGTATATGTTTATGCACACATAATTTTAGGGGAGTCACTAACAGCTGGGAGGTGATCAGAAAATGTATCATGCAGAAAAGGACATTTAAACTGAACCATTAAGAAAACATATATGTGGCAGCTAGGTGGCACCATATTGCACAGAGCACTGCAGCTGAAGTCAGGAAGACTTATCTTCCTGAGTTCAAATTCAGACTCAGACACTTTCTGGTTGTGTGACCCTGGGCAAATCACTTCACCCCATTTGCCTCAGTTTCCTCATCTGTAAATGAGCTGGAGAAGGAAATGGCAAACCCCTCCAGTATCTTTGCCAAGAAAACTCTAAATGAAGTCACAAAAAGTCAGATTCAACTGAAAGGGGTAAACAACAATTAAGGAAAGTAGGGATTATAAGTGGTAGAGGTAAAGAGAAAATGCATCACCAGCATGGGGGACAGCCTGGAAAAAGGCAAGGAGGTGGGAGATGTAACATCATGTCTTGGGAAATGTAAAAACATCCATTTCCCTGGACCAGAAGAGTACTTGAAATGCAAACAAGCCATACTTACTGGGAGTTGTCAGTCTGATAGGAATATTTCCATACAAAAATGTAGGGTTCAGGAAAGGCTGTACTAAGTGTAAAGAAGAGCAGGCCAAAGGGTCAGAGATTATTGAAGGAATGAAAGAATCTTCTCCATTTCATAGTGGCCTAGACATAAAGGGTAGGAGAGCCAGGGGACTAAATTCAGGGCAGGTGACCTAGAAAAGACAGCAGCTGAGGGGGTCCCTGAATGAAGGAAGGAAGTTCATAGGGCAGAGATCAAGCTTATTCCTTCCAAGCATATAGGATGTTTGGAGCAGAATCACAGAAAGGGGAGAGGACAGGATGAAAAAGGAGCACCACGAGCCTCAGTGAATACAGAGGCTAGTATGAAAAGAAAAAAGTGAGAAATATGGTAGCTAAGTGGCACAATGGATGGAGTACTGAATCAGGAGTCAGGAAGATTGGAGCTTTGATCCGGCCATAGACGCTTGTGTGCTACTGAAGAAGTCGTTTAACTTTTTTCTGCCTCAATTTCCTTATCTATAAAATGGGGATGATAATCACATTTACCTCCCAGGATTGTTTTAAGGATAAAATATATAATATTTGTAGAGAGTCTTGCAAACCTTACAAGTCTATATAAATACTAGCTGTTGTTACTATAAAGATGGCTATGGGGTAGCTAGGTGGCACAGTGAGTAGAGCACAGGCCCTGTAGTCAGGAAGACCTGAGTTCAAATCCAGCCTCAGACACTTGACACACTTACTAGCTGTGTGACCGTGGGCAAGTCACTTAACCCCAATCGCCTTGCCTTTCCCCTTCCAAAAAAAATAAAAAAAGATGGCTATGGAATCATAGCCTGGGAGGCCTTCGATGCCAATTTCAAGAACTTTCTGTTTGTTCTGTAAGCAGCGAGCTCTTGAGTGACATGTTTTAAATGATTCATTAGGTGGATTTCTTGGGCAGTGATATGAGGAATGGTTGAGAAGGAGGTAGAGTAGAAGCAGGAAAACCTTTATTATTCTAAGAAGAAGTGAAGACAAGCTAGGATAGCTGACATGGGGAAGAAAGGAAAAAGATGTTTGAAAAATATTGTGCATGGGGAACAAAGCAGGGGAGGGCAACGTCTTGGTTGAGCCCACTGTCCCATATTCATTCTTTGATGTCACTGATCTCGCCAGCATGCATTTGATTTATTCAATGAAGAAGCTTTTATTAAGCACTTACTATGGATCATTCACTGTGTTCTGCATAGGGGAAACCTAGAGAAAAGGAAAACTGTCTCTGACCGTAAGGACCTTCCATTCTAATGGGAAAGGCAACATAAAGAGGATACATACAAAGCAGAGAGGAGGTAATTTAGAGTGAAAGGCACTAAAAACTGAGGGTACCAGAAAAGGCACTAGGGCTTCACTCTCTTGGCATTTGCTGCCCTTCCTGGTTTCAGCTTCTGGGAATAAGATGCTTCTCCCACATTAAGCTCATCACCTCTAACCTTATACTGTTAATTTAAGTCTTGTTTGACTCTACCCTCCTCAGCCTCCTCTCCCCCCTGATTGAAGGGCCAATTACCAAACTCCTCCAAATGATTTCCTTTACAGAAGGCAGAAACTGGACTTTTCAGTCCACTACACTATGTTCTTCTCCCTGGTTTCAACAGAGTTGAACAAGATTCCATCCCTCACCCACCCCTATCCCATCAGCACCTCTCTTTCACCTTGTGTTGGATATTCCCTGATCTTCCTCCCCCCCCATGCCCCACCCCGTCACCTTTCCTGACTTCTTCTGTGTGGCCTCTTTTCATTAGATTTTAAGTGCTTTGAGGGCAGGGCCTGTTTTTATTAATTGTATCATTATCACTTGGCACAGAGCCTAGCACCCAGTAGACACTTAATAGGTATTGATTGGATTGGATTGGAAAGGCTTCCCACAGAAAGGAACATTAAATATAAATCTTGAAAGAAGAATTAAAGAAGAAAAGTATTGAAGGACATTAGCACTTGGAAAAGGAAGAGATGAGGAGAGAGAATATTCCAGGCAGGAGGATTTCCTGAATAACAGAGATTATTTCAGAGAATGGTGAAAATGCCAAAGCAAACCAACAAACCTGATGAGACAGAAACTCCGTTAAGTTCTCAAGCTTCCTAGATCCCTCAGCAGGGACATTTGCGCTTCCTCTCCACTGTATACTGCCAAATATCCTTTCTACCTAACCACAAATGACAAAATAAGTTTATTCCAGGAATCTTGCTCACTCAGCAGTCATTGCTGTACTTCCTCGGGGCTCATATAGTAATACCCTGGCCACCAAAGTTCATGGCTGGGTCTCTGGGAAAACATCATACAGGATGTGCAAACTCAAAGCACTTCCATAGAAAATCGAAGGCTGCCTCGTCCAAAAGGTACTACAGGGATGGTCTCCATTTATTTAAAATGTATCATTGCTGTTTTTCCTAAAACTTACCTCTTTTGTGAGAGTCAGACCCAAACACTTTAGCTTCCAGATAAAGGTGACTGATTTGTTCAAGGCACACGGCTCCCAATTGTCAGACATCTTGGCTCACTCCTTCATGTAGCTCCATTTCCATCTTGCCACTGGACGTAGGTGGCTCCAGAGGAGAGACTAGGGCTGGTGACTTTACACAGCTCTCCCTCACTTCAATCCAATTCGCTTGCATGCTATGGCATCACCTTCCCCATGTTATGGTCCTCTTCGAGAACAAAGGACAGACAACAACAACCTGGCCAAAAGTCCAAAATGGGTGTAGCCAGTGAGAAGTGATATGACATCTGGAATGATCCTGGTCTAGTTTTCTTCTCCACAGTGCCAAGTGCAGCAGGAGACCTTCCCTCCCTTCTAGGATGAGCATCTTTCTTTTAAGGCAGGTTGAGTTTCTGGTAATCTTTTTTGACTGCTGGATCACATTGCTGTCACCTTTGAGCTAACAGTTCACTGAAAGCCCCAGATGTTTTTCAGAGGGAAAAGGAAAAGAAAAAACAAAAAAGACACCTCAGAACTATTATTACTGGAATAGAATGAAATAAAAGCTATCACTTGTATAGCAAAACAGTTTACATTTGTTAGCTCATTTGATTCTTGCAACAACTCTGAAAAGTAAGTGCTATTATAATTTCCATGTTACAGATGAGGAAACTGAGTCTGAGAGAAATGAAGTGACCTTCCCAGGGTCACAAAGTTACTGAGTCTGATGCAGGATTTGAACTCACATCTTCCTACCTCCAAATCCAACACTCCATCTCCTGGATCACCTTCATGCTACAATGACAATTGGGGCACATTGAGCTGTTAATAAGAAGACATTGGCATAGCTAAGTTAGGGAAGCGTATTCAACAGTGGTACAAAGAGAGAGTATCCAACTGGTGCAGTTGAACACATCTCGACCACCTTGCTGATTTTGGACACTTAAGCAAGAAGAAAGTCACATCAACAGTCAGAGCCCTTATCTCCTGAGCCAAGTGACGCTCAAGGACAATTTCAACATTTTTGAAGGAAAAGAAGTAGCCAAGTCTGTATGGCAGGCACATTGGTACAGATCTCCAATAGTGGCCTCTATGTATTTAGTTGGTCTAGTTGAACTGCTGCATAATGCATCCTGCAGAATCACTCTTTTAAACTAGCTCTTTTCCATATGGGGATGTTCAAACGCCTCTTACACAATACATTTTTGGGAGTAGGAACTCAAGTTTCAATGAGCACAGGAACCTAGGCACCTAGGGGCCTTCAGTGGTAAGTAGGACCAAAAAAGACAAGTCAAGTCAAAAAGCATTTATTAAGCACCTACTATGTGTCAGGCACTGTTCTAAGCACTGGTGATGCAAAAAAAATGTTGAAAGTTCACTACTTGCTCTTATGGAGCCCACAATTTAAAGGAAGAGTCAACATGAAAACAGCTTATGTATTACTAAGATCATATATATGCATGTATATGGATATATAGACGTATACATACATGTACACATACATACACATATACACACACATATATGCATATATACTTACACACATGCTTATATATGTATATATCATTTGGAGATAATCTCAAGACAAAGGCATCACAATTAAGGAAGACTGGGAGAGAGTTCTTGAAGATGGGACTTTAACTACAACTTGAAGGAAGCTAAGGAAGCCAGGAGTCTGAGATTTCTACCTATGGGGGAGAGTCAGTGAAAATGTCCAGGATTGGAAAACATAGTGTCTTGTTGAAGAGGCAGCAAGGAGGCTGCTGTTACTGGATCACAAATTCCATGGTGGTAGTGGTGGGTGGTGGGAAGGTGTAAGAAAACTGGAAAGATAGGAAGGAACCAGGTTATAAAGGGCTTTAAAAGCCAAGCAATAGACAAAAGAGGTAGTATAGCATGATGAGTATTGCTCAACCCTAAACATTTTCTATCAGGAAGACATAGGTTCAAATCCTGCCTCTGAAACTATGCAACTCTGGATGGTGGTGATGATGATGATGGTGATACAAAGATGATGATGATGGTGATGATGATGATGATATTTCTATGGCACTTTAAGGTTTTCATGATGCTTTACAACTATCTTATTTTATTCTTACTTGTCACCTTCATATGTATATTCTTATACTTGTATTTATATTCTTGCTGGTTAGTCAATCAGCAAACATTTATTACATACTTACAAATGCCAGGCACTGTGCTAAACTCTGGGGAGTCAAAGAAAATTAAAAAAAAATACAATCAAAGATCTTAAGGAGTTCCCATTGCAATGGGGAACATGGCATGTAAGTAATTCAGTATGTATTAGATAGAGATATAAAGTCTGAGAGGGGAAGGCATGAGTATCTGGGCAGGAAGAGGGAGCTCTTGAAGAAGGCAGTATTTGATCTGGCTCATAAAGAAAGCTGGGGAAGCTGGGAGGTGAAGGTGAGGGATTATGGGAGAAAGCCAGTGCCAAGACAGAGACATGGGAGATAGAGCATTGTGTTTGAAGAACCACAACTAGGTCAGTCTTGTAGGATTCTCATTCACATAGGGGAGACCCCATACCTTAGTCAAATGAACTAAAATTTATTATTGTGCCTACTGTGCGTGAGATACTCTGCTACATGCTGGGAATACAAATGAAGTCAAAAACAGTCCCTATTCTCAAGGAGCTCACATTGTAACTGGGGAGATCATATACAAAGAAGCCAGATAAAAGATCAATGGGAGGTAAGCTCAGGGGGAAGCCACAGCCTTCAATGGCACGATAAGCTGAGTCAAGTGTTTTCAGGAGAGCAATAAATACAGTATACCTTGAGCTTTTTTTTTTTTTTCTAACTTTTCTTAACTAGTTATGAGACCCTCTTGTTGAAATCAGGTCCATGATATTGCTTATCTCTGCCCTGTGCTTTTGTAAAGGAAAGTCCCCAGTAAAAATGTACATTAATCTCATGACTGTTTCACTGAAATGAGAAAGGGGTGAAAAACAGAATTGGCATCATTCTTGTCTCTGGCACACAAGGGCTGTAGGGAACCCAGCAATCACTTCGTTTCTCACTGCCCTCTTCCTTTGGCATAATAATTGCCAGTCTGTAGTGGCAGAGGGAGTTTCTTTACCAGAAGCTTCCAATACAGGTGAAGTCACTTGTCCGGAATAATAATGATAAAAAAGATAGCTACTGCAGTCAGTGACTGCTAATGCCCAAACCGTTTATTAAAAAAATACAAAAACCTGGACAGACTTCTATTAAATACTGAAGCGCAAAGTGAGCAGAACCAGGAGAACGTTGTATGCAGTAACAACAACACTGTTCGAAGAACGGCCTTGGGTGAGGAAGTCATTTCGACTATTATAAATACCCAAATGAACTACAAAGGACACCTGAAGGAAGAGGAAGAGAAGTGTGTATAGAATGGTGAGATTTTACATACATACATATATATATGTACACATACACACATATGTATATATGTTGTACATATGTATAAAAAATATACAAGTATAAAAAGTATACATATGTATAAAAAGTATACAAGGGTTATATAGGTATAGAATGGTTTTATGTATATACACACATCTGTGTGCATACATACACATACATACATATGTACACACATATACACACATATACACATATACATGCACACATATATACAAAAACATGCACAATGCAACATGCATACACACTTACACATATACGTATATAAATATATATGATAGTATACATACATGTGTACATTCACATATATAAACACACATATACATATATGCACACATATACACATACACGCCACGCATATATTTGTTCCTAATGGTAGTTATCACTAGACCAGGGTGGGGAGGGAAGAAAAAAATTATATGATAATTTTATTATATATTTAAAAGCAACAGCAAAGTGTGCGCAGTAGATTTGCAATTTCATGTACAATCATGTTTTTATCTATTCTACTGTTATGAAAATATTTGTTTTATTTCCTAAGTTCACTATAAAATCAATAAGATTTTTTTTAAACACAGCTTAAAAACTTTGGGCATTCTCTTTTTCAGTTTCTTTTCCCCCAAATCCTGTTAAATGCTAGATAGTACACTGGATAGAGGACTGGGCTTGGAGACAGGAAGACCTGAGTTCAAATCCAGCCTTAGATACTTACTGGCTGTGTGACCTTGGGCAAGTCACTTTGCTTTTGTTTGCTTCAATTTCCTTACCTGTAAAATAGGCATAATAATAGAACCCACCTCCCAGGGTTGTTGGGAGGACCAAAGGAGATAACAATCGCAGAACACTTAACACAGTCCCAGGCACATACATTATTGTCCTTTAGTCACTTTTAGTCATATTCAGCTCTTAGTGACCCCATTTGAGGTTTTCTTGGCAAAGATACTAAAGTGGTTCATCATTTCCTTCTCCCGTTCCTTTTACAGATGAGGAACTGAAGCAAATGGGATTAAGTGACTTGCCCAGTACATGTATGAGTCCAGATTTGAACTCACAAAGATAAGTCTTCTTGACTTCAGGCCTGGCACTCTACCAATGTGCCACTTAGCACCTTGGTGCTATATAAGTGTTAGCGATGATGATGAAGATGATGATGATGATGGTGGTGGTGGTGGTGATGATGATGATGATGTGCCAATGAACATTCATCAGATAGTACACTGCTCCTAAGGGGGCAGCCTCCAAACATGAGGGACAACTTCAGTCACCTATGAGAAAAGATCTCCATAAAAGTGCTGGTAGATTGGGCCCACTAGGCTTTTGATGTCCTGGTTTCATCAACCAAGGCTCTGAGGCTAATCTGCCCTTGCTGGGTGTCATGCCAAGTTTTCTTCCATCTCATTTTCTCTTGAATATTTTTTGGCTATTTTGAATTCAGGGTGAGTATCAGCAAGCAGGCCACCATGAACATAATTGAAGCTTTTGGAGCCACATCTGTTTCTGAGGATGAAATAGAGAGACTTTATGAAGAATCATTGGATTCCAAGATCTCATAATGGGAAGGACTTTGGCTGTGGGACCTTCTAAGCTTATTGCACCTATACAAAAATTCCTTTCATATACTATCCTTTGAGTAGTCATAAGCCTTTAATTATGTGAACCCCAGAATAACAGAATTTCAGAAACTTCAAGGTTATTTAAACAATGATCACTGGAGCTTTGGACAGAGGATATGGGTTCAAGTCTTGCCTCTGTCACTACCTGTATGATCTTGGACAAGTTATTAAACTTTCTTGGTCTCAGTTTTCTCAATAATAAAATGAGAGAGTTTGGCTACATTGCCTTGAAGTCAATTACAGTTCTTAATCTGTTAGTCTCTTTAAAAAGTATACTTACTACAACATACCTGACAAGTGGTTATCCGCTCATTGCTTGAAGACCATCAACAAGTGGGAACCCATTATGGGTTACCACTGATCTCTTGTTTGCTAAATCCAATTCTCCATCCTCATTCTCCTTGACCTCTCTACAGCCTTTGACAGTGTTGGTCATATTGTCCCCATTACTACTCTTCTTTCTAGATTTTCGAGAAATTCCTCTCTCCTGGTTCTCCTCCTACCTATCTGAGAGCTCCTTCTCTGTGTCCTTTGTAGGATCCTCTTCTAGATCAGGCTTTCTAATCATAGAGAGTTCTGTCCTGGGCCCTTTTCTCTTCTCCCTCTCTACAAAGCAAGCTATAGCACGCAGATGTTTGCCTTACTGGTAGGAGGAAAGGGAACAAGTCAGTGATCTTCTCTCTACTACGGCCATTCAGGTTTCTTTGCCTCTGTCTATTCTTCCTCTGATGGTCTTCAAACATGTGTGGCTGTGACCTACTGGAGCTGACATGGTCAAACACAGTCAGGGAAGAGAGGAATCATTACATCTTCAGTCAATTTGACAAGCCATCCAAGGAATCATGAGAGAAATGAGAAGTTGTAACAGCTGCCTGGTCTCCCTTACAATATCCTAGATTAGGGGTCATTAACCTCTCAAACTAAAATTTCAAAGAAAAGGATACATTTGCACTTATTTTTCTTTTGTATTCTTTAAGTACATTTCACACACTTTCTCTGTCTTTCTTTTGGTTTTACTATCATATACCATGGATGGATAGAATCTTCCCTTAGTTTTATTCTGGGCAGGGAGATAAATGGTATATGGAGGGATAAAGGGTGTAAGTGATGCAGCATTCTTTCAGTGACAGGGCCATGTGGTCTGAAGGCCTACTCCAACACTGTTCCCTTAGAGACACTAGGAAAAATCATCAGAGCCAGTAATGTACGTACCTAGGGGGAAATGTGCTTGTGAATGAGAAAATGAGACAGAGCAAGGAGGGAGAAGGAGTGTGTGCCAAGTACCTAGTATGATGGGTTGGATATAACTCTCCTCAAGCCTGTGAAAGAGGGATTAGACTTGTTCTTTTTGGTCTCAGAGGGCAAAAGGGAGCAATGGGTGAAAGTTTCAGAAGGAAACTTGGTTTTCTGTGAAAAAGCAACTGCTATAAAAAAAACCTAGTATTCAATTCAGTATGAATTCAATAGTCGTTTATTTAGCACCTCCTGTGTACAATGTACTATGCTAATCCCCTGGGAGTACTGAGACAAAAATAGGAAATAGCCCCTGTCCCCAAGGAGCTTCCATTTCATTAAAGGATACAACACATGGATAGACAAGTTGATATAAAATCATGTGAAGAATTATCATGTGAACAAGAGTTCAGGCTTAGGCATTTGCAGAAGACTTTCACAATTGGTCGAGTGTGAGAGGCAGAGGTGATGAGAACTTGGGAGAGGAGAGTTCTGCTTTTGGGTCTTCTGGCTTTGAGGGAGGCCATAGGCTCTTGTGAGGGAGAAGTCCCGGGAGTGAATGAAAGAAGAGTTGACAGCTAGAGGAGCACAGCCTCTTTCATTTCCCTATTTTCAGCTTACCACACTAGAGATTCTGGGTACTTACTCCCCACCCACCCCTCCTTATCTTGGGTGAGGTCAAAAACTTTTTGTATCTTGGTTAGGCTGAGAAAGTTTCCTTTATGAAGTTTCCATGACTTAAATCTTTAAAGAAAATGACAGATTCTGGTGCTCTGGTGGTGGCTTCTGGGGTGGCGGCAGTGGGGGTCCAGGTAGAGGCTGAAGCCAAGCTCAGGCTCTGCTGGGGGTTCTGTCCCATGCACAGTTCGAAGAGCTTCTGCGCCTCCGGCCAGGTCCCTTGTTGCCATCCATTTCGGGACACCCTGGGCTCCCCAGTGCACATAGATGAATGATGTCATGAAGGAATTAGCCAAAGAGCACCCACAGGTGGCATTTGTGAAGTTGAAAGCAGAAGCTGTTCCTGAAGTGTCGGAGAAATATGAAATTAGTTCTGTCTCGACCTTTCTGTTTTTGAAGAATGCGCAGAAAATGGATTGGTTAGACGGTGCCCACACACCTTGGCTGACCAGGTAAGTGGAGTGCCACCTCTTCAGCCATGTTCCTCCCAGAGCCGCTACCGAATCCACTAAGGGAGACCTTAACCTTCAGATGAAGAAGCTGACGAATGCCGCTACGTGCATGCTCTTCATGAAAGGGTCTCCACTAGAGCCCTGCTGTGATTTCAGCAAGCAGATGGTGGAAATTCTTAACAAGCATAATATTCTATTTAGCAGTTTTGGTATCTTTTTGGTTGAAGACCTGAGCCAAGGACTTAAAACATACTCCAGTTGGCCTACTTATCCTCAATTATAGGTGTCTGGAGAGCTGATTAGGAGGTCTCAATATTGCCAAGGAACTGGAAGCATCTGATGAGCTTGATACAATTTGCCCCAAGCCCCCGAACTAGAAGAAAGGCTCAAAGTACTGACAAATAAAGCTTCTGTGATGTTGTTTATGAAAGGAAACAAACAGTAAAATGTAGATTCAGCAGACAAATTCTAGAAATTCTTGATGGCGCTGGTACTGATTTTGAGACGTTTGATATCTTGGAAAACTAAGAAGTGCGGCAAAGACTAAAAGCTTACTCCAACTGGCTGACATATCCCCAATTCTACGTGAAAGGTGAGCTTGTTGGAGGATCGGATATAGGTAAGGAACTCAAAGAAAATGACGAATTGTTGCCTATACTGAGAGGAGAAACTTAAGGAGCCATAAAGGCTGCAAAGTGCTGCCTAAAGCATTTCCTGAGCTAGGAACAATTCATGAGTCAGTCCTGGGGAGTGGGGGAGGAGCCCAGAGCTTCTTCACCTTTTGTCACCTGTGTCTGGTCTTTCTGCCCAAGGTCATGCTCCAATGTACATGGTCACATTCGTCCCTTCCTGCCCTTCCCTCACAATGGATATTCTCAGCATCCCAAAATTCAATTAAAACATAATGCATAAAAAACAAAATTACAGATTCTCATTGTTAAAGATGTCAAGGAAGGACATTGTAGAAATAGAGGACAGCCTGTGCAAAGGCATGGAGGTGGGAGATAGGTTGCTGAGGTCAAGTACAGCAGGGAGGCCAATGTGACTGGAATTGACATCAATTAATCAATGAAGTATTTAAGAACCATGTGAAAAACCTTTTCCAAACTTCTCCTTTAATGACATGTTCTAATGGAAGTAGAGCAATCCTGAAGGCTCTGTTGGAGGTACACAAAGCCAGAAGGATTTTCCTGATTTGAGAGGCTTCAAGTTTGCTTTGCTGCACATGGCATCTATTGTCCCACAGTGGATGGTGCATGGCTACATATGGATAGATTTGTTGACCACAGATGTCCTTGAAACAGTATAAAATAATAGGTCACTTTCAGTCTTATGCATTCCCCTTCTACTTGAGTCAGGACAACAGAAAAGATGGAGAGGATTGAAGAATTGTATACTTTTTAGACTAAAATAGACATTGACAATATTCCCTTGATTTATCTATACAACAACGTTAGAAAAGGAACCTGTGAGACGGGGACATTATATCCTTGGTGAATCAACACTGATTTGCTACCTGAGACTGCCCCCTCTCAAGTTATCATACCTTTTTGTTGTTGGGTCATTTTTCAGTTATGTCTAACTCTTTGGGACCCCATTTGAGATTTTCTTGGCAACGATATTGGAGTGTTTTGGCATTTCCTTCTCTAGCACACTTTATTGATGAGGAAGTGAGGCAGACTTAAGTGACTTGTCCAAGGTCACACAGTTAGTAAGTGTGTGAGGCCAAACTTGAACTCAGGCCCAGTACTCTATCCATTGTGCCACCCAGCTGGACTTAAATGCTTTTAGGAAAAGGGAAATGTCCCTTTCTGGGGGCTTTTTAGAGAGATGAAGAACAATTCTCAACTTGGAAGATATTCTTCCCATCAACAGCCTGTTCTTTGGTGTTCCAGGGGTTGAGGAGAGGCAGACATAGTAAAAGCAGATATGACGGGGGTAGGGTAGGGAGCATTGTATAAGACATAAAAAACCTCTTAGTTTAGAGATGTCTCTTCAAGGTAAGGCGACTGGGAGACCTGGAATCTACATGACTGTGTTGTCATGAGATTTGTAATTTTCACATTAATTGATATGATATGTGTAATGATTTATACTAACTGTTTAGATTCGTTGGAGCTTCCCTACTTTCCAGTGGACTCTGACTTGGAAGCTGAGATTGCCGCTGACATGCTGCACCTGAAAGCGATCAATCAGATCCTCTGACGTGCTAACGATCCCTGTGCCTGTAACTGACAAGTGAACTGAACCAGGTCCCTCACTTCTGTTCCTGGCCAAGCTAGCCCTGGTTCTGCGCCCTGCTGAATAATCACAAGGTTTAATGACCCTAACGACTTGGAAACTGCTCACATAAGACCCAAGAAAGCCTGTGTTGGGGTCCAGCTGTTTGTGGTTTTCATGCTTAAAAACCTTAACCCTCCCATAATTTGTAAGAGTGATCCCAACTCAAAGGGTCATCACTTTCTTCCTCTTACCTCTACAGTATAATAGGAACTCTTCTCACTGGCTTTAAAAGCCCACCACAATCTGCCCCCAGCCTTTCTTCCTAGACTCACTGCCTCTTACTCCCTGTTCTGTGAAATCTGGCCTCCTATCTGCTCCTCACTTGTCATATTCCATCTCTTGTCTCCATGATTCTGTACTGGTCATTTCAAAAGCCTAGAATTAACTTCCTTCTTATTCCCACCTCATATCCTGCCTCTCTTCCTCCACGCTTGGGTGCTATTTTTGGTATGAAGCTTTTCCTGATGCCCCCAACTGCTTATGCCTCCCCTCCCAAACCTATCTTGCTTCTAATTACTTTGTATGTAAATGTAGTATTTATATTTATACTGGGTATATTTGGATATATACTTGTCTCACCCAAAAAATGTAAGGTCCTTATAAGTAGGAATTATTTCATCCTTTGTCTTAATATAGCCAAGGCCTCAGTCATCCAGGCAGCTCAGTGGACAGAGTTCTGGGCCTGGAGTCAGGAAGATATGAGTTCAAATCCGACCCCAGACAGTTACTGGGCAAGTCACTTAAGTCACTTAACTTCTGTTTGCCTTAATCTCCTGGAGATGGAAATGGCAAATCACTCCAGTATCTTCAAAACATGATGGCCAGAATTGCCATGGTGTGGTCTACAGGATCAGGAATAGATGGACCCAACAAAATCAAGGCCTAGCACAATACCTGGAATATAGTAGATGGTTGGTAAATGCTTGTTAATTGATTTATTCCTCTTGAGAAGCCCTGGGATACTTTGTCATCCTGCCCAAGGTGATCCTCTTTGATGAAATATCAGATTAGTAATCCACAAAGGAAGGATGGAAATGGATGACAAATGTCCATTGGCACACTGGAATATGCATTTGGTTGGGTTATCCATTGAGTTCCTAGTTGATCCATGAGTAAAGGGTCACAAATCTACAAGTTGAAAGGCTCTCAGAGGTAGAGTCCAACCTCTTCATTTTCCAGGTGAGGAAACTATGCCCCAGAGATGTTAAGTAACTTGCTCATTGTCACACAGCAGCGTGGGTCAGAGACAGGATGGGAATCCTGATTTTCCGAATTTGAGGCCAGCTCCCAATCCACCATGCTACACTGAAGCCAGGAAAGAATGTCACAAAGAAAGTTACTTACCTGTATATAGGGTTTTCAAGTTTATAAAGCATTTAATGTATGTGAGCATTACCTACATTTTGTGAACCTTACAGAGCCTGCTCTTCAACTCCTCCTGTGTGCATCATACCCAAGGGAGGCAGGGCATTCTATTCCTCTGCCCCCAGCTGATGGAATTAATACTATCAGGCCAGATTAGACTACTCAGATTTTTCATTTTAGAGCTGGACAGTTCAGGGACCTGCTGACAAAGCCAGACTTCTCTGCCCCAGGATGAGAAATCGGCCTAAGACAGCCCTTTGCAATGTTAGTAGCATTGGTAACCTCCTTAGTGTCCTCAGCAATCCCTTCTGGCCCTGGGGAGGTGACCCTGGGCTTCAGGGATCCATGCCAACAGAGCACAAGGTCTGTCTGATATCTCAGATGGAGTTTCAAAGTCATCATGTGCAGGCCACTGGCTTCCGGCCACACTTGGCCAGGAGATCGTGAACCAGCCAAGTTTGAAGAGGCGTGTTAACAGAAAATCAGCCATCAGCCTATGGTATTTGGGTGGCTGGGGGAGTGGAGCAGGTCAGCAACTCATAAGGATCTAAAGTGGACTAATATGGGGGAACTGAATTCGACTCCATCAAGGTAGTGAAACATGTTTGCAGAAGTCCAGCAACAGTATGACAGTGACCCTTGATGTGAAAATTATTACCACCATTTTGCAGAAAGGAAGCAGGCTGCGAGGAGTTAAATTTTGCCTGTGATCACACAGTAAGTGTCTAAGGCTAAGCCTGGGAGTTCTTGACTTTAAGCCTTTGTTTAATTTGTGGTTAGCTCTCCCTCGCAGAGATACCCTAACTGAGGCCTAGCTTTTCCCCTTCTGCAGATGGATAAACTGAGACCAGCTGGTTTTCCCGAGCTCATATAATATAAACATGGCTATATAGATAAGCCAGGAATGAAGGTAATACAGAGAAAAAAAAGACATGAGGTAGCTCCGAAAATCCCCTTTAGGCTGCAGCACCCCATGTTACTGAGTGGACTTAAGTGCCATTCCAGGCCTCTCTCACAAAGACATCTGTAGCTGAGCAGCTAAGAAATCCTCCTCCCTCTGTATTCAGGAGGGAGCAAGGTGGCAGTGTCTGCTTGGAGTCCTGAAGATGTGAGTTCAAATCCTGCCTCAGATATTACTGTGTGATCTTGGGTGAGTTATATTACCTTGCTGTGCCTTTCTTTCCTCATCTGTAAAGTGGGAGTATGGTCTTCTAAAGTCATATCCAGCTTCAAATCTATGATTCCTAAGAATCCCTGTAACAAGGCAGGTGCAATGTTGTCTCCCTTCTCCCTCCAGAGCAACTCTAACATCCTTCCTTTTGTCTGTATCCCCACAGTCCTTCCCCTCATTCAGGTTCTCAACACTTCCTCCCTGAGGTGTCTGCATCCTCGCTCTTCACCCTCCAATCTACAGCCCATATGGGCAACAAAGGGACTCTTCTCAAACCCAGATTTGACCCTGTCAGCCCCTCCTCAACAGCTTTCACTGGCTCTAGAATAAAATATAGAATCCTTAGTTGGATGCGTCAAATCCTCACAATCTGGCTCCCACCTACCCTGCAGCATGAGTCCAGATTTCTCCTCTTAGGGTACTCTCTGTTCTAGTCAAGCTTGGATTTTTCATGGGATCCGGCACCTAGAATTTGAAGGGAATGGATCATTCAGTCCAAATACGACATTTCACAGGTGAAGAAATTGAGGCCCATAGAGATTAAGCAATTTTCTCAGGTCACACAGCTAATAGATACCAGAGGTATCACCTGCATACAGTACTTGAAGAATGTTCTTTTCCATTGTACCCTGCTGTCTTTAGTGAACGTCATTTGAACCCCATTGGCTCCTCTTCCCCTTTGTTACCCATGCTTCCTCTGGCTCAAGGATAGTGAGTAGCATGTTATACAGGCAGAAGCCTCCAAAGAGTTTGAAACCATGATTCTTCTGCCAAAATTTTTGCCATTGACCTTGAAAACTAATATGTGTTTGGAGGGAGAATTAAGTCACATGACTTTATTCCTCTGCACTTTGCTCATCAACTCATTCTTTTAGTAAGAGTAGTTATGCGTTCAACCAGGTCTCAGTCCATTTTTATGAGAAATCATTTTTTTAAAATCTTGTTTTATAAATAACTTTGCCAAGAATAAACACTTAAAATTCCAGTCCAGTTTTAACTGATTCAAGAAAGATCTTGTGATTTCTAACTCTCACAATACTGTAGTGGGATTAGAGGTAGAAGAGTCCTTAGAGGCCATCTAGCCATACCCATCCCCCTCCTTTTTCAGAAGGGGAAACTGAGGACTAGAGAGGTTCATAGCATTCTAGAGCTCAAACAGAAACAAACCTTGTCACTTGTTGTTGGTCAGTTGTTTCTGTCATGTCTGACTCAGGGACCCCATTTGGTTTTTTGTTTGTTTGTTTTTGGCAAAGATACAGGAGTGGTTGGCCATTCCCTACTCTAGCTCATTTTATAGATGAGGAAACTGAGGCAAACAGAGATAAGTGACTTGCCTGGTGTCTGAGGCCAGATTTGAACTCAGGTCATTGTGACTCGAGGCTCTGTGCTCTATCCACTGCCAGTACCTAGCTGCCCTAGTAGGTCTTCTCCAGTAAGGTTATCTTCCTTCTCTGTATCTCTCTTATCTATTTTTTTTACATATTGATTCCCTCATTAAGCTGCCTAAAAGCAGAGGCCTTTCTTGTGTTTCCACCCTTTTTGTGTTCTAGGAGCTTAGTCCAGTTCTTGGATATTAAAAGTGCTTAATAAATGTATGTTAATTGACTGACCAATTGGTCTAATGCTCTTGTTTTACAAAGGAGGAAACTAAGATACTGAAACAACTATGAGACCATTGATCTCATAGGAGGGGCTGCAAAACACCATCTAATCCACTTATTTATAACTTTTTTTTTGCCCTAGACCCCTTGACCTGACATATGTTGAAACCTAGGAACTCCTCATATCAAATACAAAGATTGCAAAGGACAGGAATTATCTTGAAATTAACTTATCCAAACTTTCTTTTTTTTAAGTTCATGGCCTTCAGCTTAAGCCTGACTCCTTTAATCCAATCTTCTCATTTTTCAGAGGCAGAATCTGGTGACAAGCAAGGTTAAGTGATTTGTTAATGGTGATGCCTAGAACCAGAATTCGAATCCATTTCCTGAGACTCTAAATTCTGACTGATGGGGTTTAGACTGCGGAAGCCACCTTGAATTACCCTTGAATCTTCCCACTAGATGAGGCATTTGCCTGATGCCATAAGCCTTTCATTATAGCTAGGCCCAAATCTCTAGGCTACTCTAAACCTAGCCTAGCCCTCCATTCCCACCCTTGATCCTATCAAAGTGTCTATGCCCAAATCTGTTACCCTTAAACTAGCCTAGTCCTACATTGTCTGTCATCTCCAGGTGGCCTTCAGCTACTTCCTACTCTTAATCCCATTGTCTTGGTTCCTGGAGTCTGACTTCACCCCAGTTCCACCAAGCTCCTCTTTAGACTTCTCCTTAAGACCCTCCCTAAACCCCTCCTTCCATCACCCAGGACCACCCTAGATCCCTCCCATGGCCTTTCTGTATGTAGGTTTCATCTTGCCTCCATGAAGGTGCTCAAATTCAACCTACCTCAGATTGAATCTGGCCTGCTTGTGAAAATAAGCATCACAAAGGGTGAGACTTCTTAAGACTACCCATTATGGCGAATCTTAAAAAAACTTTACTTTTCTGTGTCTGTGAGAAGGCCTGAGTTGAATTCATTCGAGCAGCACCCAGCCTGTTGGTATTTTGGGGTCTTTAGAGGCTACTTTGATAGCCTAGTTTCCAGGCTCTGCAATCCAAATGAGAATATTTGGGTGGTGAGAAAATGCAAATCTGCACATGGAATGTTTATTGACTGATGAGTGACATCGGAGTCAGGAAGGCTTGAGTTTAAATCCTCGTCCTGACACCTGTGAGCTGTGGCACCATGGGCAAGAGATAATATCTCTGAATCTCTGTTTCCTCCTAGGGAAAATACTAATAATGTCAGTTTTACCTGCCATAGCAGGTGTCTGTGAAGGGCAAATGAGATAATATAGATGAAGTTCCTTGTGAACTTTAAAACATTAAATAAATGTCAATTATTATTCTGAGCACAGAGGACATAAACCTATGATGAAGAAGCCTAGAGCCAGATAATCAGGTTTGAATCTTGTATCTGAACCTTACTAGTATTGAGAATTATTGACTCAGTGGCCTATTGTTCCCAAGCTTTTCTGGTCAATCAGCATTGGGGGAGGTGATGCCAAGTCTGCAGCTTTTGGGATTACCTGCTCTTTGTCAGTACCCCTACCTGGAAATTGTCATGTACTTGCTGCCTTGAGGAGGAGCTGAGGGCCCAACTCCTTTTTTTTTATTATTATAATTATTTATTTTTTTTTATTTTTAGTTTATGACACTCGGTCCTACATAATTTTGAGTTCCAGATTTTCTTCCCTCCCTCCCCCATCCCTCCCCAAGACGGCATGGAATCCCATATAACTTCCACGTATAACTTCGCATTGAATTAATTCACATACTAGTCAACTTATGGAGAAGAATTATGACCGATGAAATGAATCATGAGAAAGAAGAAACAGGACCAAAAAAAAAAAACCAACCCAAAAACAAAAACAAAAGAGAAAAAGAAAAAAAAGAGGGGGAGGGAAATGCGATCATGAAGTGTGCCTCAATCTGCATTCATACTTCATAGTTCTTTCTCTGGACGTAGATAGCATTCTCCATCGTGAGTCTTTTGGAGTTGTCTTTGTACCTTGTGTTGCTGAGATGAGCAAAGTCCATCAGGGTTGGTCCTCACAGAATCCATGTATCTGTGGTTGTGTATAATGTTCTCCTGGCTCTGCTCCGCTCACTCAGCATTGTCGTGTAGGTTTTTCCAGGCTGTTACGAAGTCCGTATCATCCCCATTTCTTATAGCACAATAGTATTCCATTACCTTCATATACCACAGCTTGTTCAGCCATTCCCCAATTGATGGGTATCCTTTGATTTCCAATTCTTAGCTACCAGAAAAAGAGCTGCTGTAAATCTTTTTGTACATATGGGTCCTTTTCCTGCTTGTGTGATTTCTTTGGGATACAACCCTAGAAGTGGTATTGCTGGGTCAAAGGGTATGAACATATCTATAGCCCTTTGGGCATAGTTCCAAACTGCTCTCCAAAATGGCTGGATCAGCTCACAACTCCACCAGCAATGTAACAATGTTCCAATTTCCTCACATCCTCTCCAGCATTTATCATTTTCCTGTTTTGTTATTTTAGCCAATCTGACAGGAGAGATGTGGTATCTGAGAGTTGTTTTGATTTGCATTTCTCTAATCAGTAGTGATCCAGAGCATTTTTTCATATGCCTATAGATAGCTTTAATTCCTTCCTCTGAAAACTGCCTGTTCATATCCTTTGACCATTTCTCAATTGGGGAATGGCTTGTATTCCTATATATTTGGCTCAGTTCCCTGTATATTTTAGAAATGAGGCCTTCATCAGAGACACTAGTTGCAAAGATTTTCTCCCAATTTTCTGCTTCCCTCCTAATTCTTGTTGCATTGGCTTTTTTTGTACAAAAACATTTCAATTTGACATAATCAAAATTATCCATTTTGCATTTTGTAATGCTCTCTATCTCTTGTTGGGTCATGAATTCTTTACTTTTCCATAAATCTGATAAGTAAACTATTCCTTGCTTTCCCAAGTTACTTATAGTATCAGCTTTTATTCCTAAATCATGAACGCATTTTGACTTCATTTTGGTATATGGTGTAAGATATTGGTCTATGCCCAGTTTTTGCCCTACCATTTTCCAATTTTCCCAACAGTTTTTGTGAAATAGTGAATTATTAGCCCAGAAGCTGGCCTCTTTGGGTTTATCAAAGAGTAGATTGCTAAACTTGTTGATTTCTCCTACTTGTGTACTTATCCTATTCCACTGATCCACACCCCTGTTTCTTAACCAGTACCAGGCAGTTTTGATGACTGCTGCTGTGTAGTACAGTTTAATATCTGGTGTGACTAAGCCACCTTCTCTAGCATGTCTTTTCATTAATACCCTAGATACTCTAGACCTCTTGTTCTTCCAGATGAATTTTATTATTTTATCCAACTCTGTAAAATAATTTTTTGGTAGTTCAATTGGTATGGCACTGAATAGATGGATTCATTTAGGTAAAATTGTCATTTTTATTATATTAGCTTGGCCTAACCATGAGCAACTGATATTTTTCCATTTATTTAAATCTGACTTCATTTGCATGAAAAGTGTTTCATAATTATGTTCATATAGGCCCTGGGTTTGTCTTGGCAGATAGACTCCCAAATATTTTATGGTGTCTACAGTAACTTTGAATGGAATCTCTCTTTCTATCTCTTGCTGTTGGGGCCCAACTCCTTTTGCTGGCCTTGACAAATATGAATTGTCTTTATCTCATTACAAATTATCTGTAAAAGCTGGCCCAACTTTGAAGCCATTGCTCATCTCTGGTGATTGGCCTGCCAACATGTTGCTCCCTTGACATACTTATAATAAACTCCTTTTAATGCTCTTTGTCCTGAGTTTTGCCTCCTTAATC
Organism: Trichosurus vulpecula; assembly: GCF_011100635.1. Classification (NCBI taxonomy): domain Eukaryota; kingdom Metazoa; phylum Chordata; class Mammalia; order Diprotodontia; family Phalangeridae; genus Trichosurus; species Trichosurus vulpecula. Next base: position 426,944,071 of record NC_050575.1, on the reverse strand, counting down.
AGGGTGAAAGCTTAAACAAAGAATTTTCCTTTCAACACTAGCTAAAATTCCATGTTTGGTTCTATAAGTCCTACTTTGGGGAAGAGCATCGATAAGCTGTGCCATGATCAGAGGAGAATTACCAGGATGTACTTTCCAGCTCTGGAGAAAAAAAAAGGAACACAAAATGAAATAGTGATCCCAATGCAAAGGCAACTTTGAGCTCAAAGGCATCATTAACATTTATGTGCGATGAGGCACATTCCTTGGATATAGATCTAGAGGGAAAGTAGGTACATGGGCTTGGGGTGGAGGTGAAAGATTACCTTTATATATTAAGAAAATCCAAGAACTGATGTAGGGGAAGGTGATTTAGGGAATTTGGGTGAAGATTGATGGAGACAGAAACAGAAACATTATTTTCCAAAAATTATCTTAAAAACACAACACATCTTTTCCCCAAGCCACTCTCCTCCTAACTTCCCTGTTGGTAACACTACTCTGTGTGCAATTTCCTGTAGGAGTCAACCTTCTCTCTTTACTCCCCCACCTACATCTAATAAGTCACTAAATCTTGTCAATCTACTTGCTCAACATCTCTGGCATCTTTCTCCCTCTCTTGAATCCCACCACAAATATATTAGTTGGGCCATTTATTCCCTCTTACCTGGACTATGACAGTAGCCTCCTAATTAGTCTCCCTGCATCCACCTCCCTTTACCAATCTATCCTCAATATACCTGCCAAATGGACATTCTTCAAGGTCTGGCTGGATCACTCCACTGCTCAGGAAGCTTCAGTGCTTCCCCATCACCATTAGCATAAAGTCCGAGTGCCTTTGCTTGGAATTTAGGTCTTTCAGACTCTGGCTCTTAGGCTTGTGCATCATTCCCCTTTCAGTCTTTCTGTGTATGCTGTAGTCACATTTGCCAACTTGCTGCTCCTCTAATATTACATTCTCTCTTTGCCCTTCCTACCTCACATAGGCCATTCCTCATGCCTGGTATGAGCTCCCTTTTAACCTCTGCCTCTTGGAACCCTTGGCCTCTTTCAAGGGTTCACTCAAATGCCACTTCCTCCAAGAAGGCTTTTGTCATTCCTCTAGTTATTAGTCAGTCAGTCAACAAATACTTATTAGGTAACCAATCTCCACCAGGAACTATGCTAAGCACTGGAGAAACAAAGAAAGGCAAAAGGCATTCCCAGTGCTCAGGATACTCACTCTAATTATTAAGGTCAATGAAAAGCTGCTTTGTTTCTCTGGAACAGACAGGGTTAATATATTGCCAGGCAAGTCTCTGCAGGTGACATGAGCATGGTGATATTGGTCCAGAGCCAGGGGTGGGGACTGTATGGTCCTCAGGCCACATGTGGCCCTCTAGGTCCTCAGGTATGGCCCTTTGACTGATCCAAACTTGTGAAGTGGATTTAGATTCAGTCAAAGGGCTGCACTTGAGGACTTAGAGGGTCACTTGTGGCCTGAAGGCCACAGGGTCCCGACCCTTGGTCCAGGCAGATGCTTGCGTGTGTCAGTACAACTTTAAAAGTCTTTAAATGCTCACTGGATTCCTTACAAAGAGTTGTAAGACCTTCAAATTGTGAGCAATGATTGCAAAAAGCAAAGTGGAAAAAGCTTCCAGACAATGAGTGCTATGGCCAACTGGGAGGGGCTCCTTCTGGAGGTCATGGCTTTCCCCTTCTTGGAGGTGTTCAAGTGAAGGCTTCTTGGGTGGCAAGTTGTAGAGGGGTTATTATTCAGCTATGGCTCAAGCCAGCTGGCCTCTGTGGTCCATTGCAGGGTCTATGAGAAGGACTTGAAGAAGACTGAACCCTGCCATTTCATGGTTGCTAGCACTGTGACTTTACATTCACTGCCCCAAGAATACCTACCCTTCCTTGAGTATTGCTTTTCAATTGAGAAGAAACACACATATCAGAACTTACTGTGTGCAGCATTCTGTGCTCAGTGCTTGGGGAAATACAGCATTTAGATGAGGAATAGTTCCAGTCTTCAAAGAGCTTTTAGTCTAGGAGGTGAATAAACATAGATACAGCAAGACATAGAGGACAGAGTCCTAGAATTGGAGTGAGGAAAGTTTAGCTCAAATCTTGCCATTGACTCTTACTAGCTTTTTGACCCTGTGACCTCCCTGATCCTGTCTTCTCCCTGATGGGGCAACAGCACCTGGACCCCTAAAAGGCCCTTAACTTTCACACACTGGCATTTTGCCTGAGGCATGTGGCCCATCCCAGTTCACCTAGATACTCAGTAATCCTTTTAACTGCCCTTTCATTGTGGTTCTCAGACCACTTAACTCCTTTCCCTGGCCTACCCCAGGCTACTTACCACTGCTGAATCCCATCAAGATCTTTTCACTGACCCTTTTCCCCTTTTTCTGTATAAAAGTATCATTTGCATTCCCCATCAAATAACAGATTTACTAGGAATTTTGCTGGCCATACTTGTGTTATAATAAATGTCACTATTTTGACTGAAAGAAGGCTTGAGTGGTCAAATTATTTCCAACCAAACCCCCTGTACCCTTGCATTTCAAGGTTCCCAGCACCCCAAACCACAACATCTCTTATAACACTGAGGTTGGACATAATGGCTTCTGAGGTCCCTTCTACCTGTAAATCATCTTATGATCCTACAAAATGAACTGACAACTACAATATGCATAGTCAACTGATAAGGTCTTGATGTCATTTTATCAGTGGAAATGATACTGAAGAAGATGAATTCCAATTCGCTTTGTTCATGTACCCTGAAGACCATGGACAACTTCAACTGAATTTTCACTGAATCCTCCTATACATGCTGTCTATCACATTTGAATGTGAGCTCCTGGAGCTCACTGTATGGCTTTTCTTTCATATCCATTGTGCTCAGCACAGTGTCTGGCACAAGTTAGTGTTTTCTCTTTCATTCCTTCACTCATTCATTCAGCGACATGTAGAATAAATTAATATGAAGTTGAAAGAATGGATCATCTAGGAGGAATAGGAATTCATTAGGAATGAAAGAAGGTGTATTAGGAGGGCAGAGTTTATAATCTCAAAGAGGATCATAAACATGTCTGAAAGGTTCGGAACCGCCGGATATAAGAAACTCTCAAAGTAGAAGGTAGAAGAATCAAAACATATATTTAGGCTCCACAGTAACCAACCCATGAACCAGCAACCCCATTTTGATATATTGATCAAAAGCTTCCAGGCCCAATAAGTACGCTTTGAAAGAGTAACCAGGAGGCTACAGAGAAGCATGATTGCGTAAAGCAAAATCATGCTTCCCCCTCTATGGTAAAAAGATTACCCACTGGCCTGAAGTCTTTGTTCAGCTTCCTCCCGTAGGTCAGCTCTGCTACTGGCAGCTCCTGCTTCGGCTGTGGCTGTGGCTGTGGCTGTGGCTGTGGCTGTGGCTGTGGCTATAGTTGTAGCAGCCTCTGGCTCCAACGGGAGCTGCTTTTAACCATCCAGCTTCTGCGGGGGTGTAAGGTACGCCGGGGAAAGCACAGGTTCTTTCAATCTGCTTAAGCAAGGTGAAGGGGTTGACTGGGAAAGCACAGGTTCTTTCCACCAGCTTAAGCAAGGGAAGCAAGGTGAAGGGGCCGACAAGCTTACTCCAGTCCAACATACAAACAGCATTCAGTTCAGGGGAAAAAGCCAAACTAGTCAAGGCCACTTGTTGACTAAGTGCTAAGGAGCCCATTTTTGGTTGCCAACACAGAAGGGCACATTCCAGATGTAAGAAACAGATCAAGGCCTTTTGGGCTAACCTTGCCAGTCTCTCATCTATAGCACTTGCAGACAACTTTTAGTAAATCTTAAAGCTCTAGTTAGTGCTTTTGTGATTTATAAAATATTTTCCCTTAAAAAAAACCCGATGAAGTAAGTAGTACACACACCACTAATGTCCTGTTACGAGTAAAGAAATGGAGATACATAGATCTCAAGCATTTTTTTTCTCCCGCTCACCTAGCTAACAGACATGGGGGAATTAACTTGAATCTCTGTGTTTCCTGATTTAAAGTCTAAGGTTCTTTTTAAAATATTATTAAAGGCAGCTGGTTGGTATACTGGATTGAGCACTAGACTTAGATTTTGGCAGATCTGAGTATTAGCACAAAAAAGTTACTAATCTGTTTTTCTTTACTACTAGAAAGGATGAATGAGTGGATGGAATTGCCATTTTTTCTTCCTTACTTGGCAGAGGATGCTAGTTACCCCCTGAAGTTGAAATAAATGGCCCTTTTGGGACTATTCTACAGTAAAGGGTTTAACTAATCACAGTAATTTAGTCATCAGAATTTAGTGCTCAAAAGAACATTAGCAACATCTCATTCGACCCTGGATCACTGGAATCCAACCCTGGAACATTCATTTCCTCTGCACCACCTCTGACAAGTGGTTACTCAGAGTTGACTGAAAACCCCTTGTTATTCTGGATTCTTTGCCCCTTGTCAATATCCTCACTCAAATGTGGAGCCCAGAACTAAAAACAGTACTCAGGATGTAGTCTGACCATGGCAAAGGACAGTGGACTCTCCCCATTTTGGAAACTTTGCTTCTCTGGATTCAACCTAAGGTAGTAGGAGTATTTTGGTGTCCATCTGGCAATGATTCTTCTTGACCACAAAATCTACCATATTCCCTAAAACACCATTTCTTTTCCATATGAAATATCCCCCAGTCATACTTCCCTCATCCTATACAGCAGTGGTGTCAAAATCAAATTGAAAAGGATCCCTAATATCACATAATGACTTAGAAAAACCACAACTAACATTATCTATGTTGTATTGTATTTTCATTTACTTTGTTAAACATTTCCCGATTATATTTCAACATGGTTCAGGTCATATTCCATAGTTTTTCAGGTCAGAAATTTGACACTTCTCCTGTAAAAGCACAACCTTTCTACACATATCTATGCAATTTTTTTTTTATTATAGGGGGTAAGACAGGGCAATTGGGGTTAAGTGACTTGCCCAAGGTCACACAGCTGGTAAGTTTGTCAAGTGTCTGAGGCTGAATTTGAACTCAGGTCCTCCTGACTCCAGGGGCCTGCATTCTACTCACTGAGCCACCTGGGTGTCCTGTAACTATTAACTATCCAGAAAACACCAAGTTATCAATGTGTCCATTTATCTTATGCCTCAAGAAGTCAATTTATAATATCAGTCCTGTCTTTTGCCTTTCCTTTCTCTCTATTTAAAAAAAATGCATAACTGGGCTTCTGCCAATGCCTAGCAAGTTCTGAGTACTTTCATACATGTGGAAAGAGACGTGACTTTTGATTGACAGAGAGAAGGCTGAGAGGGACTTTATATACCTCTCTAAGGGATCTGTTGGGGTGAGAGCTTTATTGGGCAAAGAGGTTGGCAGAAGACACATTCCAGGGATTGGAGAAAGAAAATGTATATAGCAGACATGCATAGAAAGGCAGTCCTCTCATGTCTACAAAACTGCTCAATATCCTAGAGACTACTAGAATCAACCTCCCCTGGCTGAAGTTGTATTTAATTTTCTGTATTGAACTGAGATTTCATTTTGGTCTCCACTAAAGAACTCTTCATTCTTGTGTATTTTGTGATATATTCTAATTTGTATAACTCCTCCGATTTTTGTTTGCTATTTTTTTCTTGGGTAAATGGGTTTACTTTTATTCACTATTTGTGATGGTCTTTTGTGTGACCAGATTTGGTTGGAAGGCAGCAAAATTGAAAAGTGTAAGGTTAAGGACTGACATTCTTTTAAAATTGTTTTTCCTTCAGAATCTAGAATTGTACCATTAGACCATACCAGAAACATTTGAGGAGGATAGATAAAATGATTGAAAAACCATCACTGAGATGGTGAAAATAGCATTGCCTCAATAGCTTTTTTTTCTTTCTTTTTCTCCCCCAGCCAGCATGAAACAAAACTTAAGCTAGCTTGCAGGCATAGTTTTTATCTTTAACTCTCTTCCTTACTACAGATGCTGGCTAGGTCTCAGATCATATGCTACCCATGCCATCCATGGGTTGATTCAATATGTTTAGGCAACTTGTGTGGACATACATAACTTAGATACGTTTTTTGATTTCTTTTGTATATATTTCACCTTTCATATATTTTCCGCCTCTAGAATGAACTCTTTTTGGTTAAAAAAAAGAACCACAACTAAGTAGGAATATCATGTCTCACAATGAACACAATATTCTGTCCTAGTAATCTTTCCATCTCTGTATTAAAGGGTATGTAGTATGTGTATGTGTATGTGTGTGTGTGTGTGTGTGTGTGTGTATGTGTGGGTGTGTGTATACGCTCAGTATGTACCTTGTCTGTTTTCCTGAAAATTCATTGACATCCCTTACCTCTATTATATTACTTCCTTTAGTGACATTTTTATTTATATTGTTGTGTTTATTGTGCATTTGGCAGCTGTTCTTGCAGTGAATTAGAACAGGTGAGAGCAACAATTTCCCTGGGAGTTGTTGACACATGCATGAGGTGTATTTATTGGTATGAGTCTCTCCACCCGAAATTTTTAACTGAAATCTATGAGCCTGTTGTTTTTGTTTCATTTTGTTTATTTTGATTTTGAAACTAGGTCTCCCCTCTGAACCACGCTGCAAGTGCAGTGACCCCTCATGGACTTGACCCTATTGATGATCAGAAGGGAGCTTTGACTTTCTTCATTTCCAACCTGAGCTGATTCTCCCTTCCTGAGGCAGCTTTGGTGGCCTCCTGCTCCCACAGGCTCCAATTATAGGTGTCAGACTTAGTGCAGACACCCAATCGACTTAGCCCGTTGCAGCTCATAACTCCAGAATACAAGTGATCCACCACCCTTCAACCCTCCAGTAGAAGGGATTAATAGGCATGCTCCTCCATATGTGGCTGTGATTTTTTTTAAAATTTATAACTGCATTTCAATATAATTCTTGAATTTGTAATCCTATTTATTTTATTTTATACACTTAAAATATTATTCAAAGAAGAGGAAGGAAGAGAACATACATTAATTGCCTGTTAAATGCCAGGCACCATAATAAGTTCTTTACAAATACCATCTCATTGATAAGGGGTCCATAGGGTTCACCAGACTGTTAAAGGGATAAATGAAAAAAGAAAAGTGACAACCTTTGCTCTATAGTGACATGTAGCTTAACCTATGGTGAAGTGGATGTACTTCTGAGCTTGGAGGAAGGAAGAACTGAGTTTGAATTCTGCCTTAGACACTTATTAACTGTGCTACCTTAGACAAGTAACTTAACCTCTCTGGGTCTTTCATTATCTGTAAAAAAAAAAATAATTGTGCATTTGAATTTGATGATAGATACCTTCCCATGCAAAATCTCTTGCTCTTATCCCATGCTCTTATCCTTTGTAACTATCACTTTAGAAAATTCCTGTGTTTCCCCAAATTCATCATACCAAGGGCAAGCACTTTGGTGACAACCCCACCCCCCTACTGCAATCCCCTGCCAACATTGCTAGACTATTTATTGGACAGCAAACATTCAGTTCACCCCCATGGCCAACTTTGAAACTCTTTTCTTGAAACCAACTAGAAATTATATTCTGTTGGCATGTCCTTCAAGAACCCTGGGATCACCTCCATGGCATTATAAGGTATCAGAGGAGGACATGTGGAGAGGTGTTTTGTGAAAAAGCCTCATAAAAATAATTAAACCATCACAAGACAGACCTATTCCTTATGACCTCCAAAGACTTTCATATTCCAGCCATATCAAAGTCAGACCTTCCCTTGCAACAAAGTTAATGATGGTTCTAATACACAGATGCCACAGATTTCTCCCTTTTTGACATTAAAAGACTGAGAAATCCATCAATTGCTTGGCTTTCTATCTGTCTCTGGCTTGCTGGGAACATGAGTGACTTCCCCACAGGGAGAAGGCGAAAATGCTGATTGGCTGGCAGCATTCCAGATGTTCTGATAAACAGCTTTTGCTCAGAGACAATAACCATCTTTTGATGTTAATTTTGTCATGAGGCATGCGGTATGGGATGCGCCCATTGTGCCTGCAAGTGCTTTTATGAGTGCTTCACAGGCATTTACATCTTTGCAAAGCAGCCATCGGAATTAAATGCCCAACAAATCAGTTAATTAATCAGCATGCTAGCCCATTAAAAATGGAACCTGCAAAGAAACAAGGCAATTTCCATCTCCCTTGGGGAAGTTTACCACCAGATGCCCTCCCCATCAAAACTTTTTTAATTCACCTTAAGGAAGAACCATTCCTAAGAGCTAATTAGCCTCTCCACTCCCCACTTGCTTGATAACTGAATATTGGGAGACCCTAGTTAAAATGACTAAGGCAGTTTCAAGCAGGCAGTCCCATTGATGGCTGGATGATAGTGGTTGAGGACAATCCCATAGCCTTGGAAATGGTAACGTTAATTATTTAGTCTATCTAATGAAAGGTATGGAGGCAAGGGCTTCCTGAGGCTTGGGGAGAATGTGTACTATGATTTGAGGACCGCAAAAGCTGAAAAAGATCACTCTGGTTCTTGAATGTGTCCAAGGTAACCCCTGCAAGGTACTTTGCAAATATCGTGTGAAGGTTACTTCTTGGGTTTTGTAATTTTGTCTTTGGGAATAATTTGAAAGCCAAGGGCTGAGAGAAAGGCAGTGGAGGTGTGGTAGTGATAGCCCTAGCTTGGGGCTCGTGGTGCTATGCAAAGAATATTCACTTTGGATTTTGAGAATGAATGTTCAAATACTGCTTTTGTCACCTATGACTTCTGCGACTTTGGACAAATTACTTAATCTCATTGGGCCTCAGTTTCTTCATCTGTATTATGAGGGAATTAGATCAGATGGCTTTTAAGATCTCTTCCAGCTCTCCAAATCCTAACTCTGGTACCTATCTTGATGTCCCTAACCATGGCTTTTCCTGATACTCTCATTTGCTAATGATCTCCCTTCCCCCTCGCAAATGACATTTTATAACATTCGCTATCTGTGTAGATGTCCTGACCACATAGAAGGTACATTCCTTGAGGGAAGGGGTCACCTCATTTTGGACCTTGTGTCCCCAGGACCCGGCACAGATGGTCAGCATCTCATAATTGTTTTTGAAGAAACAAGTGAATTTATGGATTTGTGGCATTGGCCAAATCAGTATATTTGTCAGGATCTTATTTTCTTCATCTGCACAATGTACAATGAGGGGGTTACACTTGAGGACACCTGAAGGCCCTTCTAACTCTAAAGCTTGTAACTACAGTTCTTATTTCAAATCTCTCCTCACTCCATGGAGCTACCATACTCACATGTGTGTGTGCCTACACACACATATACATGCATGCATGTATAGGCATATAAATACACACTAAGATTTTTGGGATGCCCTGTATCTACACACTCACAGATATGTATATATGCATAGAAATCTATGAACTTCATTTCTATATAAGGGGTTTCTTTTTAATTCTATTTATTTCACATATTGTGCTTAAAATATTCCGAGAAGTCTATATCTAATTATTTATTTCTGTCTCTATCTGTCTATCTGTCTGTCTGTCTGTCTCTCTCTCTCTCTTTTTCTCATTCTTGAGATATCATCTGTATCTAAATCATCTATAACTATGTATCTCTACCTGTACCTGTGTTTGCATCTATGTTTGTATCTGGATTTGTATTGGTATCCATATAAGTATCTCTCTCTATATATATCTATATATATATCTATATCTATCTATCTAGCTATCTATCTACATCTACATCTACATCTATATCTATATCTATATATATCCAGCTCCTGATTCTTTCCTGAGCTTCAGTCCCACACAGTGTTTTTTTCAGTCATTAAGTTGGGTCCAACTCTTTGTGATCCCATGGACTTGTCCATGGGGTTTTCTTGGCGAAGGTCCGGGAGTGGTTTTGCATTTCCTTCTCCAGTATGTTCCCATTTTACAGAGGAGAAACTGAGGCAAATTGGGGTCAAGCAATTTGCCTAGGTTCCACAGCTAGTGAGGGTCTGAGACTGGATTTGAACCCCGATATTCCTGATTCCAAGCCCAGTGCTCTATTACTGTGCCACATTACCAGCTACCTATTATGTGTATGTCATGACAAGGGTCCTAGCAGGACTTAGGGATGCACTTGAGGACCTAGAGGGCCACATGTGGCCTTGAGGGGTTCCCCACCCGTGTAGAGGCATCTTAAACTCAACATGACTAAAAGCAAATTCATCTTTTTTTTTCTTCTTTAGAAAAACTGCCCCTTTTCTAAACTTCCCTATTTATATTAAATGTACATCCATCCTCTCAGTCTCCCATATTTATCACTTCACCATATACTGGACTGCTGCATCTTGCCTGTTCTATCTGAGGCACCTAGCAGTACAGTGAATAGAGCCTTGGACATAGAATCAAGATAATGAGAGTTCAAATCTGGCCTCAGACACTTCCGAGCTGTATGACTCTGTGCAAGTCACTAAAGCTCTCTTTGCCTCTATTCCTCAAGTGTAAAATGGTGCTAAAATAGCACTTTTTCACAGTCATAAGGATAAAAATTAGATCGTATTTGTAACAATATTAAAATAGTATTTGTAAAAGCACTTAGCACAGTGCATGGCACATAGAAGGTGCTTATTCCCTTTCACCCTCCCCCCATCTTCAAAATATATCTCAAATCTCGATCGTCGTTTCCATCCATATAATTACCACATTATTTCTGGCTCAATATGGAGCCAGGAAAAATTGTACTATCTTATCTCTCAACAATTTTCACTGTGACCATCACAGACATACTAGACTTTTCTATTCATTGCCCTTAGAGTCTGAATCGGAATCTGTATCATTTTTTTTCCAAATAGACATTTCTACATTTGAAGGTCTCCCTAAGGACTCTGATCACAAGGTCTCAGAAAACAGGTATGTCTCTTGAATGTTTTCTCATTAAATTTTCTTTAAAATTTAAAAATTAAAATTTCTTTTGTACTTTCCACTGATAACAGTGATAGCCAAAGTATCTTTGATTTTTGTGGGTGGGGGGGGAGACATTATACTGGGACATCACACACGTGCATGGAGAAGGGGAAAGCAAGGAGGAACTATATAGCAATTTGGGGACTTTCTTAACAAATTCATGGTCATGGGATTACAGGATCATATATTGAATCAGAATAGACATCAGAGATGAGCTAGTCCAAACTGCTCATTTTACAGAAAGAGAAATGGAAGTCCAGGCAGCCAAGTAACCTCTCTAAGGTGATACAGGTAGTAAGTATGAGACATGGGAACTGAATGCTAGTTGTCTGACTCCATAGTGAAGGCTTCTCATTATATACTGTTGCTAGAAGATCACCCTCAAAGGTTTACAGAAACCAATGGTTGCTATGGTGAAAAGCAATGAATCTGAAAGTCAAGAGGACCTGGGTTGAAATTCTGCCTTTGCAATGTCCTATCCCAGTGAAGCACTACTTACTGTCTATGTGATAGAGGTGTCATTCTTCATCTTTTCTCCCATCCCTCCCCCAACACATATATGTACTTTAGATTAGACACAGATGTCATCTTTCTTCCTGTCTGCCATAATGACATTGTTTATTGGCTATTGAGTTATTTCTCTGTGTTTATAACAAAGGAGAAATCTCTGCCTCTGGCATTCCTCCTTCCTGATAGACTTGACTTCTGGAGGGTTGGTGGTAAGAATGTCTTATCCCCCAACTAATCCAGACCATGAGCTCATGGACTCCTAGGCAAGTCTGTGTCTCAGATAGGACCATTTGCTGTTTGGGTCTCCTGACATTTCAAAAGGCAGCTGATGTCTCCCTCCTTCTCAGCCATCTGAAAAAGGGGGGTGTCAGCAATGGGGACAGCAGCAGAGGCCTTGAAATAAGAGGGGAGGGGAGAGTGTTGCTCTTAAAGAAAGAAACCACAGGAAAAGCAAAAGAGTCCCCTTAGCATTCATCAAGCTGTACACGTGAAATATGAAGTAGTTGATGAGTCAGCCTTTTGCAAATATCTAAACAAAGCTTGACCACAAGCTCCTCAACTGAATATAATCATTTTAACAGTTTTTATAGCTCACCAGCATCCCGTTTTTGGTGTGGAAATAAAACTGCTTAAATTCTACATGTATGAATCATTTTTGTTTCATGTTTCTATTCTTGGTACCTTTTTACTGCAGGCTCCCAGGAGGGAGGACTTCTTAGACCACAGTTCAACACAAATCTGATCCTTGAGAATCTGAGTTGGGGGTACATCCTGGTTCCCCTACTGAGGAAACAGGCAATACCAGATCAATAACTACAGGGTAAAACTTTGATGGAAGCTAAAAAGGTAGAAATTGGGGAAGATTGCCAGCCCTTGTAGATTCATCTTAGATGCCTGGGTAGTCATTGTGTTAAAATTTTTGAACTTAACACTTAACCACTTAACCACTTGGTGTTTCAGGCTCCTCAATTGTAAATGAGAAGGTTGGATTGATGGTCTTAAAGGTCTTTTTCAGGACTTGCTATTTATCATCCTAGGACCTGGGCAAGTCACTTATCCTCTCTATTCTGTGAAATAAAGAAATGACTGTAGATGACCTCTGAGGTCCTTTCTATCTGTGCCAGTAATCTCATTTGTCTCTCGCAGAAACACGTACAATCCAGAGTGAGAGTTTTGTTATCATCATTTTACAAATAAGTGGTGCCAGGATAAATGAAGTGATCCACAAATGCAAGCTGGGTTTAAAATTCTCTTGGTTGGCATTGTATCAACTGTTCTTTCTACCACAAGGAGGTAGGGTGACCCCCTGTGGCTAAAGGAATGAGATCCAAGACAGGGAAGTTTGAAAATATGGATGAGGTATAGAGGCAAAGAAGGTTCAGAGGATGGGCCATTACCAAGGATGTCCGTCTCAAGCATGATGAGGAAATGAGTATGGGGCAAAGAAAGTAAGCAGAAAAATACTGATAGCTTAGTTCCTGTCTAGGGATGGGGCAATACAAAAATCAAACTCTATGCTTTACAGTATTTCCAAGTGAATTCTACCTTCGAATCCATTTTGAGTGGTACACAATAAATGCTACTCAGGATGTTTCCTTCAGGACACAGATGCTGATTAATTCTAATGTCCTTCTTCAATAAATCTTCTTTGAGCCTTGATTTTCTTCCTTTGAATTTGTGCCTACCTCCAATACTCACCAAAGACAAAATGACTTCAGAGCTCATGATGTCAATTGCTGAACCAAAGCACCAATGGCTTCAGTTCTAAGAAATTCCATTTTTCTTCAGTTCCGTTTGTTGGTCTCCTAAACAGTTGCTTTTGTCCATGATGTATTCACAATTTAAAAAAATGAAAATCATAGTAAGGGGTATTGGTAAGAAGTTCTTGTATTTTAGGATAATTTCATTTTTTTCATCTACCATGTCCCAATTTTTTAAAGCCTGTTTTCTAAGATAATTTGCCAAATGGAAATTGATATTCAGGGCTGGAAAGCCCTGTATGAGCCAGAGGCAGATGGATGAAAAGATCTGCCAGGCTCTCTTTTCATAGACATTTGACTGTTCTGACAGTGGTAATAATATGATGATAAATTGATTTTTTCTCTCTAATTTCCTATCATGAAGATACATGTGCTCTCTGTAATACATCTTATGAAATATTATTGAGGATCAAGTGAATTCTTTGAAAATAGGACTCACAAAAATATCTCACTAAGGTCCATAAAACCTGAGTGGGGAGAGTCAAATCATATACAGAAAATGAACCTTCTGCCTTTACTACCTGACACAGTAATGAGAATAATTTGATTTATCCAGGGCCAACAGCACTGAGAAATGTAAGTGACAGAGAAACCCTTTGTATATACTAGAGGAGAAGAATGTAAGTAACTCAGGAGGAGAGATAGAATATTGAGCGTTTTTTTGAGGGGGGGTAGTAAAATGTGGTTCACATGTCAAATCATCTAGTTAAGGAGAAACTGAGAAGTCATTTATCTCTCTGCTTGCATCATGGCAAAGAAAAAGACTTCTGATTGGTTGCTGATCTGAAACTGAATGTGCAACAAAAGGCACTAACTTGGTAAAAATGAGCCCTCTTTCTTTTCCATTTGGCTGTGTTTAGGTGAAGAGACACAGACTGCTGTAATTCTCTGAGGAAGTAGAGCTAGCCCCAGTGTCCTCCCTCCCCTTCCCTTCATCATCGAACTGTAAGATATGTTCTGCTGTTACTCTTGTCCCTGCTGCAAATTTTTTTTTCTTGCCTTAAGTGAAGGATTATTGGAGATGAAATGGAGGAGGTTGTAACCTTGTGAGCTACAAAGGATCAGAAGAGTAAGCTGCCAGAGGTCCAGTGACAAGCATTCACATCAGAGTTTGCAGACAGCCCAGCCAAGTGAACCTTCATCCTACCTGACTCAGCATAGAAGTGCTTTGGAATAAATTAACCATCAGCTGTATCATAGTCAAAATTGAACTTGTAGGTGGTGGTGGTGAATACTTTGGAGCAAATGATTTGAGTTTGAGCCTACTCTCCCTATGAATTAAAAGACTGTAGGAGAGAATGTGGCTGGGGAGGGGGGCATATTTCTATTTCTTTCTTTATCTTTTTAGTAAATATACTTTGTAAAATCTAATTGATGTCACTTGGTTAAATGATACTGGACAACTAGTCACTGTCAATGACATAAGGAAAATATTAATTGTAACTAGTAAATGATACTGGTAATGATACACCAAATGGGAGTTTGAACTCATGGTATTAGAGATGATCCTCGAAGTCCCTCAGAGTCCCCCTGTATCCATGAAGGGGAGATGTAGCCAACTTTACTCTGGGGCTGAGACTCATCAAAGTGACCAGGAGTTGGGATAAAGTCTGCCAGAGCTCACAGGGGCTACACCCTGATTCCCATATCCCAACAACTGAAGGCATGACATGGAACTGAAAGATGTTATAAAGATCATGATCCAGTTAGTGTTGCTTGCTCTGATACTTAAAAAGTTTCAGCAAATAGCTAGAGAAATCATAACAATAATAAGTGGATATTTCTACAATGCTTTAAATTTGCAAACATTTTCCCATACATTATCCATTTAGTCATCACAATGACACTGAGGCAGGTACTATTTTAAGCATTTACAGGTGCTATTTTAATCTGATGTTTAATCCTTGTTAGAAAACTGAGGCAGATGGAAGCATCCTAGAGTGATGGAGTCATATCAGTATATCATAGAGTCAAAATATTTCATGCTTTATCTTTAGCTCTTAGCACAGTGCCTTGCATACAGTGGATGTTTAATTAGGATTTAGTTGATTGATCCTGCTTTATCTCCTTTCTTGCTCTTTGACTTATCAAGGTCCTTCCTAAACTGTAGTTCCCAGAATTGAACAGTTCTCCAGATGTTGTCTGACTAGGAAAGATATAGTAGAATTATTTCTTCTTCCTGTTCTTTTATTAATTCAGCATTTGATCATATCAGCTTTTATTTCCATCTTTTGTTTTCCTTTTTGCTGTTACATAATTCTGCTGACTGATGGTGAGCCTACAGATGAGATACTTAATATATGAAATTTATTTTTTTAGGTCTGAGTGTAAGAACTGATATTTATTTCTGGTAAATTTTATCTTCATAGGATGATAGATTTTGAGATGGAAGGGATATTAGCCATCATCTGGTCTAACCTACTTTTATAGGTTATTTTGTAGCTGATAAAACTGAGGCCTGGGTTAGTTAAAAGATTTGCCCATGGTCATAAAATTGGTAGTAGAAAAAATGGGATTTGAACTGAGGACCTATACCTTTAAATAAAGCATGCTATGCTTCTTTTAATTAGATCCTGCCCAGTGCTTAGCCTGTCAAGATCTTTCTGGATGTCAACTTTATCATCCGGTGAGGAAGCTATTCCTTTCATCTATGTGCCATATGCAAATATGATGAACCTTTAGGCAAATGATTAATAACAATTTAAGTAGCACAGGGCCAAGACATCCTTGGCAGACTCCACTAGGGTCTTCAAGCCTTTAACTTTTGGGATCATACTATTAAACCACATCTAAATCCACCAAATTATATTATCATCTAGCTAATATCTCTCCATATTTTTTCTTGAACATAGAATTGGAGTTCTTGGACTGAACCAGCGTATCTGCTTCCAGTTAGCACAATTTACTTCTCAAACTTTTTACAGGGACTGTAGCAAGTTAGACACTTTAGAATCAAAGAAGGGAAATGCAGCTAGTCTTTCCTTATTTGAAAAGAAATAAATTAATCACTATGTTTCCTTGCTAGTCTTTGATATGTATTCACACAGGATTTCCTGTTCCTATCTTTATGTGGCTTCATGATACTAGAAAACTTAAGCTTAGAAAATGCTTCTGTAAGACTGGCTAAATCCCTGCTCCCTGAGATGCTGTCACAGAGATTATGGAGGACACACACACACACACACACACACACACACACACATACATACATATGTATGTGCATAAATACATACATACATACATATTTATGGGGAGGACGTAGAAACAAAGGTTATAGCAAGATGACAGAATCTGTATGTAGGAGTGGCCTGGAGTTACCTGGAGGAGAAGAGAGGATATTCGACTCCATTAGCAGCCATAGTTGTTGAGAATGAGCAAAGTCCTATTTGCAGTTCTTTCTCCTCGTTCTAGTTCTCCAGTGATTGGGAGGTTTTTAATCAGGATTTACATCTCACTTCCTTTGCTTTCTAATTCCTTCAGGCCAGCTGATAGGAAGGGAGGGCAAAAAAAAAAAAAAGAAAATTGAAGCCAACCTGCAGATCTATTTCAACCTGTTGTGTATTATTTGAATGTCTTTCATTTTTCCAGTGAATTCTGATACTGCTAATAAATTACATTGTCATTAACAGTGAGTTTTCTAAACATATGAATTTGAGGTTGGAGATTGATTGTGGAAGTCAGTCCATGGGAAGGGGGGGAAAGGAAGGAAGGAAGGGAGAGAGAGAGAGAGAGAGAGACAGAGAGAGAGAGAGCGAGAGAGAGAGAGAGAGAGAGAGAGACAGAGAGACAGAGACAGAGAGACAGAGACAGAGAGAGAGAGAGAGAGAGAGACAGAGAGAGACAGAGAGAAAAGTAGGGAAGAAGAAGAACAAGGAGGAGGAGGAGGAGGAGGAGGAGGAGAAGGAGGAGAAAATTGCTTTTGTGGAGTTTTTTATAGAAATTTGTTTTAGAAAATTTCAAAACACACCTGCTAGATTCTCTTTGAATCTGTAGAAAAATTTAATAAGGAGGTAAGATCTGTGTGTGTGTGTGTGTGTGTGTGTGTGTAGTTGTTGCTGTCTGTCAATTTACCTTTTAGCTGCTTCTAGCTTATTATAAGAAGACATTGTTATATGTATACCCACACATTTGCTTCATCTTGAAAGAGTATGAAAGTATGTTTAAATGATGTTTCATATTCCTCATGATATTCTGGGACACTTTGGAATTCCCCAAGAGCCAGTGGGATCATGAAACATGAAAGCATTAAGATTGTTGTTGTAGATCAAAAAGGAATGGCCTAAATATAGTAAATGAGATTGATTAACTTTCATATATATACATTTATATTTCTTATTGTTCAATCATTTCAGTTATGTCTTACCCTTTGAGACCCCATTTGGGGTTTTATTAGCAAAGCTACTGAAGTGCTTTGCCATTTCTTTCTCCAGCTCATTTTACAGATGAGGAAACTGAGGCAAACGGTGTTAAGTGATTTGTCCAGGTTCACACAACTAGAAGCTGTGGCCAGATTTAATTTAATAATGTCTGAGGCCAGATTTGAACTATGGGGATGAATTTTCCTAACTCCATGCTCAGTGTCCTACCCACTGTGCCACATGATTACCCTCCATTTCATACATAAAGCCTCAAAATTCAAGAGGATTTTTTCTCTTATTTTCCTAGCATACTAATATTTTCCATTGGTGAGTCAAAGTTCATGAAATAAGAGAATTTCCCCTAAAACCAAACATTGATATAACATAATTAAATTAAAAATCCTTTTATAAACAAAAATGAGTGAGACTTATTTTAGAGGAAAGTTATTTAGTTTTATTCTGATAATGTCTAGTTCTTATTTTGTGTGTATTTAGCATCCAAAGCAGAATGAGCAAATTAATGCCAGGGTTTTCATAACTGCAACAAGTCTGTAATAAAAGCATTAAGATTTCTTCCTCTAAATACAATTTTAAAATGTTTACTATGGCCTCCTGCAGACAGTTAGCTATCAAGATGGCATGCATTTAGAGAAACATGGGAAGATGTTTGAACTGATGCAGAGGGCAGAAAGCAGAGTTAGAACAATATAAGCAACAGTGACCAATCTAGGTCCAGGAAGGGAGATGATGAAATACTTCTTGCATCTAGGTGGAGAGCTGAGGGGAGGTGCTTTGATTGCAGGTTGCCATCTCTACTTTTAGAAGAGAGCAGTGTCACAAAAATCTAGTAAGGAGAAAATAGTGAGGAGAAAAAAAGGATAAAAAGATGATGCAGAGAAGTCAAGAAGGTTGAAGACTGAGAAAGGGCTATTAAATCTTGCAATTAAAAGATAGTAATTATTTGGAAAGAGCAGTTTCCATTGAATAAGATTGGATGTTAGACTACAGATACTTCAGAAGAGAATCAGAGGAAGGGAAGTAGAGGCACTAGTTAAAGATTGCCTTCCGAAGGAGTTTAGACACAAAATGGATATGGAAGATATGGAAGGAGATCTAGCAGGGATAGATGGGTGGATCAAATATGGATTTTTTGAGGATTGGGATGGCATGAGTGTATTTGTAGGCAATAGGGAAGCAGCCATTAGACAGGGAGAGATTGATAAGTAAGAGTGGGAATGTTAGAGGAGGCAATCTGCTGTAGAAGATGGGAAGGGATGGCACATGGTAAGCATTTACATGATCTATCTTTTAAAATATTTGCTTCAAAGGAGGGATAACTGGACATAGAAATGTCTACATATATTTTGAAATGGATATGATATAAAAACAAAAGACATCAATAAAAATAAATTGTAAATAAAAAGCATTCAGTACTTATCTTTTCTTATAAAAATTAAAAACAACCAACCTTGTTTATCAATACTCTCAGATAGTTAATAACTGGGACCATCCATAACACTTACTTTCTTTCTCTGTCATGTTGCAGAGTGTTCCTGTGAATGGGAGCACCAACGGTATGGTAATTAGGTGTTTTGATAAATGAGAATATTAATGACTTCTCACTCCTTCTTTGAAATTATATTTAATGAGCTGAGCAAGAATATTGGAGATCTTGGAGGTGGGAAAATAAAGGAAGGAGTTAGTTTTTTTCTTTTTCCTCCCCCCCCCACCTACCTGTCCACTGAGATAATTGTCAATCACAAGGTGTAGTCCTGACCTAAAAGTTATTTGAATGGTGATATAGTGATAGGCAACAGGATTTCTGTCTTTGCTCATGATTTTTCTGGTTTCTCATTTAGAACTGGAATCAATAAATCAATCTTCAAAAAAAAAGAGAGAGAAAGAAAAATCAGCCTCCTCTGTGCTGTGTACGATTCAAGGTTTCTGAGAATACAAGAAAGAGTGTCAGTTTAAGAATATGTAAAGTCACAGAGTTGAGTCATATGAGCCATGTGGTCTAAGTAGTCTTCTCTTATGGGAAGACATGTTAATTGAAGCAGAGGGAAATAAGCAGAACCAGAAAATATAATTGACAATAATTTAAACAATGTAAATATAATGAATAATTTAAAAAATGAAGGATGTGTATTCTATTAGGCAAACTTGACCGCACAGAATAATTGAGAAAATGAAAATCTCTCCCTTCATTGCAGATGGGGGAGGTGGGAGATGTGGAATATTGCATACATTGTCAGACATCATTGATGCTTTAGTTGTTTTTTTTCTGAAATGCTTCTAACATCTTTAAGTCTTTGTTTATGAGAGATGGCTGGATAGCATAGGAAGGGGAAGTGACATTAAGAAAGGATATGACATAGAAACAAATCCTATCAATAAAAACAATTTGAAAACACAAATTTCTATGATGATGTAGTCAGACAGGAAATGTAAAAAGAAGGGCATAGAACTTGGGCATAGAACACCTTTGGTTTTAATTACTGCTTTTCTTTTTGTTACCTGTATGATTTTATAACATTATTCAAATTACCCTAAATGGGTCTCAGGTTACTGAAGTAAAGGAGGTGCAATATTTTAGTGGCCTTCAAAGTGGGAGCCATGGCTTCCTGGGGTCCCATGATAGGAGTCTAAAAGGTGCCTAATCAACCAACTGGAGGGTGGGAATTTGGATCCCATCACATCCTCCCTAGAATGGACAATTGTGGGGCTCGTCTCTAACAGAACTCCGTCTGCCCTTCACCTATCACAATCCAACACTCCAATGATTCCTCCTGTGTCCTCAACCTTTCCTTTTGCACCAGATATTACCTACTCAGGGCAGTTATAACCTAATTCTCACCCCAGGCGTTCATAACAGTAACTGCACAGGTGTCATTGGAATTGCCTCCCCTAATTCCCATATACTTGTCACGTTCCCCCTTCCTGTTACCTTCTGGGTGCCCCACATACCTCTGAAAGGTATTATATTCTGGGGCAGTACCTATGGATCCAGGGAAGCAGCTTTCCATTTCATGCTAGGTGGAGAATAGTGGGTCACACAAGATTAACAGGCATGTATGAGTTATAAGGGAGCAGCTAGGTTGTACAGTGGATAGAATGGATAGAGTCAGCAAAACTCATCTTTCTGAGCTCAAATCTGGTCTCAGACAATTACTAGCCATGTTTTCCTGGTCAAGTCTCTTAACCCTGTTTGCCTCAGTTTCCTTATCTTTAAAATGAACTAGAAAAGGAAATAGCAAACCACTCTAGTATCTTTGCCAAGAAGACCCCAAATGGGATCAAGAAGAGTTGGATATGACTGAATACAACTGACCAAACACAGGAGTTATAATGTTCTCTGCAGGCCAGTCTCTTTACATTGTCTTTTCCACAAACTCCTCCCTCTTCTGGCCTTTCTTTGTTGCTGTCTAGCCACCACCATCTTTTGTCATTCAGGTGAACTTGGGGTCATTCTGTACTCCTTCCTCACACTTGTCTTCTTCCCATTTACAATCAGATGTAAAACCTTGTCCTTTCTTATTTTTTTTCTTTTTTTAATTTAATTTATTTAATATTTTTTAGTTTTCAGCATTGAATTTCAAAAGAGTTTGAACTACAAATTTTCTCCCCATTTCTACCCGCCCCCTCACTCCAAGATGGCATATATTCTGGTTGCCCCTTTCCCCAGTCAGACCTCCCTTCTGTCATCACACTCCCCTCCCATCCCCTTTTCCCTTACTTTCTTGTAGGGGAAGAAAAATTTCTATGCCATATTGACTGTATATCTTATTTCCTAGTTGCATGCAAAAACTTTTTTTGGACATCTGTTTTTAAAACTTTGACTTCTAAAATCTCTTCCCTCTTCCCTCCCCACCCATCCTCCCTAGGAAGGCAAGCAATTCAACATAGGCCATATGTGTATCACTATGTAAAACCCTTCCACAATACTCATGTTGTGAAAGACTAACTATATTTTGCTCCTTCCTATCGTATCCCCCTTTATTCAGTTTTCTCCCTTGACCCTGTCCCTTTTTGAAAGTGTTTGTTTTTGATTACCTCCTCCCTCTATCTGCCCTCCCTTCTACTGTCCCCCCTTTTTTATCTCCTTCCTTCTTCTTTCCTGTGGGGTATGATACCCAATGGAGTGAGTATGTTATTCCCTCCACAGGTCAAATCCTATGAGAGCAATATTCACTCATTCCCCCCTCACCTGCCCCCTCTTCCCTTCCTACAGAACTGCTTTTTCTTGCCACTTTTATGTGAGATAATTTACCCCATTCTATCTCTCCCTTTCTCCCTCTCTCAATATATTCCTCTCTCATCCCTTAATTTGATTTTATTTTTTTACGTATCATCCCATCATATTCAACTCACCCTGTGCCCTCTGTCATACACACACACACACACACACACACACACACACACACACACACACACACATTCCCTTCAGCTACCCTAATACTGAGGTCTCATGAATTACAAACATCATCTTTGCATGTAGGAATGTAAACAGAACAGTTCCACTTTAGTAAGTCCCTTATAATTTCTCTTTCTTGTTTACCTTTTCATGCTTCTCTTGATTCTTGTGTTTGAAAGTCAAATTTTCTATTTAGATCTGGTCTTTTCACTGAGAAAGTTTGAAAGTCCTCTATTTTGTTGAAAGTCTATATTTTGCCTTGGAGCATGATACTCAGTTTTGCTGGGTAGGTGATTCTTGGTTTTAATTCTAGCTCCACTGATCTTCTGAATATAATATTCCAAGCCCTTCAATCCCTTAATATGGAAGCTGCTAGATCCTGTGTTATCCTGATTATTTTTCCACAGTACTCAAATTGTTTCTTTCTGGCTGCTTGCAGTATTTTCTCCTTGATCTGGGAGCTCTGGAATTTGGCGACAATATTCCTAGGAGTTTTCTTTTCGGGATCTTTTTCAGGTGATTGGTGGATTCTTTAAATTTCTATTTTACTCTCTGGCTCTAGAATATCAGGGCAGTTCTACTTGATAATTTCTTGAAAGATGATATCTAGGCTCTTTTTTTGATCATGGCTTTCAGGTAGTCCAATAATTTTTAAATTATCTCTCCTGGATCTATTTTCCATGTCAGTGATTTTTCCAACGAGATATTTCACATTGTCTTCAATTTTTTTCATTTCTTTGGTTCTGTTTTATAATATCTTGATTTCTCACAAAGTCACTAGCTTCCACTTGGTCCAATATAATTTTTAAGGTAGTATTTTCTTCAGTGGTCTTTTGGACCTCTTCTTCCATTTGGCTAATTCTGCCTTTCAAGGCATTCTTCTCCTCGTTGTCTTTTTGGAGTTCTTTTGCCATTTGAGTTAGTCTATTTTTTAAGGTATTATTGTCTTCAGTATTTTTGGGGTCTCCTTTAGCCAGTCACTGACTTGCTTTTCATGGTTTTCCTGCATCACTCTCATTTCTCTTCCCAAATTTTCCTCTACTTCTCTAACTTGCTTTTCCAAATCCTTTTTGAGCTCTTCCATGGCCTGAGACCAGTTCATGTTTTTCTTGGAGGCTTTTAATGTAGGCTCTTTGACTTTGTTGACTTCTTCTGGCTGTATGTTTTGGTCTTCTTTGTCACCAAAGAAAGATTCCAAAGTCTGAGTCTGAATCTGAGTCCATTTTCACTGCCTGGCCATGTTCCCAGCCAACTACTTGACCCTTGAGTTTTTTGTCAAGGTATGACTGCTTGTAGAGTATAGAGTACTTTGTCCCAAGCTTGAGAGGCTGCACTCGTGTTTTCAGAGCTTTCTCTACACAGCAAGGTCTGCCACACCGGTGTTCCTCCTCCTTCAATTCCACCAACCCGGACCGTGACTCAGATCTGAGCAGGCTCTGCACTCCAGCTCTGATCCGCCTCTTAATTCCTCACACCAGGTAGGCCTGGGGCTGGAAACAACAGCAGCTGTAGTTCTGTAGCTGCAACACCTCTGCTCCCCCTGAGGCAGTGGCCAAACTATGCACTCCTTTCACTATGTCCCTGCAGTTTTTTTCCCACTAACCTTCTCTGTTGCCTTCGGTGTTTGTGGGTTGAGAAGTCTGGTAACTGCCATGGTGCACTGATTCAGGGCACTAGGGTCTGTTCTGCCCAGTTCCTGGTCTGGTTGGTCTGCGTGCAGCCCACGCTGGGCTCTGCTCTGCTCTGGTCCCAGCTCCATGAGATAGACCTTACCCAGCAACCATCCAGGCTGTCCTGGGCTGGAGCCTTGCTTCCCTCTGCTATTTTGTGGGTTCTGCAGTTCTATAATTTGTTCAGAGTCATTTTTATAGGTGTTTGGAAGGTTCTAGGGGAGAACTTTAGGCACATCCCTGCTTTCTAGCAGCCATTTTGGCTCTGCCCCCGATAATTTCATTTCTTGCATACATCCTTGATATCAGAGGCAACAAGGTAAAGTGGATAGGGTTCTGGCACCAGGAAGACTTGGATTTGAATTTCATGCTTACTTGCCAATGGCAAATAACCTTTCCAAACCTTTGTTTTCTTGATGATACCTGTATTACCTACCTTACCAAGACCTTATGGTGATTAAATAAAATAATGTATATAAAGTACTTTGCAAACCTAAAATATTAGCTTTAAACAGGTGCTGGCTTGTATTTAACCTCTACTGCCAGCACTTTGTGGATTGTAGAGATAAGGGATAAGGTTTCTTCACAAAAGAAAGAAGCTGTTTTCCTGTTCTTTTTCAACTGTGCTGAGAATGTGGGGGTACACAGACAGCATGAAAATCAGTTCTTGTTTTCAGAAGACTTGTAGTCTAGAGCTATCCCATGCATCTTCCATTATAGCTCAGTCTCAGATTTTGAGAGAAATCTCACAAAATTCAAATTCAGGGCAGAAACTTGAACTTGAATTGGTAGCTGTGTTTTTTCTCTGTTTCTATGGTAAAGAAGGATCCTGCTAATTTTTTTTTTGGTATATAATCCCTTGCATTTTTAATCTAATTTGTCTGGCGAGAACACCTAAAATGCTTGGTTCTATTTTGACTAATGGTTTGAAATTGGTTTTAATGCATACACTCAGTATTCTTTATCAGTGAAGAACATTTCATTAGGTCTTTCCAAAGTGTATTATGCTTCTCTAATTCACTCAGAAGACAGAATTTCACTTGACCCTCACCTATTATTCAAGCTAATAATTCCACTAAATTTGAGTTGAGCATATTGAGGGAAATGAATGAAAAGGACAAAGATCTAGATTAATTTCTTTGGGCCATATGGCCTCAAGAAGGAATGAGAGAGGTGGCCCTCAATTGCTCTCCCTACCATTTACCATAAATTTTGAGTGAAAGAATCAATTTCATCTGCAGAATCAAATATAGTAAATTCAAGAGTCATTTCTAGATTAGGACATTTTAAAAATTATAGTTCCAACTATACAGCCATGGAAAATGGCTGCCCACAATGGCATGATGTGTCAATGAAGAATGTCTATGTATACTCCAGTCTTCCATCTTCTGAAATTGATCCTTTCATTTATGCTCTTCTCAGCTATATTGGTGGAGTCATGTTAAGTGATTGGGGGCATGGACCAAACCCCACTTAGATTTGTTTTGATTGATTTCATAAGGTACAGCACAAGTAATAGGACAGAAGCTAGGGAGGGAATCTAGGCTTCATTTCAATGTAGTTTGAATTTATACCACCCCCTTCCCTGAGACATAGAGACTGTGATTTAGGGGAATGCCTTTACCCAAGTCCCCATCCTTAATATTACAGGGTGTCCGTAAAGTCTGGACATATAGGCAAAAATGCATATTTTGAAATATTTGGAATATTAACAGACCTTAGCCCCCTTGACTTCTTTTTCTGAGGTATGCTAAAGGAGAAGTTGTACTCAATGAAAATCACAGATGCAACACATTTGGTTGAACACATAAAGAATGAATGTGCTAAAATTGATGCCAATGTGGAGTTATTACATCGAATTCATGTGAATCTTACAAAGCACATCAACCTTTACATCACAAATGATGGAAATCATATTGAAGATGTTATTTGTTAATATTACAATTAAATAAAATGTTGTTGAAAGTTTTATTCATTTCATTTCTTGAAAATATGCATTTTTGCCTATGTGTCCAGACTTTAGGAACACCCTGTACACGAGTTCCCTCGGTTTCCAGAACTCTTAACCTTAAAGGTATTCCCTTCTGGGAGAAACCATGGGGAAAGATGGAGGAAAAGAAGGAAATATGGCCACTACTGGTCCATTTTTCTCCTAAACCTATTGGAAAGCTTGAGATAGGAACATAGCCAACAGTGTTCTGGTAAATGATTAGCCACTGGCTTTCCAAAAACACATGACACACTTTTAAGTTTAATCAGAATTATTCACATCTTCTCCATCACTTTCTTAAGTTTAGACAATCAACAAAACAATAAATCATGCCCTGGTTTGTTGCATTTGCTGATATCTGAGGTTTAAATGTACACACTGAAAATTGAACTGAGCCTATTTGAACTGGTTCCAACATATCCCTTTCACAGTCCTTATGCTATTGAAAGTAGTTAATAGTAGAAGCAGTCATAGCAGGCAGAGGAGAAGGAAGGTGCCAATGAGAGGTCAGCAAGAGCTGAGAAGAGATTCTTAGGGAGTCTGAGACCAGGCAGAAGAGCGGAGAGCTGGTCAAGGAGAACAGTGGATGTAGGTTCCTTAGATGGAAAGATTCCAGTCCACATTGCCTTTGCTTCCCTGTTTTCCCTTGAGCATTGGCCAGGAAAAGTCTTGCTCCTGATTATGTTTCCTCTAGTTTTCTCTTCCAATTAGTAGTTAGTAGGAACTGGGGTTGAGGCACAAAGAATGCAACCAGTTGCTAGTCATATCATAAACTCCTGTACCTTGTTTTACTGCCCATCTTTGTTTCAATTCTATTCTATACTTCTATTAAAATATGTGGTCACTAAAACCAATTTTTGTTCCAGCCTATAAGTGCATGGCATATGATTGAAAGAGGAGAAAACACCTTCAAACAAGATGAGTTTTGTCTTATTTCTGAGGGAGGTTGAGGGAAGATGATAACAGAAAAAGTTCTTCATTCCAGTATTTTTTGAGTAAACACATACCCTTTAGACTCCTTTTTATAATCAGAGAGAGAAATTTAATAGAGAAATAAACTTCTGAGCACAAGTAGAATGGTGTAGTTGCATTCAAGTGGTATCCATTTAGGCACTGCTGCTAGCATCTAACCTTGTATGGCAGGAGACAGTTCCTTTGTCCACATGGCCTCTGGTCCATGTGGGAATCCCCTCCTTCTCCTATATCAGATAAGTCAATAAAGCTTTATTGTTGCATACTATGTACCAAACACTGTGCTAATCACTGGAAATGGAAATATGGAAAAGAAAAAAAAATAGCTCTTGCCCTTAATGAGCTTACAATCAAATGGGAGAAAATAACACAAAAGGAAACTGAAAAGTGGTGGTAGTGGGGAGTTGGGAAGTTGGTGGAAGAGAAGATACTTAACATGGGGGCATGATGAAGTCTGGTCCAAGGACTGCAAGCTGGTGGAAAATGAAAAGGTGGTGGGCCCCAGATACCTCTTCAGGGGAAGGCTTTGGAAGGAGTTCTTTGCTTTACCTTACAGCCCTTCAATGAGATGGACCAAGCATTCTGACAGTACTGATGACATATGAATATCAAAGCTGATGCAATCTAGAAGGATGATGAGTTTCCTGATGATGACGTTTTCTAGGGGTGTGATGGAATCCAGCGTAAGGAGTACAAAGTGGTAGGAAATGAAGAAAATGATATCAAACAAAATACTTCACAACATTAAGACTAACTAAAAGTGAAATACCTTGTAAGAAAATAGTTTGCCCTTCACTATACATCTTCGAACAAAGACTGGATAACCATTTTAAAGTGTATTATGAAGGGAATTTCTCTTCAGAGCATCATTGGACTAGATGCCCTCTGAGCTCGCTCACACCTCTCCGATTCTGAGATTTTGAGATTACATACTCTCTCCGGCACAATATGTTATTTCCTCAATCCTCAGAAACTCCATTCTAATGAACCCCATTCATTTGGGGAGAAGACTAGATTTTGACTTAATATTCCAAATAGATTCCTTATTCATGGATTCCATGCCATATGTGTGTTTTCCACACATTTATATATTATGTGTATATCTACATATTTATGAATTTTCAGACATGTGGGTATTCCACATATAAGTATATATTATATATACATATCTGTAAATATCAATCTATCATCTTTCTATCATTCTCTATCTTACTAAATACCTATCATTTGCCTATCTATTGATAGATTAGTAGGATCTGTTTTTAACTCTACTTCTGTTCTTTTTATCCTTGATACAGAATAATCCTTCTAACATCAAAGGACATGTGATCAGTGAGATGACGAAGTAGTTTTGTGCATGCCTCCTACACCATCATAATCTCAAAACAAAATGAATGGCTAAATCTATAACAGTTAAAGCTCCATCAATAAAGGGAAAACATTAAATGCTTAAATATAAAGAAAGCCTGCCAAAATACCAGCAGAGATTCAACTACCCAATATTCATGCTTACTCCGCCTTTCCACTACTCACCCCATGCACAAGTCATAGCCAGTATGAAAAATCTTTCCATTTCAGGTTATATGCTCCAAATGTAGTTACCTTGACCCTCATGGGAGTGATTTAATCTGAACTCCCCCCTCATACCCTAATCCTGCCAGCCTATAAATGACAGAAAATATTCATCCTGCCTTGCCATAAGAAATAAAATGAGTGCTGAAATTATGAGTGAGCAGTTAGACACTGATGATGAGCTAGCTAGAATCCTACATACATTCATCTCCCTCCTAGTGAAGTTCAGACAGGATATGGACCCAGCTTAGACAATCCCACTTCCCAAATCAAGGTTAAGCCCTCACATCCTCAGGATTCTATATTAGTGAAAAATACATGCAAATACAATGGGAGTGAGGTAGGACTGAAAAATGAGGAGGGAAGTAGGGTATTTGACATATCCCCCCAAAAAGAAATCTGATGGACCAAAAAGTAAGGACAGAATATTTGGATATGAGGCTATCTCAAAAGCAGAGGAACCTATGAGAGTCATAAAGACAGAAGGAAATATGAGTAAGAATTCACAAAGGGTCATAAACAAATGGATATGTATTATACTTTAGAGGAGAGAGCCAAAAAGCCCTAATGAAAAAGGAACAAGACAATTAATTTTGTACATTTCCCAGACATCAAGCAATGACAGTAAGAAAGTCAAGAGCAGTTCAAAAGAAGAATAAAGGAAAATATCATGATAGAAATTTAATCAGAACTTAGATCTCCCAAAGAAGGAATAAAAAGACAAATTACAGAGAAGTTTCAACACAGAAAACATGATGGAAAATCTCTGTAAAGGAACAAAGGTTCTAAAAAAGCAAGTGATAGATTGGACAAAAGAGGAGAAAACACAACAACAACCACAACAATCATAGGACTAAGCTTGAAACTACAGGGCATATAGTGGTTAAATTTTAGAATCACCATGCCCCACAATAGATTTTGCAACCATAATTAAAGGAAATGGATCATCCCTTTTCTGTCAATACTCAAACACATTTGAGATACTGCCAATTTGGATGTTACCTAGAGTGAATGATATGAATAACCCATCCACGACTATCCAAACTATGTGCCTTTTGTCCTATCACACATTTTGGGGGGGTCAGTTTTTTTTAAACTAATTAATTTATTTTTAGTTTTCAACATTGACTTCCATAAGTTTTAAATTTTCTCCGCTCCCTCCCTTCCCCTGTCCCCAAGATGGCATGCAAACTGATATAGGCTCTACATATAAACTCTTGTTAAATATATTTTCACATTAGTCATGTTGTATAGAAGAATTAGAACAAAAGGGAGGAACCATGAGAAAGAAAAGAGAAAACTTAACCAAACTAAGCAAAAACAAAAAGATAGCAAATAGTAAGCTTTGATCTGTATTCAGATTCCATATTTCTTTCTCTGGATGTGGATGGCATTTTCCATCATAAGTCTTTTGGAGTTATTTTAAATCCATGGATTTCTGAGAAGAGCTAAGTCTATCAAAGTCAGTCATCACACACTGTGGCTATTATTGTGTACAGTGTTCTCCTGGTTCTGCTCATTTCACTCAGCATCAGTTCATATAAGTCTTCCCAGGTTTTCCCGAAGTCCACCTGCTCATCATTTTTTTATAGCACAATAATATTCCATTACATTAATATACCACAACTTGTTCAGCCACTCCCCACTTGATGGACATCTCCTCAATTTCCAGTTCTTGGCCACCACAAAAAGAGCTTCTATAAATATTTTTGTACATGATGGTCCTTTTCCCATTTTTTGTGACCTCTTTGGGATACAACCCTAGAAGTGGTATTGCTGGATCCTATCACGCATTTTTTTTTAAAGTACACTGGCATGCTGAGAACCTTCTTCAATTTCTCTAGGAATTTCAAGAATTCCAGTGGGACACTCAAAGCAGTCAAAACTTATTTCTTGCCTTAGTGATGTGACTAGCTGCTGCTCTCTTTCGATCATAGATTTCCCTAATGACATCACGTTCTTCTTTGAGGTTTGCCTTCTTTGCTCAAACCTACCATTCTTGGACATTTTCCTCACTGTAATGCTGATTTTCAATTCCTTGGAGTCTGTTCTGTTGCTTATCTTGTAGCTAGATAGTAAAATGTTGGAATATCATTGTAATAGGGGTCTGGCACATGCTCATAGTGCCTGTGACAGTGTTTCTTCATGTGAAGAACCTGGGAAAGTTGCTCCTTGTAGAATAATAATGATGTGTAAGAGGAGGGCTCTGGAGAGACTGTACACATTCTGTAATTGATTTTGTTCTGCTAACTACGTGTTCAAGAGGAAGCTTTTTTGATTGGTATTCAAAAAGGACTGTCTCCTTCACCTGCCTTCTCTTTTGGCTTAATTTGATGATGCCTTAGTTCATGGCATCTCATGAGAGATTATATCAACCACAGAACTTTTAAAATGTCAAGAAAATGAGTCACAGGAATTAGGAAGCCAAAGTCCAAGACAGATTTCACAGCCTGAGTAAACTGATTCCCCAAGGAGCAATGACTGGCGTCATTGTCAGCACAGAGGTAGTGGGCTCACTCAACTGTCATGCTACTTCTGGATATGAACATACGGACACTGATGCTATGTAGGAACTGAGCCAATTTTCAAGCCTACTTGCCCTGAAACCAAGGGGATATAAGTAAGTCCATTTCAGTATGTTACCAACAAAACCAACTAGGAAGAGCTAGAGAAATTCCACCTAAAATAGCTGTAGAGTATATGAATTGTTTTCTAGTGTACCCACTGTCACATATTAACCACAAGAAAACAACTACAAAACACTTCACAGAAATTTAGTTTGGGTTTGCCAAGTCAAATAATACAAATGTCAATATGACCTAAATTATTTTACTGATCCAGTGCCAATTTTCTTCATTCCATTCCAGGCTCCATTTGATTTACTTCTTCTCATTCTGTTTCAGTAGCCTTCTCACCCTAGAAGATCCCTCCATCCTCTCTGCTTTCTCACACTAGAAGATCCCTCCATCCTTGCTGCCTTCTCATCCTGGAAGATCCCTCTATCTCAGTAGCTCCTTCCTCTGACTAATTGGTACCCTCAAGATTCTCCATGTTAAGGAAGTGCCCAGACCAGACATGTACAATCTGCTAACCTCTCCAAGTGTCTCACTTGTCTTTCTGGAATTTGTTTCTCCAACCATGCCTCACCCTTTATTCTTCCTTCTCTCCTCCTTTCAAACTTTTTTAGCTTTGTTTTATGTATTGTCCCCTTCCATTAAAATACATGCTTCTTGAGTGGAAATTGCTGTCTTTCTTTTTGTGTTGGATGTGTATCCTCCATCCAGTCTAGTACCTGGCATAGAGTAAGTGCTTAGGAAATGCTAACTAGCTTGATTTGACTTGTTATACCAATAAAAGCACCAAGGGATTACTTCATATAGGTAGGGAACAAAAAAGAATTCATCTGGGGAAAAAAACACAAAAGGACAAGAATTTCATGGGAAATTAAAAATAGAGGAAGGAAAGGGGCCTCAGAGCACCAGATTTAAAATTATATTGTAAAGCAGAAATCTTTTTAAAGTGCTATTGGTTAAAGAATATAGAAGTCAATAACTGGAATAGATTAGGTACACAACATGTTGAAAAAAAATGAAAACAGAAGCCTAGTAATTAATAAAACCAAGATGGCCACATGCTGGGCTAAGGATAAAAATTCACTTTTTGACAAAATTTGCTCAGAAAATGGAGCAGATTTAGACCATCGGCTGACCCTATATGCCAAGATAAGGACCAAATTGACATATGATTAAACTATACAACATCTCACATCATTAATAAATTAGAAGATCAGAGAAAAATGTATTTTTTGAATGTATGGATAGGGGAAGAAATTATGACCAGGAAAGAGATGAAGGAGCTCACAGAAAATAAAATAAAAGATTTTTGTTACAAAAATTGTTTAATTTATTCTCAAACAAAAAGTTATATAAATTTAGAAGGGAAAAAAGATAAGTGGGAAAAATCTTCTCAACAAGTTTCTCTGATAAAGGACTCATTTCTAAGATATACCAGAAGCTGATTAATACATATCAGAAATGGTTTAAAACTGATAAGAATGATTAAAATACAAAAGAATAAGAGATGTTCTCCAGTTGACAGCTAAATATGAACAGGCAGTATTGAATGGGTAAAATATAAACTCTCAGCTGCTATATGAAAAAAATGCTCCAGGTATTAATTGTAAAGAAATGCAAATTAAAACAACACTGAGATCCTATGTTATACCATCAAATTGGCAAAGATGACAAAAGGACAAAATGACAAATAATAAATTGGAACAAGAATCCAGAAGCCAGTTTGGAATTTCCCCCCAAAAGTCATTGCACTGAATAAGCCTTTTGACCCAACAATACTACTACTACACTTACACTTCAAAGATCTCTCTCTCTCTCTCTCTCTCTCTCTCTCTCTCTCTCTCTCTCTCTCTCACCTATTTTTATGGTGATAAAGAATTGGATGCTAAGGGAGCGCCAAAAAATTTAGAAATGACTGACTAAATTATGTCATGTGAATATAATGGATTATTGTGCAATGAGAAATGATAAAAGGGATGGCTTCAGAGAAACATGAGAGGACTTGTAGGAACTGAGGAAGGGTCTATGTAAGCAGAACCAAGAGGGGGAAAATATGACACAATAATGTAAAGAAAACTTATAAAGATTGATGAATTCTGATCAATGGGATAATAATCCAGGATTCTAGAATATCAAAAAGAAGAAATATACTTTCTGCCTCCTGTAAAAAAAAAAAAAAGGTGATGGATTAAATATGTAGAAAGAAACATGCATTTTTGCAAATGGTCATTGTGGGCATCTGTTTTGCTTGAGTAAGCATATTTGTTCCTAGGGTTTCTATTTTCCTTCATTTTATTTTGATTAGGGGGTTAATTATTTTTATTAGGTGATTACTAGAAGGCCTAATAATAGGATTAAAAAAGACAAAAGAAAGAAGGCTAGTTTTTGAAAATGAATTTGAAATGAAAAAGAATTTGAAATGATCAGGACATCTTTGCAAGCTACATGTCAATTTTATTCTATACCTTAAAAGAAAAGTCTATATAACCAAGATATACAGTTTCTTGTATGAGTCCCTCTTGTACAGTGTCTATGGAATTGCTCCTTTTTACCTGACATTGGTTAGTTTCAGAACTAAAAACAAAATATTAAGAAAAAAATTAGCTCAATTAGTTTTTTCAAAAAACAAAACTAGCCAAAACATAAGATTGAACCAACATATTCATAAAACCATGATAAAAAGTATGGTTATAAAACCAAGTATTAACCTTCTGTGCAAGTGCAAAATACTGTCAACTCCCAACAGAGACAGGGCTAAAGCATATATTGCTACTCTCCTCATTCATATTTCACCACATTCTAGAAATGCCTACAACAAATAAAAATTAAAAGCATCATATTGGAAAAATAGAAGACATAATTATCTTTATGAGGAAATAAAATGATTTTAGGAAAGTCCAAAGAATCATCAATAGAAATATTTGAGATTTTTAATAACAGCCATAATGGTAGAAGGATGCAAAATTAATTCATAAAATATTTGTGTGTTTGTACAGCAATGGAAAATTACCAGGAACAAATAAAAGGAAAAATAAATGCTATTCTAAATTGCATTAAATACTTGAGAGTTAATACACCAAGAGAAACTCTAAACATCCATAAATACAATTACAGAACATTCTTTACAGAAATAATGGAGAATAAATAACTGGAGGGATATTCATCGCTCTTAGCTGGATTTTATCAATAAAATGAAAATGCTAAAACTATCTAAATGACAGATTTAATGTTATGTCAATCAAACTACCTATGAATTATTCTTTAGAATGAGAGAAAATGGTAAGAAAATTGACTTAGAGGAGCAAATGTTCTAAAATCTCAAGACAATAGTGTGGGAAAAATGACTGAAGGGAAATAATATTAAAGCTCACATATGTCATAAAGGAATTATCAAATGATTTAGTATTGGCTAGAAGACATGAAATCACATCCCAAAATATTATTACATAATCAAGAATCAGGGAGTGGGGAGATGGACACAGTAACTCTGTGTTTGAATATACTAAGAATATATATGACTCCATGTATATTAAAAATTGCTAAGATAACTGAAAAGCAGTTTGGCAGAATGGATTTAGGAAAGTATCTTACAACATACGCTACAATAACGTCCAGATGACTACGTAATCATAATTAGAATGGAAGTAGGTATCTTTCACAGATGTGACCAGGGGAAGAATTCTTAACTAAATGAGGCATAGAGGATGACAACAGTGACAACCACAAAAATAATACTACTAGCATACCAATAATTATAATAGAATCTATACCTATATTCATATCTAAATCTCTATCACCTATATCTACATCTCTGTCTAAATCATCTCTCTCTCTATCTATATCTATTTATCTATCTATATCGGTCATCTCCAGCTATCATTCATCTATCTATCTAGCTTTTTAAGGGTTTGCAGAACACTTTATATGTTTTCTCATTTTGCTCCTCACAATTCTATAACAGCATTTTGCTATAGCCATACTTTTTTGCAGATGAGGAAACTGAGGCTTACAATTTAGTGAGTTGCCCAAGGTCACGCAGCTAATAAAGATCTGAAGCACAATTTAAAGTCAGGTTTACCTACTCCCAGCACAGCACTCATACAGTCCAGATAGATTTATGAACCATCAACACTTAAAACATAAAAAAATACACATATGTAATTTTGATGAAATGAAATGCAAAAATGTTTCTCTTGAACAAATCAAATAATAAGAAGGGAAATTTATGATTAAAGATATCAAATATGCCCCCTAAGGATCAGATTTTTAACATTTTTAACACAAAATGAATAATTTCTCAATAGATACTCAAAAAGAGTTTTCAAGGGAAAAACAAATTGCTAGAAACTATTAACTCTAAAGTCTCCAGATAGATAATAATGAACATGAATAATAAAAGAAAGAGAATATTAAGAGAAACTTACTAAAAATTAAAAAAAAAACATAATGAAAAAGTCCTAAGGTTGTACCTCACCCTGAACAGACTGGCAAAGATGGGAATAGTCAGCTTTACAGTAAGTGTAGGGAAATGGTCATTAATTCACTGTTGGGTATTTGAATCGGCCAACTCTTCTGGAAAACACTTGAGATTTATGTTTAAATAGTCCCTAAAATGTAAGGACCCTTTGACCCAGACATCCCCCTGTTGGGTGCTCTTTTTACTGGGGCTTGGTCACTGTGTTGCTTTGCTCTAATTGCTTTTCTTTGATATGAGGGAAGGTTTATCATATGCTGGGCTTAAGGGATCATTTCAGAAATGACTGTCATATAAAAATAAAAAGCATCAATATAGTCTTTAAAAAAATAAATAAAACTCTTCTGCATTATCGAACAATTGTTCTTCAGGTACCAGTTTACCTTGCAGGCTATTTTTCTCTCTCAGAAAACCAGACCTTTTCTTTCCTAGACATTTTTACTGATTGCCTTTTCCAAGCACCATGGAGTGACAGATGAGTAAGCAAGCTGCATTTTGAGACAAATATGAACTTTAAATAGATTTTTCCTTTACAAAGCTTTCTTTGCTTTTGGTGTTTCAT
This sequence comes from Trichosurus vulpecula, assembly GCF_011100635.1. NCBI lineage: Eukaryota > Metazoa > Chordata > Mammalia > Diprotodontia > Phalangeridae > Trichosurus > Trichosurus vulpecula. The sequence continues at coordinate 426,908,293 of NC_050575.1, read as the reverse complement.
TTGGGGGACTCGTTTGTACAATCTTCCTGCCTGTGCAGTTTGACAGTCAATTTAATTTCCCCAGCTAATAATAAATCATCCATACCATGTCTCATTTTCTTAACATTGTGATAATGCAAGCTGAATTTCAATAGGAAAGCAATTTGGAAAATCAGTGGCAAAGAGAGATTTACTCAACATTTTTCCAATTGATAGTTTCTGTAACTACTTTGTGTAATGTCCCTTGGCAATTTAGAATATTTAATTCTTGCAGATTGAAGATGCCTCCTGAGTCTCTTTGTTTGTTCTTGATAAAGTAACCTTTTTTTTTTAAGGATGAAATCTAGATTTCACCAAATCATAGGATAAGTCAGTGGAAAGGGAAATCAGGGACTTTGTCTTACTTGAACCTGATAAAAATTTTCTTCTTTCTTGGTCATCCAGTCTTAGCTTGAAGGAATATGGAACTTGCTATCTCCACAGGTAGTCATTTTGACTTTGGAGATGACATCTTGGTTAGGAATTCTTTCATTATATATTGGTTAGTAATTGACCTCTCTTATCACCCACATCGTTCTTTTACTTCTTCCCTGGGGGGCTAAGAATGTGTATGTGTGTGTCTGTATGTGTATGTACATACACATACATATATTCACATGTGTATAAATAAATACATAAAGATTGTAAATGCATAGATATGTACATATATAAAATATGTGTGTGTATTTTTTTCAAGTGCTGCATAGAGATTTTAGTCCTCCTGAGAAAAGTGAGTCATTTAGGTTGGTAGAAACCAACCTGATTTTTAGGAGCGTGATTATTATTCAATTAGATTGGGGGATGGCATAGGCCCAGAAATGTTGGGGCATCTGTGGATGAGTCAGAGTGATGAGAGAGAAAGTCATTCATGGTATGGGATGTTAGCTTGGCTCTTGGAAATCAGGACCTGAATTAAGTTCTAGGTCTGCTGTATGATTTTTGCAGAAGATATTAATCTCTTTGAGCAGCAGGTTCCCTAAATATACAATAGAGGTTCCTGTCCTTTGCACTTGCACAGCCAAGCCCACCCTTCCCACCACCCCCGCCTCCTGCAGGCTTTAAGCACCTCTCACTTAGAATGCTCAGAGATCCTTCAGGTTTCTCATTTCCCATCCAGTTACACACATTTTGGATTTCTTTGAATTCCCCACCATGCCCCCAGTAAATTCATTATTCAGAAATTTCATCATTTTGATGTTACTCAGACTTCATTAGATTGATCTAATTTTGCCCTTCTGATTGGAAGGTGAAGTCATAAACAACTCCATTGAAGAAGGGGAACAGAACTGACATCAGATATCTACTTATGTCTGCACTCCTTTTGGCTTTCTTTAATATCTCCTCTGTCTTCCACCCCTTTTAATCTTTCTTTAGTGTGTTCTCTTTCCCACTAGATGTCCCTTTAGAGGGCAGAGACTGTCTATTCTTTCTTTCTTTATTTTGTGTTGGTATTCCCAGTGCTTAGTATAGTGCCTGGCACATAGTAGGTGCTTAATAAATGTTGACTAGCTGTCAACTAATAGCTTTCTAAATCGTGTCCTTGCACTAAGTCTCTCCCCACTCCAAACCATTCTGCTTCGCAACAGCCAAAATCATTTTCTTAACATACCTCAAAGTCTCATCATTTCACCTGGCTCCCCTCCTCAGCTCAACAGCTTCAGATATCTCCTTATTCCCTCTAGGATCATATAAAACCTGTTCCCTTCCTAAGTCCTTTTTACACTCTATTTCCTGCTACGAGGACCTACTTGCTGTTCCTTACATACCTCACATATATCCCGTCTCTGTGCCTTTGTTCTGGGTGTCCCTTCTTACTACAGATTATTAGTTTCTCTGTCTTCTTTCAAGGTTCAGCTCAAATTGCCGCTTCCCCATAAATGCCTTCATCTCCAAGGTTACTTACTATCTAGGCTGTTTGCATCTTGTGTATGTTATCTCCCTCCTTCACTATTCCTTGAGAAGAGGGATTGTTTCTTCTTTAAAGAAATAAAATTACAGGATAGTGTAGTAAGAGATTAATAAATGCTCTTGTTCATTGTTTGATGAGTGATTTGGCATTAAAAGTCTTTGCAATCTACCCTAGACTGTCTGCACAGCCTCATTTCATCTTATTAACATGTCCCTTTATAGTTCAGCCAAACTGTCCTGTTTGCTTTTCTAAGACTGGTTGGACCCTTAGAACATAGAATATAAAATGTCAGAGATGAAAAGAACCTTCGAATGATGTATGACCAACACAACGACGCCTTAGGACATTGAACAGGAACTATCAGAGTTGGTAGAGACCTTAGGAAGCAGAATGGGAGAGTTGGCTGGGAACTGAGAATACAGAACATGCCATACATATCAAACCATAGATATCATAGATAGAAGGAGGTTCAGAGATCAGCTGGGTTAGTTTTCATGGTTCCTTCTTTGAATCCTTGGGTATTTTTATAATAAAACACTAAGATACAATTAGCCTATTAAAATACCTCTCCCTTCTCCAACTACATGTCTGCGTGAGGCCAGGTTTTATTCATGGTCTTCAACCAAAACACAAAATGGTAAGAAATTAAATGTAGAATTAGATATGAGAATCCATCTGTCTTCCATTAAAGCAGATGTTAAAGAGATTTTCAAGTATATGTAAAGCAATGGAACTCTTCCCCTTTTTTTGGAAAATAGAGTATTTTCATATAATGCCATTTATTTGGTGTCTTTATTGTTGTGATTTTAAATAAATTGAACCCATTTTTAAAAAAAATCCATTTTAACTTCTATAAATATCTTTAGATATGACCTGGAGCTAGCTCAGATTGGCTTGTGAGTGTCAGTGGTTAAATTTTCAGTGTAAGTTTTTCCCTCAGATATCAGCAAATGTCACCAGTCAGAGGCTTATTTACTGCTACTTTTCTAGATTTAAGAAAATGATGGAGAAATGTTAATAATTAAACTTAAAAAAGTGTGTCGTGTGTATTTTTCTCCTAGAGACCTGGTAGGTAACATTTATTAGCATGTCATTGGATATAAGCCCAAGATGTAGAAGCTCTTTGGGGTCTTGAATAACTTTTCAGAGTAGAAAGGGGTCATGAAACCATAATGTTTGGTAACCATTGGTCTAGTTCACTCTCACTTTATTAATAAGGAAACAGGCAGAGATAAGTGAGATAGTATGTCCAAGGTTAGGATGAGGTATATAGAAGAGAATAGGAAAAAGGACAGGGAAAGAATGGGAAGCTTTTTATTCCCATCCTGGCTGTCCTACTGAGGCAGTTCAAGTCATCTTAATATATTCTTTAAGAACTTTGTGCATTTGATTGTGATGGAATATTATTGTGGCATAAGAAATGATGAGCTCAATGATCTTAGAAAAATATGGATCGACTTTCCTGAAATAATGCAGAGTGAAATGAGCAGAACCAAGAGAACGTTGTATACAGTAACAGCAATACTGTTTTAAGAACAACTTGGAGTGAATGAGTCATTTTGACCATTTTAAATACTCATATTAACCACAAATGATACATGAAGGAAGACACTATTTGCATGCGGAGGGGGAAAAAATCCTGATAAATAGAAATATGTATAGAATGACTACCACCACCATCCCCATACACACATTTCACATATTTGTGTGTAATGGTAGCCATCTTTAGGGCCAGGGGGAGGGGGAAAGGGAAAAAAAAAAAAACTCGTGGCTCTCTATCCCTTCTAGAATCAAATAAAAACTCTTCTTTTTGGAATAAAGCTCATCAAAATTTGGCTCCATGTTAACTCTCTTGCCTTCTTAACATTACATTATGCTCCTTTATACATTCTAAGGTCCAGCCATGCACTCTGACCTGTTGTTACACCACACACACACACACACACACACACTGCTCTTCCTTTGCACTGGCTGTCTCGCATGCCTGGAATGCTATCCTTCCTCACCTCTCTCTTCACAGAAGCACTTATTTCTCCAAGACTCAGTTGAAATCCCACCTTCTGTAGGAGACTTTTCAACTTTCCCCCTCCCTCTCCCCACCCCATTCCCTATTCCCTAGCTATAAGTGACTGGCCCTCAGAGGTAGTCTTCTCTCTACTCTGGATATATATTCTATGTTCATATTTATGCACATGTTTTCCCTCCTGGAGGGCAGTGAGGCTTTTTACTTTCTCTTTGCATTCCCAATATTTAGCATAGTGTCTGACCCAAAGGCTTAATAAATGTATATAGATTAATTTGTTGTAAATTGGTGGTTAATCAGACTTTTAGTTAAATAACATTGCTTAAGAAAATTTTTATTCTGAATGTAAACATCAAATAGGAAAAACAACTCCTCGCACATTACAAGGGATAGAAAAAGAAGATTCCCTGTGAAACCAAGATCTTCATTTTGGTATTCTTCCAGGTTCTCTCTGGCATCTCAGAGCAGAGTGTGTGCAGCCTGAGAGCCTGGACCTGGCTTCATCCTATCTTAGCTCCTGTATCTATTGCAGGAGACTGCCATAGTTTTTATCCTAGTGCTTTCTTTGTAAATTTTTTTAGCATTTTCTGACTCAGAATATAGAGCTTTGTGGGGAACATTTGTCCCTAAGTATATCTGATCCTGCTGATGCTGTTTTTGCTAAAGGAGCCCCATTTCCAGTGGCCTAAGGACTTCTGACTGACCTCTTTTATAGATTTCTGGTTTATAAGTGGGTTCATTAATAATTACTCAGCTGTATTTGAACTTCAGAGTTTTTCTGGTGTACGTACTGAGAAACAGGGTGATCTGCCTCAGTTCATCTAGCCATGTTGGCAGTTGTTCAGTACAATTTTGTTTGATAGAGCTGGAAAACATGGTGTCTTCTAATATCTTAACACTTTTTATTTCTCTGTCTCTCTACCTACATATCCATCTATCTTTCTGTCTGTGTATCTGTTTATCTAGTTGCCTGTTAATCTATGTATTTCTTCTCTCTTTCCCATCAAGATGTGAGATTTCATTGGTACAGGGAACTCCCAGTGAGAAAAATTGGGTGGCATTTTCTTTCTCGGTAAAATAGGTTTGATAAGAAATACACTCTCTAATGATATTCATTTCAGGCTGGAATGAAATGATGTATGCAAACATCAAAGCCCTATAAAGATAATAATAAGAGCTAGCATTAATATAGTTTTAACATTTGCAAAGTATTTTACAAATATTATCTCATCTTCTCCTCAAAGCAACCTTTGGAGGAAGGTGTTATTATTAATTCCATTTTCTCCATTAACCCCCTTTCCAAATGAGAAAACTGAGGTGGATAAAGGGCAAGTGATTTGCCCAGGGTCATACAGCTAGTAAGTGTCTGAGGCCAGATTTGAACTGAGGTGTCCTTGAATGCATACCCAACATTCTGTCTACTTTGCCACCTAGATAAATGGGAGCTACCATTAAACTAGTAGGACACAAAACAAGTTCAGGGACTCAGGATTAAGTCTGTAACCTCATATAAAATTATGATGAGAAGCATGGGAGGCAGCATGGTGTAGTTGATAGAAAAATAGACTTGGAAGAATGACGACTTATATTCAAATCTTACCTTTGATGCTGACTAGTTGCATGACCTCTCTTGAGTCACCTAACCTCTTTCAACCTCAGGTTAAGTGTATCAGTAAGGCAAGATTCATGACCTCGACCATGACGGTGAATATGACCATATAGTTCAGAATCACAAAGTATAAGAGATTCTCTAGGTAGAAGACAGAGGAAGTATGACATTTATTTAGACACCAGAGGATCAAACCCCAACCTGACTTAGCAATAGTTGTATTCCAAAGCAGGCAAGTCCACCTCAATGTAACAACAAGGAAATTATAACACAGTATTACAGCAAAAAACCAAGTCATCCTGTAACCTTCTCCCACACTGGGGCCTTCCCATAAACCCTCACTAATCCCAACTGTCTGCTTGCCTTTGTTCTCTCCCCCTCAGCTCTCTGGTCTCCACTCTCTGTTTTGCACTCTCTCTGCAGCTCTGCTGTCTTAGAGTTCTTACTTCTTCTCCTTGGGCTGAATTCTGACCTTAATGGCTACCTTCTGGGTATATATATATATATATATATACACACACTCTTCTTAGGGCCTGAGGGCTCCATGTCCAATCAGTGAAGGATATAGGCTTGGGGCTTAGCACTTAGCAAGTAAAATGTGTAGGCCTGCCTCTAATCAAGCCTCCCTTAACTAGCCCCACCTGAGACCTATTGAATGGGTAGGAAAGATTTTTAATCACTGATTGCCATCACATTAAGTCAAGTCAAAAAGCATTTATTAATCACCTACTATTTGTCAGATACTGTGCTAAGCACTGACAATAGAGACAAAAGCAGAAAGAGATATTTCCTGGCTTCAAGAAGCTTATTTTCTAATGGAGGAGGGGTGGGAATGAAGGCATCCGACTCTGAAGTACTGAGGAATGAAGATACTGGTGCCTTGGAGATTAAATGGAGGCTCTGGGAGGAAGCAGTTAATCAGAGGAAGTCTCTTGACAGTCCTTCCCTTCTTATCTGTTAATGAGCAGAGGAATGTACCTACTTCACAGGGTTATTTGATTATCAGTGAAATAGTGCATGAAAGTGATCTTGAACCTTAAAGTATGGTATGCAAGATATCATTAAAAAAATCCTTTGGCTCTTCACATCATACTTTCTACTGAGATGTACCACAAGGTAATTGAACATATCTATTGACTAATCAACAAGCACTTGGTAAGTTCTTACTACGTGTCAAATGAGCTCTGCTCAGTCATGTTGACAGAAAAACTAAAGTAAAACAGTACCTGTCCTGTCCTGAAGGAGCTTACACTCTAAGAAGGGAGTCATATAATGCATATATATATATATATAATACGCGCGCGCACGCACACACACACACAGCCACGCACACACACACACACACACACACATATATATATATATAAAATGCTCACACACACATATACAATTCATTACATATTTTCAACATTTTTAAGGTCACAGAAAAAGAAGGAAAAAATGAGATCCATTTCATGAGTCAAATAAGAAAAAAAATACCATGTCATCTTTATATCCTTTTAGTAACCTCTTGGAAATGGTCAATTGAATGACAGAATCTCTGAGATCGTCAGATAGTCAGATGTCATTGATTAAGTCTTTACGAGGTGCCAAGCACTGTGCTGATCAAAGGAGATACAAAGAAAGGCAACAACATGACCTGTGTAATTGAGAGAGCTCATATTCTAATGGCCACAGGGTTGAACGAGACCTTAGCAGCTGTACTCTTCAATCCATTTCCCAAAAGAAATAGTCCCATTTTATATAATTGACAAATGCTCATCCACCCTCTGCCGGAAGATGGGGGCTGAGGGAGCTCACTACATCTTTACTTAGCCCAAAGCGCTTTGGCATAGGTGTAGTTAGATGCACAGTGGATATAGTGCTGGAGTCAGAAAGCTTACAATCTCCTGAGTTCAAAACTGTCCTCAGACACTTACTAGCTGGGTGACCTTGGTCAAGTCTTTTAATTTTGTTTACCTCAGTTCATTTGTAAAATGAGTCGGAGAAAGAAACAGGAAACCACTACCATGTCTTTGGCAAGAAAACTTCAAATGAAGTCACAAAGAGTCAGATACAACTGAAAGGACTGAAGAACAACAGTCACTTTGGCTTAGCTCCAAGTGGGTAGGACATGATTTTCCTTCTATCAGGCCTGAATTTCCCCCTTTAAGGTCCTTAAGCATGTTTCCTCAAAGCACACCCAAATCATATGGTCAGGAAATCTCTCTTCCCCACTCCTTTATGGTTAACGCTATTTTTATCAAAGCTAATCTGCTGTCACAAGGATAGGTAAGCTTATGCATTCTTATCCCTGGGTCATTTATTTATTCTTTTTATTTTTATTTTTTTGCTTTGTTTTTGCTGTTCACAACGACTTTCAAAGACCACCTACCAATTTTATTGTAGAGTTCAGATCTACAAGGTGGATGGAGTGTCCAAAGGGGTCAGATTAGGAATCCTTGTTGCTTTTTTGTTATTGTTGGTAGCATTATTAAGTACTTTATATACAAATTTGCAGTTAATCGAGATTAATTTGAATTTCTAAAGTGCTTCAGTGTTTATAGGACATGGTCATCCAGAAAATCCTGAATATAGTTAGGAAGCTTCCTACTGTACTCCCTTCCTATTCTCCCCATGAAAACCAGTTATTCATGCTGTTTCACTCATGACATTACTTTGAGTTGAAATGGTATCATAGATTTAGAGCTAGAAAGTTTAGGCCACTAAGTCATAGCTTGGATCCAAATGATCTTACTGTATACATTAATCCTATTCTAATCCTTTACAATCCAAACAAATCAATCTAACTGTTCCTCATACTCAGCACTCCATTTCCCATTTCTTTACTTTTGTACTAGCTGTTGCTCACGTCTGAAATGTATTTCTTCTTCTCTTACACCTACTAAGATTTTGAATTTCCCTACCTTTGGATATTTCCAGGTATGAGATTATTTGATTTTAAATTTCTGTAATCTTGGCTTTGAAATTAATTAACTGGGTGACTACAGCTATAAAAATGTTTAGTGTCTGGAATAGAGTCGGCTCTTAATGTATGCTTGCTAATTGGCTAATTGAATAAGGCTAAATATTCTATCACTTGGCCTCAATCTCCTTAGCTAACAAAGCAGTAAAATAAAATACTTGCCCTGCTGGTTTGAATGGAATATTTTGAGGGAAAAAAGACATAAAATAAAATGAAATCATAAAAAAAAAGTACTTTGAAAAACTGAATGTGATCCAGAGAAATCAGGATGGGGTAATGTAAAGACCATTGGACTTATACCTAGGAGCTAGGAGATATTTAGATTCTGATTGCTCCCCTCTTTCACTGTGTGTCCATGGAAAGGTTGCTTAATCTTGTGACATTTAAAAAGTTAGGGAGACATAGTTTTTCGGTAATTCATTATTTTATTAATAATACTAGCATTTTAGGGACACCCTGGAATGCCAAAGTCCTCTCGTGGTAGTGGGCTCACAGTTCTTAAGCTCTTGAAAGAGTAGGTGTTCTGAGGGTGGCAATCAACTCTGACTGGCTAACAATTAAAGAGAGATAATGAATATTATAATGAGAGATGAAACTATTCTAAGGAAGAGCTGAGGGATTTAACTTTATGTCATTTACTTCTAAATTGTCCAGCTTTGGGCCACCTAATCAAATAATTTATCCTCACCCAAATCTGTGTAGAGCACAATGGACTTTCCCACCTTAGATGAAGTTCCTTTTAAGGCTGGGTGGGGTAGCAAAAGCTAGATTAATCCAGATAGGATTCAGTCCTTGAAATGAGGACTTTAGAAAAAGGTGGAGAACTCTGGATGTCCGTAAATCACTGGTTATTAGTAATCATTTCTCTCAACCTCTCCGAGACTGGCTTTCCTCAGTGGTAAAAGCGGTATAATTATAGCAGTTTTAGTTTCAAAGATTTGTTTGAGAATCATCTGAGGTGATCTTTCCAAATGTCAAAAATAATCATCTTACCAAAAGCTCCACATGGCCATCAGTGAATAAAGGAAAGATTTTATTTATCATTCTCTTGTCAGAGACCAGAAGAGGCAGGGTGACCCATAAGGAGACATGCCTTTTCAGACAATTACAGAGGCTTTTATGTCTTATCCTTATTCCCATTTCCCTCCCCTGTACGCCATTGGCCAGGCATTCACAGCCTATCCGAAAACACATAAAACTCCCCCCGCCCAAGTGGGTCTCCACACCTGCTTACATCTCTCATTTCCACACTTCAATCCCCACCTTTTTTCATCTCATTCTCTTTATACTTTATTTAAAAAAAGGAATGACAAGCCAAAAATAGTTTTAATCTCATCCCAGAATGTCTGCATCACTCAGATAGTTGAAGATTCAAAGGTGGATATCCATAAGAAAAGTCCCATTATCGAAGACCGTGTCTGGTTGAATGGGCTTCATCCTTAGTGAGCTTCACCTGGCCAGGCAGTTTTTTTTTTTTTTTACATAGGAAAAAGGCCTTCTCAGAGAACAAAGGGAATGGATTCTGAGCTACCTCCCTAGCCGCAATTTTTATTTCCTGAAGTCTGCGGAAACAAAATGCAATCATCACTTACAGCTATATGAATGAATTTTTTTTAAAATAAATACTATGCTCCAGGCACTGTATTAAGAACTAGGGCTAAAAATACAAGACCAAAGGCAGTTCTTGTCCTCAAGGAGTTTAACATTTTAATTTGGGGGGAAGGCAGTGAATATGTAGGAGGATAAGGGTCAGAGAGAAGTTTTTTGGTTTTGAAAGTTACAGGGATGGTGATTGCAGTCAAGGGGAGCTGATGGACAATCTTTGTTAAAGAACCATAGTAATGTTGATTCGATGATGGTTCCAAAGCTAGCAGACCTCTATGAAGTAGTAAGGTAGTTAGCTAGAAGATAGCAGAGGTGAAATGAGAGAGATCGCTGGGTTGGCCTACACATAATGGGCCACATGAGGCACCCACTAATCAGGTTAGGGAACCACAGGGTGGGAGTTGTAGATCTAAAACAGTTGTTGGCCCCTAGGGCAGTAGTATCAAACCCAAATAAAAATGGATCCTCATCACTAAATATTGTCTTAGAAAACTATAGATGGACAATATCTGTGTTAAATTGTATTTTTATTTATCTTGTTAAACATTTCCAGTTACATTTTAATTTGTTCGGCCACTGGTATTCTTGTGAGTTTTCTGGCCACATGTTTAATGTTCCTGCTTTAGGATAGTGTAGTTCCCTGTCTGCAAGTAGAACTGAAGCTGAGTTGGCTTATATAAATAGATAAATTAAAATGAATGAATGAAGGAATAAGTCAACAAATGAATGAATGAACAAATAAATATATAAATGAATGAATGAATGAAGGCACACAAGGGTAAGCTCCTAGAGGGCAGGAAAAAGTCTCTTTATGCACTTTTGTATGAAGATTGTCACTACCCTAGGCTTCATGTGACTACTTAAAAGGCTTTATGGATAGTAATGGTGATGGGGAGGGGAGGGAAATGGTAAATTTAGAGCAGTTGCTCAGCTCCATTATCCTATCTCTTGAATTCCATAAAAAATATAAATTCTGAGAAACAAAAAACCTTGAGAGGATAAATATTTCATCCTAGACATGCTTCCATTAAAATATTTTGTTATGAGGCCAAACATCATACTTAAATTTTATGATTTCTTGGTTCATCCTGTCCTTTCAGCCCACACTTATCTTTATCATCTGGTTTCACAGTGTGCAGTAGTTCTCAGCTCCTGTCCAGCATGCTTTTGAATACATAAATAAAGCCCAGGCTATGTAAGAGAGAGAGAGAAGGGGGTGGAGCAAAGAGGAAGGGGCCCTGAGTCTTAGCTCTTTGCCCTGCTGAGGACAGCAGCATTCTCTAAGATGCATCCCTCCCTTTATTGCTTCCTGATCCCAAACCAGAGCAGCTCATGCTGGGCAAGAAAGAATACAACTGCATGTTCTTTGTGCTTTTTGCAAAGGGAGAGGACTTTGAAAGAGACTGGCCCTTACTGCAGGGAAATGGATGCAACTGACTCTTCATTACGAAAAACCTTGTAATCCTGAAACAGTCACTTGAGACTTTGGGGTAGGACAGGGCATAACTAGGAATTCAGAAGCCAGAGCCAATTCCAGTTGTTGGGCAGGATAATAATAATAAATAATAATACTAGTAATGACATACATATATATATATATATATATATATATATATGCTTATGTATGTAGATAGAGAGATAGATGGATGGATGGACAGATAGATAGGTAGATAGATAGATAGATAGACAGACAGATACACACACGCATTGAACGCTATGTGCCAGGCATTGGGCAAAGCTCTTTACAATTACCTCCTTTGATCTTTATAACAACCCTGGAAGGTAGGTGCTATTATTCTCCCTACTTTACACATAGGAAAACTAAGGCAAGCAAAGATTAAATGACTAGCCCAAGGTTAAACAACTAGTAAGATGGGGTCCTAATGTATATCTAATCTTATATTTGTGTGTGGTTGAGGCAGATTATAGATAGACATCATGGAAGTTTGAGAAGTCTGAAAAGCTAGGAGGCCTGGAGCCTTGGGCTCGGGCAGGGAAGACTATGGAGTAGGTAAATGAATTTAGGAGGAGAAAAAGTGACCCAGGAGTCAATAGATGACAGAGAAGGTCTGAATGGGATAAACTTTATAAAGAGAGAGAAGTCATTGATGGATTAGGAGAGAAAAAGAAAGTCCGAAAGTAGAAATATGGAGAAAGGAGGATTCCATGAGGGGCAGTTTCATACAATAGAAGGGAAAAATGGATCTGGAGTCAGGGGTCTGAGTTCAAGTCCCATCTTTTCCACTTACTATGTGATATTGGTCAAATTCTTACCCTCAGAGTCTTCATTTATAAAACAAAGTAATTGTAGATGACCTCTAAGGTACTTTCCTTCTCTAAATCAATGCAAACAGAGGCAGGGTAGATGGTAAGGAATGAAGGACCTTAAGGTAATCACAGAGCACATAGTGAGCTTTCCTGGTCCACAACCTTTTTGGCAGGAAGAGAAGTGACTCCTATCTCTTTCAAGTGATATGAGCAGTCAACCAAGCTGGTGGTCTTCTGGTTAGTTGGGCCAAGGGAGGGCTTGAAGGAAAGGCAGGGGAGTAAGTTTGCCCTAGTGGAGACGTGGTATTGGGAGTTAGAGCTAGAAGGGACCTCAGAGACCATCTAGTCCCAGCTCCTTATTTTGCAGATGAAGAATCAGAAGCCTAGAGGAGAAGTTACTTGCCTAAAAGCACAAAATTAGTGGGAGGGCCAAGATCTGAATTGAAGATTTTTAGGGCCACAATCCAGCAATCTTCATTGCATTGCAGTAGAGGGTTATCTAAAATGGATAGGATGGAAAGGAATGGAAGAGGAGAGGAGTTGGGGGAATTTAAGATTGATTTTACTATTGAGAAGATGAGGAGGGGAAGCAGGGTCTATTCACCCTTGCTTCCTTTGCGGATCCTACACTGATATCAAAGGTGAGTCCAAGGTGAAGGTGCCAGTTCTGGGAGCAGAAAGAAAGGCACCCAGGGAGAGGGGCATGATGGCCATAGAATCCTGGGAAGGAGGGCAGTTTGGACCAAGCGGTTTGGTGTTTGGTCCCAGTAGGAAAGAGGTACCATGAATCATGCCCTCAGAGATGTGGTAAATGAAACAAGCCCTATCTGCCCCAGACTTCTTCAAATTCAAATGACTGTCAGAGGGTGGAAGGGGAAAGTAACAGGGGACCTGTTGAAAATGTTCTCTCAGAAGGACTAACTTGGGTGGTAGGAGGAAAACCTCTCTTCCACAGTCACGTATATGAACATTTCTTTAATGTCTACTCATTTTTCTTCCTGACACACAGCATACCTGCATATATACATACATGAATACATATGAATAAAATTTGTCATCACACTGAGAGGTGTCTAAAGAATGTTGCAGTTTAGTCTTAACAAGTATGGTGACCAGTTTTATGGATGAAAAAGTATAGGTATTGAATATGGGAAATGTAGAAGAGAAGTAAAGTCATGTTGAAAATGTAGAAAGAAAGAATAGGGGTTAGAATTTATTCAATGAGAGGTAATAAACATTAATTAGGGACCTGCTGTTTGCAAAATCCAATTTGGGATGATAGGAGATTTTCAGTCATTTTTTTCAGTCGTGTCTGATACTTTGTGACTCCATTTGGGGTTTTCTTGGCAAAGATACTGGAGGAAACTGAGACAAAAAAACATAAATGACTTGCTCAGGGTCAAATAGCCACTAAGTGTCTGAGGCTAAACCTGAACTCAGGTCTTCCTGCTTCTAGGCTCAGCAATCTATCAGTTGTGCCATATAGCTGTCCTATAGGGTACTGAGGATATGTAAAGATGTCATGGTATGCAGAAAGGAGAAATTGACCAGGTCTTAGAATTTTCAAGAATTCAAATCCGATCTTTTATCCTTACTAGATATAGGACCTAGGACAACTCAAATAACAACAACCACGTGGTTATTAACATTTTAAAGTTTACAAAGCTCTTTACAAATATTATCTAATTTGAACCTCACACCAATGTAAACTACGATTATCTCTAATTCCTGGCTGTGATTATTCCCATTTTATAGATTAAAAAAACTGAGGCTCAGGCTTAAATGACTTGTCCAGGGTCACACAACGAAAGTCAAAGGTTAGATTCAGACTCAGATCTTCCATTGCAGTGATACAGTCAATGCACCAGCTCTTACCTAAATTACTCCTAATCCTAACCCTAGATAATTTCTTCTCTCTGTGCCTTGATTTTTGCATCTACAAAATAAGGAAGGTGTATACAAAGGCTTCTAAATCCCTTTCAGCCTGAGGTAGCTCCATGCAATGGTAATGTGAATGAGAAGATCTTTCCCATCCATTAATAGGCCCATGTGACCTGCCTGGGTCACAAGGAAGCCTTAGTCACTTTAGCCTGTGGTGGGAAGAATTTGCTGAATGCATGGATCAGGAAGGGGTACAGAAGGAAGCTGGAGGTTATTGCAGCTTGGGAAGAGAGAGAGAGGAGGCAGAGAGAGAGGGAGCAGCTAGTGAGGGTGAGAGAGGGACATTTTGCCTAAGGTAGCTTGGTTTGTGGGAAGGCCTGATGGAGGGGAGGCTTGTTGCTAATGTATATAGAGTTCTTTGTTGCTATGATGGATTTGGCTTTCTGGTATTTGAATAAATGCTTTGGTTCTGCCTTCAGTGAAGAGTGTCTGTTATATCTTGTGATTCAGAACTATGCTGGCATAATCATAGCAGCTATAGGCACTATGAGTATTGCATTGGTGCTACATCCTACTGTCCAGTAGGTAGGACAAGGCTTACACACAGATAAATATCCTACAAATTGTTCAATTGTTCAGTCATATCTGACTCTTTGTGACCTCCTGGACTTTGTCCAGGCAGTTTTCTTGGCAGATATACTGGCATGGTTTACCATTTCCCTCTCTAGTGTGTCTACAGATAAGGAAATGAGGCAAATAAGTGTTAAGTGACTTGCCTAGGGTCACACACCTAGTAAGTGTCTGAGGCCAGATGTGAACTCAGGTCTTCCAGGTCTGGTGATTTTCCCACACTGCCACCTAGCCACCCGCAAATTAAAACATGTTAACTGCACAAGAGGTACTTTGTATAGTAGGTAAAGAGTTAGATTTGAAGCCTGGAAGAACTGTATGCTTCCTCTGATCCATATTGGTTCAGTAATTTGATCAAGTCACTAAGATGATAAAGATCAGAGAAGCCAACTTGCATTGGGAGGGGGAGTTTCATCTCTTGAGTTTCCCAAATCAAAGAAATCATTAGCCCATTCCTAATCTCTGTCTGTAAATCAATAAGGAAGATATAAAGTGCTATCAAAAAAATTAAGAGGCACCCAAAGACCCTGGATAAAGAGATGGACCTGGAGTTAGTTAGACATGGGTATGAATCCTGCCTCAGTCCCTTACTAACTCTGACCAAAAAGATTCTGAGATTTGAAGAAGTTGCCTGCTACAAAGAAATCCAGAGATCTATTTTCAGATGTTTAGCTATGGCAGTTGTTGGCTTTTTGACTTTAGGTAAGTCATGTCCTCTAGCTGGGCTTTGGGGTCTTCCAGTGAAAAAATAAATGGTTAAATTAGATTATTTCTAACATCATTCTTATGAGGACTAAAAAGTTACTGTAGCAGATTTAAATAGATTTGTTGTTGTTGTCTGACTCTTCATGACCCCATTTGGGGTTTTCTTCTCAAAGATGCTGAAGTGGTTTGCCATTTCCTTCTCCAGTTCATTTTACAGATGAGGGAACTGAGGCAAACAGGGTGAAATGACTTGCCCGGGGTCATACAGCTAGTAAGAGCTTGAGGTCAGAACTCATGAATATGAGTCTTCCTGATTTCAGGCAGGGCACTCATCTAGTTGCAGGAGAATTATGTATACTACCATTAGTAGAGAATGTGCCTGTGAACCAAGAAGTAAGGGAAGGGAAAGGAAGAGAAGGAGGAAAAATGTTAGGCAACTGAAAAGAACAGATGGGCAACATTTTATAACAGTGTGCCAATGATAGGCTTTCAGAAAGTGTTGGCTGGGGTTTGCCACATATATGAGCACATGTTCCATGCATACGTATCTGATCCTAATAAAGATGCCTTTAACATAAATCCATAGACAGATAAATATGTTAACAAAACAAAATTCCCTGATCTTCCAGGAAAGCTTATGGGATGCCAGATAGATGGAACAGACAGGTTGCACAAAATGGAACTAGGAGGTAGCTTCCTCTGTATGCAGCATCACACAGATGATGAGGAAAAGTCAGATTCAAATCCTACTTCCTACATTTACTAGCTATGAGATTCTGGGTGAGTTGCACATCACTGAAACTCTCTGGGTGACAGTTTCCACATCTGTAAAATGAGGAAATTGGACTCAATGTCCAATGGCCTGGAATCAGGAAGACCTAAGTTCAAATCTGGCCTCAGACACTTACTAGCTCTGTGACCCTAGGCAAGTCACTTACACCTATTTATCTCAGTTTCCTCATATGTAAATGAGCTGGAGAAGCATGTGTCAAACCACTCCAGTATCTTTGCCAAGAAAACCAGAAATGGAGTCATGAAGAGTCAAACATGACTGAAAAATTAAGGGTGTCAAACTGGATTCAATTCAAAAGACTTGGCTTCAAATGCTCTTTCAGGTGCTTGCTAACTGTGTAATCTGAACAAGTCAATATCTGTGCCTTGGCTTCATCATTTATATATGGCCATAGTCTTCAAGATTCCTTCCATTTTTATATTGTGATGCCATAATAAATTCAATTCGATTCAATTCAATGGACATTTATTAGGCACCTACTATGTGCTAGAAACTGGGAATACAGGAAACCATCCATTGCCTCAATGAACCTACATTCTACCATCAATGCTTTCTAGATTTAGATTTGGAAAGGAATTCAGAGGCCATCTAGTCCAACATCATCATTTCATAGATGGGGGAACTGAAGGCTAGGGAAATCAAGTGTATTATTCAAGACCCCAAAGCAGTGATCAGCAGGCCTTTATGGTTTATGAACTTTGCTTTTTAATTCCAGAGAAATATTGGTTACAGCAGTATCCTCATTTGTTTTCTTTCCTTCCTCCAGGATCTTAAAGTATTCTAGACTCTCACTCCCCATAAAGTATCTTGGGCTTAGTTGAACATATTAGGCTTTGGGATCCCTGGAAACTGTTGTATGGAAAGAAAAATAGTGACTAAAATGGAATGTGGAGGGAGAAAACTCTCCCTTCTGAAGCCATCTCAGAATTTATCACTTTCTCTGTGACTGTTCCCTAGATATCTTTAGGCAGAAGCTATAGAATCATTGAAAACCATTGAAAATCTCAGGGTTAAAAAAACAGTGAGATGGTCCAAGCCATAAGTGACTAAGAATCCCCTCTATAGCATATTTTGCAAGTACTCATTAAACCTTTGCTCTAAAAATTCCAGGGAGGGTAATCTCCCAACCTACCTGTGGCTGCTGTTGTCATTCCATCATTCTGTTGTGTCCATCTCTTCCTGTCCCCATTTGGGGTTCTCTTGGTAGAGATACTATAGGGTAATTTGGATACAGGATTTGCCATATCCTTCTCCAACTCTTTTCACAGACATGGAAATTGAGGCAAACAAGATTAAGTGATTTGCTCAGGGTCACACAGACATTAGTAAGTGTCTTGAGGCTAGGTTTGAACTCATGTCAATGAATATACTTGACTCCAGCCCTGGCTCTCTATTCACTGCATCACCTAGCTGACCCAACTTGCCTACCTGCCAACCTACTTGCTAGGGTGGTCCACTTAATTTGCAAATAACTCTAATGGTTAGGAAGCTTTCCCCACCTTACATCCTGTCCAGATTTCCATCTTTGCAACTCCCTTCATTGCTCTTGCTTCTTTCCTCTAGGCACTAGAAGAACTAATATTTCTTCTAAATGAATACAGTTACCTTCTTATATTTATTGTCTGCTCATATGTACTTCTATATGCATGTATTGTTTTCCTACTTCTCCGCCCTCTCCTCAACAAGGTACACTGTAAGCCACTTGATGGCAAGGACAGGTTATTTTCTGTCTTTACACAGCCAGTGACTAACATAGTGCCTGATATACAATAGGTGATTAATAATGCTTGCTGAATTAAATTGAACTGAATCATGATTACCACCCCCTATTCTTCTCATATCCAAGTAAAGATCCTGAGTTTCTTCAAATAATCATCATACAACATGATTAGGAGGCAAAGAGCCTTTCCTTTCCTCCCACCTCTCTTAGACCCTTCACACATGAATTATCACACATATTTTAGTATCATCACTTATAGCACATTTGTTCCTTATTTTCCAGTTTAGAAGGTAAATGATACCACAAATTGCAGGCTGGCTTTAGATCAAAAGACAAGAATAAGTGACTGGAACAACTTGTGGGAATATGGTTAAAAAGAAGTTAAGTGATCTTATCGCTCCAAGAAAAATTGCCAAGCTTCTTGAAGGGAACATTATAAAAGAAATGATTTCAGGAAGTGGGAGAGGCAGCATGGCAGTGTGCATATGGTATATTAGAAATGACAGTCTTCTCCTCTATATTTCCATTTACAAAATCTGTGACTCATTTGATCCAAAATTCCCATTCCTGCCCACCACTCATTTATATGTACTATCTCCCCAGTTATAATATAAGCTCCTTTAGGGGAAGAACTGTTTGGCTTTTGCATCTTGATCCTCTCTACTTAGCACTGTTCTTGACAACAAAAATTGAATAAATGTCTCCTTCCATTCCTTCCTTCCACTCCACCTAAAATACATGGGGAAATGTTATTCCCTTGTACCTTTGCCAACTGGGAATGTCTTAATTGAATTAAATTGATAAAGACATCCCAATTAAGTGTGAACAATCTTTGATTAATTTCTTGTATGATGAGTCATTAGATAAACTAATCATGCCATTGTCTGGGAAGAGTATTCTGGACTGGCTGAGGAAACTTGTCCACACACTAGGGTTTTTCTTAAAAAAAAAGATTAAGCAGGTTCTGGTCCAAGGTAAATGAAGATTCTAGTGAGCAATGAATGAAGGGAACATCACAGCTAAAGCCCCTGAGAAGGGTTTCTTGTGGAGAGAGGGAAGGAAAAGAAAACTTTGGAATTGGCTTTAGGCTTCTCCCTTTTCCCCACTTGTATCATTGACTGAACCTCTCTAAACACCGATAAAATGACTCTAAACAAATTCTAGAGCTACAGAACCCATAAAATCATGGAATGAAACAATTCTCCAACCCAAGACAACCTAGAAGGCCAACAAGAAAGGTCTCTCATGCTGGGCTGGGAGTGGAACACAATCCAGCATGGGCTGCTCAGCACAGACCAGACTGGAGTAGGCCTTAGGGGATTTAATCACTGGCAGCTGTGGTGGTTTCCAGGCTTCTCAACCCACAAACTCCAAAGACAAAATTGAAGGTCAGTGGGGAAAACTCTGTGGGAATCCCCTCAGCCCTAAGTCAGGGGCTGCCCACTTTCTAGCTGGAAGGTGTGAGTCTGCCAGACCTGTACTCCATAGTCTCACAGTAGCTGTCTCTTGCAGTGAGGATGGTTGATTATAGCACCTGTCCTGCATATGATCTAAAGAAAACAACCTCCTATTGATCTCTGTGACTCACTCTGCTTCACCCTCCTTGCCTTTTTATCTTGGCATGTAAGCAGCCAACTCAGAGCAGCTGTGAGTAAGGAACACAGCTCCCACTGAAGGGAAGCTGCTCCCACTAAAACTCCCAAATCCTGCCTTCCTGAAGACATTTGGGGAAATGCTTACCTTTGGAATAGGATTTACAATGAGTGGAGAAGCAATAAAAACCACTGAGCTTGCATTGATTTTTTGAAGTGATGATTGAAAGACTTTTGAGAAGATACAAAAAGGAAGTTACATATATTTGCTTGGTGTTAACCACAATCACTGGAGAGTCTCACAGCCCTAATGATTCTACATTAACCTGAATTCAACTGTGAAAAGATAAGTGGTTCATGTTCAGAGAATAATAATTGCATCTCAAAGAAAGGCTCTGGGTACAAAAAAAGGCAACTCAAAAATCCCACTTTATTATGTACGTTATTTTTCTGCTATCACATCGTGGTTTATACTTAAGTAAATGTGTTTTGTTTGTAAGTGAATTATGGGTAATGGTCTATAGATCATGAAAACAGACCTGATTAGATTTAATTGAACATAAGTCTAGAAGAGGGCTATGAAGCCTCCTTTACTCAGAAAAAAAAAAAAACATTAAGGCAAAATGCAACCGGCCCTCTATGACGCAGTCTGTACCTCCCTTCTCTTTGTCTTCTTCCCTCCATGAACTCACAGATCAGTCAAACTACTGATCTTTTGTTGCTGTTTTCTCTGTGCGTAGAATATCTTCCTCCCTGTTCTTTACTTTGAATCTTGGGATCAAGATTTGGTAGCGGTATTAACAGTGGTGACTAGCATTTATATAGTAATTGAAGGTTTGTAACGGACTTTACCTATAGTATCCTTACAACAACCTTGGGAAATAAGTGCTACCATTATCCCTGCTTTACAGATGAATAAACTGAGATAGACAGTGAGCAGTTCAGTGACTTGCCCAGGGTCCCAATGCTCAAAAATGGCTGGCACCAGATTTGATCTCAGGACTTCTTGATTTTGAGTCCAGCGTTCTATCTACTACGCCACCAAGCTGCCTTTATTATTCAGAAGTGGTCATCAAGTACAACAATACAACTCCCTCATTTTAAAAATGAGTAAACTGAGGCTTAAAAAGTTTAAGTGGCATGCCATAGTCACATGGTAAGTGAGTGTCAGAGGTAGGAGATGAGCCCAAGACTTTCTGACTGCCAATCCAGCACTCAGTCTATTATGATGCTACATTCCTTCTATCCAATTCCTTGCCAATATTTAAGGCCCACTTCAGATTCAGCTTTCACAATACCTGAAAATGACCTGTCCTTTTATAGGACTCCCATCCTGTTTCTTCCCTCTAGGCTTTGTAGGATAGAGACATAAAGACTATCAGAGTCCTGAACATCCAAATGAACTCTAAAGCCACTCGGTCCATCTGATAGCTAAAGATGGATCCCTTTTCCACTCTCCCCAGTAAGTGGCCTCAGTTTAAAGATCTCCAATTGAGGTGATTTTCTACCTCTTGAAACAGGTCATGCTATTTTTGGACAATTATAAGTCATAGCGCATTTTCTTACATTGAGCCAAAATGTGTTGCTTTGTAGTTTCTAAACATCATTCTGAGATCTGTCCTCTGGGGTCAAGAAAGGCAAATGGAACCTCTCCTCCATGTGACAACCCTTCACATATTTATAGACAGCTATAGTCCCTCCCATGCCACTCCTCCTCAGCCTTCTTTTCCCTATACTAAATATCCGTTATTCTTTCAAGGGTGACCAGCATGGTGAAAGTAGCTAGGTGGCACAGTGGGGAGAATACTGGACTGGGCCTGGGAAGAACTGAGTTCAGATCCTGCCCCCTCCCCAAATTTAACTGACTTACTTAGTGTCACATAGCTAGCAAGTGTCAGAGCTGGAGCTCACTTCCTTGTGCTCTGACGATTTCTAACCCAGTGAATTTTCCATGATCACATCGCTGTCTCAGGTAAGTAAGCATTCACTAAGTACTTACTTGCTGACTCTTCCAGCCACTATGCAGAGTTCTAATACTACTAATATAATATAACAAATGTGAGCAAAAAGAAAGACAGTCCCTGCCCTCAAAGAGCTTATATTCCAAAAGGAAAAGACAATGTTTAAAATGGAAGCTGAAGGGGAGGGAGAGGCGTGATGGAAAATCAGGAGCAGAGTCAGGAGAGAGATTAACTGGTGAAAAAAGCTGTCATTGGCACTTTCTTAAAAATTGAAGCTTCTTAATATGGAGGTCTCAATGTACACAGTCTGATTTTTTTTCGTGAATAACTGCGAGAGCCTTATGTTGGCTGATATGTGTCCTGCCCAATTTGGGTTGTGTCAAAACCTTGCCAAAACAATTTTCTTACATTGCATGGGCAGTGAATATAGTTGTCCCTTCCAAATTATGGAGGTTTTCAGCTGGAAAATCCATGTAAATTTTTGGGCTCTTCCTTCATACCAGAGAAGAACTCTGAATTATTATGGTATTAACAGAAAAATACATTATTATACAATGCTATGCATATATTATTTGCATTTTTGAGCTTCAAAAGTTTTTATATGTCACCTGCTGGTTTTGCAGGTTGTCTGCAGCTTCCACAAAATTACCCAAAATTGCCTATTTAATTTTTGGGAAAGTCATGATGGAGGGGGGAATAACTATATAGTGCAATGAATAAAGACCTGGATTTGGAGTCAGAGGATGTAGATCTGAATCTGGACTCTGGCTCTTAGCACCTTGTGACCTTGGTCTAGTCATTCACCTTCCCTTGGCTTTCATTTCCTTATCTGTACAGTGCAGAAGTTGGACTTGGATGACCTCTATGCTTACTTTCAACTCATAAGTTTCGGATCTCATTTTCCAATGATGTGGGTTTCAATCCAAAGTGAACCATTATTTTTTGCCTGTTATTTTGTTTATATCACTGTCTTTCTTTCGAGCTCAACTTCCCC
Organism: Trichosurus vulpecula; assembly: GCF_011100635.1. Taxonomy (NCBI): domain Eukaryota; kingdom Metazoa; phylum Chordata; class Mammalia; order Diprotodontia; family Phalangeridae; genus Trichosurus; species Trichosurus vulpecula. The sequence continues at coordinate 426,885,620 of NC_050575.1, read as the reverse complement.
ATCTGTAAAGGAGGGAGTTAGATGAGAAGATCAGTAAGGTCCATTTCAGCTTTAAATCTCTACTTCTTTAATGATGGTCTTCCAGTGCTGTTGGCTTTGGGAGCCAATTCAGGGCAGCCAGACTCCTATTGGGAAAAACCCAACTAGGTGAAGAATACAGATCAGAAATTTGAAGTTTTGGGGGCTGAGGAAATTGTAGTTTATGTCTCTGTTGGGATTTTGAAATCATTTCATATTAATATATTAAATAGTGATCTATTGTGCATATCCCATTGATGATACATCTGATTTACTGAGTTAGGAAAGGCCTATACATCTTAAGTGGAACCAGAGAGAATGATGATTGTACTCCTGTAGTACTCCAACAGATCTGTAGTTGTGCTGGTATTCTTTCCAGTGATACAATCATTCAATCCACAAGCATATGAGTTCCTACTGTATACTGTGCATTATGTTAGATGGAGGGAATACAAAGACAGATGTGAAACAGTCCCTGCCCCCAAAAAACACACGATCTATGGTGGAGGACAGGGGAATAGGAATATACAAAATACATACGGAGTAAATACATGTTAGTTTTGGGGAAAAGAGCAGGTGCTAGGATCTTGGAAAAAGTTGGAAAAGTCTCAAATGGAACAACTGGTAGGAACTGAGACTTGAAAGAATGCTACAAGGCACAGTTGAAGATGCAATGTGGTCTAGGAATGACAAATAACCTGGATAAAGACACAGTGGCAGGAGATTTCAGCCTGGTCATAGCTGCCCCATCCTGTGAAATTCTTGCCAGTACTCTTCGGAGGTTTGACAGAGGGAAATTACTGTTGCAGGGCTGCATGTCTTGATTACACTTTATTTACTTTATGACACCAGTGCAGCAGGAGAACTGTCACTTATCCATTACTCTCACTCATATGACCAGACCATTGATTTTGCTCATAATTTTTAAGATGAAATTCTTTATGATGTTTCTTAATTCCTTTTGTTATAATGTGTCATGTACTGCTCACATCTATCACATGCCTGTTGGATAATTTTTGACTTCAGGTTACCATAGAGTATGAGGCTTTAGTTCCATAACAATACTGAAAGAATATTGAAAAGAACTGCACATGGTAAATGACAGATATCTCAAAAAAAGTTGACTACATTGTAATAGAATGGAAATTACCAGTTACTGACATGAGTCATTCCTGATATAGCTTTCTACACAGTTAGACTAGAAAATTGTTAGACAAAAATCACATTTAATAGAAAATTAGAAGGATGAAAAATGAGAGAAAAGCTATGACATATAATAAACATAATTATCAACTGATTTATTTCAATAAATTATTGATTAAAAAGAAAAAAAGGAAATGGATGGAGAAAAGGTCATAGAAAATACTTATATAATAATTCCATTCAAAATTTTAACTGTTTTAGATCAATCATCCTCATAAAGAAATCAAAATATACTAAAATTCAGTTAAGTTAGAAAATGCTCAAGACACATCACAATGCCTGGCATGTTGTAGATGCTTAATGGATGCTCGCTTGCTTGCTTGCTTGCTACTCTATTTATGTATCAAATGGAGATGCATGCAACCAAAGACATTAGCTCAGAATGCAAACCCATTTATACAGTCTAGAAGAAGATGATGGAGGAAGATGCTTAATATCATATAAAATAGGAAGAAGTAGTATAAGGGAAAAGAAGCTTGAGAAGGTTTGACATAAAAAGCAACTAAATTAAGTCATCCTAGGGGTGAAATTTGAAGGAGAACAAGTAAGCAGAAGATGGAAAAGATTTGCAAAGATTTGCAAAGACTTTTTTATAATAAACTCTTTTCACCAAAGAGAGCAGAGGAGCCACCACATTTAACTTTAAGATATAATTTCTGGTTGTGTTTCTTCAAAAGCTGGAAACATATAACAATGGCAATGACAACAAGAATAACCACGGAGAAAGCATCTGGACTAGGCCAAATAGGCAAGGAAGAAGTCAATGATGGAGACAACATGATTCTGAACATTACATATTAACTAAATAGAATTAGCTAGCTTGGTATTACTATCTTCTCAGCTAGACCTGTGAGGAGATCTCAATGTGAGTAAATAAAGCAATTTTTCATGAAAAAAACCCTCAAAATAACATTTTAGCTAATGCCTCTTTCTTCCCTCCACAACTATTTCTTTTTCCCTCCTATCCCTGGGTCTAGGCAATTGACTAGAATGAATTGACTAATGTAGATATGGAGCCCAATTCGATCTTTAAAAATCAGTAAAAGAATGTGATTTATTGGAAGCAGACTGAACCTGTAGTCCAGAAAACTTGGATTCCAATTCCTTTTATGTTGCTTACTAGTTGCTTGGTCATAGTCATATTACTTTTATCCCTCTGTTTCTCACTTCTCTTATCTGTAAAATGGGAATAATCACAAATGTAAGTCATGCTTTTCATGGTTGTTGTGAGGTTTAATTCTTCATACCCTAAAATGCTTTTTAAATGTCAGGTAATATTATTAGAAGTGCCAATCCAGGGCATAGATCAAATCCTTGGTAGTATATTCTCTGTTGTACTCTAATACAAAAGCTTCAGAAGAGAGAACCAGAAGGGTTGAGAAGTTGCTGGTTCAGGGTCCTCCTACATGTTCTGCCTATGATTCAATCATAATTCAGTTAAATAAGTGTCTACTGTATGCAGCATATTGTGCTAGCTATGAAGATAACAAAATGAAGGAAGATATGGATCCTCCCATGAAGGGGCACACCATGTAGCCCTTCACTCTTCCCCATGTTAGCATGCTTGCTACTCTGTACATCACATCAGGATTCCCCCTTCTCTCTTTCTGAAGTCCTCTTTTGCACTCATCTCTTTTCCCTCCCATCTGTGTTTCTAACTATTAGGATGATGTAGTTGCCTTCTCACCTTGGAACTTACCTTAGTACCTGAGGTTTTCTCACTCTGGAAGATCCTTTGGTCATGCTGGCCCCTTTCTTTCATTGGTGACCTCCCTTCAGGGTCCTCCATTTTGAGGACATGCCTAGGTCAACCATGCTTCATTTGTTTTTTGGCTGTGCTTATGACTTTCTGGAGTTTATTCCCATCCCTCCATCTATCTCTAAAAGACAAAAAAAAATTGTCTTCCGTTAGAGTGTGATCTTCTTGAGGGAAGGGAATGTTTATTTTTTCTTGTAATAGCACCTGCATCCCAAGGTTTTTGTGAGGATCAAAGGAGGTTAAGCGCTTAGCACAGTGTCTGATGCATGGTAAGTGTCACGTAAATCTTAGCTATCGTTATTGATGTTCTTGTGTTTCTATCCCAAGTGCTTACTAGAGTGCATGGTACAGAGTAAGTGCTTAATGAATGCTTGTTGTGCATCTTCTCATTCCATTATTGCCAAGAGGAGCTCAAGTCAAATCCTGTATGTCTAATGAATTTGAATGTTTTTGATCAAAAATCTCATAGACCCTTAGAAAACGAATGGGCCCCAAGAACAAGCTATACTTGAATAAGATTCCCTTCTGTGGCCTGCCAGGAAGTGCATGCCCAGGCCTGCTTAAAGACCTTCATCCAAGCCCACCACTTCCTAAAGCAGTCCCATTCACTTACTGTTCAGCTCTATTGGGAAGTTTCTTCCTCATATTAAGTCAAAGTTGACCACTTTACAGTTTCTACCATTGCTCTTGGCTGTGCTCTGGTGTGCCAAGCAAATCAAAATTCAAATGAGGTAATAGTTTATAATAGTTCTTCCACATGGCAGTACTTCAAATACTCAAAACAACCATAGTTCCCTATATCCCTCCTGAATATTCTCTACTCTATTTTTCAAAAATCCCCAGTTTCTTCAAATTATCCCATTCCATTTCTCCTCCTCTGACCATTCTCTTACTTATCAATTGCTTAATAAATGTTTCTCTCTGTCTCTGTCTGTCTCTGCCTCTGTCTGTCTCTGTCTCTCTCTCCGTCTCTCTCTCTGTCTCTCTCTCTGTCTCTCTCTCTGTCTCTCTCTCTCTCTCTCTCTCATTTTCAACCAGTAAATCAATACACATTTATTAAATGCCTACTTTATGTCAGTCACTGCCTTATCTATTGGGGATACAAAAAGAAGCAAAAGACAATCTCTGCCCTCAAGGACCTTACAATCTAATGGAGAGACATGCAAATATTTGCCAAGCAAAGTATATGCAGAAAAATAGGAAATGATTAAAAGAGGGAAAGCACTGAATTGAGATGTTAGAGAACTATTTCTGTAGATGATAGGATTTTAGTTGGGTCTTAAAGGAAGCCAGGGAGGTCAGTAGTCACAGAGGAGGAGGGAGAGCATTCTAGGCATGGGCTATAGCTAGAGACAGTGCCTGGAGCTGAGAGAGTGAGCATCTTGTTCATGGAGCAGCCAGGATGCTAGTGTTGTTGACTCAAAGAGTATGTGATGGGGAGTTGAGATGTAAGAAGACAGCAATGGTAGAAGGTAGTTTTGTTGTGATAGGTTTTGGATGATAAACAAGGCATTTTGTATTTGCTCTTAGAGATAATAGGTGTACACTGCAGTTTATCGAGTAGGGGTGTGACATGACTGGAACACTAAAATCACTTTATTGGCTGAATAGAGGATGGATTGGGGTGAGGAGAGACTTAAGGCAGACACTGGTAGCTACTGCAATAATCAGGGCATAACATTATGAGGACCTGCACTAGAGTGGTGCCATCATCTCTTTTTGCTCCATAGAGTTTATAAAGATTTGGTAAGTTCGGCAGAATCAGAGGTGACATCCCTTTCCCTTACTACCCAAACTGATTGATACTCATGTCATGCTTGGATGCTAATTGATATCATTTTAAAGATTGCCATAAGACACTAACCAAACTAGCCAACATGAATAAACATGAAAGGCCCCTCTCAAAAACTTGGCCAAGTGTTGACAATGTACTTTGCATGGGTCACCTGAATGTCTGGGGGAAAGAACAAGATTGGATTACTGGCTATGGCCAATAGACCTCGAGGGAAGAAAACAGTTTCCATGAGTGGTGAGTTCTTTTCCTTTGGGAGAAGAAATTCTTCCTAACAGAAATCTGAGTATTTATGTCAACCCAGTGGATTATTTTCTTTTGGTCCATTTTTAAGATTAAAGATGAAGCTGAAACTGAAAATCTGACTAGCAAATGAAAGCCTAGAAAAAATGATTTCCGTAACATCGATTCTAATCTCTTCTCCATCTTCCTGGAAATCCAAACTTGAGCAAAACAGAGAAGCCATCCAAAGTCTCTTGTCTTTAGATTATCACAAGGCTTACCTTAAAGTATGTCTCTGAATTATAGAACCTATGGCTCAAACAACCATTGCTTCCAATGGGTTATGTTCAGATACCCACTTTCTTTGCTACTATTAATGCCTGATTCTATACAACTGTGTCTAACATTCTGCTTTAGTTTGGTATTATCATATTTGACAATTTGTGCCTTCTAATTCAGTGAGTGGGCAGATGAGGTAGAACATTGAGAAGGAGGAGTTTTGTCATAAATATAGGGGAAGACCCTATTCAGTCAATGTCCTGGGTACCAATGGATGGTGATGGCTCTACGTTCATTTCTTAAGGGTTAGATTCTCCTCCAAAATGATTGCTCCTGCCTGCAGAGCTTTCAATACAGGTGAGCATGGCATCATTCTAGGGAGTATATTCCTGAACCCTTACAATTAGTTTCTAGTGGGTTTCTTAGCCTCAAGATTCTCCCTCTCCAATTCATCTTCCATGTAGTTGCCAAAGGAATGTTTCTAAAATAGTGGTCTAAAAGGCTGTACATTTGTGCATATCCTTTGATCCAGCAATAGCACTATTAGGTCTGTATCCCAAAGAGATGATAAAAAGGGAAAAGGACCCACATGTGCAAAACTATTTATAGCAGCTTTTTGTGGTGGCAAAGAATTAGAAATTGGGGGGATGCCCTTCCATTGGGAATGGCTAAACAAGTTGTGGCATATGAATGTAATAGAATACTTTTGTGCTATAAGAAATAATGAGCAAGTGGATTTCAGGGAAAGAAACCTGGAAAGACTTATATGAACTCATGCTGAGTGAAGTGAGCCGAACCAGAACACTGTACACAGTAACAACAGCATTGTGCAATGACAAACTTTGATAGACTTAGCTCTTCTGAGCAATATGATGATCTAAGACAATTCCAAAAGACTCATGATGAACAATGCTATCCACATGCAGAGAAAGAACAATGGAGTCTGAATGCTGATTGAAACATACTATTTCCTCTCTTTTTTTTCTTTCTCTTGGTTTTTCCCTTTGGTTCGAATTTGTCTTTACAACATGATTAATGAGGAAATATGTTTAATATGATTATAAATGTATGGCCTTGCTGTGTTGTGGAGTGAGGAAAAGAAGAAGGGAGGGAGAAAAAAAAATTAGAACTCAAAATCCTGTGAAAGTTGAAAACTATCTTTACATGTAATTGGAAAAAATATTAAGTTGGAACAAAAACAAAATGGTGGCCTATATCCTTCAGTGGCATCCCTCTAGGATCAATATGTGCTCCCTTTTTTGGCATTCGAAACTCTCCACAAGATTTCCCCAACTAGTCTTATTACATACACATGGCTCCCCTTTGTATAGCCTATGGTCCAGCTTAACTGACCCTCCTTTCTTCCTTATATATAATACTCCATTTCCTTTCTCTGCATTCAGTATTTCTCGTGTCTGGAGTTTACTCGATTCTCATTTCTATCTCTTAGAATCCTTAATTTCCTTTAGAACTAAAGCCAAGTGCATTATGTGATGACTTTCCAAAAGGAAGGAAGTAGGAAAGGAAGGGAGGAGATATTTACTAAGTATCTAACACATGCTAGGTACTGTGCTGAGCACTTTACAATTATTATCTTAGGCACTGTGCTGAGCACTTTACAAATATTATCTCATTTGAGCCTCACAATAACCCTGAAAAATAGGGGCTTTTGTCATCCTCATTTTATGGCTGAGGAAACTGAGGCATTCAGAAACTAAGTGATTTTTCTAGGGTAATAAAATTAGTGAGTATTCGAGATTGAATTTGAACTCAGGTCTTCCTAATTCCAGACTCAGTGCTATCCACTGAACTTTCTAAAAGATCCACTTGATCTTTCCCTGATCCCCATATCTCCTAGTATCTCACCTAAATCCCTTGTTTCTATTTTGTGTGTGCTAGCTGAGTGTCCAATGGTAAGTCACTTAACCTCTAAGTATTATAGGCACCACTCTAAGAATACAAGTCTCAGAGAAGGTGCTAACCTATATTGATAGAGGGAATTTTCTTAACCAGAATTTCCTTATATCAGTAAAATCATAGGCCAAATCCCTATTGAAACACACACATACACACATGCACACAAACCACATGTTTGTCTCCCCTGAAGATATGTAAGCTCTAGGACTATTTTGCCTTTAGCTTTCTATTGCTGTAGCTCAGCTCTGATTCCCACACATAATAGTTGGTTAATAAACAAATGCTTATTGGCTGATTGATTGATCGATTGGGGCAGAGCAGAGCAGACATAGTAGAATGGGAGCTAATGGTGAGAGTGATGAAAGGTTAGGAAGAATGGAGGATTGTCCAATTGTTGACTTTCAGAAAGAATTTCCTTGATAGAGGTGCAGAAAGTTACACCTAGACCTTCTTTGCTCTAGTATTGTATGTATATCCTATGAAATGTCTGGTGAAACCAATGAATGTGATGCACTAACCTCACACATGTACTTTATTGCCCTTGAAATTTATTGTGTAGTGACACTAGGTTATTACATAATGTATCCCAAACTCATGCCCAAAACAAAACTTATTACCTTTCCCCTGAACCCAGCCCAATTATAAACTTCCCTATTTCTGCAAAAGTATCACCATTCTTCCAGTCAGCCATGTTTACAACAATGTTGCTATCCTCAAATCCTCACTCTCTTTCATGACCCCCTATATATCTTGCCGCTTCTAATTTCACCAAAACTTGCCCCATCCCCCTCTTTCCATTCAGAAAATACTTACCCTAGTTCAGACTCCCATCATCTAATTCACAGACTATTATAAAAGCTTCCTAATTGCCCTCTCTACCCCCTATATCTCCCTCTCTAACTCATCCCACACATGGATACAAACCACATTTTGCTAGAGCATTTATCTAACTACATAATCTCCCTATTCAATAAATTCCAGTGGTTCTCTATTGCCTACAGGTCTAACTATAACCTCCTATTATTTGAATTTAAAGTCTTTCATAACCTTTTCTAGTTTTATTGAATATTACTTTCCCTAAATGTTATGAGGTATCCAGATGCCTTCCCACTTCCCAAGGAGGGGAGAAGTGCCAAAATCTTTATGGTGGAAGTGGATTGAACCCTTGCTGATATTATTGGGGATTATAGTTTTCTTTCCTTTTTCTAGACTAAGTAGAGATCACATGACCTGGAGAGGATAGGAAACTGAAGAAGTGAACAGTGGTGGCAGTGACGACAAGATGTTTACATCTTTGGCGTTCAAAGAGAAAAAAGCCATGAAAAGATGATGATCAGAAAGACACTGCACTGTTTTCACAGAATAGGAAATACTTCTGTAAGGACGTATTTCCTGAATATGGAACAGAGCTAGAATGTTTCTCTCTGAGAAGTTGAGAAAGAACAACTAGGCTTTTCTCTCTTCAACTATCCTTCTTCGTCCATGCAATGTTTTTTTTTAATCAGATGATCGTTTATTATTATTAGTTTTAAGTTGTTCTTTATGTTATTATATTTTGCTTTCCCTTTACATAAAACTTACATGTGACCATGTACAATATGCATTTCCTGTTACTACCTTACTGGAGAAGACAGAATTTTTAGGGCAGGAATAGGAGCTAATGGAAATGTATGCAAAATTGAAGATATGGCAGAGATACCAGCTTCTAGGCAAATATTAGAGCATTTTTTTCTAAGTAGAGGACAATTATAATTTTATTAATAACCAATGCTAAAGATCAATTTGCTTGTAAACTCTCCAAATGATCAGAGAAAAGAATTCATTTGGATCGAGTACATCACATCAGAATTGAAGGCCCTCAGAAAATTGGATCTTAGTATTTTGGGGTATGTTACACAAGAGATTCTTTTTGTTAGATGTTGTTGGGATTTTCCTACATGTCGTTTCCTTCTGTGAATGACTAGGATGGCTATGCAGAAATTTTACCTTGATTTCAGGGGGAAAACATTTTAACAATTAGAGTTATTCCAAAGCACCTGGAGTAGCCCAACACCTAGGTCAAGTTCCAATCTTCTCTTGTTGTAAGTATTGTAATGGCCTCCTATTTAGTCTCCATGCCTTAAATTTTTCCCCGTCCTTAATTCACCAACAAAACATAATAATTGTATAAGTTACATATGCTTTGCAACCCAATTTCCTTATAATGGTCTTCCTCACCTCTCTCAGTCTCTGCTATCTTGTCTGTGAAATGGACATTATGATAGAACTTACTTCAAAGGATTGTTAGAGATGGATTTACAATTGATACAGGGAAATTCTGGTGGAGGAAATTCCCTCCATTAATATAGGTTATTATCTGCTTTGTTACCTAAGGTCTTAGAAAGTTGCTTAGCCACTGGGAAATTAAGTGATTTTCCCAGTGTTATTTAGAGGATAACATGAGAAAACAAACACAAAACACTTTGAAAAACTTAAATAAATGTTCATTGCTGGGATGATGGTAGTGGTGGTAGTGGTCATGGTGGTGGTCATGGTGGTGGTGGTGTTGATGGTGGTGATGGTGCTGCTGCTGTTGTTGCTGCTGCTGCTGCTGGTGATGCCTCTATTCAAATACATTCTTAAATCATCTGTGTAGGCTAAATATGGGAGAATTTTAAAATCTTGATGGTTGACAAAGTCACTACCAAAGGAGACTGGGAATACACATATGGAACACATAAATTTGGCTAATTAATTTTTATAGGAAACTATTTAGACTTTCACTCTTGCTGAATTTGATCCATGTCTTGGTTCTTTGCATGAATAAATTTCAGTTGGGTTCCATTTTGGGAAAAGAGAGTTGTATTCAGTCATTAGGATACTCTCAAGATCTGAACTATGATTGAGCATTCCCTCATGGACTTCTTTACAGCTCTAAACATGTCGATTGTAAGCAGTGGAAAACACCCCTGAGTGGTTACCATTATTTTTATTCTGGGGAACTGTCAGCAAAAATAACAAAATAACCAATGCATATCCAGTGACTGACCTCTGGTTAGAACATTCCCCAGTGCTGAACTTCCCACAGTATCATTTACTTTCCAATGGAGCCCCCAGTTTTCTTCCCAGGAACCAGGTCCTGAGGGACAGTGGCTTTACTTGTTAAATCTGTTTTGACATTACTTCTCATATTAGGAAATGAATAAGAAAAGTCCTTGGACAACCACAAAGGATATCTTCAAATAACTATTACTTCTCTAATTTCAGGTATGTTTACTCTTAGGACAAGTTTAAGATATAGCATAGAGCAATGAGGATTGTTGTAAGGATCAAATCAGATAAATATTTGTGAAACGATTTACAAACCCTAAAGCACTATATAAATGTTCTTATTATCATCATCTATGTTTTCCTCTCCTCTCCTTCCTGCTGCCAATTCTCCCTTCTTTCTCCTCTTCTTCCAGTTTCCTCCTCCTACTCCTTCTTTTCTTCCTCCTCCTCATCCTCCTCACATGCCTAAATGTATGTCACCACCAGTGTCTTTGTTACTTCTGAAGAAACTGAAAAATGTATTGATTTATCCATTCAATATTTAGATACAACACATCACCCTCCCTTATTGATCTCACAGTCTAGGAGAAGGATATGGTATAAAATTTTATAGTTCAAATACATAGTAGTGATTGAGTACCTAATAAAAGGGTAGAGACTGGAGCTATGGTTTTATAGTTTTGGAGAAGCACTTTATCATAGATTCCCTCTGCCAATGTAGGTCACCACCCTCTGCAAGTTATAAACTAAGATACTTGTGTACGAGAGATAGAATGAATTGTCCAGGGTCACACACTCAGAGGTGAGACCTGAATGCAGGTCTTTCATGGCCAAAATGTCATAGCTGATAGAGATTAGGAAAAGTGCAAAATAAATTGTTATATGGACTCTAACTAGAAAGGGGGAAGGAGAAGCAGCCTGGTATAGTGGGGAAAGCAATCTATTTGGGAGAAGAGATCTGTGATTTAATCCTATTTCTGTCACTGTCTGACTATGATTGTAGGTATTTAATCACCGTAGGAATCAGTTTCTTCATCTAAAAAAAGTGGGGTGCTAACAGTATGCTTTTAAAGCTGGAGGAAACCTTTACATAATTTTGGCTTAACACATTCATTTTATATCCAAAAGAAGCTGAAGGCCAGGCAGGTAATATTCTAGTGGTTTTAAATGACAAATCTAGGATTTGAACCCAGGTACTCTGTACTGGGCTGCTAGATGAAGCAGCGGATAGAGTGTCAGGCCTGGAGTCAGGAAGGCTCATCTTTATGAGTTCAAATTCAGCTTTAGAAACTTATCAACTATGTGATACTGGGCAAGTCACTTTAACCATATTTGCCTCAGTTTCTTCATCTGTAAAATGAGGTGAAGAAGAAAATGGCAACACTCCAATATCTTTGCCAAGAAAACCCACAATGAAGTCACAGAAATGGACATGACTAAAAATAACTGAATCTCTGAATTACCTAACTTGTATAATCGTTTTAAGTATTAAATGAAAGTCAGTGTGTTATAATGGGAAGATATAGCCTTGTAGGAACAATCTGCTAGCAGCTGCTGTAAGGGTGTAAGACCCGCCAACAACCAGCACACAGAAAGCTGCCAACACAGGTTCTTTTGATCTGCTTTACTAAGGAAAGCAACGTTAAGGGGTTAACAATATTATTTCAATCCAACATACAAATATCATTCACTTAGTTCAGGGGAAAAAGCCAACACCCTGAACCTTCAGAGCAAATACAAACAAATTAGAAACATCACCAGACAGACATTGTCTGATTCAAATCTCAATGCATAGTTACCAGGGTTTAACAAAGTCCCAACATCCAGGTTTACAAGCTGGAGGGCTCTTAACTACAGCTGCCGAGAGTCTCCATATCAACACACCTCCAAAAGTAAGAGCCCCAAGCAAATAGCTCTTTTCTTTCTTTTTATACACTCTTCAGCCATCATCAAACATCATTTGAGTGACTAGAACTCAGGCTCCTACTATTGGCTCTGGTCTTAGCAACTCCCCTTAGGACCCTGAGGGCTTCACACTCGCATAGGTTTAGCACCTGGTAGATAGGGGTTTGGGCCTGGGGCTTTGCACCTATTAAGGTTCAATCAAAGACAACTGATCATTTTAAAACAGTAAGAAAGTCCCACCTTAGTTACCAATGCAAGCCTTGAGACACTTCATTGCAAAAACTGACTCCGAAACTTATATATGGTGCTGGACAAAGCACTTCCCCTCTCAAACCATGTGTTTGCATCCATGGAATGGAAAGTACTCTAGTGACTGCATGACCAATGTTACAGGTGATAGAGAAAGTGATTTACCACCATCAAAGTATGAATCGTTGCAAATGGAGATGAATTTATAAAATGTTATAATGGCAGATATCATCATCATCACCAAGAAGGGAAATCAGAGAATTCCCAGAGAAGCTGGAATTGCATTTAAAGGATGACTATGAATCCAACAGGTCAACAAGAGGATTCAGTGACATTCAAGGCATAGAAAATAAGACAAAAAAGGCATGCTAGTAGGAGAGAAGCTGATACGTTTGTATGATAGACAACATCTGGAAGCAGAAGACAAGTGTTGCTGCTGTTACTGCTTTTTGTTGATTTGTTCATTTTTATCTATATTGAGGAAAAGAGGTGAATCAAGGGAAAGATGGAACAACTGCTCAGGGTGGCTGGGATGATGAAAATTGACAGCAGAGACAAAAGCAAGCTGTTTGATTTTGATTTTCTTTTGTTTTCTCACCCAAGAAGAATAATCTTTAGACAGGAAAGGACAAAACCAAAATGGCTAATAGAAAATCGATGCCCATTATAAATTAATCAACAGTAGGAGAACATCTAGCTGCTCTTGATGCTTATGGGCTTAAATGAATCACAGTTTTTGCTGCTTAAAAAGTAGTCAGCAAGATGGCTAAACTCTTGGCAGTGATATTTGTGAGATTGTGAAGAATTGAAGAGATACTACAGTGTTGGAGGATAAATGTCTTGATTTTTAAAAAAAGTTATTATTTTATGAATTATCCAATTTATTGGCTGTTTATTTGTTATTTATTTGTTGTCTGGCAATAATTGAATATTATGAAATGAGGCTTAAAAGATGGAATAATGCCAAATTGTAGAGAGCCTTGAATGCCATGCAATTCATCCTTTTTTTTTTTTGCATCTTGATCTTCCCTGCCACAGTAGAATCTTTTCATGCTTTAGTTCCTTTATTTTTTGTTTGCTCCTTTTCAAGTTTGAATTTTATGTTAAAGTTGGGCTCTATTCAGCTCAGGGTGGGGAAGCACTGTCCCAAGCCTCAGGCTTTTCTATGCTGTTGTTTACAGACCTAGTTCTAGGAGTCTACATGTTTTTGGTCTTTCTATGGTGGTACGATCCAGGGAGAGGTAGTGTCACTGTTCTCTTCTGAATATTAGTCTTTACCTATGAAGGTCCCTAGTTCCTCTTCAGCAACAAGTGGTAACATTCCTCTTAACCCTGGAACCATGATCAGATCCTCTGCTCTCCTGCAGCAGCAAAAGCTAATCCTCCTTTCTGCCCTGGAATTGTGACCAGGGCCTCTACTGCCTTACGAATGACAATGAGCCCTTTCCTCTGCCCTGGAAATGTGACCCAGAATTACCTATAATCAATAGAGTTGCCAAGCAGCCCCAACTGCACCCAGTGACAGCACAGAGATACTGTAATCTCTATTTGACCAGTTGTTCAACACCTTTAATATCTTTGGAGTAAGAGCTCCCAAAGCTGCTGCTGCCATCACAGGTGCCTTCAAGGCCCATCTCTGGTGCTGCCATAGGTTGGCTACCAGGCTGGCTCCACCCTGTGTTAGGTCAATAGAATGGGAAAATCTTCCCTGCCCATTAATAGGCTTCAAATGGAGCCCTTTAAGGGAAGCTTGATTAAGGGAAACTTGCTTGTAGGAAGGCTCACACCTTTTGCTAATTTCTAATTAGGCATGGAGTCACAAGGGTTTTTATTCAAGAATTTGTTGCTATGCCATTTGCTACACAGTGAGCAGTATTTTTTAAAATTAATTCCTTGCCTATAGGTTTTTTTTTAACAAAATGAAGTTTCCTTGATTACCTTTTTTTTTTAAATTAGGTCTATTCTTTTACTTCTAATTTGTCTGAAATTGTGATTGTTCCCCTTGACATTTTTGCTTGAGCTGAAGCATAAAATATTTCACTTTGTCCCCTTATTTTAATTCTCTGTGTGTCTGTTTCAAGTGTGTCTCTTGTAAACAATACATTGATAGATTATGGTTTCTAATCCAGTCTGCTATTTTCTTACATTTTATTTTTTTTCACTTTTTAAAAATGTATTTATTTAACATATTTAGTTTTCAGCATTGATTTTCACAAGAGTTTGAATTACCAATTTTTCTCCCCATTTCTACCCTCCCACCCACTCCAAGATGGCATATATTCTGGTTGCCCTGTTCCCCAGTCAGCCCTCCCATCTGTCACCCCACTCCCCTCCCATCTCCTTTTCCCTTCCTTTCTTGTAGGGCAAGATAAATTTCTACACCCCATTGCCTGTGTATCTTATTTTCTAGTTGCATGCAAAAATATTTTTTTTTTGAACATCTGTTTTGAGAACTTTGAGTTCCAAATTCTCTCCCTTCTTCCCTTCCCACCCACCCTCCCTAAGAAGTCAAGCAATTCAAAATAGGCCACATGTGTATCATTATGTATAACCTTTCCACAATACTCATGTTGTGAAAGACTATATTTTGCTCCATCCCAACCCATCCCCTTTATTGAATTTTCTCCCTTGACCCTGTCCCCTTTCAAAAGTGTTTGTTTTTGATTACCTCCACCCCCATCTGCCCTTCCCTCCATTATCCCCCCCCCTTTTTTATCTTCTTCTTTCTTTCCTGTGGGGTAAGAAACCCAATTGAGTATGTATGGTAATCCCTCCTCAGGCCAAATCTGATGAGAGCAAGATTCATTCATTCCCCCCTCACTTGCCCTCTCCCCTCCTCCCACAGAACTGCTTCCTCTTGCCACCTTTATGCGAGATAATCCACCCCATTCTATCTCTCCCTATCTTCCTCTCTCAATATATTCCTCTCTTATCCCTTAATTTGATTTTATTTCTTTTAGATATCCTCCCTTCATCTTCAACTCACCCTGTGTCTGCTCTCTCTCTCTCTCTCTCTCTCTCTCTCTTTCTCTCTCTCTCTCTCTCTCTCTCTCTCTATATATATATATATATATATATACACATACATATATATATGTATATGTATGTATATGTATATAAACATACATATACATACATACGTACACATTCACTTATATATATATACATATATATATTTATATGTATATATGCATATTCCCTTCAACTACCCTAATACTGAGGTCTCATGAATCATACATGTCATCTTTCCATGTAGGAATGTAAACAAAACAGTGCAACTTTAGTAAGTCCCTTGCAATTTCTGTTTCTTGATTACCTTTTCATGCTTCTCTTGATTCTTATGTTTGAAAGTCAAATTTTCTATTCAGCTCTAGTCTTTGCACTGACAAAGCTTGAAAGTCCTCTATTTTATTGAAAATCCATATTTTGCCTTGGAGGATGATACTCAGTTTTGCTGGGTAGGTCATTCTAGGTTTTAATCCTAGCTCCATTGACCTCTGGAATATTGTATTCCAAGCCCTTCGATCTCTTAATGTAGAAGCTGCCAGATCTTAGGTTATTCTGATTGGATTTCCACAATACTCAAATTGTTTCTTTCTGGCTGCTTGCAGTATTTTCTCCTTGATCTGGGAGCTCTGGAATTTGGCAACAATATTCCTAGGAGATTTCTTTTTGGGATCTATTTGAGGAGGCGATCGATGGATTCTTTCAATTTCTATTTTGCCCTGTGGCTCTAGAATATCAGGGCAGTTCTTGATTATTTCTTGAAAGATGATATCTAGGCTCTTTTTTTGATCATGGCTTTCAGGTAGTCCAATTATTCTTAAATTATTTCTCCTGGATCTATTTTCCAGGTCAGTGGTTTTTCCAATGAGATATTTCACATTGTCTTCCATTTTTTCATTCCTTTAGTTCTGTTTTATAATATCTTGATTTCTCCTAAAGTCACTAGCTTCCATTTGCTCCAATCTAATTTTTAAAGTAGTATTTTCTTCAGTGGTCCATTGGACCTCCTTTTCCATTTGGCTAATTCTGCTTTTCAAGGCATTCTTCTCCTCATCGGCTTTTTGGAGCTCTTTTGCCATTTGAGTTAGTCTATTTTTTAAGGTGTTGTTTTCTTCAGTGTATTTTTCAGTATTTTTTGGGTCTCCTTTAGCAAATCCTTGACTTGTTTTTCTTGGTTTTCTCACATCATTCTCATTTCTCTTCCCAATTTTTCCTCTACTTCTCGAACTTGCTTTTCCAAATCCTTTTTGAGCTCTTCCATGGCCTGGGACCAGTTCATGTTTTTCTTGGAGGCTCCTGTTGTAGGCTCTTTGACTTTGTTAACTTCTTCTGTCTGTATGTTTTGGTCTTCTTTGTCACCAAAGAAAGAATCCAAAGTCTGAGACTGAATCTGGGTGTGTTTTCACTGCCTGGCCATATTCCCAACCGACTAACTTGACCCTTGAGTTTTTCAGTGGGTTATCACTGCTTGTAGACTAAAGAGTTCTATGTTCCACATTTGGGGGGGATGCGCCAGCTCTGCCACACCAGCACTCCTCCTTCCCCAAGAACCCCCAGCCCAGCCTGGGCTTAGATCTTCAGCAGGCTGTGCAATCCTGCTCTGCTCTGCCACTTAATTCCTCCAACCACGTGGGCCTGGGGCTGGAAGCAACTGCAGTTGTAACTGCCCCACCTCTGCTGCCCCGGGTGCGGTGGCCAAACTGTGAACTCCTTCCACTCCTGCAGCTTTTCCCACTAACCTTCTCCACTGTCTTTGGTGTTTGTGGGTTAAGAAGTCTGGTAACTGCCATAGCTCACTGATTCAGGGCGCTAGGGCCTGCTCCTCCTGGATGCTGGTCTGGTTGGTCCACTCCGCTCATGCTGGGCTCTGCACCGCTCTGCTCCCAGCTCCCAGCTCCGTGTGGGATAGACCTCACCCAGAGACCATCCAGGCTGTCCTGGGCTGTAGCCCTGCTTCCCTCTGCTGTTTTGTGGGTTCTGCCACTCTAGAATTGGTTCAGAGCCATTTTTTATAGGTTTTTGGAGGGACTCACCGGGGAGCTCATGCTAGTCCCTGCTTTCCAGCCATCATCTTGGCTCTGCCCCTATTTTCTTACATTTTATAGGTGAGTATATAACATTCACAGTCATAACTGTGATTGTACATTTCCCTCCATCCTATTATCTTCTATTTATCCTTCCCTTTTCTACATTGACCCCTCTGTAAATGATTTTTTTTTCTCACCATTGCCTCCATTAATGTACCTATCATTGACCCCCTTTTCTCTTAGCTCCTTTTCTTCCTAATTTCTTGTTGGGTAGGATAATTTTCTATGTCCATTTCTGTGTGTAATCATTCCCCTCTGTTTTAATCAGTTCAGATTAGAGAGAGGTTCAAGCATTACCTGCTCCCTTTCTTCTGCCCTCTATTGTTAAAATGCTTCTTTCTTATGTGCCTCTTTTATATGAGATGACTATCCATTTTTCTTCTCTCTCCTCACTTCTTCTGGTTCATTTCTCTTTCTCACCCATAGTTTTTTTTTTTTTTTTGTGATCATCTCAACTTAACAGACTTAAACTTATGCCCTTTGTCTATGTAGACTCCTTCAAGCTGCCCTAATAATGGTATAATTCTTAGGGATTATACTATCATCTTCCAATTTGGATATGTAAACAGCTTAACCTTATTAAGCTCCTTATGATTTCTCAGTCATGTTTATCTTTTATTGTTCTCTTGAGACTTGCATATGAATGTCAAATTTTCTATACACCTCTCTACATTTTATCAGAAATTCTTGAAAATCCTCAATGTCATTAAATATCCACTTTTTCATCCCTAGCATGATACTAAGTGTTGCTAGGAAGGTTATCCTTTTTTTGCAATCCTAGCTCCTTTGCCTTCTGTAGTATCAGATTTCAAGTCCTCTGCTTCTTTAACATGGTAGCTGCTTAGTCATATTTGATCCTGACTCTGGCTCCATAGTTTTTGATTTCTTTCTTTCCAACTGTTTGCCATATTTTTTCCTTGACCTGGGAACTCTGGAATTTGGATATGATATTTTGGTAAATTTTTATTTTGGGATAACTTTCAGGAAGTGATCTTTGTATTCTTTCAATTTCTCCTTTGTCTTTTGTGACAAAAATATCTGGGTAGTTTTCCTTTTTATTTTCATGAAATAGTATGTCTAGGGATTAAGAAAAGCCTGACTCAAGGGGCAGAGCCAAGATGGCAGAGTAAAAGCAAGGACTTGCTTGAACTGTCCCCTAAACCCTTCCAAATACCTGTAAAAAATAACTCTAAACCAATTCTAGAGCAATACAACCCACAAAATGACAGAGTGAAATGAATTTTCAGCCCGAGACAATGTGGAAGGTCTACAGGAAAGGTCTATTGGACCCAGCTTGGAGAGGAGCATAGTCCAGGATAATCCAAGCCAGCACAGACTGGGCCCCACCAAACACGGACCAGGCCTCAGAGCACTGAATCGCTGGTAGCTGAGGAAGTTTCCAGACTTCTCAACCCAAAACCAAAGACAACTTAGAAGGTGTATCAACAATCCAACTAGCAGCTGCTGTGAGGGTATAAAGCCATCAACAACCAGCTCACAGAACGCTGCAAGCCCAGGTCCCTTTCATCTGCTTTGCTAAGGAAAGCAAGGTTAAGAGGTTAACAATCTTACTTTATTCCAGCATACAAATATCATTTACTTAGTTCAGGGGAAAAAAAAAAAACAGGCCAAATACAAGTCGTAGTTATGAACATCTGGGTGTAGAGTCTGGGAGCTCATTATAACGGCTGGCCCAGAGTCACGCGCCACTCCTGCTGTGGCTCAGAGCTCCTAGAGAAAGAACACAAACCTCTGCTCTTATATATCCTGTTCAGGGCCCTAAAGGCCCTGACCTCACCCAGGCTAGGTGTAGAGAAGTTCCCCACCCACAATAACGCATCCCATACAAATCAATGGCTCCCAATTGTCTCAGCCCTGAGAAATACAAAAACATTCCACTTTATCTGCCCCATTCAAACAAAGGCCAGAATCATTAAAGGTCAACAGCAAAAAGTCCCACCTTAATTACTATTACAGAAAGTCAGTAGGAAAGGTCTGTTGGACATTGGTGAGACAAGAGTATGGTCTGGCCCCAGCCCTGGGGTGGCAGTGGTGGTGGAGACAGCAGCTTCTTTCGAGCTCTCAGCCCTCAGATGGTGGTGGGGGGATTGGATAGCTAATCAGAGGAGGAGTGCAGGGACCTCTTTGCTGGCACTGAGGCAGGATACTTTTGCTTTACCCATGCTTGGATCTGAGTTGCAGTCCTTGGTGGTTGTCCTGGGGCAAGGAGAAGCACTGCTATGTTGGGGCTTGTGGCTGTGATAGGGAGGGAATCCTCCTCACAGTTCCAAGCCAGAAAAGAGTGCTTGTGGTCACTAACAGACCAGAGCACAGGCCAGGAGAGGCATGAACACCTCCTTCTTGATCATACCACCTTGGAAGACCTGAAAATTTACAGATCCCTGGAAGTACCTTTGAAGACAGCTGTGTAAAACCTCTGAAGCTTCGGACAGTACACCTTCCACACTAGAAGCAGAGCCTTTCCTTAACAAAGAGTTGAAAAGTCAAGTGATTGGCTTGGAAAATGAGAAAATAGTGGGGAAAACCCTCAAAATATAGAATCTTACTTTGGTGACAATGAAGATCAAAATATACAAGCGTAAGAAGACAGCAAAGTTAAAGATCCTACATCCAAAGCCACCAAGAAAAAATATATAAATTGTTCTCAGGCCCTTGAAGAGCTCACAAAGGATCCTGAAAATCAATTAGGAAATTTAGAGGAAAACTTGGGAAGAGAATTGAGAGTGATGCAAGCAAATCATGAAAAAGAAGTGAACATCTTGCTAAAGGAGACTCCCTCAAATACTGAAGAAAATAACACCTTAAAAATAGAGTCACCCAAATGGCAAAATAGGTCCAAAAAAGCCAATGAGAAGAAGAATGCCTTAAAAAGCAGAATGGATTAAATGGAAAAAGAATTCCAAAAGCTCATTGAAAAAAATAATTCCTTAAACATTAGAATGGAGCAAATGGAAGCTAATGACTCTAAGAGAAATCAAGGAATTATAAAACAAAACCAAAAGAATGAAAAAAAATCAAAGACAATGTGAAATATATCAATTGAAAAACCACTGACCTGGAACATAGATCTAGGAGAGATAATTAAAAAATACTGGACTACCTGAAGGCCATGATCAAAAAAAAAGAGCCTACACATCAACTTTCAACAAATTATCAAGGAAAACTGCCCTGATATTCTAGAACCAGAGGAGAAAATAGAAATTGAAAGAATCTACCTATCATGTCTTTAAATATATTCCAAAAGGAAAACTCCCAGGAATATTATAGCCAAATTCTAGAGGTCCCAGGTCAAGGAAAAAACATTGCAAACAGTCAGAAAGAAAGAGTTCAAGTATTGTGGAAACATAATCAAGATAACAGAAGATTTAGCAGTTTCTACATTAAGGGGTTGGAGGACAGTCTTGGAATATGATATTTTGGAGGTCAAAGCAGCTAGGATTAAAACCAAGAATCACCTACCCAGCAAAGCAGAGCATAATTTTTCAGGGGAAAAAATGGATATTCAATGAAATAGAGGACTTTCATGCATTCTGGATGAAAAAAAAAACAGAGCTGAATAGAAAATTTGCCTTTCAAATACAAGACTAAACAGAAGCATGAAAAGTTAAACAGGAAAGAGAAGTCATAAGGGACTTATTAAAGTTGAACTGTTTACATTCCTACATGAAAAGATTTGTAATTCATGAGACTTTTCTCAGTATTATGGTAATTGGAGGGAACATAGATAGATAGATAGATAGATAGATAGATAGATAGATATAGATAGAGGGCACAAGTTGAGTTGAATATGAAGTGGCAATCTAAAAAATAAAATAATAAAATTAAGGAGTGAGAGAGGAATGTACTTGGAGAAGGAGAAAGGGAGAGATAGCATGTGGTAAATTATCTCACATAAAAGAGGCAAGAAAAAGCTTTTACAGAGGAGGGGAAGGTGGGGGAGGGGAGAGGGAATAAATGAACATTACTCTGATCAGATTTGGCTTAAGGAGGCAAGAAAATTCATACTGAAATGGGTAGTGAAATCTATCTCACCCTATAGGAAAGTAGGGGAGGAAGAGCAAAAGAGGGGGATGATAAAAGGGAAGGCAGTTTGGAGGAGGAGGGTAATCAGAAGTAAACACTTTTGATGAAGGACAGGGTCAAAAGATCACAGAAGTGTTCTGCATGACTACACAATGTATAACCTATATCAAATTGCTTGCTATATCAATGACAGTGGGGAGGGTGGGAGAAAGGGAGAGAATTTAGAACTCAAAGTTTTAAAAATGAATGTTAAAAATTGTTTTTAAATTCAACTGAGAAATAAGATATACAGGCAATGGAGTATAGAAATCTATCTTGCCCTATAGGAAAATAGAAGGGGAATGGGATAAGAGAAGGGGACAGTGATAGAAGGGAGATCACATTGGGGGAAGGTGTAATCAGAATGCACATCATCTTGGGTTGGGGGAGGCAAAAGATGGAGAGAAAATTTGGAACTCAAAATCTTGTGGAAGTGAATGTTGAAAGCTGAAAATAAATCAGTTAATTAATACATTTTTTTAAAAAGAAACATTATGTCTAGGTTCTTTTTTTAAAAAATCATGGCTTGTAGGTAACCTAATAATTATTAAATGATTGCTCCTAAATATATTTTCCATGTGTTTTATTTTTCCTATGAGATATTTCACATTTTCTTCTATTTTTCCCGTTTTTTGTTTTATTGTTTCTTGGTATCTTATGGAGTCATTAGCTTCCATCTGAGCAATCCTAATTTTTAATGAATTTTTTTCCTCACTGAAGTTTTGTAACTCTTTTATTATGTGGCCAATTTTCATTTTTAAGGGTTTATTTTCTTCAGTGTTTTTTTCCAGCCCATGTCTTGACTTTGGAATTTATGTTAACTTTGGGTTCTGCTTATCTCTGGGAGTGAGCAGGTGTCTGGCCTGGTCTTCTGATTTTCATGTTCTGCTGCTTTATTAGCTAGGTCTGGAGACCTGTAAGTTTTCAGTGCTTCAAGATTCATGATTCAAGAAGAGGTCTCTTCATTTCCCTCTTGGTCTTCACTTTGGTCTTTACCCAGATAGAAGTCCTGCTTCCTCACAACTGCAGCTGTTCTTCACCCATAATAGTGACCCAGATATGGATAATGGGCAATGCAGTTGTTAAATGGTGTCTAGTCTGTTACACAGTGCTAATTCTATGGTCCCCTGTAATCTCTTCCTCATCAGGTATCCACTGGGTGCTGAGAACTCCTGGTGCCATACACACTGCTTCTGCTGTGGCAGATGCCACTTTCACTACCAAAGTTGACAACTCCTGCCACTTCTGTTGTACTACACTCCTGGCCAACACCAGCCCTAGAATATAAAGAATGCACTGTCTTCCTGAGCATTCCTGGGCTGGAAAAATGACTCACTCTGGCTTTTTATGGGTTATTATACTTAGATTTATGCCTTATGTGCTTTGAAAAGGTGTTTAGAGGTATATGTTGGAAGAGTTTAGCAAAAATGCTCACTTTATTCCACCATCTTAGCTTCGCCCTCCATATGGAATTATTTAGATGATTTTTCAGCTTCCTGGTTTCTCTTTTGTGGATGATCTGAGCTTATCTATGTCCCTCCTAAAAAGTGGCATATTGAAGTGAACACAATATTTCAGGTTTGGTTTAATCAGAGCACATTTAGAGTAGGTTACCACTTCCTTAGCCTTTCCAACATTGCCTTTATTCATGTAGCATTCCAGAGCTTTAGGTTGATTTCATTGCCATATTTTCCCAACTCAATTTGAATTTACATTTGATATAGACACCCAGATGTTTTCATGAACACTTCTGTTTAGCTATACTACCCCCAGCTTGGATTTTTAAAGGTGATTATTTGACTCTAGGTGTTAGATTTCCTTTTCCTTCCTTTACTCCAACTAAGTTTCATCTAATTAAATCCAATCTCATGTTCCACTCTGTTAATATCTTTTTTATCATGACTTTTTTCATCCCGTGTTAACGATCCATTCCATCTTTGTGTCCTTTAAGAAATTGATAAGCATGACTAACTTTGCATTCCATTAAAGGAAGATAGAATGACATACAAGAAAGAGAACATTAAAGATGGATAGAGAAATAAAGAGAAGGGTTTCAAAATGGACTGGGAGAGATGATGAGGGTTTGAGATGATGGCCTGAGAAGTTAAAGGAATGGGTAGGGGAAAAAAATCAGAATTGGCAGAATAGGAAAGGATGGGAAAGAGATGAAAGAGAGTAGAAGAAGAAAATGAAGAAAAACTAACTCATTAGAATACAGGAATTATGTCCTTTTTAATATGATTTAATTGTATGAAGAAGGAGACTAAATCAAAGGTAGTCTGGTTTGCTATAAATTTTGAGAGAATAGATTTTAAGATTTCTGAGGAAGGCTTAGTTCACTCACATGAAATCCAAATGCTATAAGGAAGACAGACCCAATGAATAGTAAACAGTCATGAAGGAAATTCTGAAGATACTTTCTATGAGGAAGAACAAAAAAAATTTCTTCTTCTAAGAAGTCCCTGAAGAGATCAATATGAGTATGCAAATACCACACCAACCAAACTACATTTATAAAATAATTACAGAAGTTGGGAGAAAGAAGGTGTATTGGATGATGTTTACAAAAATGTGGCTTTGTTGTGTAAGAATAGCATGGTGAGTGTTGATACTCAGCATGAATGTAAGATCATCACTTTCAAACTGGAAACGACATTAAGGATCATCCAGTTGAGACTTCTGATTTTATTGAAAAGCAATGAATGCCTAGGGGCTAATTTGACTAATTTGTCTAAGGTAACAGAACTTGTAAAAGTGTGAAGCAGGATTTGAATCCATATCCCTCAATCTAAGTCAAACATTCTATCTACTATAGCGTGTTGCCTCTGTAGGAAATGAAGTGAGCCAGTAAAGGACAACAACAAATTTTGTTTTGTTTTCAAGTAAACCAAATCCCCTATGTTTGCTGGCAGCTCACCCCATTGTTTTCTCTATATCCACATTGGTTGCCTGGTACCTCTCCAGATGATTCCACCTGGAGGGTGACTTACCAACTGATGAATCCTTACTGGGATCTCTCATCTTCTGAAATGCCTCATTCACACTGTTCACTTCCCTATTGGCTCATTCTCTGGTTGGCTCCAACTCCACATGATCTGCCCCAATTCCTACTTCCCCTTTTTGTGTTGTCATCCCCTATCAGAATGTAAGGTCCATGAGAGTATAGACCAGCTACTTTTCCTCAGTCTGTATTCCTGATAATTATCACAATGTCTGGAACAGGTTAAACACTTAACAAATGCTTTGTCTAAACTAATCTTTATTTCAGGAGAGAGAGGAGGAATTAAGATGGGACAGAAGAGACAGATAAGACACTGACAATTGACAACAGAGGAAGACTGAGCTGCTTAACTCCTATTTTGCTATTATTTTCTGTCCCAAGGAGAATGAATGAATGCATGCATGCATGCATGGATGAATAAGGCATTTATCAAGCACATATAATGTGCAAAGTACTGTTTGTAGTTGATGCCCTCAGTAAAGTAAGGCAGTTCCTGATCTCAAGGAGCATATGTTGTCATGTGGAAGAAAACACATCCGTGAGGTTTTGGCTGTGGGATGAAAAGGGCCAATCATCCTAGGGTACAGTGGAAAAAAGATAGTAATGCCTTTTATTTAATGTCATTTTCACTGATTAAAGTCTGGTGTTGATCCATTTGCTAGTGGCAAAGACTTTGGTGACAATAACTTTCCATTTCGAGGCTTCATTAAGCCACTGCAGCACCTGTGGAAGTAGTTGCCAGGGTGCTTCTCTACAGGGGTTGCTTCACAGAATTATCCCCCCTTTTTTAGAAAAGATCAAAACTGATCAATAAAGAGTTGTTGCTCAAGATAAACAACAAGATAGTCAGAGAGCACTTGGGTGCCCTAGATAATTCAAATCACTTCGTACACATTCACTACATTGTCAGGTCATGGAATAATTATGGAATGTGCTTAGAGGCTCATCATTAGTAATATTTGAAATAGTTTATATAAGCCCTCACCTATATGATATGTTAAGTTTTGCAAAATGATTTACATGCATTACTTAATTTGATTTTCACAATGAATGACCCTTTGAGTGAGGTGCTTGTCTTTTCCCCATTTCAAAGAAAAAAAAAACAATTAATGTTCAGAGAAGTTAAGTGATTTAACTAAGGTTATCCACCTAATCAGAATTCAATACAGGTCATAGGGTAAGAAAGAGTAGGGAGGCACCTTGGAGGTTACAAATGCCTGCATTTTACAGTTGAGGAAATAGACTGAGAAGCTCATTGACTTGTCTGATGATAGGCAGTGAGAACGTGACAGAGGTAAAACAAAGTCAGGTACTCTCAGTCCAGAAACAATTTTTTTTTACTGCTTCCTTTTCCTAAGTTCATGTGCAAACATATTTACTATACTTCACTACTTATTTGAAAGAACATGCTACTGCACGACTGGAAAAGAAGAAATATTGTACTGCTTTTCAAAGTACCGGACAATGGGCTTGACTTCAGTTCTTAGTAAAATTCTACAAGATATTAGTAAAAAGATACTTAGTGACCACCTCAACAACAGGTCGCACCAGACCAATATTTCTTTCTTTGGTAGGGTTACTAAACCAGTCAATCCAGTGAATGTTCCTTGTAGAGTTTATTTAGACTCTAATGAAGCTTTGGATAAACCACCTCAGTGGAAAGGAATGAGACATTTGAGCTGGGTGATACTGCAAAAAAGAGAGATTAGGACCTTTTTGAATAGCTGGATTCAGAGAATTCATAAAATAACTTATATCTCCTTTTAAAGGTAGCCTGCAGTGGAGTGTTTGACTGGGTTGCTATTTTATATCGGTGATTTGAATAAAGAAATGCATGGCATTGCTTAGCATATTAGTTTTTGAAGCAAAGCTGGAAAGTGGTGATAATGTGTTGAATTTCAGGTTCAAGATCCTAAAAAGATCTTTCTAAATTATTATTATTATTCTTTAACATCACTGTCACCTTACAACAAAATTCCCTCAATCAATAAAATTCTCCCATGCAATAAAAAATACAGTCAAATAAAATAAGTCAACATGTCAGCCATTACTGTAAAAACAAAAAGCAAAAGCATGTGTGCATTATTCTGCATCTACTGTCCTCTCTCTTTTTGACTCCATCACCAAGTGTTTAGAACTCATAATTGGTCACTGAATTAATCAGGATTCTGTGGTATTTCAAATATTATTTTACATTATTGTGGTTAACTTGTAAGAAGTTATTCTCACATTTCAGAGGGAGGTAATACAAAGAAGAAGACAATTTACTCGATGACCACATTAATAGAAATAATAAAGCTGACAGAATACTATTCCAAAAGCATAGGTCAGATTATGTCACTCCTCAATTTAAATAGCTCCAGTGGCTTCCTATTTCCTCTATAACAAAATATAAATTCCTTTTTCAGCACAAAATACCTTCACAATCTGGCTCCTTTTCCGGGTTTATTACAAATTAATCACTTTCATGTGATTTACAATTAAATCCAACCGGTCTGCTTGTGGTTGATTACATATCCCATCTCTGTCTTTGGACTGGCAGTCCTTCATATCTGGAATGCAATCCATCCACAGCTCTGCCTCTGCTCACCTTAAGTATTACTTCCCAAATGAAGCCTTCCTTGACCACCTCACCCCCACTGTTAATGTCTCTTGAAATTACTTTGTATTTACTATGTTTCCTTTTGTGTATACATGCTGCTTTGCCCCACAGAATGTAAGCTTATTGAGGGTGGGAATGGCTTCACTTGTTTCTCTTCATCCCCATCACTAGCACAAGGTCTGGTTCAGTTAAAATTGAATAAAAGCTTGTTCATTGGCTGAGTGATAGATTACATGAAATGAAGCTTCAAGTTGGAAAGGTCTCACAAGGTGGTTAGCATGAGAATCAGTTCTTCTTTGTGAGCAAAAGGTCAGAATTATTTCTGGAGATTTCAAAGGATTCTGAGCAATTATCAAGACTGCTGGGTTGAAACCAACATAAATCATCATCTCCTCCTGGTGTGACCTTTTTACTGGAGATTAGTAAAGGGAACATTTCTAACAGAGCATGAGCTGTGTATATAGCAGGGAAGACTAGCTCTCTGGCTCTAATCCTCTTTCTTAGAGAGGCTCCCTCTGGAGTCTTGAGCTAGACATTAGTCTCCATGCTTTTAGTTTTTCTAAACTATAAAATAGTCTCAAAATTAAAATAATAACATGAAAAAGTGAAAGGATTTGTGAGGTAGTGTGTTATTGTGGCATAAAAATGCAAATAGTGGCCCACGGGGTCTGGAAGAACTGCTTTCAAGTCCTGCCTTTGGTTGTTATATACTGGTTGTCGTCTTTCATCCTCAAGGAGGACCAAAATGGCATCACTATGTTAGAGTCAAGTTACAGTGTGGCTGACTGTGGCTGATCAGAACAATATGAGCTCAGAATGCGCTACTACAGGTCAGGCACAAATAGTCCATGTGAATATTTGGGGTGGATTCTCTAAATACACACAATTCTCATTTTTCTTTTGAGCTGCTTCAATTTTGGTCATAGAGCACAGCACCCTTTTTGATGAGGGCATTCCATGTGGGGTGGATAGTCCAAACTTGTGTTTCCTTCGAGCTGTTTCAATTCTGTTTTGCTTATAGAGCACAGTGCCTTCTCTGATGTGGGCATGCCATGCTGAGTTGTCTTGTGTCAATGTCTCCCATGTCATATAATCAATTCCAGAGCTCTTGAGAGACACCTTGAAAGTATCTTTATATCACTTCTTTTGACCACCATATGTACACTTGCCCTGTGTGAGTTCTCTATAAAATAAGTCTTTTTGGCAAGTATCTGTTTTGCACTCGAACAATATGGCCATCCCATCAGAGTTGCACTCTCTGAAGTAGAGTTCTAATGTTTGGCAGTTTAGTTTTCGGTAAGGACTTCAGTGTCTGGTACCTTATCCTGCCAGGTGATGTTCAGAATCTTCCTAAGACAATTCAAATGTAAGCCATTCAATTTCCTGGCATGGTACTGGTATACTGTCCAGATTTCACAGGCATACAAAAATGAGGTCAGCACAATGGCTTTGTAGACATTCATTTTGGTAATCGGTCTAATACCTCTTCTCCCCCATACTTTCCTTTGGAGCCTCCCAAACACTGAGCTGTCTCTGGCAATGTGTGCATCATCCTCATTATCATTGTATACATCCCTGGAAAGTACACTACCAAGGTAAGTGAACTTATCCACAGCATTCAAAACTTCTCTATTTGGTATAACTGATGGTTCCACATAGGCATGGTGTGGTGGCTGATGGAGCGCCTGTGTTTTCTTTGTGTTAATTGTTACAGGCAATGTGCTAAGTATACAAAAAGGCTAAGAAAACCAGTCCTTGCCTTCAAGGAGCTTACAGTCTAAAGGAGGAGAAAACAAGAAACAAATGTGTACAAACAGCCTATATACAGAATAAAGAGGAAATAATTAAGAGATAGAGACACATATGGAGACAGAGAGAAACAAAGAGAGGGAGGAGATCCGTGTAGGAAGAGATGCCATTTTGAAGGCCCTTAAGGAGTAGAAATGATGCACTAGATAGTTGAAAGAGGGAAGAAACCAAAGGTTTAGAAGAAATCTTAGAATTTTTTAAAATGACTAACCAAGATAATATCACCAACTATTTACCAATATATCTAGTTTCCTACTGACGCACAATTGTTTTTCATGTTATCTACACATGAGTCATAAGCATACTTCATGACAGTATCAGTAGGAAATAAGCAGGCTTTCACAAGCAATGTGAAACGATGGAGGACAGATCTTTATCATTCATAAGTTATTGAAATACATAGTCAATAGAAGCTCTCATTGTGATTACTTTTTTGTTTATTACAAAAATAAAGTTGATCTGACATGGCAAAGGTTGGCTTAACCGCTCTTTCCTGGTTGTTATCTTTGTTGTTGCTGTTGATGATGGTGATATTTTATGATTGTTACCAGCAACAATATTTTCCCCAGTCCCTATAGCACTGAGATCTGTGTATTGGACACATTAGGAACTTAATAAATATTTATTTACTAAATTTTATTGCATCAAATCACATCAAACTAAATTGAGTTTAGAAGCACTTCCTTTTAATTCAAAGAATTTATATAGGCTTAAGCTAAAGAAACAATTCATAGATTTGATTTTTCTTTTATTTGATGTACGACCATGATTTATTTTAAATAAACATTATTCTCTCTCATCTCATATTATTCTCTCTGATCCTGCACCATCATTACTCTCCCAGATCTTATATTTTTCAGGCCATTTACTTCAAATTAGTTTTTTTTTTTCTTTTTTGATGAAAGTGAGCTGGAAATACTTTCTCAGCATGCCCTCTGTCTTAAGTCCAATAGAAATCATTTTGTAAATGACCTAGAGAACATTTCATGATTGGGATAAATCTGTATTTATGTCATATACACATACATATATGTACATACACATGGAGATATGCATATATTAAATATACAGGTATGTATGTACATGTATAAATATATGTATATAATTTTTCCCCTCATCTGTAAAATGAGCTGGAGAAGAGAATGGCAAATCATTGTAATAGTAATTGTAATTTTGCCAAGAAAACTCCAAATAGGGCCACAAAGAGCTGGACTTGACTGAAATGATGGAACAACAAAAATGGCAGCTGTAATGATTAATCATTATTATGCTTCAGAGTCTTAAATGTTAACAATCAATTTGCATGCTGGAACAAACCATGATTTTGGAGCTGGAGGACATGAATAAAAGTCTTGCTTCAGTTCTGAAGAGCATGACTTTGGGTAAGTCATTTTACTACAGAGTTCCAGAATCCGAGAGTTCAAAAAAACCTCATTGATCACCTAGTCTAACCCAGGTTTGAACTAAAACTCTAAAATATACCACCTTGCATCTCATTTTCCTTACCTATAAAATTAGAATGATAATAAAAATACCCTCCAACCCACATGATCATGCGCTAGTATGATAAAGGCAGTTAGGTGGCATGGCAGATAGAGCACCAGGTCAGGGGGAAGAAAGACTCGATTCCAAATCCAAACTCAGCCACTAGCTGTATGAGCTTAGACAGGTCATTTCACCTCTACCTCGATTTCCTTATCTGCTATCTTATGCTACCCCAGCATCTTTGGCCACTACTAGAGAAGGTAGTTCTTGGTGCATTTTATAAATACTAAGAGATAGAACAAACTGGCCTCCTATTTCATGTAGCTAGCCCTGTCTATGTAAGCTCTTGGAATTCTTATGTGAATTCTCACTTTTATATACAACTATCAAGTTCCAGAACAAGCCTATTTCTCTCACTCAAGATCCCAGAGGACCCCCTCAGGAGGCAGGGGGTGACTCTTTAATGATCTCTGTTTGGGCTGGTGGCTATTATTCCCCTCTTTCTCAGATGAAGATTGGAGAATTGGTCACTGAATCTTAAATTGTTTTTAGAAAGACATAGTTACTAAAATGGTATAGGAAGAACAGTTGAGACAATATATAATCCCTCCCCAATGTTGGTGACACTGTCTCCTGCATGTACATGTAGAGTCCAACAGTATATGACCTCAAGTTTAGAGAGCACATGAGACAAAAGAATAAGCCATAGGTCTTGGACTCTGGAAATTCTTTTATCCCATTTATGGGATGCTCAAGAACTTTTATTTAGACATGATGTAGATTCTTTTTCTGAGATTTCATGAAGCCTTGAACCTACATCTAGACAGTGTTTGGATCAAAATGCAAATAATTAATCTAGGGATGCTCCTGGGGCATTGATGGGAAGGTGGGATCTTTTTATCCTGGTCTTCTTTGGCATATATTGCACACCACTCACCGTGCCCTTGTCTTCTGAATGAATCTTGGTTTTAATTCTTCAGAAACTTTAAGATTTTTTGACTCACAGTTTTCTACAACAGACAGCACTGATAGGATATTAGTATTAAAAACACAGGTCTTTATTTCTGGGACAATCATGGGGTCATTAAGGACTGAGATTTGAATCCTGGTTCAGTTATGTCAATAGTCGATAAATATTTATGGAATATCTATTATGTGTCAGGCACTGTACTAAGTGCTGCGATAGAAATAAAAAAAAAAAGACAGACAGTCCCTGCCCTGAAGGATCTTACACTCTAATGGGGGAAGGCAACACATTCACACAAAAGCTGAAAAGCAGTGATGGGAGGAAGATACCCAGTGTGGGATCATGGTGGATAAGTCAAAGAAATCTAAGAACTGTGCAGCCAGGAAAGAAATGAGATATATGAGGAAATGAGAGAGCCATGGATGTCACTTACTATCTGTGTGACAATGAGCAAGTCACTCCTCCTTTCTGATCCTCAGTGAGCACCCTTTCTGCTGTCAAATGGAAGTAGGTAAGGTTAAACCAGATGACCTCTAACATTTGAATAGTAAATCTATGATGTTGTTATAGTCCTATGATCATAAATTTATTTTGCCCAAATCTCCTCTCCTTATTTAAAACTGGATCCAATTCAGTGTTCTTCCATTTGAACTGTCTATATGTTGATGGACAAGCTGTACAGGCTCTCCACCCAAGAGAATGTCATCATCTAAACAGCAAACATTCTTCATTGAGTTATTTTCCTTTTTTTGTTCATGGACAGATAAAATGAACTCTTTCAATTCATTATGTTCTCTTTCAGGAGACCCTACAATGTTTTAGGACTTTGATGAAACCAGCACAATTCTCTCTACTAACTGGAACATCTGAAGGACCTCTCCACCCACAGGAAATTTCTCTTTGACTTGGGCACTGCACTTTATCTCCTCTCCTATACTTGTGAATATGTAGTGAATATATACATACATACATATATATATATATTTCTCTTTTATGCCTCCCTTGAGGCATAAAAGATCTCTAGCCAATGTTACTTTTTTGTTGTTGTGCCTTTCAAGGATATTAAATACCTTTGATGCATGAATGGGAGACACATTAATAGAAGAAAGCTAGTAAGATGTTATTTTTCTATCATGAATCAAACACTTTCTTTATCACTACTGCCTTATAATCAGCAAACAACAAGCATGGTGCAACTTTCTTTCTACAAATTTTTCAGTCAATAGTGTTAAGGCAGAGATGTAGTCTGCAGTAGAATTTTTATTATGCAAGCATTATGATTCCCTAAAGAGTGAATGCCTTCAGAGTGAGTATAGGTTACTCTGACCAAAATTCTATCTGATAGAAAAGTGGACATTTGCTGAAGGGTGACCCTTTTTAATAGTTCATAAGTCACAGTTTTTAAAATTTATAATCTCTGAGTTTTTTTTCTATGCCTTTGATATCTCCTCTTCATTCAGATAATTTGTTATAAGATCCCTTAATAATTCTGCAATTATATTGCCTCTGGCATAGATGTACTATTTGTATAAATCTCATCTGCCTTCTTACTGAACCAAGAATTCTACATCTCTTAACACAAAGGAAATGTGAGCTGTACAAATCTAGAGACATCTCTATCCCAAATGTTCAAACAGACTATCTGTGCCCAACTTGTGGTAGAGATTCTGAGCTTGTATCAGACTGCTTAGCACAGTCAGATGCACTGTATCTTGACTCCAACATTATGTTGTTGGAGGTCTTCTTTGAGTACAAAGGACAAACAACAACCGCTTCATGCATACTTGAACAATTCAGCTGATTTTCCTTTCCTTGTTTCTATTTATACCTCATCTATAATTACACCTGACTTAGAAATGTTAGAATCCAAGTGTTTTGTCTTAAAAATCCTTGGTAGTGATTTAGTTTGTTATCTAGATACTTACATATCTTTTCCATTTTTACAACTCTGTTTCTTCCTTTGTCGTCCATTTAAGAATTACTTCACTTACTAAAGAAATTCTATGTAGAACTTAATTAGATCCACAAATTAAACTAACATATCTTCTTGATATTTGGTGGCTTCAGTTAGACACACGGTACACTGACCCCAAACTTATGATGTTGTTTGGTCGTCTTCAAGCATGAAGCGCAAACAACAATAACTGAAAGGTGAAATCATGGAGAAATATAAAGGAAATTATGGTTCAAAGAAAATAAATGAAAGGCCAAAAATTTGTAGGTTATATAGAAGTGTGACACATCTCTATTACACATACTTTATTAGAAATAAAAATGGCTTGGTATGTGCTGAACACGCTGAGCGCCAAGTAACAACAAAGAATGAATTTGACTAGTTTTTAACTAAAAAAAAAATTATTATTGATGTGGGAGTCAACTGCCTCAATCCCTGAGTCAACTGCCAATGTGCATCAAAATTGTGGTAGTTAAGATTGGAATTTGTTTAAAAAAGTAAGAAGAAAGAGTAATTACGGGAAAAAGATATAAAACACTTCAAATATTTGAGGTGCTGTCAGAGGCATAAAAATGGTTTTAAAGGAAACAATGATGAAGAGAGCAGCTGGATTAGGCCAAGCGTATATAAAGAACATCTGTGCTAATGGTCATTCAATTGTGAGGGCACTGAGAGACTGATGTGCTAGGTATCTGAAGAAGGGAAAGATAACAAAGGCATAGAAATATCCCGGCAGTTTATAAAACAGGAAAATGCTTGAAAGAATCCCAATGCTTTTGCTTCCATTTGTAAAAGATCCTAATGAAATCCATCTATACATGAAGTGGGGACGTCTTTGATTAAGGTATTAGTAAGGTACAGACGGGCTTCTACAAATGATGTTCAACAATGGACCACATCTTAACACTCTCACAATTAAGTGGGTTGCAGAATACAAGACTCCATTGTGTTTATTGCATACTGAATAAAAAAAGAAAAAAAACTTAGATAAATTAAAATAATGCCTTATATTGTTTTGTTTTCATTTTTGTTTGTTTTTTCACAATAGTTGTCTCATGCAGTCTTCACAATCATTCAGCATCACTTGTAAGCTTTAACAACGGAAATACTCCTTTCAATGACACTAATAATTAACACAAAGAGAGTTATAAAACAGGGAGATGTACAGCCAAAGTATTTGCTTAAGGGATAGAGAGGATCCAACCAGAGCCCAGATGGAGGAGAGATTTCTTATGTATAGTAAGATCATCCAAACTTTTTGCTCATCAATGACATTGGATATTCTATGAAGATAGTCCAACAGTATTTATAAATGGGGTAGAGGTAAGGTGGAATATTAATTGAGTCCAGAATTTAAATAGGAGAAGAGAGCATGCTGGATTGTTTTGAGAAAGTTAAAAAGTTCTTTCAGTGGCCCCAAGATTACCATAAAAGCAAAGGTTGATCTTTTAGATTCTAATCTTTTACCAGCCTTGCTCCATAACACTACATTCAAAGTTCTAATGATAAGCATTACACTCAATACAATGGAGAGACATACGATAGGTGAAATCAGGTTACAACACTTACCTCTTAAGAACAGGATTTAAGGATGTCATCAAGGAACTGTAGGACAAGAACTTGGGCTGGTCATATGATGAGATGTTTAGAATCAGTGAGTAGCTAGAGTGCTCCACAGTAAATCTCAAGATATCAGAAGGAAGAAAGCACATTTAGTGGTCCCCCTCTGGTGAACACAGTATATGACCAGTCAGTGAGATGGTGCAATGGATAGAGCTCCTGGAATCAAGAAAGACCTGAATTCAAATCTGGCCTCAGACACTTAATACCTATATGACCCCAGGCAAGTCACTTAGCCCTCTTTGCCTCAGTTTCCTCATCTATAAAATGCACTGGAGAAGGAAATGACAAACCACTCCAGTATCTTTGCCAAGAAAACCCCAAATGGAGTTACAAAGAGTCCGACATGACTGAAATGACTGAACGACATTACCAGTCATGAATAGGTACTATGCTCTCTGAAATGCCTCCTCTATAGATAACAAAAGTGCTTTCATCTCAAAACTTTGCCTTTATTGCTCCCTCCATCTTCTTTATGTTCACCAAGACCTAGATGCCTCATTAAAGATGGGTTTCCCAGCTACCAGCATTAAATTAATTTTCATTCATAGCCTTCAACTCAATGGTTAAGGTGGTAGAGTTGGAATATTCCACTCCCAATTGCCACTTCAAGGCCTTCCCTTTAGCTCTGTTCATGAGTAACCTTTTTTAGTTTGAGATTCATTCAATCCATATTTATTACCCAAGAGACATTCTGGTAGTTGTTATCCTCCAACCATTAGCATACTCTCCTAACTTTCTAATGAATTCAGTGTCTGGCTCATAGACTTTCTTCCCCAATTCCTGTCCCTCATATTAGTAGACTTCAATATACACATTGATACCCCTTCAAATATTCTGACCTCTTGGTTCTTCAATTTTTTAAATTTCTCATGGCAAGTGCTCCTTTACTCTGTTTCAGCTACTCACAAAGATGGTCTTATCTTTGATCTTTCCATCATCCACTACTCTTCTACTTCCCCCATGTTCATCAATTCTGACATTGCTTAATTCCATTATAATCTATCGTAATTCCACCTCTCCTTTTGTCCTTCAATCTCTAATCTCATCCTTATTTTCATTGTAACCTCTTATAACTCCACCTGCCTTTTCCATCACAGGCCATTATGTCTTCTTTTGCTACACTCTGCTCCCTTCCCAATATTGACCCTTTGGTGATCAGTTAAACTCTACACTGTTCACTTCTCTTCAGCTCCTTTGTCCTTTATCCTTTGGTGGTCTTGTCCTAAGTCTCAACCTGAGATTACCCTTTCCATATTCTGTATTCACTCCTATTCACATGGTGCTGAATGAAGCTAGAGAAAGTCACAAAACCATGCTGCCTGAGTGGAATACAACTTTATGTTATTAGTTACCTGATCTCAATTGGGCCTCCATTATGGAAACACAATTCTTTTACCTTTCCCTTATCAAGTCACGGGCAGCTACGTGGTATAGTGGATAGAGCACCTGGCCTGGAATCAGGAAAACTAATCCTCCTCAGTTCAAATCTGGCCTCAGACGTTTAGTAGCTGCATGACCCTGGGCAAGTCACTTATCCTTGTTTGCCTCAGTTTCCTCATCTGAAAAATGTGTCAGAGAAGAAAATGACAAACCACTCTGGTATCTTTGCTAAGAAAACTCCAAATGGGGTTATGAAGAATCAGACATGATTGAAAATGACTGAAGAACAACAAAATTAATTCATAATCCCACCTACCACAGCAGCTTTCCCAAAATTTTCATTCCTATTCAAAGGTCCCACAGCTTTCACTTACCTCACCCTCTCAGCTGAGAAGCTTGCCTCATATTTGATGAAAAAAAATGGAGACCATTGCTAGCTTTTATTGCTTCCTCCTCATCTCAGATGCCTTTTGCCCCCTTTCCTCCTTTACCTCTATTGCATGTAATGTGGCTTTGCTCCTTGTCAAGGCAAAGACAACTTTAGGGTGATCCTGTTCTATCTCATCTTCGCTATTGCATTCCCTACTCTATAATCCTCTCTTCCTCCCTAATCTTCAGTCTCTCTATTTCTACGTGCTGCCTCCCTCCTACTTATGAACATAAACCTGATCTCCCCCATCTTAAAACATCACATCCATCATCCTTTTCCACTTGTCAATTAAGTTACATGTTTGTCCTCCATGGAACATTTTAGCTTCTTTTAGTGTCCCTATATTTGTCGATCTTTGCTACTTGCAATTCTATATATTCTTGTAATTTTTATGTACTTTCTACCATATACTCAATTTGGTATCATCATAAATTCACTTAAGTGTGTCAGGAGTAGGATTTTTTAATTGCATACTTTGTTTTTTGCCCATTTTCATTATTTCTTCTAGCTTTTTATATTTTTGACTTTTGCTCTAATAAGTTGGTAGTCAACTATTTATATCCTTATGAAGTCACCAACATGCATTTTGATTTAATTTTGAGGAGCATATCAAGTTCCACTCAGAATTTGTCTTACTTCATCTTCCGTGACAGGTGTTACATAAGCTGCGATTATTTACACAGCTGTCTTTTTTTATTAATACTCATCATGAATTGAGACAGTGTGTCATAGGGGCCAATAAGAGCTGGATTCAAGTCTTGTCTCCAATACATACTGGTTCTGTTACTCCAAGGAAATTACTTCCATGTGCAGAGGGGGCAGCTAGGTAGCACAATGAATAGAGTGCCAGCCCTGAAGTCAGGAGGAACTGAGTTCAAATCTGGCCTCAGACACTTGATACTTCCTAGCTGTGTGACCTTGGGCAACTCACTTAACCCTCTTCCCTTGCCTCCCTCTTCCAAAAAAAGACTATGTAAAGAGTACTTCTCAGTGGTCTAGGACACAGAGTGGTCAAAGACATGGCCCATAGGCTGTGTTGTGTTGGCAACACTCCCAAGTGTCATCTGAATCAGCTTAAAATTGAATTGGGAAATATTTAACAAAATAAAAATACAACAAAATATAAATAACACTACATTTCAAAACTGTTGATAAGTGGCTCTCAAGGATCATTCTGCATGGATCGGACTAGTGGGTACCATTTATATTTGAGTTTGACACTGCAGCTCTAGGTAATTCTATTGGACTATCCATTGCAGAGAAGGTGCCAAGTTGACATGGTAGAGAGAGCCATTTATCTCATGGGAATTCATTTGACCAAGAAAATTCCAGGTCTAGTCCCTAACCTTACCATCTCAGGCACACTGGAGTAGGAAATGACCAGGGCTTCCCTGACATGATGTTTCTTTATGCCACAACCAGCCGGGGCCATTCTTTTGTTTTCCTTTCTGAGGAGAATCTTTGAGCCAACTGCCTTCCACTGAGTTACGTCTTCTACCTTTCTTCTGGCTTTGTTTATGGCAAACTGCTACTCTGGATACAAATGAGTTAATAATGCTGGCACCTGCGTTCCAGGGTTGGGGTGATAATCACATGAGATAATGCGCAGAAATAGTTTGCTCCCCATAAAATTCTCTACAGGCATCAGTCATTCGGGCAGAGTGAGTCAGGGGTCAGCATAGTGTGTAAAGTTCAGGAGGTCCTCAATACTTACTTGCAGGATTGAAGTGAATTCGAATCCTGGCTCTGCCACACACTGATTCCTCCCGGGACCTAGAGCAAACAGAACAATTTGTGGGCTTCAGGTCTTGTTTTTTATCTGTGAAATGAGTAGTTGGATTGTATCGTCTCTTAGCTGCCCTTCAACTATAAAATCCCGTTACTTCTTCGAGGGTATGATCTCCAAGTTCCCCACCACAGATATATCTTATCATCCTTTGATCCAACTACAGGACACAAAGGAGCCTGGGAATAGTTTCTGGTAGAATTCAGACTGTAAATTTTTACGCAACCCAGTAGAGGTCAGACAAAGTAGATGTGATTCTATTGATGCATCATGAAGAGCTGAAGACCGTGGTTTAGTGATCCCCCTGGCTCTCAGGCAGGCTGTTTCTGTATTCAATAAGCCTTCCCTTTTACGGGACAGCTTTGCAGAAGCCTCTCTAGGCCAAATCCTTGTAAACTGAACCAAGAACAACTATAGGGGAGAGAGAGAGAGAGAGAGAGAGAGAGAGAGAGAGGAGGAAGAAGAGAGAAGAGAAGAGCAGAGAGAGAGAGACGAGAGACTAGAAGAGAGAGAGAGAGACGGGAGAGAGAGGAGAGGGACGCAGAGGAAGGAGACGAGAGAGAGAAGAAGGAGAGACAGAGAGAGGAGAGAGCAGAACAGAGGAGGAGACAGAGGAACAAGAGAGGGAGAGAGGGAGGAAGAGAGAGAGACAGAGAGGGCGAAGGGACAGAGAGAAGAGGACCAAAGAAAAGAGACAGCAGACCAAGAGAGCGACACACAGAGAGAGACAGAAGAGAGGAAACAGGGAAGACAACAGATAAAGAGACAGTGACAGAGAACCAGAGACAGAGAATAAGAGATAGAAATAGAGGCAGAGGGAGACAGAGATAGAGAAATAGGGGAGAGAGACAGAGAGACAGAGAGAGAGACAGAGAGAGAGAGACAGAGAGAGAGAGAGAGAGAGAGAGAGACAGAGAGAGAGAGAGAGACAGAGAGAGAGAGAGAGAGAGAGAGAGACAGAGAGAGAGAGAGAGAGAGAGAGAGTCAGAGAGACACAAAGAGACAGAGACACACAGAGAGAGACAGACAGAAAGAGAGAAACAGGGACAGACAAACAGATAAAGAGACAGTGACAGAGAACCAGAGACAGAGAATAAGAGATAGAAATAGAGGCAGAGGGAGACAGAGATAGAGAAATAGGGGAGAGAGACAGAGAGACAGAGAGAGAGAGAGAGAGAGAGAGAGAGAGAGAGAGAGAGATTGTACAATCAGGATATACTCTGGCAACTTAATTCAGCCTGGCCTCCAAAGAGCCTGCCTTCATAATCCCAGGGCCAACTTCATCTTTTTCCAGCCCCTCCTGGCTAGTATTCCAACTTGGATTCAAGTGTTCCATAGCCTCACCCTGGTCACCCTCTACCAATGACAAAGATGATGGCCTTCTTCCAATCCTTTTAATGTCCATGATGTCTTGTTTGTAAAGATTCAATAATAATGAAGAATGATACTGTTTCCCAGCAGATTCCCTGCCCTCACCCCACCAGCCCCAATTAATCTTCCCAGAACAAGGATTCTATGAGGTCTTGAGGGCATGTGCTTGGGCCAGTTCCTGGGTACCTTCTGGACCCAGGGCAGCTGTGTTTCATTAACCCTTAACCAACCTTGAAGTCAGGAGAGGGGAATCTAGTTTAAATCAGAAAATTACAAAGACAGTACTTCAAAGGGACCATAGCAACCAAGGTGCATAGCAACAGAGGTCGTTATCCTTTTAAAACAATTAGAGAGGGAAATTCTATGTTTCTATCCAATTTTACATAGTGAGTTTAGCTCCTGGTTCCAGCAAACTTCATCAGCTAGAACAATCTTGAATAGATAATTCAATTTAGTTTCAGGTTTCTTTGGCTTGGGGAATAAAAGGAGGGAAAATAATCCCAAGCCATCATGGTAGGAAGAAAGCAAGTGCTTGGTCATAACAGAAATTCCCACCCAGCACTGGCAGGGAACCTCATAAATCTCCCAGGAAAGGAACAGATAAATGCCTGCATCTGGGGACTCTAGAAGAAAAGGGAAGACCTTTAAGATGAAGGGCATCAAGAAGCAAAGATACAGGAAGCATAGAATTCCAGGATTATAGCTCTAGGGCTAGAAGGGCCTCAGCAGCACTCTAATCCAAACCCTTCAGTTTATGGATGACAAAACTGAGGCCAATGGAGGTGAAATGACTTGTCCAAAGTCACACAGGCAGTACATGTCACCAAAACGATTTGAACTGAGGCATCTTGAGTCTAGACCTAATGCTACTTTCACTTTCCCACAAAGCTAGGGCTTTGTACTCAGAGTGGTCAGTAGCCCGGTTTATCTGGAAGGGTAGATCATATGGAAAAGAGTGATACTAAATAAATTAGAGGCAATTGAAAAAATATATACTTATATAGAGCTGTCAAGGAACCCAGAATTCACTTAGCTAAAGTCTTTAATTTACAAATATTGAAACTGAAGCCCAGAGGGGATATCGCTAACCTAAGGTCACACAAATAGTAATTAGCAAAACCATAATTTCAAAATCAAGTGTTCTTATTTCAGAGCCAGCGGACTTTTCACTGAATATAGGAATGAGAGAGGACATAGCAACCATCTTGGCCAATCTGCTCCTTTCTTTTCAGTGAAATGACTTATCTAAGGTCATGCAGGTATTAAGTCACAAAATGGTATGATGCAGTCACTTTTGAAGACTATACATTGTTGCTGCTTCTCCTATACCGTGTCTCCATGGGCTGAGGAAGCATATTGAATGTGTACCCCAAGGCAAATAGGCTTTATCCCATGGTCAATGGGGAGTCAGTGAATGTCCTTGATTAGGCCAGGGTCCCAATCAAATTTTGATATCATGATTACTTGGGGAGGAGTCATCATTATGGGTAAGGATGAGGGAGGACTAGAGTAAGGGGATCTTTCAAGAAGCTATTACCATTGTTCAAACGAACAGTAATAATAGTTTAGATTTGGTTCATTTCAGTAGGAATACATACTGGTGCTCTTATTTCTTCTTTGGATGTCCTTGCTTGGTATTCTACAGCATACAACATGGGGGAGAGGGCCAAGAAATATAGAATTTTACTGGGCAGGGACCTTAGAAGTCTTTTAGAATAACTTTTAATCTCGCATTAGAAGAACCTTAAGTCCAGAAAGCTTGAATGACTTATCTAGGTTCATTCGTTGTTGCCCTTCATAGTTGAAGAGGACCAAAATGACATCATGATGTCAGGGTCAATGTACAGTGTGTCCACCTGTGGCTGATCAAATCAGGCTCTACCACTGGTCAGGAACAAATCATCTATATGAACATTTGGGAAGGATATGTCTCTAAATTTGCATTTCAAGTGATGGAGGTGGGCTGCAAACACAAGTTTTCTGATTCCAAATCCAATATTCTTTCTATGAAACCATATTGCCCCCCATTGAAGGGAAAGGGAATGTAAAGTCATCTAAAACATAAGGTCTTGGAAGGAAAAAAGTCTCCTTTGATTCATTAGAGCAGGGTGCATGCCGCAAAACAAAGGGTGAAGAAATCTTCCATTTCCAGATTTTCATAGGCAATATTTTCCATCATGCTAACCTTATGTAGAGTTTTAGAGCTATGTCCGGTTCTCCCATCTAGAAGAATCTCCTACCCACTGTGGCCAGGCTGTGCAAGGTCTTCAGATTCCAATAAAGGCAAAAGAGTTGTAGCCTGAAGCCAAATACAGAGTTTTGAATGATAGACTCCCTAGGGAAAGGTAGGATGTGTGGGTGAATGTCACTTCTGCATTTTTATGAGATTGTGTCTTTTGAGACTAATTATTCACAAGCTGCAGGCCAGAAAAAGGGGGATCCATCAGGGAAAGCCAAGAGCTAGGAACAATGGATGTTAACACAATTTTCAAACACTAAGAATTAAGATGCAGAAGAAACAAATAAACAAATAATTAAGCAGTTAGGTCCAAAAGGATCTCCGTGTTTGGAGAACAGATGCTAGGAAGAGGCATTGTTTAACATTACTAGCATTCATGGCCAGATGTTCTGTTTTTAGTTCCTTCGCCCTTTGCTAATTCTCCACTCACAGATTCCTCATAAGGGTTCATTGGAGTCTCATGCTGAATATTCCTGTTGTTAGGTGATGTTAAATGGCTTGGATAAAAACAGCACCAGAACTGGGGGCAGCAGTGGTCTCAAAGCATGCCAGATGATTCCAATGATTTACAGGTTCAACGAATCAATAGTGAAATGGGGTGGAGTACTGCACTTGAAGCCAGGATGAGGTGAGTTCAAGTCCCATCTTAGACACTTACCGTATTTGTGATCCTAGGCAAATAATCTTTCTGTTTTTGACAGTCCTTGGGCATCTCCTGGGTTCTCCCTACTGACTCTTGCCTTTTTCATCTGGGCTTATGGTGTCACACTCCTCCGGCATAGATGTGGCTGTCAATAGGTTAAGTCCTTGTCTAGGTAATGAGTTAATTCTTAAGGAAAAGCCCATAGACCAACCAGGGATGTTGGGGAAAACAACCCCCCTAGTGAGTTCAAAGAACAACATGTAAAACAGTACGAGTTGGTCCAATGCAAAGCTTTATTGCAAACAATGGAGAGGAGGGTCAAGAGGAGAAAGGAAACTGTCAATGACATACAGCTTAGGGCTACACGCTAACATGGAGGACAATTCATATACAGGCAATGCTTCATTGGGGAGCACAGATACAGGTCCTTTCATCAAAAAAGAAGTGCTCCAGTGGGAAGGGATGCTCCTGTTGGGGGGTAGTGCATGCTTGCAGAGGTTGGCATCAGTTTCCTCATCATCAAAAT
The DNA here is from genome assembly GCF_011100635.1 of Trichosurus vulpecula. Taxonomy (NCBI): domain Eukaryota; kingdom Metazoa; phylum Chordata; class Mammalia; order Diprotodontia; family Phalangeridae; genus Trichosurus; species Trichosurus vulpecula. The sequence goes on along the minus strand of NC_050575.1, from coordinate 426,842,254 downwards.
TAAAGGGTTGGACTAGATGACCTTGACAATACTTTCTGTCTCTCTATATATGGTCTTACGATTCTATGGCAGACAAGAAAGCAAATGCCATCCTAGGGAAGGAAGACTTCATAAAGAGGGTGAGGGCAGACCACATCTGAAGCGTCTTATTTAGTTCTAGATTCCATGTTTTTAGGAAGACTTTGATAAGCTGAAGACTCTCCAGAAGAGGGAAAATAGGATAGGAAAGGACCTTAAGAGCTTGTTGTATGAGAACGAGTTGAAGGAATGAAGGATGCTTAGTATGGAGAAGAGATGAATGATGAGCACGTGGTAGGCTGTCGTCCTATGTTTGAAGAGCCATAATGTTGAAGAGGAGGAGGTTTGTTCTGCTCACTGCTAGAAGCCATATCTAAAAGAAAGGAGTCATTTTAAAACATGCTGATTTGGGCTTGAGGTAAGGTAAAAACTTCCTAATGATGAGAGCAGACAAGTGGTCTCAGAAGATAGTAGATTCCCTGTCACTGGAGCTCTCTTGGAAAAGGCTAGATGACCACTTGTCAGGAATCTTATTCAAGTACTGGCTAGATTTTATAGGGGTTGGCAAACTATGGCCTGAGGGACAGATCTGGTCTGCTTCTTGTTTTAGTAAGGCCAGCAAGCTAAGCCATTCTTACTTCCCTGGCCATATGAAAATCCTTGGACATATTTTGCTGAACCCTAGATTAGAAAGTCAACTGGAAGAAGACCTTATCAGGGCTGAGCTTCTGTGATTCTTCTCCATCTTCTTTTCTTCTTTGCTTTTCCAGTTGATGTTGGTTGGCATTGTGGTTTCCCAAAATGTGGTATGATTATGATTCTTAGGACTATTATTTGGCACAAAAAAGAGAGTAACCCAGAGGTCTACAGAATGTTAGAGCTAGAAGGAAATTCAATCCAACTCTCTCACGTTATAGATCAGGAAATTGAGGCCCATAGGGAAGTGACTTGTCCAATCTCATATAACTAGTAAGTCTGATATAAGGTCTGAACCCAGGTCTTCCTAACTCCAGGTGTAGTATTCCAGGTGGAAAGATTCTCAGGGCAGTGATGAAACCAGCAACTCCAGCCTTCCCAAGAAGTTTTAGGAAATATACCTGGACAATCAGGTTTGAAACCTACCTTCAAATCAGCTATTTAGTATTTAGAGCAGCGGAGTAGTTCAGTGAATAGAGAGCCAGGCCTGGAGTCAGGAAGATTTGAGTTCAAATCTGGCCTCAGATACTTATTAGCTATCATTTAATATATATTTACCTCAGTTTCTTCATCTGTAATATGGGCACAAATGCCATACTAATTGTAAAGTGATCAGCACAATGCCTGGGATATAATAAGTGCTACATAAATATTAGCTATTATTATTAGAAGAAATTCAATTTGAGCAGGGAGATTCCATAAATTATGGACCTATCTGGGTGGGAGAGATTCTGATACATTAGCACTTGGGCATTAGACAACAATTTACGTATATGAACCACTAAACAAGCCTTTGAGGACATTGGATTTACTACCATTTAATGTTGAAACATTAGACGGGCACTTTGCTCATGGATACTAACACCACCACCACCACCACCACCACTACCACCGCCACCACCAACCACCACCACCACCACCACCGCCACTGCCACCACAACCACCGCTGCTACTACTAATCCTACCACTACCACAACTATTATTGCTGCTGCTGCTACTAACACTACTGCTACTACTAGTGCTACTGATGCTGCTGATACAACTACTACCACCACTACCACCAAAACCAGTGTTACTGCTACCATTACTGCTGCTGCTGCTACTGCTGCTACTACTACAAAAGTTATTCTGTCTTTCTGGAAAGATGGTGAAGTAGGTCAGAAATTTCCAGGCACTCCAGATTTCCTCCACAAACAGACACAGAATAAGCACAAAATGAATGTAGAGCAGCAAAAACAACAGGGTAAGGCAATTCTCCTAAGATAACTTGAGAGGACCTTAGAAAAGTTGGGACCTCCAGGGGGCTGAGTTTTGGCCTGAGTAAAGTGCAGACCCCTCCAGGCCAACTTCACTGAATCAATAAACAGTGAGCTCTGGAGCAGCTCTTTTAGAAGGCAGACTAAGCCTCAAGAAATTTCACCTCAACTTTCACCTTGTTCACAGCCTCAGGAACTTTCACCTCAGTGACTCTTACTTCATAAACTTTCATTTAACAAGCACCAGACAGCTGAGTAGGGGAAGATTGAAGGCCCCCCCTCCACCACCCTGTTTCCCTAACCCAGGCCTAGCAGGGCTGACCAGGAGTGAGTGGGGAAGAGTGAGTGCCATATTGGCAGGGAGCAAGAACATTTTTGAACAGCATGGCTGGGGGCCCTAGCTTTGACTTAGGGAAGGAGAGGAGTCCCTGAGATTTGGCCTTGAGACAGAATTCAGAAAATAACAGGAAGACCTAAGACCTGGGACAACATCACCCACAACTCAGGGTTAAAACTTGATTATAATAATGACCTCCAAAAATAAAATAAAACAAAACAAAAATAAACATGAGTAAGCAAAGGAAAAAAAAGAACCTGATCATAGATGGCTACTTTAGTGTAAAAGATCTGGGTTCATTGTCAAAGGAAGACAGGTAAAAAAAAAGCCGCTCCAACCCCAAAGAGCAACATCAAATGCTCACAAGACCAAAAAGAGTTCTTGGAAGAACTTAAAAAGAATCCAAAAATCAACTAAGAGAGATTGAGGAAAAATTAAGAAAAAAAATTAAAGCAATATGAGAAAATTATGAAAAGTTAACCAATTAGAAAAAGAGATGCAAAATCTTGGGGAAGAAAATAACTCCTTGAAACCTCGAATTGGGCAAAAGTAGTCGAATGACATAAGAAGCAAAGAAATAATTAAACTAGAAAAATAGAAGAGAATCTGAAATATCTCATTAGAAAATAACAACTGGAGAAGAGAGTAAGGAGAGATAATATAAGAATTGTTGAACTACTTGAAAATTATGATAAAAAAATCTGGATAAAGTATTGCAAGAAATAATTAAAGAAAATTGCTCTGAAGTTCTAGAACAAGAGGGTAAAATAGAAATAGAAAAAAAATCTACTGAAAGAGATCCCAGGAGGAAAACCTACAGGAATGACATTTCAAAACTCCCAGGTTAAAGGAGAAAATATTGCAAGCAACAAGAAAAAAAATCATCTAAATACTGCAGAAATACAGTCAGTATTTCACAAGACCTAACAGATTCTGCTCTAAAAGACTATAGGTCTTGGAATATTATATTTTGAAGAGCAGAAGGGCTTGCTTTGTGTCTTAGAATAACTTACCCAGCAAAGTTACTCAATCCTGGATGAAAAACATTTGATGACCTGAAAGAGTTTCAGTTATTTGTAACAAAAAGATCAGAACTCAATGGAAAACTTGATATAAAAGATCAAGAAGAAACATAAGGACAAGATTAAAGATTAATTATAAGACACTTATTAAGCTCAAACTGTTTACTTATATGTACAAAAGTGTTATCCACATTCTTAAAACTCTCATTGTTATTAAGGTAGTTGAAAGAAAGTTTGGGGCTGAGTTGTGTATGATGGGGTGATTCTAAAAAAGAACAAAATTGGGTAGGAAAAGGTAAAAGGGAGCAATAGTGTAAAAATGGGGTGTGAAAAGAACTAATACAGAGGAAGCAGGTGGATGTGGAGGGCTGGTAATGTTGAAACCTTACTCTCCTTTGGTTTGAAGAGCAGGGAGTTGTATAGCTGGAAGGATGTAGACGTGTACTGAACATATAGAGAGGTGAGAAAACTGGAAGACAGAGTGGGCGATGGACTTTTAGATGGGTGTGTAGCTTGGGATTTGGGAGGGTGGGGGAGAAGATCGGGTAACAGGAATAAAGCAAAGAGAGTCTCAGAAAGACAATAATGAGTAAAATAAGATGGAGGAAAATTCACAAACAGTAATTATAGCTTTCAAAGTAAATGGGATGTATATAGGCTAAGGCTTTAAGTTAACAAATCAGTCAGTCAAGAGGCACTTATTGAATACTACGTGCCAGACCCTGTGCTAAGTGCTGGAGCAACAAAAAGTGGCAAAAAAGCCCAGTATCTGCCCTCCAATAACATATGTCCTAAAGAGCAAGACAATGAGGCAAGGTGCCTAACTGCATTAGGCTGAGATTCTTCCCCTGGGAACTTAGTATACTAAGAAAATCACAAATCAAGTCATTGCTCCATTCCTAAGTTGTTTGTTTGAACTACATAAAAAGGAACTCTGTCTTGTATTGAGAAATGAAAAGCACAGATAATCCATACATAGTCAACATTAGCCAAAAGAGTTCTCTTAGCATGTATTTTGCTGGATTTGGTGAAATTGAGAGAACAATTCTCTTACCCTAATATACGAGGAAGCCAAAGATTTGTGTTGCCAATTCCGCAGAGGTGGTCTCCATTATGTGAATAAGAAGAGGTGTTCACATATATGGGAATGGTTACAGCTTATTGGAACATGGAAACAATGGATGGGGTTTTAGAAGGACTCTTTACAGTTTCTGGCAGGAGGTGTGCTTGTCAGAAGAATTTTTCAAAGCTTTTATTCTCTGGGCTTAAAAGTGGGTGACACAACATCATGAATAACACAATGTTTTTCTTGGATCCATTGATCAAAATCCTAAAAATAAAAAAAAGAATTAACTTTTAAAAAGTTATGTTTTACAAAATGCTTTTTATATGTCAAATGATTTGATCTGTCAGAGAGTTGTTATTAATTTCCTTTACAAATTTGCTTTACAAATGAGGAAATAGGCTGAGAGAGGCAAAGTGTTTTGGCAAAGGTCACACAGCTGCTAAATGTCTAAGACAGGATTCAACTTCAGGTCTTCCAGACTCCAAATATAAAAGGAGAGAGCCACAAATAGGAAACCGGGTAGGAGGAGCTCCTGGATAAAAGAATCCAACCAAGGTTGAAGACAGGGGAATTCATTCATATGAAAGACCCAGAAACCAGAGGAGAATAAGAGATAGAAATATTGCATATTAAAACAAGCATTAGAAACCTTAAGGAAATTAAACCATTGCAGTCAGTCACCTTTCAATCAGCAAAGCTTAAGATCAGGATTGAATCTGATCCCCTAAAACTTCCAATGAGCTTATTTTTTGATGCTTAGGAATAGGATTTTATATCTCTCCCACCTTATTTTCATGGAATTTCATTCTCCCTATCAGGCTTGCTCCTCAAACTATTTTGAATATTGACTCTGTCAACCAATGTTTTAGCCATCTCAGTCAGCTTTGGGTCAACTGAAGATTTGACAATTGTGTCATCTGTTCCTTTAACAAGGTGAACTGAGCTGAAGCCAGATCCCTGGGACACACTGTTAGAAACTCTTATCTGGGCTATGAACACAGTAATGATGACATTTTGCATCTCATCATTTAACTAGCTCTGAATCCTGCTAGAATGGAGATGGGACTGGTGATGTCATTGATATGGGGAACTCTTAGGTCAGCAAACTTTTTCTACCAAGGCAGATGGGCACCTTCTTTGTGTGTTATAGTCTTAGAAAGCATTGATAGGTTAATTAATTGACTAGGGTGAAACAGCCAGTATGTGTCATATACAGAACTTGGAAATAGGTCTTCCTGGTTCCCAGACTGGTTTTCAGCTGCCTCTGCTATGCTATCTCTGAGAATTACAGAATAATAAAATTTGAGATTTGGAAGGGATTTTGGTATCCATCCAGTACAAAGAGACATTCAATCAAATATGCCACCATTTCATCTCTAGTCTAGATTTCATGTAGCCTAGTCTGAACCATATGTATTCATCTTCTCTAAAAGAAAAATGAGAAGATATATGAAATACTTTATTGAAATATAACTAAATTATTTGCTGTATTATTCCTCTGACATAGATCCTTCCATTTACAAAATCTGGGACTTGTGACAAGTAACTCATCCTATGTAAAATGAAAGTATTGGACTACATTAATTTTTTCCAGATATATGTTCCTAGAATCCCAGGGCAGTATCCTAAAAGGAAATAAGGTGAAGCTGGTATAGTCATTTTTTGAATTATAAAACTGTTGGTGGTAGTGGGGAAGCTTGTTATGTTATTTTAGAGTATATTCATATTGCTTTTGAAGGATATATACATACACATATATATACATATACATGTGTACACACACACACACACACACACACATATGTTTATATAAATGAAGCTTTCAGGGAGTTATAATAGCTATCTTGGGAATACTGCCCACCACTCTACAAAACAGACTGATTCTTGTCAAGAGAAGAACAAAAGACTGGCCAGTCATTCTCATCTAAGCAGGGTTACCAGGTCAGAATTATATCTATCCCCTCCACTCCCAAACAGTCTTGGCTAAATAATTTTTATAAGGTTCAAGCCACCTTCCTGGTTTTTATCTCTCAAAGAAGAAGGAGTGTCCCAAACCTATATCTGAAAGTGTTAACCCCTGTACCCTAATATTCCTTCCAGATCTGACATTCTGTGTTATAATGTCCAATCTATTGATGTCATTCTCTGTTCTAAGGGCTCCCTCAGCTCTGACAGTCTGTGTTTCAAGGTCCCATCCAACTTAGATGTTGTAGACTTCACCTTTCATCACTAACACCAGTCAAGGAGGACTGGCCTCTTGGGACAGCACCAGGACCTCAACTGCGGCCTATGCAGGGAACTTTCTGCTGTAAGCAGAAAATATCTAATTGAATTGCAAGTTGGGTCATCCAGGGCATTGCCTGAAGAAGTGATTAAGGACTCAATCCTCGAAACAATATTGAATCTGTGAGCCAGAGTTTTTAGGAGTTATAGGCTGGAGGAGTTGGGGTCAGACCCTTCTTAATTGCCAGGAAATGGCCTCCCCTGGGTTCATTTTTGGGATTATGAGGCATGAAAGGATAGAGTTCTAAGAATAAAATTTCTATTAAGTCCTAAAAATATTATATCCACAGTACATACTTTCAGGAATATGACAGGTCTTTGCTAGTAATATTAATAGACCCAATCAGACCCAATAAGATTAAAAGGAAATCACATAACTCTTTGATCTCCAGGCAGCCCAATGCATTTTTGTAAAATGTAATAACTGGCATTCCTATATAGCATTAACATTTGCAAAGTACCCTAACATATATTCTCTCATTTGGTTCTAACAAAAATCCTAGAGGAAGGGGTGTCGCAAACTTATATCCAAAGGTGTGATCCCTATACTCTGAGGTCTCTCTCAGCTTTGACAGTAAAGTAGGTGCTAATACTAGTCCCATTTTATGCACGGGCAAACTGATATATAGATGTAAATGAATGACCTATGATCTCATTAATCGTTGGAGGGAGGCTTCAACAACAGTTTTTTCCTGACTCTAAAATCCGTGTTCTTTCCAATATGCCCTTATGAGATAATAGATTTCAATAAAGAAGGGTTCTTAGAGGCCATCAAATCCAATTCTACATGAGAAAACAGAGGCCTGCTGGGGTTAAGTGTTGTCATAAGGTCATAGATCTAGAATCTGAAGGGGTAACAGAAGTTGTTAGGTTCATCTCCTTCATTTTACAATGAGGAAACCGAGTGGTGAAGAGTTTTGAAATGATCATACAAGTAGCCGGTGTCAAGGCTGAAATTAGAATTTAGGTCATGTGTTGTTCTTCAGCTATTTTCAGTCATGTCAGCCTGTTTGTGACACCATTTAGAGTTTTCTTGGCACAGATACTGAAGTAGTTTGACATTTCCTTCTCCAGCTAATTTTTTTTTTCTCCAGCTAATTTTACAAATGAGGAAATTGAAGCAAAAATGGTTAAGTGACTTGCTCAGGGTCACAGAGTTAGTAAGTGTCCGAGGCCAGATTTGAACTTAGGTATTTCTGACCTGTTGCTCTTTCCACTTTGCCACTTAACTGCCCCCTGCAGGCCCTGTAGACTCCATCATTCATCCCATAGTAACATATTGCTATTCAAAATTATTTTATGATTTTTATAGCTACATTTTGTTTTGATGTAATGGATTCTTTCTAATTGTAACAACAATGTTGCTAGCAGCTGCTGTGGAGGTGAAAGACCAACAATAAAAGAACACAGGAGGGCTGCTAGCACAGGTTCTTTGATCTGCTTTTCTAAGGAAAGCAACTTTAAGGGGTTAATAATCTTACTTTAATTAAACACAAATATATCATTCACTTAGTTCAAGGAAAAAAAGTCAGCACCTTGAACCTCAGGGAAAACACAAATAGAAATTACAAACAGAAATTATATAAACAGAGCAAATACCATACAGAAATCAACAGACAGGGCCTCTAGCTGTCTGACCAGAACATTACATACATAGTTGCCAGAGAGAGTGGCACTAACATTTGGGTTTTCAAAGCCAGGACAAGGGAGGGGGGGTCCTAAGGCTTCTTAGAGTCTTCTCTGGCCAAATCACCAACACTCTTCCAATGAGTGTACCCCCAAAAGCAAAATGCCAACCGCAGAGCTCATATACCCTGCTCAGGGACCTGAGGGCTCAGCTCCTATTTAGCAAAAGGGGTGTGGGAAAGATCTTTAATTATTAGCACCACATCATATACATTGTTTCCAATCAATAACTTTTTTTTGTATGTAGCCAAATAAGTATTTACTTTTATTTTTATTTATTTTTAGTGTACAACATTCAGTTGCACAAGTTTTTCGGGTCCATATTTTTTCTCCTTCCCTCACCTCCCCTTGCAGGATTATGGTTTTTAATCCATTCTGCTATCCACCTCCATTTTATGGGAGAGTTCATCCCATTCACATTCACAGTTATGATTACTATGTGTGCCTTTTTCTCCATCCTATTTCCTCCCCTATTTATGCTTTTATTTCTCCCTTCTCCCTTCCACTCCTCAAAAGAGTTTTGCTTTTGACCACCACCTTCCTCAGTTTCCCCTGTCTATTGATTCCACTCTCTTGTCCTACCCTTTTCCCTTTGCTACTTCTTCCCTCCCTTCTGACCACCCCCCCCTTTTCTATCCCCTTTTCCCTCCTACTACCTGTAGGACAAGTTTGATTTCTATGCTTATCAGAGTATGTTATTCCCTTCTTGAACCAAATCCAGTGAGAGTAGAGCTCAAACACTGCTCTTCTCCCTCCCTTCTTTCCCTCTACTATAACATGTTTTGTGCCTATTCATGTGATCTAATTTACCCTTTTCTACCCACTCCTTACCTCTTCTTCCAGAACCATCCTTTAAATCCCTTAATTATGTCTTTTTTATCATTATATCAGCTATTTTATACTGACACCCTCAGTCTATCTATATCCCTTTCAATTGTCATAATAACTGTGCTGTTCTCAAGATTGACATATGTATTTATACACACACACACACACACACACACACACATAACATATAAAAACATTACAATCCTATGTAAGGATGTAAACAATTTGCCTTTACTGATTAACAAGGTTTATTTCTCCCTGTTTACCTTTTTATGTCTTTCTTGAGTTTTGTATTTGAAGATCAAATTTTCCTTTGAGCTCTGGCCGCTTCATCATGAAGGACTGGAATTCCCTTATTTCATCGAATGTTCATCTCCTTGCCTGAAAAATTAGTAGTTTATCCTTGGTTCTAGTACAAGCTCCTTTGCCTTTCAGAATATCATATTCCAATTCCTCTAGTGTTTTAATGTAGAATCTGCAAGATCCTGCTTGATCCTGACTATAGTTCCTGAATTGTTTCTTTCTGGTTGCTTGCAGTATTTTCTCCTTGACCTGATAATTCAGAAGTTTGACTACAATATCCCTTGGGGGTTTAAATTTGGGATCTCTTTTAGGGGGTGATCAGTGTATTCTTTTGATGACTATCTTTCCCTCTGGTTCTAGAACCTCAGAGTAGCTATCCTTGATTTTTCTTGGAAGATACTGTCCAGGCTCTTTTTTCATCATGGCTTTCCGGTATATCAATAATTTTTAGATTATTTCTCCCAGATACATTTTCCAGGTCAGTTGTTTTTCCAATCAGATATTTCACATTTTCTTCCATTTTTTCATTCTTTAGGTTTTGTTTGACTGATTCTTGATGCCTCATAGAGTCATTAACTTCTACTTGCCAAATTCTAATATTTTTTTCAGGGAAAATACTTTATAAACAGATTCTCAGATAAAGGCCTCATATCTCAAATATAAAAAGAATTTTGCCAAATCTATAAAAATATGAGTCATCCTCCAATTGACAAATGGCCAAAGGATATGTACAATTTTCCAATGAATAAATCAAAACAATTCATGGTCATATAAAAATGTTCTAAATTATTATTTTTTACATTTTTAAAAATTTAATATATTTAGTTTTCAGCATTGATTTTCACAAGAGTTAGAATTACAAATTTTCTCCCCATTTCTACCCTCCCACCCACTCCAAGATGGTGTATATTCTGGTTGCCCCATTCCCCAGTCAGTCCTCCCTCCTGTCACCCCAGTCCCCTCCCATCCCCTTTTCCCTTCCTTTCTTATAGGGTAAGATAAATTTCTATGCCCCATTGCCTGTGTATCTTATTTCCCAGTTGCATGCAAAAACTTTTTTTTTTGTTTTTGAACATCTGTTTTTAAAACTGTGAGTTCCAAATTCTCTCCCCTCCTCCCTTCCCACCCACCCTCCCTAAGAAGGCAAGCAATTCAACACAGGGCACATGGGTGTCATTATGTAAAACCCTTCCACAATACTCATGTTGTGAAAGACGAACTATATTTTGCTCCTTCCTAATTGAATTGTCTCCCTTGACCTTGTCACTTTTCAAAAGTGTTTGTTTTTAACTTCCTCCTCCCCCTATCTACCCTCCCTTCTATCATCCACCCCTTTTTATCTTCTTCCTCTTTCTTTCCTGTGGGGTAAGATACCCTATTGAGTGTGTATGGTATTCACTCCTCAGGTCAAATCCGATGAGAGCAAGATTCACTCATTCCCTCTCACCTGCCTACCTTCCCTTCCTACAGAATTGCTTTTTCTTCCCACTTTTATGTGAGATAATTTACCCCAGTGTATCTCTCCCTTTGTCCCTCTCTCAATATATTCCTCTCTCATCCCTTAATTTGATTTTATTTTTTAGATATCATCATTCATATTCAACTAACCCTGTGCCCTTTGTGTATATATATATATATATATATATATATATATATATATATATGTATATGCACACACATACATATATACATACATACACATACACATATATGCATATGTGTGTGTATGCATATTCCCTTCGGCTACCCTAATACTGAGGTGTCATGAATCATACTCATCATCTTTCTGTGTAGGAATGTAAACAAAACAGTTCAACTTTAGTAAGTTCCTTGTGATTTGTCTTTCTAGTTTACCTTTTCATGCTTCTCTTGATTCTTGTGTTTGAAAGTCAAATTTTCTGTTCAGCTCTGGTCTTTTCACTGAGAAAACTTGAAAATCTTCTATTTTATTGAAAATCCATATTTTGCCTTGGAGCCTGATACTCATTTTGCCTGGGTAGGTGATTCTAGGTTTTAATCCTAGCTCCCTTGACCTCCAGAATATTGTATTCCCACCCCTTCGATCCCTTAATGTAGAAGCTACTAGATCTTGTATTATTCTGATTGTGTTTCCGTAATACTCAAATTGTTCTTTTCTGGCTGCTTGCAGTATTTTCTCCTTGATCTGGGAGCTCTGGAATTTGGAGACGATATTCCCAGGAATTTTCTTCTTGGGATCTTTTTCAGGAGGTGATCTGTGGATTCTTTCAATTTCTATTTTACCCTCTGGCTCTAGAATATCAGGGCAATTTTCCTTGATAATTTCTTGAAAGACAATGTCTAGGCTCTTATTTTGATCATGGCTTTCAGGTAGTCCAATAATTTTTAAATTATCTCTCCTGGATATATTCTCCAGGTCAGTGGTTTTTCCAATGAGATATTTTACATTGTCTTCCACTTTATTATTCCTTTGGTTTTGTTTTATAATGTCTTGATTTCTCATAAAGTCACTAGCTTCCATTTGCTCCAATCTAATTTTTAAAGTAGTATTTTCTTTAGTGGTCTTTTGGACCTCCTTTTCCATTTGGCTAATTCTGCCTTTCAAGGCATTCTTCTCCTCATTAGCTTTTTGGAGCTCTTTTGCCATTTGAGCTAGTCTATTTTTTAAGGTGTTGTTTTCTTCAGTATTTTTTTTTAGTATTTTTTGGGTCTCCTTTAGCAAGTCCTTGACTTGTTTTTCATGGTTTTCTTGCATCATTCTCATTTCTCTTCCCAATTTTTCCTCTACTTCTCTAACTTGCTTTGCCAAATCCTTTTAGAGCTCTTCCATGGCCTGAGACCAGTTCATGTTTTTCTTGGACGCTTTTGATGTACGCTCTTTGACTTTGTTGACTTCTTCTGGCTGTATGTTTTGGTTTTCTTTGTCACCAAAGAAAGATTCCAAAGTCTGAGACTGAATCTGAGTCCGTTTTCACTGCCTGGCCATGTTCCCAGCTAACTTACTTGACCCTTGAGTTTTTCGTTGGGGTGTGACTGCTTGTAGAGTAAAGAGTACTTTGTTCCAAGCTTAAGGGGATGTGCTGTTGTTTTCAGAGCTATTTCTATACAGCCAGCTCTGCCATACCAGCACTCCTCCTTCCCCAAGAACCGCCAACCCAGACCTGATGCAAATCTTAAGCAGGCTCTGCACTCCTGCTCTGATCTGCCATTTAATTCCTCCCACCAGGAGGGCCTGTGGCCAGAAGCAACTGTAGCTGTAGTTCTGTAGCTGCACCTCCTCTGCTGCCCCCAGGGCGGTGGCCAAACTGAGAAATTCTTCTTTTACTCTGTCCCCCGCAGCTTTTCCCACTAACCTTCTCTGTTGTCTTTGGTGTTTGTGGGTTGAGAAGTCTGGTGACTGCCACAGCTTACTTATTGAGGGTGCTAGGGCCTATTTCTCCCAACTCCTGGTCTGATTGGTCCTGCTGCAACCCACGCTGGGCTCTGCTCCCCTCTGCTCCCCTCTGCTCCCAGCTCCATTTGTGATAGACCTCACCCAGCGACCATCCAGGCTGTCCTGGGCTGGATCCCTGCTTCCCTGTGCTACGTCGTGTGTTCTGCAGTTCTAGAATTTGTTCGGAGCCATTTTTATAGGTTTTTGGAGGGACCTGGCAGGGAGCTAACACAAGTCCCTGATTTCTAGCCGCCACCTTGGCTCTTCCTCCCCCCCCTCCCAATTCTAATTTTTAACAAATTGTTTTCTTCATTTAGCTTCTTATCCTCCTTTTCCATTTGGTTAATTTTACTTTTCCAGGCATTAAAGTGTCCAATTAGATTGTGAACATCCTTAATCATTTCTCCAATTTTACTTTTTAAAGATTTGATCTCAGCAGTGAATTTTTTTCCATTTTTTGTCTTTTACCTCTCTAATTTTTTTTAAATCTTCCTTGAGCTCTTCCAGGAATGCTTTTTGGGCTTTAGACCAGTTCACATTTCCTTTCACGGTTTAAGATGTGGGTATAGTGTCAATGTTGTCCTCCTCTGAATTGGTATTTTGATCTTCCCTGTATCCATAAAAAGGATCAATAGGCCTTGGTTTTCTGGACTGCTTCTTCATGTTGGTTATCTTTTTCCTGACTTTAAAGTGGATCCCTGATCCTGGGGCTCAGGAAGTTCTGTCCCAGACTTTTTTGTTGGGAACTGGGGTGCTGGTTACTAGCCTTGTGAGCTGTGGCCTCTGGTTTTGTCAGCAGAGGCTATATACTGCTACTGCTCACCTGCTGCTGAGCTGGAATTGGCTGGTGTGTGCTAATAATAGAGGTCCAGTGAGGACTTTCTAAGTTTCCATGGGGGGTCACCATGTGAGGTGTGAAGGAGGGGTGGTCTGAGTGCTGGAAACCTCTTCTCCCCCTAGGGCTGTGGTACAGCATGGGTGGTCTTAGCAGTTGTCTGCACTGATGTCTGCCACTTCCCCTGTTTGTGTGAAGGCACCACTGGATTCCTGGTGTTGACCCTTGCTGGCTCTATGCCCCTGGGGCTCAGTAACTCCCGATGTTTGACTCCTGAAGCTCCACTTCTGGATCTTCTATTTAAGGGTTTCTCCCAAGGGAGTTTTATCCGGACGAGGAAAGGAGGGATGAGAGCCATTTTACCTGGTCATCATGGGTCCCAGAAGTTCAACAAGCCTTTAGACTGTGGGTTGCAAGCCTCAGGAGTAGTCACTCTTGCCACCACAGGCACTGTGCTGCTGCCTCCCCTAGCTCTGAAAGACTTCCATCTTGGGCTGAGAGGCTTGGAGATCACCACCAGTTTCAGGGGCCCAGAGTTCTCTGCTGGGTTCCATATCTGTTCCCACTTTGGTGTGGTCTGGTGCAGTTCCACCCTCTGGGTGCTCTCCCAGCCTACAGAACCATCCTGTCAACCCTGCAGATTCTCCTGGCTTGGAAATTTGCCACACTTAGTCTACCAGTGACTTCTACCTCTCTCAAATCTACTCAGTTTCACTTTTTTAGATATATCTGACAGAAATTTTGAGAGAGCTTCGGTAAGACATGGTTTTCATGCCACCATCTTGGCTCCTCCCCCAATCAATGACTCTTGATTCAAACAAAGGTAAGACTCATTAAAGGCACTTGATTGCCTTAGTGCTGAGAAGCACTCCAAGCAAACAAAAAAAAAACCAAAAGGCAAAATGTCCCACTCTGCTTAGCATTACACAAATCAACACTGACAAAACTCATCTAACACAAAATATATTCCTCAAAAGCAGCATCATCATCCATAGCCTGATTGTAACTGTTAGTCAATTCTACTTTCCACACCTGCATGTTATCCATTATTGACAAATTGAGGATCAGTTTCTACTTTGGGAGTTTCATAATAATATTGCTTATTTTATTTTTATTATGCTCACATGATTCTGGGATATCATCAATTTGAATGTCTCCTTCTATGACTCCCATTAAAACCTACCCGTGCTTGCCATCCTGTAGATTGTGGTCCATATCCCCTCATAAATTTACCATTGAAAATCTACCCAGAAAACAGGAATATTTGTGTCTTTGCCTTTCATAGCTTCCTTATGTATTCTTTTGCACATATAGTTCTTCAGTATCTGCTTTCTTCACTATGCACCATTGTATATTACTTCTCCTGGTCCCTCCCCCACCCCACCACACACTTATTTGAACTGGATCTGTAACTTTATCAATATAATGAGATTCTGGTAAGAAATTTCTTTTGCTACTACAGTCTGGCTCCTTTTCTGTAACTTTTTAGTCTGAGAGAGTTGTCTGGGACATGGGAAATGGTTAGTGATTTATTCAGGATCACACAGCCTATATGTCTTGGAGGTGGGACTTGAACCAGATTTTCCTGACTCAGAGGCCAACTTTCCATCCACATCATTGACTTAGTATCCTAATAGTTTTCTAAATTCTTCATTTCCAGTCAGTAAACAATATTAATTAAATACTGTATTCCAGGCACTTTGCTAAGTGCAGATGTTACAAAGAAAGGCAAAGACACCGTTAGCCTCAGGGAGCTCATTCTAATGGGGGAGCCAAACCTGTAAATGATGACATGCATGCAAAATGTCCACAAAAGATATGGAAAATTATGCCAGAGAGGAAGGCACTGAGAGTTAGGCAGGAAAATGGGCTAGCACATTCAATACTGTAGTTTTTTTTAAAAAATTTTTAGTTTTAACCATTTCCTAATTCATGAGCCAATACTTTGTTTTCAGCTTTTTGTTATCACAAGTAATGTGGTGGAGTATTTGTCTTTTCTTCATATGATTAATCTTCTTGGGAGAAGAGAGAGATGATAGATAGACAGATACATGTTAAGCATTTACTATGTGCCAGACTTTCAACAATCCAGCTAGCAGCTGTTGTGGGGGTAAAAGACCAACACAAGCCCAACAACAAGAATGCTGCCAGCACGCTGCCAAAGCCCAGGTTCTTTTGATCTGCTTTACTAGGGAAAGCAACGTTAAGGGGTTGACAAGTTTACTTTAATTCAGCATACAAATATCACTCACTTAGTTCAGGAGAAAAAGCCAGCACCCTGAACTTCAGAGCAAATGCAAATACAAAGACACATTAGAAACAGACAAATCACAATTCATAGTTACCAAAAAGCATCAGCCTCTGAGTTCACTATCTGGGGAACTCAACAATGGCTGGCCCAGAGTCATGAACCACTCCTCCTGTGGCTCCGAGCTCCGAGCAAGAGAAAGCCAGCCCCTGGTTTTACACCTTTTTCAGGGTCAAGGGTGAGTCACATATGCGACTCATCCACATGACATAAAATCGTCACAAAGAGGCGACTTAAATCCACGTGGGCTAAAAGCCTCTGATGTCCCAAACATGCCACTCAAACCCATGTAAAATAGGCCCTCCCCAGAGGCAAACAGGTCACCAAGGACTCCCAATCTTATCAAGGAAACAAAGGTCAAACTCTTCAAGGGCACTTGGTTGAACTGAGCGCTAAGAGCCCATTTTGATTGCCAACACACAGGCACAATGTTCAGTAAGGAGTATATAATTATAAGTAACCAAGACATTACCTACCCCGAGGAATTTTGTATTCCAATAGCAGAAGACAGCAAATACATAAAACAAAGTTGGTGTAGGTCAGGGTAAGGAAAAGACAGGTGCAATGGAGCAGTCAAAAAGTCCTGGCATGAAAAATAGCACCTAATTCATGGGGCTGTTATGAATATCAAATTATGACACTTCGTTGGTTGTTTAGTCATTCTGGTTGTGTCTACCTCTTCAGGAGCCCATTTGGGGCTTTCTTGGCAGAGATACTGGAGTGGTTGGTTATTTTCTTTTCCAACTCCTTTTCTAGATGAGGAAATTGAGGGAAACAGAGTTAAATGCTTTTCCCAGGTCTACACATCTAGTAACTGTTGCCAGATTTGAACTCAACTCTTCCTGACTCCAGGCCCAGCACTCTAGCCATTGCACCACCTAGCTACACTCTAAGGCACTTAACAACCCTTAAAGTACTATATAAATGACAGCTTTTGTTATTATTATTATTTACTGCTACTACTACAACAATTTCTATAATTATGACTACCACAACGACTACTACTACCACTTTCACTACTACTGCTGCCGCTGCAGCTACTACTACTTACTACTGCTACTACTACTACCGCCACCAACACTGGCACTGGCATTGGCACTTGCAGTAGCACTGTTGAGGTCTTGGGGTGCACAGGACCCCAAAATACCAACATGCTGGGTCCTACCTGAATGAATTTCACCCAAGCCTTCTTTCAGCCAATGAGAAAAAAAAAGTTTATTAAAAATCTGCCATATTGGCCATCCTCTTAAGAAATCTCACCATTGGCTGGACTCTTAAGGAATCTGAGCATCTGTGACCCTTATATTGACAAGTGGACCAGAACAATCTTAGCCAGATTGATTCTGAGATAGGTTGAATGTGAGCCTCTTCATGGAGACTTATATACAGAAAGATTTTGGGAGGGATCTAGGGTTGTCCAAGTAGTCTGGGGTGATGGGAGGAGGGGTTTAGGGAGGATCTTGATGAGACTGAAGTGACTGGGGGGACTGGGGTGAGGTCAGACCCCAAGAATGGCATTAATGATAGGAGTTAGTTGAAGGCTACCTGAAGATAACAGACAATGGAGGGCTAGACTAGTTTAAGGGTAACAGATTTGGGCATAGATTTTTTTGATAGGATTAAGAGTGGGAAGTAGGGGGCAGAGCCAAGATGGCAGCTGAAAAGCAGGGACTTGCATGAGCTCCCTGCCAGGTCCCTCCAAAAAAACAAAAAAAAATGGCTCTGAAAAAATTCTAGAGGTGCAGAACCCACAAAATAGCAGAGGGAAGCAGGGATCTAGCCCAGGACAGCCTGGATGGTCACTGGATGAGGTCTATCACGCATGGAGCAGACGGGAGTGGAGCTCAGCGTGGGTGGTGGCAGGACCAACCAGACCAACAGCAGGCTGGAACAGGCCCAGGCACCCTGAATCAGTGAGCTGTGGCAGTTACCAGACTTCTCAACCCACAAACACCAAAGACAACAGAGAAGGTTAGTGGGAAAAGCTGCGGGGGACAGAGGTTGCAGTTCAGCCACTGCCCCAGGGGCAGTGGGAGAGGTGCAGCTACAGAACTACAGCTACAGTTACTTCTGGCCACAGGCCCTCCTGGTGGGAGGAATTAAGTGGCAGATCAGAGCAGGAGTGCAGAGCCTCCTTAAGATTTGCTTCAGGTCCGGGTTGGTGGTTCTTGAGGAAGGAGGAGTGCTGGTGTGGCAGAGCTGGCTGTATAGAAATAGCCCTGAAATCAACAGCACATCCCTTCAAGCTTGGAACAAAGTACTCTTTGCTCTACAAGCAGTCATACCCCGATGAAAAACTCAAGGGTCACGTAAGCTGGCTGGGAACATGGCCAGGCAGTGAAAACAGACTCAGATTCAGTCTCAGACTTTGGAATCTTTCTTTGCTGACAAAGAAGACCAAAACACACAGCCAGAAGAAGTCAACAAAGTCAAAGAGCCTACACCAAAAGCCTCCAAGAAAAACATGAACTGGTCTCAGGCCATGGAAGAGCTCTAAAAGGATTTGGAAAAGCAAGTTAGAGAAGTAGAGGAAAAATTGGGAAGAGAAATGAGAATGATGTGAGAAAACCATGAAAAACAAGTCAATGACTTGCTAAAGGAGACCCAAAAATATACTGAAAAAAATATTGAAGAAAACAACACTTTAAAAAATAGACTAACTCAAATGGCAAAAGAGCTCCAAAAAGCCAATGAGGAGAAGAATGCCTTGAAAGGCAGAATTAGCCAAATGGAAAAGGAGGTCCAAAAGACCACTGAAGACAATACTACCTTAAAAATGAGATTGGAACAAGTGTAAGCTAGTGACTTTATGAGAAATCAAGATATTATAAAACAGAACTAAAGGAATGAAAAAATGGAAGACAATGTGAAATATCTCATTGGAAAAACCACTGACCTGGAAAATCGATCCAGGAGAGATAATTTAAAAATTACTGGACTACCTGAAAGCCATGATCAAAAAAAGAGCCTAGATATCATCTTTCAAGAAGTTATCAAGGAGAACTGCCCTGATATTCTAGAGCCAGAGGATAAAATAGAAATTGAAAGAATCCACTGATCACCTCCTCAAATAGATCCCAAAAAGAAATCTCCTAGGAACATTGTCACCAAATTCCAGAGCTCCCAGATCAAGGAGAAAATACTGCAAGCAGCCAGAAAGAAACAATTTGAGTACTGTGGAAAAATAATCAGGATAACACAGGACCTGGCAGCTTCCACATTAAGGGACCGAAGGGCTTGGAATACAATATTCTGGAGGTCAATGGAGCTAGGATTAAAACCAAGAATCATGCTCCAAGGCAAAATATGGATTTTCAATAAAATACAGGACTTTCAAGCTTTCTCAGTGAAAAGACCAGAGCTGAATAGAAAATTTGACTTTCAAACACAAGAATCAAGAGAAGCATGAAAAGGTAAACAAGAAAGAGAAATCATAAGGGACTTACTAAAGTTGAACTGTTTTGTTTGCATTCCTACATGGAAAGATGATCTGTATGATTCATGAGACCTCAATATCATAGTAGCTGAAGGGAATATGCATAATATATATATATATATATATATATATATATATATATATATATATATATATATATATATATGAATACATATATATATATACATATGTGTGTGTCTATGTAGGTATGTGTATATATATATATGTGTGTGTGTGTGTGTGTGTTTGTATGTACACACACACACAGAGGGCACAGGGTGAGTTGAATATGAAGGGATGAAATCTAAAAAAAAATCAAATTAAGGGATAAGAGAGGAATATATTGAGAGAGGGAGAAAGGGAAAGATAGAATGGGTTAAATTATCTCACATAAAAGTGGCAAGAAAAAGCAGTTCTCTAGGAAGGGAAGAGGGGGCAGGTGAGGAGGAATGAGTAAATCTTGCTCTTATCGGATTTGACCTGAGGAGGGAATACCATACACACTCAATTGGGTATCTTACCCCACAGGAAAGAAGGAAGAAGAAGATAAAAAAGGGGGGATGATAGAAGGGAGGGCAGATGAGGGAGGAGGTAATCAAAAACAAACACTTTCGAAAAGGGACAGGGTCAAGGGAGAAAATTCAGTAAAGGGGGATAGGTTAGGAAGGAGCAAAACATAGTTAATCTTTCACAACATGAGTATAGTGGAAGGGTTTTACATAATGATATGCATGTGGCGTATGTTGAATTGCTTGCCTTCTTAGGGAGGGTGGGCAGGGAAGGAAGAGGGGAGAGAATTTGGAACTCAAAGTTTTAAAAACAGAGGTTCAAAAACAACAACAAAGAAAAAAGTTTTTGCATGCAACTAGGAAATAAGATACACAGGAAATGGGGCATAGAAATTTATCTTGACCAACAAGAGAAGAAGGGAAACGGGGATGGGAGGGGAGTGGGGTGACAGATGGGAGGGCTGAGTGGGGAATGGTGCAACCATAATATACGCCATCTTGGAGTGGGTGGGAGGGTAGAAATGGGGAGAAAATTGTAATTCAAACTCTTGTGAAAATCAATGCTGAAAACTAAATATATTAAATAAATTAATAGCCAAAGGTTAGAGACAGTGGAAGGCTAGGCCAGGTTAAGGGTGACAGATTTGGGCATGAAAAGCCAGATCAAGTGGAAAGAGTCAGGGAGATTTCAAGGTCGGGTTCAAGGGGGTTTCCAGAGTCTATACCCCATCAGCAATACCACAACCACCACCACCACCACTGTTACTACTACTACTACCATTACTTTTACTACCACCACCACTACCATTATTACTACAGTTACTTGGAGATGACAGTTTTGGTGGTGGTTGGATGTGGATAGGCAACCTGTAAATGGCAGAGTCAAGGTTCATAAAAAATTAAACATTCCGTCACCATTTTTACCTTTTTCTTTGGTGAGTTCCTTAGGAGGTACTCTGTTTTAGAGACAAGTCCAGGTCAACCATGCTTCATCCCCCTCCTGCTTGTTCTGTGACATTCCTGACTCTGCCATCATGCCCCAGCTCTAGTACCAGTTTCTCCCCAACATTTATGATGCTCAGGCCCTACGTATTTGTTTCCTCCCCCCACTCTATTAGAATGTAAGTTCTTCAGGGCAATGACTATCTTTCTTTTTCTTTGAATTTGCATTCCCAGAATTTAACATAATGCCAGGTACACAGTAAGCGCTTAATGCTGTTTGTTTATTGACTTGCCTTATATACAAATTGGACTGACTCTAATAAAATGAAAGTTACTAGGTATAAATTCAGTATCTTAAGCTTGTATTACAAAAATAGTGCCCAACATATAAGTGCTTAATAAATGTCTATCAATTAATTAATCTATCTTTTCCCAAGAAGATTAATCATAACAAGAAAAGATAAAAAACCAAAAATAATTTCCATTGTCACATTTGTAACAACAAAAAGCTGACAATAAAATATAGGCCCCCAAATTAGAAAATGACATTAAAAACAAACAAATAACAAACAAACCAACAAACAACAACAACAACAAAACTCTAGCATATGGATGTAGTGGACTATTTTTCCACCTACTCTCTCTTCCGGCAGCAAGTCTGTAACCCAACGATCCCATATGTCTGGCATTTTACACTCCTCCCTTTCATCGCATTCAATGGTACAGACAAATTGGCCTTTTGTTCTTCACTAACATGCCATTTCCCATATCTTTATCTTTGCACTAACTGTCAACCACAACTAGAACTCTATCCTCCTCACCTTTGCCTCTTGGAAACCCTGGTTTCTGAAACGTTCAACTCACAGACTCTTCTGCACGAAGCTTTTTGTTTCCTCCATTTCCTGCTGTCTCCTGGGCTCTTTACTTATCATTATCCCCGAGGTGCTGAAATGGGGTGTCCTCAGGATCTACGACAGTGACTTCATCTTGTTTGTCATTTGATAAGCCCCTGTTAATTCGTGTCTTTTATTAATCATTTATATTGATTTCTTTCCCTTGGCAATATCTCAAAAATTCATTGTTTTTGAATCTTTTTTTTTTTTTGCTTCCTTCCTTCCTCATTTCTCTGTCAGCTTTTTTTTCTGTATCATTTTCTTCTGCTTGTTTGCTTTCTCCTTTTTTGTGTGGCTTTAAATAAATCTTGTTTGTTGCATTTCTTGTTCTCTTGAGTTGATTAAGGCAAGTTGGGCTTAGATACAACCATTCAATCAACCTCCTTCTAGGAACATCTGTTGCATTGTTTTGAATAAAGGAAATTCTATCGTTAATGTTCCTGCGAGGTTGGGAAGGGAATTTTTTTAAGCTGATTGTAATGCCACCTCCCTCTCAGCAATGCCCCTCAGCAAATTGTCCATTCTGCAGGTTAAAGACAGGCCTGTTAGCCCTCTTTGTGACTCTGTCTAAATTATTGCCTTCCACTTTGTCTTCACCTACAACAATCCCCTGTCTCTGGCAGCCCATGTTGTGACCTGAAGCCTCACCTGGGAGATGCTATTCTGGGCCCATAACAGTCAGAATGAATGTGGAGACAGATACATACATTTATGTATGCTGGGAAGGGGAACACATTTATCTGGCAGGATTTTAAAGACACTTTCCTGGAGTTTTTAATACTTCCCTAATTCCTTTCTTTCCATCCTAGGTAGGATATACATTATTACACGCATTTTATAAATGAGCAAACAGAGGCCTCAAGAGATTAAGTCATTTACTTGACCAAAATTACTTAGTGAATTAAGAGCAGAACTAAGTCTATGTACTGGAATAAAGATTGTCAACCAATATTCACAATCTATGCTGTACTTAATAATCTGTGTTCAGGTGTGCCTGACTCTCATGGACCCATTGTGTACATTACACTAAAACCTGCAATTGATTACATGGTTATTACTCCATTTTTCTTCATTATCAAGTTCAGAAATTCCATGGGATGGGCGGTTAAGTGGTGCAGTGAGTAGAACACCTGCTCTGGAATCAGGAGGACCTGAGTTCAAATCAAACTCAGACAATTGACACACTTACTAGTTGTGTGAATGTGGGGAAGTGTATTGGTAACTAAGATGGGCTTTTAACACTTATTCAATAAAGTACCGTTGAAGAGTATGGCCTTTGTTTCCTTGATTAAATTAGGAATCCTTGATGACCTCCTTGCCTCAAGAGAAAGCCTAGTTTACATAGGTTTGAATAACATCTTTGGGACATCAGAGGCTTTTAGACCACCTGGGTTTAAGTCACATTTTTTGTGACCCTTTTAGGTCATGTGGGTGAGTCATACATCCTGAACAAGATATATAAACCCAGAGGTTGGTGTTCTGCCTTGGGGCTCTCACTCTTGGAGGTGTGCTGATGTGGAGACTCTGGGCAGCTGCAGTTAAGAGCCCTCCAGCTTGTAAACCCGGATGTTGGGATTGTTAAACCCTGGTAACTATACATTGAGATTTTAATCAGACAAGGTCCGTCTGTTGATGTTTATAATTTGCTTGCATTTGTTCTGAAGTTCAGGGTGCTGGCTTTTTCTCCTGAACTAAGTGAATGGTATTTGTATGTTCGATTAAGCTGAGATTGTTAACCCCTTAACATTACTTTCCTTAGTAAAGCAGATCAAAAGAACTTATGTTGGCAGATTTCTGTGTGCTCGTTATTGGTGGGTCTTACACCGTTACAGCAGCTGCTAGCCAAATTGTTGCAACAGCAAGTCACTTAACCCTAATTGCCCTGCCTTACCCCCTCCAAAAAAACCCAAAAACAACAAAAAAAAGAAATTCCATGGGAGTGGAGAAAGAGTCCTTCACTGGGGAGTGGAGCAAAAGCTGCTCCTTAGCATCAAGAGTGGCTCCAAGTAGGCAAAGATGGTGGCTGGAAAGCAGGGACTGGCCTAAAGCTTTCCCCCAGGACCCTCCAACACCTATAAAAAATGGATCTGAAGAAATTCTAGAACTGCAGAACCCACAAAATAGGAAAGGGAAGCAGGGCTCCAGCCCAGGACAGCCTGGATGGTCACTGGGTAAGGTCTATCACACGGAGCTGGGAGCAGAACAGAGCAGAGCCCAGCATGGGCAGCACCTGGACCAACCAGACTGGGAGCTGGGAAGAACAGGCCCTAGCAACCTGAATCAGTGAGCTGTGGCAGTTACCAGACTTCTCAACCCACAAACACCAAAGACAACAGAGAAGATTAGTGGGAAAAAACTGCAGGGACAGAATAAAAGGAGTTCCAGTTTGGCCACTGCCCTGGGGAAAGCAGACATGGTATAGCTACAGAACTACAGCTGCAGTTGCTTCTGTCCCCAGGCCCACCTGGTGGGAGGAATTAAGTGGCAGATCCAAGGAGTGCAGAGCCTGCCAGATCTGAATCTCTGCCCAGGTTGGTGGTTCTTGGGGGAGGAGGAGCGCTGGTGTGGCAGAACTTGCTGTGTAGAAGTAGCTATGAAAACAACAGCACAGCCCCACAAGTGTGGGACAAAGTACTCTCTACTCTACAAACAGTCATACTCTGACAAAAAAACTCAAGGGTCAAGTGGTTGGCTGGAAATATGGCAAGGCAGCGAAAATGGACTGAGATTCAGACTCAGATTTTGGAATCTTTCTTTAGTGCAAAAAGGACCAAAACATACAGCCAGAAGAAGTCAACAAAGTCAAAGAGCCTATATCAAAAGCCTCCAAGAAAAACATGAACTGGTCTCAGGCCATGGAAGAGCTCAAAAAGGATTTGGAAAAGCAAGTTAGAGAAGTAGAGGAAAAATTGGGAAGAGAAATGAGAAGGATGCGAGAAAACCATGAAAAACAAGTCAAGGACTTGCTAAAAACAGAAAAATACTGAAAAAAATACTGAAGAAAACAACAACTTAAAAAATAGACTAACTCAAATGGCAAAAGAGCTCCAAAAAGCCAATGAGGAGAAGAATGCCTTGAAAGGCAGAATTACCCAAATGGAAAAGGAGGTCCAAAAGACCACTGAAGAAAATACTGCCTTAAAAATGAGATTGGAACAAGTGGAAGCTAGTGACTTTATGAGAAATCAAGGCATTATAAAACAGAACCAAAGGAATGAAACAATGAAAGACAATGTAAAATATCTCATTGGAAAAACCACTGACCTAGAGAATAGATCCAGGAGAGATAATTTAAAAATTATTGGACTACCTGAAAGCCATGATCAAAAAAAAGAGCCTAGATATCATCTTTCAAGAAATTATCAAGGAGAACTGCCCTGATATTGTAGAGCCAGAGGATAAAATAGAAACTGAAAGAATCCACCAATCGCCTCCTCAAAAAGATCCCAAGAAGAAAACTCCTAGGAATATTGTTGCCAAATTCCAGAGCTCCCAGATCAAGGAGCAAATACTATAAGCAGCCAGAAAGAAACAATTTGAATATGGTGGAAACACAGTCTGGATAACACAAGAACTAGCAGCTTCTAAATTAATAGATTGAAGGGCTTGGAATATGACATTCCAGAGGTCAATGGAGGAAGGATTAAAACCAATAATCACCTATCCAGCAAAACTGAGTATTATGCTCCAAGGCAAAATATGGATTTTCAATAAAATAGAAGACTTCAAGCTTTCCCAGTGAAAAGACCAGAGCTGAATAGAAATTTTGACTTTCGAACACATGAATCAAGAAAAGCACGAAAAAGTAAACAAGAAAGAGAAATCATAAGGGACTTACTAAAGTTGAACTGTTTTGTTTACATTCCTACATGGAAAGATAATGTGCGTAAGTCATGAGACCTCAGTTTTTGGAATAGGGAATATATATATATGTGTGTGTGTGTGTATGTGTGTGTGTGTATTATATATACACATACATACATATATAGACAGAAGGCACAGGGTGAGTTCAATATGAAGGGATGATATTTAAAAAATAAAATAAAATTAAGGTATGAGAGGAATATATTGAGAGAGGGAGGAAAGAAGAGATAGAATGAGGTAAATTATCTCACATAAAAGTGGCAAGAAAAAGCAGTTCTCTAGGAAGGGAAGAGGGGGCAGGTGAGGAGGAATGAGTAAATCTTGCTCTTATCGGATTTGATTTGAGGAGGGAATAACATACACACTCAACTGGGTATCTTACCCCACAGGAAAGAAGGAGGAAGGAGATAAAAAGGGGGGATGGTAGAAAGGAGGGCAGATGGGGGAGGAGTTAATCAAAAGCAAACACTTTCGAAAAAGGACAGGGTCAAGGGAGAAAATTGAACAAAGGGGGATAGGATAGGAGGGAGCAAAATATACTTAGTCTTTCACAACATGTATATTGTGGAAGGGTCTTACATAATGATACACATGTTGCCTATGTTGAATTGCTTGCCTTTATAGGGAGGGTGGGTGGGGAGAGAAGAGGGGAGAGAATTTGGAACTCAATTTTTAAAAGCAGATGTTAAAAAAAAGTTTTTGCGTGCAATTGGGAAATAAGACATAAAGGCAATGGGCCATAGAAATCTATATTGCCCTACAAGAAAGTAAGGGAAAAGGGGGGGTGGGGGGGAGTGAGGTGATAGAAGGGAGATCTGACTAGGGAATGGGACAATCAGAATATATGCCATCTTGGAGTCGGGGGGGAAGGCAGAAATGGGGAAAAAATTTGTAATTCAAACTCTTGTGAAAATTAATTCTGAAAACTAAAAATATTAAGTTAAAAAAAGAGTGGCTCTAAGTATTCAGGAGACTCTAAAATCAAACCAGAATTCCAGAGAACCCCCTAACAGAACTCTGAAATATAGTGATGTAATTGCAGCTAGTTCCCAATTAATGTGAATATTGAATTCTAGGAATTGGCGACATTATTTGATTCCCACTATTCAAAGTTTAGGGGCATTTAGGTGGCTTAGTGCATAGATTGTTGGGCCTAGAATCGAGAAGTTGTTGTTTAGTCACTTCAGTTGTGTCTGATTTTTTGTGACCTCCTTTGCGATCTTCTTGGCAAAGGTACTGAAATCGTTTGCCATTTCCTTCTCCAGCTCATTTTACAGATGAGGAAGCTGAGTAAGAAAAACTTGAGTTCAAATATAGCTTTAGATGCTTATTAGCTGGGTGACTCTGTGCAAGTCATTTAACACTGTTTACCCCAGTCTTTAATAAGAAAACTCCAAATGGAGTCATGCAGTGTCAGATAATACTGAAACAACTGAACAACAACAACAAATAGTAATTCAATCCAGCTAAGTGTAAATATATGAATCAAATTTCTGGTATTCATTATTTGTACTAGTTGGGACCCAGCTGCATAAGTAAAGAGGTAGAAAGGCTCAACTAAAGATTTCAAATGTCTAGTGGAGAGAAAAGAACATTTAAGAACACAATAGCTATTTTCAAATTTTTGAAAGGTTGTCATGTAAAATCAGAATTTGAGGTAATCAGGCCAAGTGCTGGAGTTGGATTCAGGGATATTTCTATTCAAATAATGCCTTGGGAATTTATTAATTGTGTGACGATGGAGAAGTCACTTAACTTCTCTGAAAGATGAGATTCGAGAACTGCAAGGGACCTGGCAACCCTTGATAAAGGATTCCCTCTCTTCAATCAATACTGAAAAGTAGTGTAATCAATACCTGAAGAAAAAATCCATTCTGTACCATATAATATGCCAGAAAATTGGTTATCTGGTCTGCCTGATGCCCTTCAATAAAGGAGATCTCATCACCTAATATGGTAGCCCATTTCACTATTTGGGTAACTCTAATTGTTAATTTTTTCCTCTACATCAATCAAAATTTCAGTCTCTTCTACATTTGCCCATTGCTTCTACTTTTCCATTATGAAACGAAAGAGATTAAGTGATAGGACTACAGATTTTTAACTGAAAAAAAATTGAGAAGGCATCTAGTTAAGCCATTTCATTTTACAAAGAAGAACCCAAGACTCAAACAGATTAAGTGATTTATCCAACTTTTGTTGGGCCAAGCTATTTCATTCAGAAGGAAGAGATATGATCCCGAAATTGACAATGGAAATTCATTGTATGGACCCCATGAAAAGGAAGTTAAGAGATTAGGTAGAGCTTAAGAAAGGAGAGGTGGAAATATGCTAATCACAAAATTTTACCTACATTCCAATGATGACCTTAGTCAACTAGGTCAACAACATAACATCATCGGTGGGTAGTAGACATTAGACCCCTTTCTTGACTTCAAGCCAATATTCTTTCTCTGACATGACATATCCAGGAAATAGTGGATTCTCAATATTTCTACTCTGAAAGCTAATCAGTATTCTTTACCTTCAACAGCATACCATCATTTATTTCTTGTGCAATTATTCAGGTTCTATTTGTTGGCCAGACTTAGTTTGTCCTCCTCGGGTGATAGTGACCTTCCTTTTATTGGGCCTCTATCATAGCTTCTTGCCTCTGATTGTGTTTAATCACATAATTTAAGCACATGATGTGTTCCCATTTCAGGCAACCTCTAACAATGACTCCAAGTTGTCAGCTGAAAATTAGAAAAGAAAGATCTATTTTCAGTGCATTACTTGGGCAATTCAACTCTTGACTTTTGATAAATTATGTTCTCAGACAGTGAATGGAAACACACTCTAGCAGGTGAAAGTACAAAAGCAAATAAATAAGTAACTCTGATCATGAGCGATAGAAAAAGAAGTCACTGAAGAACTGAAGTGAAGCAAATTCAATGAGTTGTTTAATCTTTCCCAGCGATATGGCTGACCCATTATTTTTTGCACACTAAATTCCTCCTCTCTACTTTATAGAGATATTGGCAGATCAATCCAATCAATCAACAGAAAAGATTGAGCACCTACTATGTGCCATTTTTTAGCTAGGTAAAAGAAGTCATTTTATGCATCATTTCTTACATAGCCATAATCACTGAATGGACATTGCCTCAGTCAAACTGAGACCGGGAAAAAACCTTAAACTAAAAAGGGAAAGGTCTCCCACCACATCCAAGGCCACCTCCAGTCTTCCTTATCTGTATCTTTCCACTGGACCCAGATGGCTCTGAAGGAGAGAATGAGGCTGGTGACTTTGCACAGCCCTCCTTCACTTAAATCCAATTCACTTGCAAGTCATGGCATAACCTTCCTGATATCATGGTTTTCTTAGAGAATGAAGGACAAACACCAACATGTGCAAGCTAGTATAAAAAACTCAAGAAAAAACTTTCAGAGGCAGTACATACTTATCAGGCAATGTGTCATTGACATATGAACAGGTCCTGGACCTGTGAAATCACTGGTATGGAGTATTTCCAGTTGAAGAAAATCCTTCTATCAATGTACATCAGCATCTCTGTATGTCACAGTTTTAAAAGCTTGCCTAGACTCTCACTCAGGAATTAAATGGTGGTTCTATGAAGTTCATACAACCAGTAAATTTCAGAGACTGGACTTGAATCCAGTTCTTCCTGGTTCTAAGGCCAAACTTCAATGTACTATAACATATATGCTGCTTTTCAAAATTTATATGAAATATTTTCCAAAAGTATTTTATATGTAATATTATATTAAATATAATTTATATATTTATATGTAATGTTATATTAAATGTAATATTATATTAAATATTTATATTAGCCATTTTTGTGGTGGCTTAGAATTGGAAATTGAGGGGATACCTATCAATGGAGAATGACCAAACGAGTTGAGGTATATGATTGTGATAGAATACTTTTTTAAAAAATACCAGGGAGACAAATTTATGTTTTTGTCAGGAAAAAAATAAACAACATCAACAAGAACAGTAACTCCTTAGTATTAAGATATCCCAATAATGCCACTCATGATGACTTTCAGAGTACTTTGGAGAGTTACCGATGGATTCTTAATGATAAATCTAATGGCCTTTTCTCAGTCCCCATGTTCCTTTTTGGCTCTTCAGAATTTGACAGTGTTCATCTCCTTCTGGACATGCTTTCTTCACAAAGTCTTCATATTTCCTGCCTTCACAATATCTCCTTTATATGACTTCTGTTCATTCGTACAGCCAAAATTCTAGTATTTGCCCTCAATTTCTTTTATTTTCTTAATATAAATTTATTTAATTTCAGTTTTCAACATTCATTTCTGCAAGATTCTGAATTCCAAATTTTATTCCCATTTCTCCCCTCCCCCCACCCCATGACAGCGTGCATTTTGATTACCCCTTCCTCCAATCTGCCCTCTCTTCTATTACCCCCTCCCCCTCTTCTTATTCCTTTCCCTTCTATTTTCCTGCAGGGCAAGAC
Source organism: Trichosurus vulpecula (assembly GCF_011100635.1). Taxonomy (NCBI): domain Eukaryota; kingdom Metazoa; phylum Chordata; class Mammalia; order Diprotodontia; family Phalangeridae; genus Trichosurus; species Trichosurus vulpecula. Next base: position 426,812,073 of record NC_050575.1, on the reverse strand, counting down.
AGCTTTCTATACCCCATTGTCTGTATATCTTATTTCCCAGTTGCATGAAAAACAATTTTCAACATTCATTGTTAAAACCTTGAGTTCCACATTCTCTCCCTTCCCCTCTCCCCTCCCACCCTCATTGAGAAACAGGCCATTTGACAGAGGTTACAATATTTTCATACCCAATTGAGTGTGTATGTTATTGTCTTCTTAAGCCAAAACCAATGAGAGTAAGGTTCACTTATTCCCTCTCACCTTTCCCCTTTTCCCCTCCATTGTAAAAGTTCTTTCTTGCCTCTTTTATGTAAGATGATTCACTACATTCTACCTCTCCCTTTCTCTTTCTCTCAGTACATTCCTCTCAAAACTTGATTTTACATTTTAGGCATCATCCCTTCATAGTTCACCCTGTGCCTTCTGTCTACACACACACACACACACACACACACACACACACACACACACAAACATACACACACACATATATACACACATATATACACGCATACAAATACATACACATATGCACATGCACACACATATATACACACATATACATACATACACATACACACAAATATACATATACATATACATATACGCATACATATACATATACAGATATACATATATATATATATATATATATGTATATATATATATTCCCTCTAATTACCCTAATAGTTAGAAAGGTCTCAAGTTACAAATATAATCTTTCTATGTAGGAATGTTAACAGTTGAAGTTTAATGAGTCCCTTATGATTTCTCTTTCCTGTTTACCTTTTCATGTTTCTCTTTATTCTTATATTTGAAAGTCAAATATTCTATTCAGCTCTGGTCTTTTCAACAAGAATGCTTGGAAGTCCTTTATTTCATTGAAATTGCCCTTTTTTACCTGAAGTATTATACTCAGTTTTGCTGGGTAAGTGAATCTTGGCTTTAATCCTAGCTCCTTTGACCTCTGGAATATCATATTCCAAGTCCCCTGATCCCTTAGTGCATAAGCTGCTGAATCTTGTGTCATCCTGATTTTGTTTCCACAATACTAGAATTGTTTCTTTCTGACCACTTGTAATATTTTCTCCTTGCCTTGAGAACTCTGGAATTTGACTACAATATTCCTAGGAGTTTTCCTTTGGGGATCTCTTTCAGGAAGTGATCAGGGATTCTTTCCATTTCTATTTTACCCTCTGGTTCTAGAATATCAGGACAGTTTTCCTTGATAATTTCTTGAAAGATGATGTCTAGGCTCTTTTGTTTGATCATGGTTTTCAGATACTCCAATAATTTTTAAATTAATTCTCCTGAATCTTTTTTCCAGGTCAGTTATTTTTTCCAGTGAGATATTTCACATTGTCTTCTATTTTTTTCATTATTTTGGTTTTGTTTTATAATTTCTTGATTTCTCATAAAGTCATTAGCTTCCATTTGCTCCATTCTAATTTTTAAGGAATTATTTTCATCAGTGAGCTTTTGGAGCTCCTTTTCCATTTGGCCACTCCAGCTTTTCAAGGCATTCTCCTCATTGGCTTTTTGGGCCTCTTTTTGCCATTTTGGTTAGTTTATTTTCAAAGGTGTTATTTTCTTCACCATTTTTGGGGTCTCCTTTAGCAAGCTGTTGACTCATTTTTTTTCATGATTTTCTTGCATCACTCTCATTTATCTTCCTAATTTTTCCTCTACTTCTCTTACTTGATTTTTGAAACCCTTTTTAAGCTCTTCCATAGTATTGAGGCTAATTGTTTGGTAGAATTCTCTTGTAAATCCATCTGGTCTTAGGGATTTTTTCTTAGGCAGCTCTTTGATGGGTTGTTCTGTTTATTTTTAAAGATGGAATTATTTAAGTATTCTATTTTCTCTTCTGTAACTCTGAGCAACTGATAGTTTTGCAAGTATTCAACAATTCCTCTTAGATTGTAAGATTTATTGGGATATAATTGAGCAAAATAGCTGCTAATTCCTTTAAATTTATCTTCCTTGGTGATGAATTCAGCCTTTTCAGTTTTGATATTGGTGACTGGTTTTGTCTTTCTTTTAAAAATCAAATTAGCCAATGGTTTATGTCTTTTATTTTTTTAAATAAAACCAGCCCCTAGCTTTCTTATTTCAATAGTTTTCTTGTTTTCAATTTTTATTAATCTCTCCTTTGATTTGAAGGATTTCCAATTTGGCTATTTTTAATTTCTTCTTTTTCTATTTTTTTTTTAGTTGTGTAACCAATTTGTTGCTCCTCTCTTTCACTATTTGATGTAAGGAGTTAGAAATATACATTTTCTCCCAAATACTTCTTTGGCTGCATTCTGCACATCTTGGTATGTTGTCTTATTGTTGTAATTCTATTTAATGAAATTATTGGTTTTTCATATGATGTTCTTTGACCCACTTATTCCTTAGGATTAGATTATTTAGTTTCCAATTAATTTAAATCAATATTTCCATGGCCGTTTATTGAATATAATTTTATTGCATTATGATCTAAAAAGGATTCATTTGATAGTTCTTCATTTGATTTTGAGGTTTTTATGCACTAGTACATGATCAACTTTTTTTTAGTAGGTGCCATGTACCACTGAGAAAAGGCATATTCTTTTTTATCCCCATTTAATTTTCTCCAGAGGTCTATCATATCTAAGTTTTCTAAAATCTGTACATCACCTTAACTCTTTTCTTATTTATCTTTGTTTAGATTTATCTAGTTCTAAGATGGCAAAGTTGATGCCCTCCCATTAATATATTTTTACTATTTCCTCCAGTAACTCATTTACTTTTCTTTTAATCATTTGGATGCACTTGGTGCATATATTGATAGTATTGATATTACTTCATTACTTATGACACCTTTTAACAAAATGTAGTTTTCTCTCTTTTCTCTTTTCACTAGATTTATTTTTGCTTTTGCTTTTTCTGAGAGCTTCATTGTTACTCCTGCTTCCTCTTTTTTTTTTTTTACTTCAGCTGAAGCATAACAATTCTGCTCTCTATCCAGAGATCAGAGGGCAAAGGTTACTTATGAGATGTGAATACCAGACAGATTCAATCTTGCATGATAATGGGATTTCCTAATGTTGATTGTACTGAGGAAGGTAGACATGATGGAGAAGCAATCATGACACCTTTCCATTTCTCAAATTTTAGGATATTTAATTTGGCAATCGATAGCTTGGATTTCCTCCTCTGAAAACTACCTATTCCTGTCTTCTAACCACTTATCAAGTGTGAATAAAACACTTCTTAGAAGAACAAAAGATTTAACAATGTTAGGTACACGTTGCCCCAAAGGACAATGATGGGGAGGGGGAGGCAGAGCCAAGGTGGCAGAATAAAAGCAGGTACTTCCTTGAGCTCTCTCCCAAGTCCCTCTAAATACCTGTAAAAATGACTCTAAACAAATTCTAAAGCTACAGAACCCGCAAAATGACTGAGTGAAAATGAGTCTCCAGCCTGAGACAGTCCAGATGGTCACTGGGAAGGGTCTATTGCACTGTGCTGGGAGTGCAGCCCAGTGTGGGCCACACCTGCACAAACATCCAGAGCAGACTGGGTGGAGCATGCCCCACTGACCTCGAAAATAGGTCCAGGGGAGATAAATTTAAAATTATTGGACTACCTGAAAGCCATGATCAGAAAAAGAGACTAGACATTATCTTCCAAGAAATTATCATGGAAAACTGCCCAATATTCTACAACCAGAGAGTAAAATAGAAGTTGAAAGAATCCACCGATAGTCTCTTGACAAAGATACCAAAAGTTAAACTCCTAGGAATATTGCACCAAATTCTAGAGTTCCCAGGTCAAGGAGAAAATATTACAACCTGCTAGAAAGAAACAATCTGAGTATTGTGGAAACATAATCAGGATAACACAAGATCTAGCATCTTCTAAATTAAGGGATCAAAGGGTTTGGAATATGATATACTGGAGGTCAAAGGAGTTGGGATTAAAACCAAGAATCACCTGCCCAGCAAAAGTGATATATAATACTTCAGGGGAAAATGAAGTTTCAATGAAATAGAGGACTTTCAAGCATTCCTGATGAAAAGATTAGAGCTGAATAGAAAATTTTACTTCCAAATATAAGAATCAAGAGAAGCATGAAAAGATAAACAGGAAAGATAAATAATAATGCACTTATTAAAGTTGAACTGTTTGCATTCCTACATGGAGAGATGATATTCGTAACTCAAGAGACTTTTCTCAGTATTAGAGTCATTGAAGTGAATACACATATACGTACATGAGAGAAGAATACATTGGGAGAAAGAGAAAGGGAGAGATAGAATGGGATAAATTGTCTCACATAAAAGAGGTATGAAAAAGCTGTTATAATGGAGAGGAAGAGGGGGGAGGTGAAAGGGAATTAGTGAACCTTATCCTCATTGGATTTTGCTTAAGGAGGGAATAACACACACCCAACTGGGTATCTTACTCTACAGGAAAGTAGCGGGGGGAAGTGGATAAGAGGGGGAGATGATAGAAGGGAGGACAGCCTGGGGGAAGAAGTAGTCAGACACAAACACTTCTGAAAATTGACCGGATCAAAGTAGAAAACTGAATAAATGGGGTATGGTATAGGATGGAGGGGAATATAGTTAGCCCTTCACAACATGACTATTTTGGAAATGTTTTGCATAATGATACATGTATAACCTATATCGAATTGCCTGCCTTCTCATGGTGTGGGGTGGGGAGGGAAAGAGGCAGAGAATTTGGAACTCAAAGTTCTAAAAGCAAATGTTAAAAACTGTTTTACATACAACTGGGAAGTAAGATATACAGGGAATAGGGGACAGAAGTCTATCTTGCCCTGCAAGAAAGTAAGGGGAAAAGTGGTGGGGAGGAGTGGGGTTATAGAAGGTAGGGTAGACTGGGGAAAGGTACAATCAAAATACATTCCATCTTGGGGTAGGGGAGAGGGTAAAGATGGGGAGAAAATTTATAACTCAAAATCTTGTGTAAATTACTGTTGAATAGTAAAAATAAATAAATTAATCTTTAAAAAAGGGATAATAGTATCTTGAGAAGAAATATGGAATTGAAGAGAGGTGGTTTTAATAGGGAAGATTATAAGTTCTATTTTGGAAATATTGAGGTTGAGATGCCTGAAGGCCACACAGATGAAGAAGGTCAAATGGGAGCAAAAGATATAAGACTACAGGAGAGAAGTGATGCTTGAATATGTAATTTGAAGTCATATTTATGGAGACAAGTTAAGTTCATTAGAACTGATGATATGGGGAGACAGTGAAAGAGACAGACAGACAGACAAACAGACAGAGACAGAGAGAGACAGAGACAGAGAGAAATAGAGACACACAAAGAGACACACAGAGAAACAGAGACAGGGAGACATAGACTGGGACAGAGAGATACATAGAGAGACAGAGGCATACACATAGTAAAAGAAAAGGACAGGAAGGTAGAGAAGGAATGATTAAGATAAGGTCCAGGGATACACTCAAACCTACAAGATGGGGAATGGTTGATGAACATACAAAATAAGACTGACGAGGCTTGCTCTGACAGGGTAGAGAGCGGACCACAATGAAGCGTAATGAAAATAACTTAGAACTACCAAAATAGAGACTCTTTTTGCAACTTTCATGACCTAGGACCAAACAGGGAAAACTTTGTTCCTCTTTTAAATTAAATATACTAGCCATTCAAATTCTTGAACCCAACACTCATGACCCTGCATCTACTTCTCTACAAGCTAGCAGCTGCATTGACTGCTCCTCACATAACCTTAATTAAAGGCTGCTCACTATCTTGGTGGCCTTTTCCTCAATACTCTCCAGCTTACCTATGTCCTTCCTAACTTAGAGTACCCATTAATGAACAGAGTATTCTAGATGCACTCTGTCCAAACCAGAGGACAGTGGAACTATCATCTCCTTGGGCCTGGAGGGAGAAAAAGAATTTGGAATTCAAAATTAAAAAAAAAATAATTTTCAACTCTTAAAGTGCTATATAAATATTAGTTATTCTCTCTCTCTTACACACACACACACACACTCACACACATACACACACTTATACAGGCAATTACTTTAATACTGTATAAATTCCTTATTAAAGAAAACAAAACAAAACAAAATTGGGGTCAGGATTAACATCCATAGATATAAATTGCAAGGCACCTTTGAGGTAATCTAGTTGAACCCTATCATTTTAAAGATAAGGATACTGTGATCTAAAGTGGTGGTGTGGCTTGCCCAAGGTCATGCAGCTGGTAAGTAGCAGAAGCAAGACTCAAACTCAGGTCATCTAATTTTAATCAAGCTCATAGCCTTGGACTTGGATTTCAATATTGGCAGTACCTCTCTTTGGCAGTCTCCCCCTTTCTCATGACTTTGAAGACATCAAGTGAGAAAGAACAGTAAATATAGAATGGTTAATATACATATATTTATAATCTCCATAATTGGCATCCACTTTGTTTTAAATGTAGAAGTAAGATGACAGGGATAAAATTCTGCTGAATCTCTTCATGAAAGACTTGAGAAATGATGAGCATTAACTTTTTAAGAGACTCTGAACTTCACGACCAAAAATAGCACAACCAAGAGGTATTCCCATGGTCTTAGAGCTTCCCATATGGCAGAGTTATCTTATAGTCCTGACCTTTCACTTCAATCATATGGGTTTTAATGTACAGGGCTTCAGAGACTTAAGTTGGATTTAGAGGAAACTCGATTTTTGTATCATCTCATGAATACAGAGTTCTTTTGGGCAATGTCAGAAGACCTTTTCCTAAACAGATTCAAGGGAGCAAATGCAATTGGAAGAAGGCAAAGCAAAAATATATATGCATGTGGTAGATTGTTCCCATGAGAAGGTCAACTTAAATTTCTATTTCAGTCAATTCAAGGTTCCTGGAAGTCTTTCCATTGGGAGGTCAAAATCAAGCCATAATGGAAATGGTCCAGAATTTCTTCTGTAGATGGGGAGTAAGGAGGGATTATGTTGAATTATAGTATATTATTTTTAATATTCTTGCTATTTTAATTCTTAGAAGGAAGAAGCAGAAAAATAATATACATATATGTATATATTACACATATGTACATATTATTTATTGTATATATTATGTATGTATGTGTGTATATACATATATGCTAAAGACATAGAAAAATCAAACTTACCGTCTTAGCATGCAATATGATGATTTAATTTCAAGGTGCTATGGTATGGTGAAAGAGGGGCTGAAATGGGTATCAGCAGACCCAAATTTGAATTACCTTTGTGATTATGGAAAAATAATTTCCTCTCTAAAAGCCTCAGTATCATTTATTTAAAATAGATAGATGATCTCAGAAGTTCTAAAAGTTTTATTTGTCATTGTTGAGTCATTTCAGTCATGTCTGACTCTTTATGACCCCATTTGGGGTTTTCCTGGCAAAGAACCTGGAATGATTTGCAATTTGCTTCTCCATCTCATTTTACAGATGAAGAAAGTAAGTTAAACAGTCTTAAGTGACTTGTACAAGGTAACATAGCAATAAGTGACTGATGCCGGATTGAGCTTCGGGCCTCCTAACTGTAGGGCCAGTACTCTAATCTACCGTACCACCCAGCTACCCATCAAAAGTTTATTGATCTAGTTCAAATCCAACTTCCTAAGGCTAAGCAACCGCTTGGTAAAATTAGCATATGAAATAATATTTAGAATAGAAATTCATGTGAATGGCATGGCAATGTCTTCTGATTCTATGCTAGTGGGATACTTGATATTAGAAGGCGATGAATCACTGAGCATATGGAATTGCAACAAGAAGGATGTCCCATAGGCTCAGCTGCCACTGGAAGCTATGCCTTCTGCTTCCTTCTTCCAAGAACACCTACCTCTCATTGAATGGAGTCCTTTCCTCTAACCTTCCTAAGTATTCTCCCCTGGTATTTCCCTCTCCCAGTTGTATGCTGAAACTCCCCACCCCATCTCTATTCATGTGGTGGGTTGGGTATCAGAATACACAGAGTTCCTGATCTGTGACTATACTCTGACCTTCCTCTTCTTTTCCCAAAGGTCATTGTCTAGAATTTTCTAGATCTACTTCACTCTGCAAGACCAACATGGCCACTCCTACCACTTAGATAAACAGTGAGTCACCAGCTACAAATCTCAAGAGCTGAAGAACCACTATGACTTGTTCATTGTCCTGCAATTATCTTTTTGACAGCTGTGACATTGCCCTATGGCCAATTGTTGCATAGAAAAGACCCAGGGCCTTTCTATACACCCTGTAGCTAAAACTTTCCTCAGGTACTGCTTTCCTTGAGTAGCATGAAAACTCCCTGACATCAGTTTTCTATTTGTATCTCAAGAGCTTAGCACAGGACTTGACATGTAATAAACTCTTAATGAATATGTTTCCATAAATGCATACCATTTACTAATTTATTCTTTTCTTCCTTCCTTCTTTCATTCACATTCTAGGCATCTATCTGGTAAGACATCCATAGAATTACCCAACCTTAGAAATTTAAGTAATGGAAAGAGAAGTCCAGGGATGGAATATGTTTTACTAAATGTCACACTTAACATTTACTTAATGTAAGATCTTCTGACAAAATCATATGCCTTTTCAATTACATTATACAGGCTTTCCAAAGGCTAAAAAAATAAAATCCATGAATCAAAGGGATGAACAGAAAAATGTACTTTGATTTCTAAGGTAAGGATATGTTTTGGATTTGGATTTTGTTGGTGTTTGGACCATAAGGAACTGGTGATTAAAAAACTATTTTTATCAATGCAGATTGTCACACTCTTGGTGACATATTCTTGCACAGTTTTCTAGACCCCTTAGAGGTGAAATGACTTGCTCTAAGTGAGATAGTCAACATGTGTTAGAGTTGGGAAATGAGCCCAGGTGTTCCTACTTCTGAGAACATCTTTCTATCCATTACACTATTACTTTTTCACAATTAACAAACATTAAATCAAGAGTATTCTGTGTAAAACAAAACAAAACAAAAGAGGGCAAGGTCAGAACAACATAAAAGCCCAAACCAGAAATTGCTTGCTTCTTTTTTTATCCAACTTAGTATATGCTTTATTAATTAAGAAAATTGGAATGTCAATAAAAAAGAACATTAGCATATATTATAAATATTTCCTACAGAAATTTAATCAACATATAAATTGCTTGCTTCTTAAAAAAAGTCAGCCAAGCCAAGGCAATGCCCTTCTATGTCCTCCTACAAGTTTTTACTTTCCCTAAACTTGCCATCCTTCCCCCTTGCTCCTGCACTCAAACATTAAGTTCAAGCCAGTACAGACCTGAGTTGAGCATACTTTACTTCTTACTCACTTTGGACATCTACTCTGTCATGGATTCCACTACACTCTACTTTCCACCCTAAAAATCAGACTTTTTGGAGGAGGAAAGAGAAACAAAATGAAAGCTGAATAGCCACATCCTCTCACTAATGTCATCCTTCCATTCACTGTTAGCAAAAATTCTGCCCCTTCTTGGACCAATCCTTTCACTGTAAACACCTTTCCCTCACCTAACTTTCCTCTTATGTTTCCTCTCCAGACCTTTTCTTATTCTGAAGTTTATTGGTTATGATACTGTGATTCCAGTACCGTATCATCTATTTGTCCTTTTATCTGACTTTGCTTATATATTCTGTACATTAAAATATACATCTGAAAGAGTTTGAGGGATTCCAGGATATCCACATGTATTTTTTACATAATTTCCTTTCTTCATCCTTGATTTAAAAAAAATCTTTATGTTTGCAAAATTTAATCTTTAGAGCTTCCCGTCCCTACTGGGATTGCTCCATCTACAAAATTATAGTCCATAGGATGCTATCCATCCTTTCCCTGAACCCATTCAAATATAATCTTCTAAAATCTAAGGTGCATATCAGAAAATGCTTGGCTTTCCTCTTCACTGTCTCAAATTCTAACATGGAATAGATGCTTCACACAAAGTTCTTTAGATTTCTACCCCCAGACAGCAGTTTCTTTTTGTTGGTGAGAATTAAATCTATAACAGGGTCTTCCTTAGCAGGTTTCTATGTCTTTTGAAAGATTAACTCATAATTAAGGCAGAAGAATTCAAGAAATTATTAGGTAGTTTGCTTGAAAGAGAGAGAGAGACAGAGAGATGGAGAGAAAGGAGAGAGAAGAGGGCAGCAGGTGGTGGTGGTGGTGGAGGAGGAAGAGGAGGAGGAGGAGGAGGAGGAGGGGGAGGAGGGGGAGGAGGAGGAGGAGGAGGAGGAGGGGAAGAAGGAGGAGGAGGAAGAGAACAAGAAATACATAAACTTCTCATTACTCCTTTCTCATGTCTGTGCCTAGCTAGTCATATCTTGCCCCAAACTCTTCATCTCTCTCTTTTCTTAATGCAAGAAGAGTACTGTGTATAATCTGATCATAATGATAATGTTCCTGCCTCTTTTGAGCTTCACCAACATTCTTCCCACCAAATTCTTGCCCCTTTCATGGATTTTTCTTCCTATGCATTTCTGGGTTTCTTGACTGCTTTTTTCCTTCCCTTTCTCCATGTCATTCCTATATATGGGTAACCGTGTTTTCCTCCATTCTTATTTGTCTATTTGATTAGATTCACAGGATTACAGCCCCCCCCCAAAGAAAAACAACCAACAATATTCAAACCAGCCTTTTAAAATTTATCGGTGATATTATTTTATAAGATTATACTATATTTTACTGTATATTATGATACAATATATAGATGTAATATAGATGTCATATAAGTATAGTATAAAATAGCACAGTAGAGTATAATGTAGTATAGTCTAATGTAGCATAATATAATATAAAATGACATATCATAACATAAACTATACTAAACTATAATATAGTATAATATAATGTAATGTAATGCAACCTAATGTAATGTGATGTGACAACATAATATAACATAACCCTAAATAGAATACATTAGATTATATTATTAATATGTAATGTATTTATTTTTTTAATTAACAAACAGTGGGCCCTGAGGAAAGCAGACTAGGCCTCCAGATATTTCACCTCAGAAACTTTCACCTCACAGCCTCAGGAGCTTTCACTTCACAATTTTTTAGCTCATAAATTTTCATTTAAAGAATAGCAGACAGCTGAGTGGGATAAGATTGAAGGATCTCGTGCTGTTTCCAGAAGTCAGGCCTACTGGTCCTGACCAGATATGACCCCTCTGGCTGTGGCTGTAGAAAAAAATGGAGAGAGGATTCTAGGCATGGGGGGCAGCCAGGGAAAATACCTGCAGCCAAGAATTGGACTATCTTGTCAAGGAACAGCTAAGAGGTCAAGGTCACTGGATGAAAAGGCACATGGCAGGGAGTAAGGCACCAGAAGACTGGAAAGCTGAAGAGGATTATTTTGTATTTTATCTCAGAGGTAATCTGGAGTTACTGCATTTAATTGAGTGGGGGAGGGGTAATATGGTCAGACATGCACTTTAGGAAAATCACTTTGGCATCTGAATAGATGGTGGATTGGAATTGGAGTGGGGAGAGCTTTGAGGCAGCCAAACCCACTGGTTGGATGTAATGATAGTTCAAGAATTAAATGATGGGGGCCTGAACCATGGTGGTAGCAGTATCAGAAGCAAAAGGGGACATATTCAAGAAATGTTGCAAAGATGAAATTAACAGGTCTTGTAAGCAGGTTAGATGTGGGCATGCTAGAGAGATAGTAAAGAGTCGAGGATGGTATCTAGGTTGTGGATCTGAGTGATTGAGAGGATGCCCTTGACAGTAATAGGGAAATTACGAGAGGGTAGACTTTGGGGGAATGATAATGAGTTCAGTTTTGGACATGAGAAGTTTAGGATGTCTGACGGTTGAGATATGTGCAAGGCAGTTGGAGACATGAGATTGGAGGTCAGCAGAATGGCTGGGGCAAGATAGGTAGATTTGAAAACTGTCACCATAGAGATGGCAATTAAATGTGAGAGCCAATGAGATCATCAAGTGAAGTAGTATAGAGGAAGACCGCCCAGGAGAGAACCTTGTTGGACCTAGAGGAGGCTCTATCAAGGAAGAGTGAGAAGAAATGGTTTGATAGATAGGAAATACAGGAAAGAGTGGTGTCCCCCCAAAATATCTGGAGAGAAGAGCATGTTAGGGAAAAGAGGGTGATCAACAGTATCAGAGGCTACAGAGAGGTCAGGAAGAATTAGGATTGAGAAACAGTAATTGAATTTGGCAATTAAGAAATCATTAGTAACTATGGAGAAAACAGTTTCTGTGGAATGATGAAGCTGAAGCCAGATTCTGATGTGTTAGAAACTAAGAAGAAAGTAGAAATATATTCTAGATGGCCTTCTCAAGAAGTCTGACCACAAAAGACAGAAGACATACAGGAAAGTAATTAGCAGGGATGGAAGGATCAAATGAGAGTTTATTTTTCAGGAAACATGGGTATGTTTATAGGAAGTGGGGAAAGGGCCAATAGAGGAAGGCTGAAGATAAATGGGAGACTGAGATGACAAAGGAAATAATTCATTGGAGGAGGTGTGATAAAATGACATAATTAGTGCAGGTGGAGAAGTGGGCTTTGGTAAGCAGTTAGGCCACTCTTCTTGTGAGATTAGTGAAGGAGGAGATAGTGGCAGAAGGCATCTGAGTGTGATACATAATAAGAAAGAAATGATAACTCACTGCAAATGGCCTCAATTGTTTCTATAAAAAATGAAGTAAGGTTCTCCACTGAAAGGATGAGGAAAAATAGGAGTCAGAGAGGCTTGAAGAAGGATGAAACAAAGATTAAGAAGAATCCCTACAGAGAATGGGACAGATTGTCAGTTGGATAGTGGAATATAGAAAGACTGCCTAGTAGTATCAAGAGCCTAATTGAAGCTTTGTAAACTTCAACACGTAGTGGGCCTAGTCAGAAGAGTTGTGTGATTTTCTATATCTTTGTTTAGGAGCACACGCATAGGGGTGAAAATGTCAGAAGTGGTATATGTGATCTAGGACAAAGTCTTGACAGGGTGAAATCAGAAATAATGATAAGGGGGGTAGGGACTCAAGAGCAGGGGACGGTATAGAGTTGAATGGGTTCACCAAGGGGAAGAGATTGGAAAAAAGGAGAGAGTAGCTCATTGTAGAGGAGATGGTATAGGAGAGAATCGAGAGGTTTAAGGATTAGAGGTTATGGTGTGGTCAGATAATAGTTTGGTAAGGGAAGGGAAAGGGAGCGATGGAAAGCCCTTATATTATTATCAGATAAAGGGATTTGAGAATTCATGAGCATAAAGTTGGTACATTTGTGGGTGTTGGCAAGATCAAGGGTATGACCATCTTTGTGTGTGGCTGAAGGAGTGAGGTGAAGGAGTGGTCATGGGAAGTGAGTAGGGTGAGGAATTGGGTGGCTCGGATGTTCAAGGGAGATTCAATATGTTTGTTGAAACTCTTATGTATGGAAACAGGAGATAAGGAGGAGGGAATAATTGTCATCCAGGTACCAAACACATTGGGGAAGGAAGTGAAGTGACTTAAAGGTCTGTAAATAATAGCTAAACAGGATTTTAATTGGGTGGTAGATATGAATAGAATAGACCACAAAGGAGATACCGCTGAGTAATGGAGGTAATCAACGAATTGAAGGGAATGAATGAAACTCCAATTAATAGTAAAAAGAGTGACCAGTATAAAAACCCACTATTCCTGTTTTAAGCTACAGCCCAGAAATAAAACCTTCCATTTTGAGTCACCATCTACTTGACATTTGTTCATTTTCCATATCTGTGTTTTTCTTCTGAACTCTCTTAGTGGCAATAATCAGAACGCTACCCGAGTGAACAAGATCTTCATTTTTTCCCCCAGCAGAAGTATAGAATTTTTAGCCATGCTTTTTTCTTGCCTTTTTTTAATAGCATCAGTTGTGCCCACATGAAACACAAGAAATGGATAAGTTACATTCTGATTTGGTGCATTTTATGAGATCTTTCTCATGAGTTGAATAAAAGCCTTAAAAAACTAGAAAACATCTTCATTGTTGTTATTAGGTCTACAAATATCGGCCTCAAAATTCTTCTGGCTCAAGTTGCCGAGAATAGTAGCTTCTTCCTCTTACCCTCACCCATTTATCTCACACCTGAAATCACCTGTGTATCTACAGCATCATTCCATTAAAAGACAAAATAACCAACCAACCAACCAACCAATAATTGCATCCTCCTCCATAAGCATAATTCTCTCCTACTTAGGATGATTATTTTTCAATTACCTGGCTTCAAGTATCTATTGGTCCTTTTTCCCCTGGTTCTCTTGGTGTGAAATAATTCTATCTACCAACATCTTGACATGATTCTCTTTCTTTGTTTTCACATTGAAGTTCCTACTATTTAAGGAAATTCTCTTTAATTGACACAGCAGAAAGGTATTATTCAATACTCTTTACCTTCTATTTCTCTAATCATTCAAGCAATCAAGCAGTCATCAAACATATGTAAAGTATTTGCCATGTTCCAGGCACTATGCTAGGTGCTAGGATAAAAAGACAAAAAGACCCAATCCCTGTTTTCAAGAAATGTTCATTCTGCTGGAGAGACTGGCAGGGCCATAAGGAGACAGAATGCTGGACTTTGAGTCCGGAAGACCTGAATTCAAATCCTATCAACGACACTAGCTGCGAGACTCTGGGTAATAATTTAACTTCCGGTTGCCTCAGTTTCCTCACCTATAAAATAATAAGAGTACTTACCTTGGAGGGTTGTTATTAGGGCTATATGAAATAACACGTACAGTGCTTTGCCAACCTCAAAGTGCTAGCTATATAAATGCAAGATATAATTATTATTACACATGCATACATATACACAGATTATCTGTCATTTATCTATGGTTCTATCAACATACCTCTTTATCTCTCTCTGTCTCTCCCTGTCTCTGTCTCTCTGTCTATGGTCTGTCTCACGGCGACCTTGGATATTGTTAATCTATCTTTAAGAAAGAGGGAAAAGACTCTGGGGTGAGATAATTTAATTGTCGTGAGTGGAGAAAGACTGTGTAAGCTCAAGAGAAATGTCTAAGAGAAATTCTTTCCTTGGGAAATAAGTGATGTAACTGTCAAGTAGAAGAATTTTGGAGAGACATTTTGAGAGATTTTAATTTAACTCTTATCCTGCAGAGAAGATATGTTGTGGAAAGCATCAGAGCATCCTCTCTTGAATTTCTGAGATCTCTGCTGGCGGAAAAACCTGCAGTCACCTATGGAGTACTTACAGAAGCTAGAATCTTACTGTGGGCCTTGTCGAAGAACTGAGAAGGAACTTGAAAATTCAGAAATACTATTTAGTAGAATTCTGGAGATGTTTTGACTATCACTTATGGAGCATTGAATGGTTAGAATATGGGCCTTTTGTACATGGACAATTCTGTAGTTTCAGTTAATGGTGAGAGGTGATTACATTTTCTCAGCCAACATTTTATTGAAAGATTTGAATATGTCTGTAATGCTTATTAAATTGTAAATAAACTGCCAATAAATGAATAAATGATTAAATAAACAATGAAGACCTTTTGACCCAGGTACTGTATTGAGTACTGCCACAAGAGACTTCAAAAGAGAAACACAGATATAGAAAGCCGAACAACTGCATAAGTGTCTAGTGTCTGAAATTGAATTTGGATATTATCCCCATCTTACAGATAAGGAAACTGAGTCAAACAGAGTTGAAATCACTTGCCTAGGGCCACATAGCTAGTGAGTATCAGAGGTTAGATTTGAATTCAGGCTTTCTGACTCCATGTCCATTGCTTTATCCACTAGTTACTTTTCATAGCTGAAGGGTCCATTTTATGTAATGATGGAAAAGTCTTTTGTATTAACTACTGAGGCACAACTCTGTGGATGAACCATAGAAACATTGCCCATTCCTCAGAACTCTAATCCCTTGTGGTTTTCAGGTTAGGAGGACTATTGTGAGAATACGGGCATAGAGGAAAGGGCATCTGGGGGCTCTACCTCACCACCACCACCTCAACTATCACCCCCACCATATACCACAAGCGCCTAAGCCAAATCGTCCTTTTAATGATGTATTTATTCTTTCCTGATCTCAAGTAAATGAATACCTAGACTTTTTCTTATACCTTACTCCCCTATACCTTTTCTGTGACCCATTGACATTGATCGGCCTCCTTGCTCTTCTTTGAAATAGATATTCCATATCTTGACTTTCTAAATTCTCACTGGCTGTTACTCATGCTTGGATTTCACTTCCTCTCCATTTCCAGGACCTTGCTCCCTTCAGGTCTCAGCTAAAATCCCACCTTCTCTGGGAAGCCTTTTTTGGTCCTCCTTACCAGTGATTTCCTTCTCTAAAAATCTTCTGTCTACAATATATTTTACATAGTTATTTGCATGTTATCTTTCACTTAGATTTTGAGCTCCTTGAGAACAGTGATTCTTCTTTTAACTTTCTTTGTATCCTCAGTGCTTAGCACAGTGACTGACTAAGTGAGTGCTTAATGAATGCTGTTTGACTTGGTTTAACTTGAAGTTGACCGAGTTATGTACTTTCAAATTTCAAAAAGTCAGAAGAAAACAGAATAATTATTTCAGCAACCGAAGTGGGTAGCAGAGACAACCAGAGCCAGAAGCAGCAACAGAGAGACTTTCTTCACTTAGCCCCATAGCATATTATCCAGTAGTAGCTGAGATACCATAACCTGGGAGTAATTAGCTCAGTCGATTAAGGGAGTGATTTGTCATTTGTAATGTGTTATTTATTTCCAAAATGAGCTTAGTAGAAATCTGTGAAGGAAAAAAAATGACTCCCAGGTCCAGGAGTCTTGAGGCACCTGTTTATACATGTTGAGGCACCTGTTTATACATGTTTTTGACATGTATACCTGACTACCTTTGATAAGTTTAAACTCACTTTCCTACTTTCTCCAGGGAGCAGGGATGGTGCATATTTAAGGATATTGTGCAATACTCCCACATTCATTTGGTGGAAATGTCTATTGTTTCTTCGATCTTGCTATCCATTATCTGTAGATATCCCTTTTACAAAGCTAATTGATGTCAGCTGGTTGACTAGCATGGGGGCCACACCAGATGGGGACCACTTAGATACAATATTTATTCCTAGAATCTTAAGGATCTTAAGACTCCTCCAGGACTATTCTAGCAGAAGTAGTCAGGTACTCTTTGGGACCTCAATTTATAGTTCAAATGGGGGTTGAGAAAGTAAGACCGGATAAGTTGATTGATTACACTTTATTCCTCTCCATGAACCCCAGCATGTAGCTGTACTGGCCTGCTTATTGTTCCTTGCCCATTCTTTCTCTGAGCTCTTTGACCTAACATTCGCTGTTCCCCAAACCTAGCATGCTCCACCTCTTCCCCTCTGATTCTGAGAATCCTGGGCTTTCTTCATGGTTCAATTTAAACAACTTGGCAAGTGCTTGTTGGTTGATCAATTGAAATGAAGGTGATGTCAAAACAAAATTTATCTATCAGAATTAAAAACAAAAACAAAAACAGAGAGCAATAGATAGATATAAAGTATGTTTGAGATCATAGAACTCATAGGATTATAACTGAAACTGCATTGAACAAACATATGTTTAGGAAGTCAGGTGGCACAATTGATAGAGTGCAGGACTGGGATTTAGGATTCAAATCGAGCCTCAGACACTCTCAAGCTCTGTGAGTCGTCGTGGACAGTCACTTAACCACTCTGTGCCTCAGTTCTATTATCTGTAAAATGGGGATAGTAGTAACACCAGCCTCCCAAACTTATGAGGATCAAATGAATTATTATACGAATAGCACTTTGCAAACCTTGAAGTGCTACATAAATGCTAGAATATTATTATTGCTGTTGTCTCTGTTATCTATATGCCTATGTTCTAGGCGTTGATTTTACAAACAAAAAAGCTCTAATTTCAAGGTGCTTACACAGAACAGAAAGGAACCTTGAACATTATGTTATTCAATGTCTTGTTTTTACAAATGAGGAAACTGAGGTCCAAAAAAGGGAAAAGACTTACTGGATTCACACATACAGTAAATAGTAGATCTGGGCCCTGACTGTATTCATGTGTGCACGGAGGAGCTATCTAGCTAATGCTGTACCTGATGCTTTCTCCTACCTCTCTGCATCCCTGGCCATTCCACTCTGCTGTTAAATAAAATTTGTGTCTCTTTGACCCTACCCTAGCTTTACCTTTTTGCTGGCTCAGGAATGATGCAGAATGATGCAGAGACAACAACAGCATCTTGTTGCTTGGCAGGTTTGGCCTCTTCAGCCCTTGACTCCATCTCCTTCCAACGCCTCCTACGTTGGTCTAAAACTGCACTGATTGTATCTAGCTCATGGGAGAATCATTGCCATGCTTTTGAGACAAATCAGAAGTAATGACTCACGCATCCTGGAGTAGGGTCTATATATAGCCTCCTCTGCTGTCTCAAGCTGCCAAATAATTCCCCAAGGCAGAGATCCTACTGTTTAACTCCATCATCTTCTTATGCTCAGGAGCCGATTACCATTCAAACTAAGGAAGTCCTGAAATATCAAAACATTTCCAGGGCTTCAGCCGCCTACTGAGATTTAGAAAATAATAATTCCATATCAGCTGCATTTTATTCCAGCCAAGTTTAACAGCAGCAAGAAAATATATAAATAAAAAAATGAGGCTCAGGGCCAGTTCACCACCTCTGTTAAGCTATTTCAGATTGAATAGGTCTTAGGAGACTTTTAGAAGCTAAAATATTGAATGTGATGGGAAAGTTAAATCAGCTTGGAACTTAGTTATTGTAGTTATGGATTTTTTTTCTAGTTTGCTAAACTGAATATCATCCCATGCATTTGGGGTTTTTTTTTGGAGATATCAAGACCTGTGATTTCACCATTGTAGAGCAGCCTTGGTATAGAAATTTCCTCCACAGGTGCATTGTGGTAACTTCTTGTGAGCTTATGGACCTATGGAGTAGTGTTGGGGTTCTGAGAAGATGAGTGAACTGCCCAGGGTCACACAGTTAGTAGGTATCAGGGGAAACACATCCTTCTGACTCCAAGCTGGTTCTCTGTCCAATCAACCATGACACTTCTCATACAATGGCAGGTTGAAATGCTTGATCCTTAAGAATGCATAAAATAAATAGCCTTTAAGTCTACCGTCCTTAAAGGTCTCACAGCAGACATATAGGACCAATTAGATGCCTCAGTGCTATCTTTTTCTTTTTGCAATCTCATGGCAAAGATTTAATGAAGCCTAATTGAGGGTATTACACCCTTTTAAAAAGAAGTCAGATCACATGTGTCACAAGATATGATCTAAACACATGATTATCCCTATCCCCCCTGTTATAAATGAATTCTTGCACCGGGAAAATTCTATTAAGTCTGGTTGAGTCAGGGAGAGGGGTGTGGAAGCATGAAAGACACTCAGCTACTGATATAGTTCTGGGAGAACAGGCAACCTAACTCCCAGAGAATTCTGCTGTCACTTTTTGGACAGTAGGAGGGAGGGAGCCTGGCCCTGGCAGATAGTTACCATGGTGATAGGACCTGGATGTGGGAGCCTGAGGTCCATTGTTCCCCATGCTAGTATAAGACTGGGAGGCTATCTAGGGAGAGAGAAATTTAAAAGACAAATGAAAAGAACATAATAAAAGGGATAAATGTAAAGTTTGAATTGAAACTATCAATACATAAATAGAAATACAGCAGCCCATCTGACAAAGGTCAGAGTTAAGGTCAAGTGCTACCCAAAGAACCAAAGCTACTTTAGGTCAAACACACAAATGGATCCATGATTTCACTGATTTGGACATTCCCTCTCTCCAAATGCTGATTAAATCCTATCCATGACTGTCTATTCACTTTAACATTTTTTTTCCATGGCTGTCCAAAGTTCAACACAGGGAATCTGCTCAGGGGCAAGGGAAGCTTAGTATCAAATCAAACAATGAACAAACACTTGTTAAATGTCTACTCTGAGGCAAAGAGTCTGCTAAAGGATGGGGACGCAATGAAAAAGGTCAATTAAACCCTCCTTCAAAGAGCTTGCGTGTGTGTGTGTGTGTGTGTGTGTGTGTGCATGCTCATGTGCATGTATATACACAGATACAACATATATGCATATATAAAATGCACGTATATAAGAAATATATGCAAAATTAATAATTGTCATTTTAAGAGAGAGGGAAGCAGCAGCTGAAGGGATTAGAAAATATTTCATGTAGAGGTGGGAGTTAAATTGTCTTAAAGGAAATAAGAAATTGCAAGATGTGGGAGAGAAAAAGGAATGTGCTGCAGGGATAATGTTCATTTAGTTCAAAGGCATGGTGATGGAAAGTACAGGACAGTGAGTGGACAGGTATGGTTCTATGACTGAGATCAAGGAGAGCTTTAGATTGTGTGAAGACTGGAAAGGTTGGAAGAGGCCAAGTTGTGAAATAATTTAAATGTAAAACTGAGGAGATTTATATATGATCCTACAGTCAATAGGCAGACGGTGGGACTTATTGAGTAGGGAAAACATGATCAGACCTGCAATTTAGGAAAAAATCACTAGGGTGGATGTACAGAGAATAGAGTAAAGTACAGAGAGGCCTGAGACAGGAAGAACTATTGATTAACTATTTCAATAGTTTAGCAAGAGACTGTAAGGCACTGAACTAGGGGAGTGGCCATTTGAGTGGATAGAAGAGGTTGTTTGTATGACATATTATAGAAATACGAATACAGAGATTTGGCAACATATTGTACATGTGACATGACTGAAAATGTGAAGTCAAGAATAACACTAAAGATTCAAGCCTGGGTGATTGGGAGGAGGGTGGTGACCTCAATGGGAATATGGAAGTTCAGTAAAGCAATCAGCCTGTGGAGTTCTGTTTTGGGCATTTTCCGTTTGAGGTACTTTCAATTGTTGCTAATGTCTTGTAGGCAATAGTACCAGACTAATACCAGGAAAGAGACTAATGCTGGGTATATAGTTCTAGAAGTAATCTGCATAGAGATGATAATTGCACACATGGGAGAGAGCATGTAGAAGGAAAAGAGAAGATCAAGGACAAAGTTAGTGGGTTTGACATGAAAAGAGACTGAGAAGGAGTGGTCAGACAAGTAGAATGAGCAACAAGAGAGAGCAGCTGCATGAACATGAATTCAAGAGGTAAGTGTGGTCAGCAGTGTCAAATGCTACAGTCAAGTAGATTGAAAAATGAGTAGAGAGTGTTGACGTACACCTGCTTTATTAAGAGATCGTTGGCAACTTGGAGAAAGCAGTTTCATTCAAGTCAGAAGCCATGTTACAGGATGTTAATAAGAGAAAATGAGATGGAGACCTTGAATTTAGATGGCTTCAAGGAGTTCAGCTGAGAAAGGGAAAAGAGATGTAGGATGATACTGCAGATGGTAAGATCTAGAGAAGATTTTTTTAAGTATGAGGTGAGAAATGTTTGTAAGCATCAGAGAAGGAAACAGATTGGTGGAAATGGATGATTAAAGAGTAACTGGAGATGATGTTGGGGGAAATTTTTTGAGAAGGGGGAAGGCAATAGGATTGAGGATTTCTCATGACATTTTGGCCTTGGTTTGGAGAAAGGCCTCTTTTTCGTCAGAGACTGGAATAAAAGAAATGGTGGTGGTGGTGGGGGGTGGGGTGATACAAAGGGGTTATGCTATACAGTAAAGAGCATATGGGACAATGGTTTCTCCCAGTTAGAATAGGGAAAGGGTGCTAATGTATGTTTCCAGAGAGTAGAAAAGAATTGGATGACAGTTCATAGAGAAAATCAGAAGGTCCTAATAGGAAAAAGAGTATTCTGATTATCTGCTTCATGGACCGGTGAGAAGAGGATGGAGAGGTTAAGAGAGATGTGGGAGAGTACTGGAAGAGATGGCCAGGGGTGTGGTGTCATCAGAAGGGATCCAGGGCTTAGTAAATACCAGGAGATGGAAGGAGTGAGATTAGAAGAGATTTTTTTAAAGCCTCCAAAACAGTTATATAAATAGCACATACCAGACCTGAGACTCGAACTCGCATCTTCCAAGCTGAAATTTGTTGTCCATTCTATTATGTGATACTGCTCATTTAAACAGATTATGAGCTCCTTGAGGGGAGGGCT
The DNA here is from genome assembly GCF_011100635.1 of Trichosurus vulpecula. Lineage (NCBI taxonomy): Eukaryota > Metazoa > Chordata > Mammalia > Diprotodontia > Phalangeridae > Trichosurus > Trichosurus vulpecula. Next base: position 426,790,016 of record NC_050575.1, on the reverse strand, counting down.
TATGATTAAGAGCCCTGAGCACAGAGTAAAATCTCAGTGAATTCTTGATAATTAATTGTTAAGTGAAGAACAGTTTCCTTTTAGAGCCTTTGGGAAATTGACAGAAACTTATAATAGAGATCATTTTAATACTTTTCAATGGATTTTAATGTAAATATTTTTCATCAAGGCAACTCATGTTAATATAGTTCCTTTAGGTTTACGAAGTGCTTTCCCAATAAAAACCCTGAGGAAGATAAATGCAACTATTATCATTATCTTTCCTCCCCCCTTCCAAGATATTTCTTCTCCTCTATATATTCCATATCCTTCCACCAAAACCTTGGCCTAGTTGTCCCACATATTTGGAATATCTCTCCTCTTTGTTTTTTTAATATCCTCTCTCGGAAACTCCACCCTTTCTTCTAACCTCAGATCAACTGCCACATAAGGATTTTCCTGATCTCCTCAATTTCTGTTCCTCACATTACTTTATATATTCTTTGTGTATATTTCATATCAACCTATCTATGTTGTTTCCCACCAAACAGCATTTAAGTTTCTAGAGAGCAGGAAGGCCCTCATGAGAAGGAACTCAAATACTTGTGTAATTGACTCAACTGAGTTAACCACATTTTTACAGATGAGGAAAACGTGCTACAGACTAGCTTCTATAGGTTTAGGCAAGACACTTAACTGCTCTAGACCTCAGTTTGCAAATCTGTAAAAGAAAAGAATTGGACTAGTTAGGCTCTGAAGTTCCTTGCTGCTCCAATCCCACAAGTGTATTATTTTCCCTAGATAATAAAGTTCTCAGATAATAAATTTCTCAGATAATAAATGTGAGAATTATGACCCAGTTCTTCTGATTCCAAAGTTAACGCTATTCTTATTATATCCCTGTCATCTCCAAGCTCTGGCTATTTTGTCTCTCAGTTTCTGTATATTTCTGTCTCTCTATTTTCATCTCTGACTGTCTCTCTGTCATTAATGTCTTGATCTCTGTCTCTCAGTCTCTGTTTTTCTTGTCAGTTTTGTATGGCTCTGCCTGACTATGTCTCTCTTTTCCTTTGTATTTCTGTCTTTTTCTGTCAGCATATTATATACACACACACACACACACACACACACACACACACACACACATACATACACACACACACACACACATATATATATACATATACACACACACACATATATATATACATATACACACACACATATGTGCACACACACAGATATATATATATACACATATATATGTATATATATATATGTATATATATATACACACATAATCTGCCTGTCTCTTTCTCTGGCTATCTCTGTCTCTGTGTCTATGTCTCTGTCTCCGTCTCTGAGTTTCTATATGGCTCTGTCTGCATCTTTTGGTCTCTGCCTCTTGGTCTCAGTCTCTATTTCTGTCCATCCATTCATCTGTTTGTCTTTCTCCCCTCCCCTCCCCTCCACTGTGCCTGAAATAATCTCAGTTTATCTGAGCAGATATCACTGCTTCCACTACAAAACGAAGTCATGTGAGCCTGAGCTGATCACAACTCCGCTGCTTGTCAGTGTATGGTTTCTGAGCTCCCTCTAGTGAAAAATGTGTTCTATGCAGTCACTTTGAATCCAAGACTGACTCTCAGGCATCCCTGTCTTTAGAGCTGCTTCTTTGTGTGCTCTGCTGCTAACTCACCCTCAGTTTTTTTTAAAGCCTATTAAAGCTCTTTTAAACATTTTTACTTTTTGGAGAATAAATCACTGGGATATCACCTCCAGGAATGTGTGAAAATTAGAATTAAACCTCCTTTACTGCCTGGGAAAAAAGAAATAGATAGAAGGATCCCAAGAACCACTGGGCTTGAAGGTACCAGTACACAAGGCTTTGTGTCCAGCTCGTCTCCCTTTTGGGGCTCATCACTTCACCTTGTTACTTTCTAAAGCGTCTATAACCCCACTGCCGAGGCTTAGGGATAAGAGGAGACAGCTAATAGTAACAATGTTCCCTGTAAGGGCATGAGAAAGTTAGACTTTTGGCCTTAGACCCAGGAAGACTCAAGTTCAAATCTTGTCTCAGGCCTAAATTTTTTCTGGTCCCAATCAAGTAACTTAACCAATGTCAGCCTCAGTTTCCTCATCTATAAAATGGAGATAATTATAGCACTTACCTCAGTGGGTTGCTGAGAGGATCAAATGATATAATACATGCAAAATGCTTTGTTAAAAATGCTATAGGTATTATCATGACTTTGGAAACGTATTGTGGGGACCAAAGTCATCAGTCACTGGGAGGGGAGGAAGGAAACAATCATTTATTTAGCATCCACTATAGTTGATTGGATAATAGAAAAAGAGATGATGAGTTCTCATTGGTACCCTATGGACCATGGTATCTTTCCATCCTACTTGCACCCACATGGTATCCCTATTAGTATGTGACCTCCCTCATAGCCAAGGCTGTCTTACTTTTCCATTTGTATACCAAAGTGCTTAGTACAGTGCTTGGTATCTAGTGAGCAATTAGTAATATTTTTTTACTAATTTATTCAAAAGATCATAGATTAATGAATTTAGACATGGAAAGGGACTTTAGAGGCCATCTAGACCAACTTTCTCATGATACAGATGTGGAAACTGAGCCCTGAGGAGATGAAGGGAACCAGTAAAGGTTATACAAGGGGAGAATTTGAGGGGTAGAGTGTGAATCCAAGTTTTCTCACTCTACAATCAGTGCTCTCTCCAATGCACCACACCGCTTCCCCGTCATCCTTCCCTTCAGTTCTTTTTCACCCTTCTTTCTGCTTTCTTCATCACATGTGCTACCTACCTTACTATTTTATCTGTTATAGTTATTTTTAATCATTAAGAGGCCTCGCTGTTCCTTGACTTGTTTTCATATAACAGCAATAGTAAAACACTGGCATTAAAAATATGGGCTGCTGTTTCAGGAAGAATGGTAGAATCATAAAATAACCTTATGATTTCTCAATCCGGCACTCCCTCCTACTCTTGATTACTTCTGGACTCCATTAATCCGATGTCAATGAATATTTTAAATGGATGCATACACACATGTTGTGAAGAGAGACAGGCAAACAAACTCTAGGTTTTTTGTCTAACTACCCCTTATGATCCAGACAAGACTTTCTTCATTGACTTAACTTTGCCCCATTAGATAGTTACATCAAACTCTTGAGTTTTTATGTATCTCTTTCTGGAGGCACTGAAATATTCCAAGGACTGATGTGGTCATCTGAAAACAGCATTATTTGAAAGGTTTCTTGAGAAATAGGGGAGTCCTATTCAGGCTGAACTTTAAACTGGATGTCCTTAATGGTACTGGTGAATAACTTCGGCAAGTATGCACCCAATTGTTTTATGCCAGGCCTGATCATTATCAGTGGGTCATCATACAATACTACTTGTGATAGCATATCTTTTGAGGAATCTTCCAGAGTTTTGATCTATGGGTAGGGGACATATTATTGCAAAGGAGCCCTTAAGCTGGTGTTCTGTTTTCCAAAAAAAAAATATCTATCTACACACATATACACACATACATATATGTGTTTATATGTGTGTGTGTCAATATATACACATGTATACATATACATACATATATGTATATGTGTGTATGTATGTCAACATATACATGCACACCTATACGTACATACATATATGTATTTGTATGTGCATATATATATATATATACATATATATATATATATATATATATATATACACACATATAATCAACAAGTAAGTATCATGAGATCTTCTATTGTGTGATGTGCTGCAGCATTTTGCTTTTAAAAGCCAGTTCACCATTCTGCTGGTTCTCTCTGTATTATGAGGTATACTGCTCCTAATATTCCACTCTTCTCCTTGATGAGCTTGTCTTTAAAATGAGTTTATATTCTAAACCTGCATTTCCTTTGGTGGCCATAACTTCCTACTCGGTAAATAGAGGTTTGCTGACTAGGTGTTTTTTAGATTCTTGTGCTCTCATTACGGCATTTGATTTATGTTGGTAGAGCAACCAAAGTGTTGGTGTCCTTTTATTCATCCCTATCCCAGTTTTTCAACTCTAATAGTTCGTTTAAATAGGTCGTTATTTTCAGTCACATGGAAAGAATTTCAACACCAAAATGATTCCATTCCCCTAATAATATCTCCCTATGCTGGCCATTGGACAATAAGCTCTCGTTCATGATAGAAACAACTAAATTAACATTTATAGATGTCCTAGAATGTATGATTCCTCACATCTACTGTTTGCTTCCTATAGCTCTCTACCATCCCTGTGTTTCCACAATCCAGCTAGCAGCTGTTGTGGAGGTGTAAGATCCACCCACAGGCAGCACCCAGAAAGCTGCCAAGCACAGGTTCTTTTGATCTGCTTAACTAAGGAAAGCAAGGTGAAGGGGTTGACAAGCTTACTTTAATTCAGCATACAAATATCATTCACTTAGTTCAGGGGAAAAAGCCAGCACCCTGAACTTCAGCACAAATCCAAAGTACAAACACCAACAGACAGACCTTGTCTGATTTAAATCCCAATACATAGTTACCAGAGTTCAACAAAGTCTCAGCATCTGGGTTTACGAGCTGAAGGGCTCCTTAGCTACAGATGCCGGGAGTCTCTGCATCAGCACCATCACGAGTGAGAGCCCTCAGCAAATTACAAACAGACAGACACACACAGTACAGTTCATAGTTACCAACATCTAGGTTCAGCCCGGGAGCTCAGAACAAGGACTGGCCCAGAGCCAACCCCTGGTTTTATATCCTTTCCAGGGTCAGGGGTGAGTCACACATGCAAGTCACCCACGTGACCTAGAATCGTCACAAAGAGGTGATTTAAACCCACTTGGTCTAAGAGCCTCTGCTCTCCCAGACATGTAAACTAGGCCCTCCCTGGAATTAGCCCCACCTTGGGCCCCACCTTAGTTACCAATCCACACCCACACAGGTTTTACACCTAATAGGAGTTTGGGCCTGGGGCTTAGCACTTAGTAAGACTCAATGAAATGCACTGAATTACTCAAAGGAAACAAAAGCCAAACTCTTCAAGGGCACTTGTTGAACTAAGTGCTAAGGAGCCCATTTTGCTTACCAAAGCACCCTGCAGAACAGTAAATGTATTGTTCAGGACCACTGTACATTTTTTCTTTATTTTCTTGGTCTCTGTGGACAAATGTGCCTCCTTTTTGGATGTATTCTGTAACTGGGTAGAGTGGTCCGTGGAAAACAGGCTTAACCTATTGCCTAGTCCTTGACTGAAGTCTTTCCAGCAAGAAAAGTAGAACCTCTCAGAACTTCGGTCTGCAGGCATAGCCTTGAGAACACAGAGTTCCCTCGCACTACGGTGACTCACTGGAGCTAACTTTGGGAACAGCTTGTCCCTGTTTCTCCTAACATCTCACTCCAAGAACGACACATAATAAACCAGATGAAGTGCAGACTATCTTAGATAACTTTTTCATTCCTGACATTATCCAAAATGAAATGGAAGGTAGTGGATTCTTATCAATTTTAGTGCTTTTCATGCACAGGAAGAATCACTATATTGTGGACTACATGGTCCCTGAGGTTACTTCCAACTGCGACCGATCCCTGGGTGGTTACTTGGTAAAGTGAGTCAGGGAATCTAGGATCTGAAAGGAGAGAGAATTTGCCCTAGTGCCTACGACACCACTTACTCTATCCCTCTATCCCTTAAGACACAGGATATGATTTCCTATAACCCTGCAGAAATTTTATTTGTGGAGCCACACCATAATACACATCTACAGTGAATGCTTCTGTTTCCTTTTCTCTCACTTTCTTCTTACTTCTTGAAAGTCAGGCTTCTATCCTCATCCTTCCTTTGAATCTGCCTCCGTCAAAGTTACAGTTATTCAGTCCTTTCAGTCATGCCCAACTCTTTGTGACCCCATTTGGGGTGTTCTTGGCAAAGATCCTAGAACAGTTGTCCATTTCCTTTTTTAGCTCATTTTGCATATGAGGAAACTGAGCCAAATAGGGTTAACTGACTTGCCCAGGGTCACATAACTAGTAAGTGTTTGAGGCAGGATTTGAACTCAGGTCTTCTTGACTTCAGGCCCAGAGCTCTATACATTGTGCTATTTAGTTGCCCATTCAAAGTTACAAGGCTCTCTTAATTGTCAAATCTAATGGACTTTTCTTAATCCTCTTTCTTCTTCACCTCTCTGCCACCTTTGACACTGTCGATGGCCTTTTCCTCCTTGACTCTTTTTTCTCTCTTGTTTTTTGTGAGATCATTACTAAATATTAGCCTTAAAATGTGGGTCTTTAGAACCACGGGCCATGTCTCCAGGTTCCCCTTTATTTAACTGACTGCTCCTTCTCAGACTCCTTCACTGGGTCTTCCTTCAGGCCATTTGTACTAATCAGGGATGTCCCACAGGACGCTGTTCTGGGCCTTCTTTTCTTCTCTCTATGTTCTATTTTTCTGGGTGACCACATAAATTCCCAGGGATTCAACTATCTTCTCTATGAAGTACCTTGGCACCCCAGTGGATCCGGCACTGGGCCTAGAGACCAGAAGACTTGAGTGCAAATTCAGCCTTAGATGCTTACTAGCCATGTGAACTTGGATATAGTCACTTAACCTCTATGTGCCACAGTTCCTTCAACTGTAAAATCAAGATGATAACGGTGCTTATCTCCAGGGTTGTTGCGAGGATTCAGTGAGATAATATTTGTAAAGTACTTAGTACAATATAGTAAGTGTGTAGTAAGTGCTATGCAAGTACTTATTTCCTGTCTTCCCTCCTGGGCCTGGTTCTTCCTCAGTTAACATGACAAAAGTAGTGGTTTGGACTAAACCAGGAGTAGGGAATCTGTGGCCTCAAGGTCATATGTGGCCCTCTAGGTCCTCAAGTGTGGCCCTTTGAATCTAAACTTCCCAGAACAAATCCCCTTATAATTGTTCTGTAAAACTTGGACTCAGTCAAAAGGCTGTACCCAAGGACCTAGAAGGCCACAGGTGGCCTTGAGGCCATAGGTTGCCCAGCCCTGGACTAAACCACCTCTAAGGTCTCCAAGACCACCAAACGTGGAGTCAAAAAGACAGGGGTTCAAATAGCACCTCTTACACTTATTAGCCCTGTGCCTATGGATAAACAAGTCATTTAGTGTCTAAGCTTCTGTTGTCATCTATATAATGAAGTCATACTTGAGTCTTGTCCAACTTTAAAATTCTGCTTCTACAATAGTATGCTCCTATTTCCCCCTGAAATTGATGATGCTACAAATAAAAGGCCAATGTAGAATTTCATGTTTTGTCAGAAAGGTGGGTATGAGCCTTTGTTTCAACAATCCGGCTAGCAGCTGCTGTGAGGGCGTAAAGCCAACAACAACCAGCTCACAGAACACTGAAAGCCCAGGTCCTTTTCATCCGCTTTACTAAGGAAAACAAGGTTAAGGGGTTAACAATCTTACTTTAATCCAGCATACAGATAACATCCACCTAGTTCAGGGGAAAAAGCCAGCATCCTGAATTATAGACCAAATATAGACCATAGTTATCAACATCTGGGTGTATAGCCGGGGAGCTCAATATAACAGCTGGCCCAGAGTCACGCAGCACTCCTGCTGTGGCTCAGAGCTCCGAGAGAGAACGCTAACCTCTGTGCTTATATATCCTGTTCAGGGCCTGGAGGGCCCTGACCTCACCCATGCTGGGCATGGAGAAGTTCCCCACCCCTAATATCACATCAGATACAAATCAATGGCTCCCAATTGTCTCAGTGCTGAGAAATACAAAAACATCCCACTTTATCTGCCCCATTCAAACAAAGGCCAGAATCATTAAAGGTCAACAGCAAAAAGTCCCACCTTAATTACTATTACAGTCATGTAACTTAATATCTTTATTATTGGAGAGTCCTGATGCATGAATTTGTTTAGAGAGAAACCAATTAAATGAGAGGCAAAGGGGTCAGGACGGTCTGGTTTTATTTTTCCCCAAAGCTTGCTTCAAGAAATTCTTGCCCTGGACTCTGAAAGAGACAAAAAAATGAATTATCTGTGATCTTTTTCTATCAGGGTGACAAATGTCTCATTAGGCAACATATATATTGATCTAAAATGAATGCAATGCATACTTGAATTTTTGGAGTAATCAAATGACATATGTTTTATTGTCTTGGGGTTATATTAATGAACAAAATTCAATTAAAAGCTAATTGAAATCTCCAGGCAGCAATTATGTTAAAATAGAGATGCCAAATTTGAGACAGAGAAGCAGGTAAGCAGAAAGCAGAACCAATGTAATTATTTTACTGGGTGATGGAAAGCAAGGACAAAGTCAGACTTGGTAGCAGAGAAAGATGGCTGAGAGGGAGAGGACATCCATTGTACCTGAAATTCAAGCTAACTTTGACATTTCATTTCTGAGCAATTTTATTCAGGCCATCCCAATGTGTGGAATCCATATAATATTTGTAAAGTATTTAACACAGTGCCTGGCACATAACGGTCTTTATATAAAGGCATATTCTCTTCCCCTTTCCCTCTATCCATACTTTCCCTTCTTAGAATCCTTATCTTCCTTCAAGGTTCCACTAAGTTCCTATCTTTGATCCCCTTGCTTGTTAACAAGTTTTCCTTCCTAATATTAAAGTCCAGCATATTGTATCTCTCCAATAGAATGTAAGCTTCTGAAAATAGGTGCTCTCTTTGGTTTTGTCTTTGTATTCCCAACATGCAATGTAATGTCTTGCAAATTGTAGGTGGTTAATGAATGCTTGTTGAATTAGATTGAGAGAAATCAGAGAGGATTGAAAGGATTTGGCATTCCCTCTTTATTCTTGAAGAAATGTACAAGCTCCTTGAGGTAGTTCCAAGAGAGACCCCTATAATGAAGCTTAGTCCTTAGCTGCCAATTCAAAAGTGCACAAAATTTGCATAACATGGAAGGACAACCAGAGATGCTAACACAATGACAGAAACTTGAATTCACAGTTATCCCTAGGTCTTTCCTGAGATGAGCCTCAATACTTCAATGTGCTCCCTGGAAATGGCTTATTCAAAGGAAGCAAAATTGGTAAAAAGGAAGAGGGGAGTAGGATGTCCAGGAGTGTGGTAGAGTCAACTCAAACCATCTACAGTGAGCTGATTGCTATATTTTCAGTTTGTGCATTTGCATCTTTGACATTGTCCAATGCTACAAATCAGGGCTTGATTTTGCAGATTGTCTAAATATATGAACATGATAAATAAATTTTAATATTTCAGATTAAACCTAAAAGTGTCTTGCGTTCCCCCTCCCATCGAGTTGGCTGTTAAACATGTACCAGCACACATTGTGGTATATCATTATATAGTAAACAATCAACCAATTAAAAGGCACTCATTGAGCTCCTGCTATGTGCCAGGTAATGTGCTAGTTTAATTTGGGGACTAGTCAATGAGAATTAGATTTTAAGTGCATACTCATATTTATCCTCCCTAAATGCAGAACATACAAAGATGTTCCCTGCCTGGTTCTAGTCCAGGTGATAGTAGGTTAGTGAGCATACTTCTGACCTTAGGTGACTGAGGGGCTGGCAATGCATGGTGATAGTCTTCTGGTTGGCCAACTGTAACAACAATGCCGCTAGCAGCTTCCGTGGAGGTATAAGATCAACAATACCAGCACACAGGAGGGCTGCTAGCACAGATTTTTTGATCTGCTTTTCTAAGGAAAGCAAAACAAAGAGGTTTACAATCTCACTTTAATTAAACAAACATATATCATTCACTTAGTTAAGGGGAAAAAGTCAGCACCTTGAATGTCAGAGAAAACACAAACAGAAATTACATGGAGAAATTATATGAATGGAGCAAATAATACAAATTAGCAGACAGGGCTTGTCTGTCCATAGCACTACATACATAGTTACCAGAGAGAGAAGTACCAACATCTGGGTTTTCAAAGCCAGGTGGCTCCTTAATGGCTACCCAGAGCCTCATCTGGCAAAATCACCTGAAGGCTCTTCCAGTGAGTGAGCCCCCCAAAGCAAACCTCAGAGTATATATACATATATATACACATGCACACACACACACACACACACACACACACACACACATATATATATATATATATATATATGTATATATATATATATATATATATATATGTATATATATATATATATATATACATTTCCGCACTGCCAGCCCACAGAGGGCATCACAACCATGTGACTCAAATTTGTGTGATTCTTGTGACTTAAGAAGGTCATCAAAGAATCTTGATTAATCTAAGACTCTTGACTCAAACAAAGGTAAGTCTCAAGTAAAAGCACTTGATTACCTTAGTGCTGGGAAGAACTAGAACTCCAAAAGAAAAAAAAAGAGCAAAACAAAAAGTCCCACTTTGCTTGCCATTTATGTTGGTAAGCAAATTGGGCTCTTAACACTTAGTTCAACCAAGTGCCCTTGAAGAGTTTGGCTTTTGTTTGCTTTGAATAATTCAGTGTATTTTATTGAGTCTTACTAGGTGCTAAGCCCCAGGCCCAAACCCCTATTAGGTGTAAAACCTATGTGGGTGTGGATTGGTAACTAAGGTGGGGCCCAAGGTGGGGCTAACTAAGGGGAGGTGCTAACTCCAGAGCCATGCCTGTCTTGAGTCTTACTAGGTGTTAATCCCCAGTCCCAAACCCCTATTAGGTGCTAAGCCTATGTGGTTGTGAAGCTCCTAGGGTACCAAGGGGTGGTGCTAACTCAAGAGCCAATCATAGCAGCCTAAGTTCTGTTCATTCAGATGACGTTTGATGACGTCTGAAACCCTATAAGAAGAGAAGACAGAGCCGTTTGTGCAGGGCTCTCACTGTTGGTGGCGTTTGGAGACCCCCGGGCAGCTGTAGCTAAGAAGCCCTCCAGCCTGTAAACCCGGATGTTGGGACTTTGTTAAACTCTGGTAACTATGTATTGGGATTTGAATCAGACAAGATCTGTCTGTTGATGCTTGTACTTTGTATTTTGCTCTGAAGTTCAGGGTCGTGGTTTTTTCCCCTGAACTAAGTGAATGATATTTGTATGCTGAATTAAAGTAAGCTTGTCAATTCCTTAATGTAGATTTCCTTAGTTAAGCAGATCAAAAGAACCTGTGCTTTTGCAGTGTGCTGGTGGCATTCTTGTTGTTGGGCTTGGGTTGGTCTTACACCCCCACAACAGCTGCTAGCTGGATTGTTGAAACAGCGTTACACCAACAAAGCAGAAGGGCTAAGAACTCCTAATTTCCCTGAGCCAGAACTTAGTGTGCATACAAAGTCAGAGTCACTGGTTGTTGTTTTGTTTGTTATTCATTCTTGAAGAGGACCATGACATCAGGGAAATGATGGCGTGACTTGCTCTTGACTTTGAGTGAGGGAGGGCTGGAGTGATTGGGAAGAACTTACAAAAAGGAGTGCCCTTTGAACTTCTCTTGTCTTCGCTTCTTGTCCTTCTCACCATAAATGAAGTAGAACTGATGTGATCTGGGAGAAAGGATGGTTGTCCAATATCCTTGGTTGCTACTTGTCCAGGAGCACCTTAAATTATCACTGTTGTAATTAAATATCATCATTATTTTCATGATCTTAAGTGAATGTGCATTTTCAGAAGGGAATGCTCAGGCAAATGAGAAGTCTGGTAGGGTATGAGAGGCCTCATTAGAACCAGCCACTATTAGTGTCCCCTGGACTGGTGGCTGCTTGCACTTGCAGTGCAAGTGGAAGCTCTTTCAGACATAGATTGAATGGCAGACCCTCAAAAATGGAAACAGCAGCAGTTACTTCTTGTGATAAAGAGAAATACTGACAACATTGTTCAGTTGTGTCTGACTCTTTGTGACCCTATTTGGGGTGTTCTTTGCAACCCCATTTGGGGTTATCTTTCCAAAGATACTGCAATGCTCTGCAATTTTCTTCTTCAGCTCATTTTACAGATAAAGAAACTGAGGAAAACAGGGTTAAGTGAATTGTCTAGCTAGCAAATATCTAAGGCCAGGTTTGAAGTCAGGTCTTTCTGACTCTTTGCCTGGCACTCTATCCACTGTGTGACCTAGCTACTCCATAAGCAGTGGCGCTAACAGAGAGGCAATCCTTGCCCTCAATGCTCTTACATTTTCATGAAAATAAATAGGTAATTTCATGTAAGGAAATTGATAAGTAGAGAATTGATTGACTGACTGGTTGAGGTACGTAACAGATATGTACAGAAGAGATAGAGGATAACCTGAGAGGGAAAGGCTCTAACAGGGAGACTGGGAAAGTCCTGCCGTAGGAGGTAGCCAAAAGCCAAAGATTGTAAGGGGTGGAGATGAGCAAGAAGAACATTCCAGCATGGGGCAGGGCAAAGTCAAAGAGATGGAAAATTGTGAGTTGTGTGTTAGAAACAAGAAGTAGGCCAATATGGCTGGATTTTGGGGCATGTGAAAAGGATTAGAATATAAAAAACATACCTATTGGTGTGTCAAGAAGATATATTCATGTGAGACAATCAAGGCAGTACAGGGCACAAACCCTTCATTTAGTTTCCAGACCATGTCTCTTAACTCACTCCTCAGACTCACATTGAGCCTACTACGGAGACTGACTTCTGATCCCGGCTGTATTTTGCCATTTGTCCCTTAGCTTCACCTCACCCCAACTCCCTCATATATCTGCCACCTAATTCTAGTTCTGCAGAACCAAACCTAAATCTCTGACAACTTCCAATGTGAAGAACATCCAGTTGTGATCACTACTCTCTCTCCTATCTGAGAAGCTTTAGCAAGTGCCCCACTTCAAGGCCATGCCACATCTTATCTTGAAAGAGGCTAACATAAAACAAACAAAGCACAAAGACTTCCAGTGATAGTGAATTCTCTATCTCCCCAAAGGAATCAGTTCCATTTTAAGGCAAGCTTTCAGGCCTGGAAAGTCTCTGTGAATACTGAGACCAGGCAGATCCTTAGGTAATGTTCACCTTTCTGTCTTCATTTTGATTTCTGGCTGAACAAATGGCTGCCACATAGGAGGTACTTAAAAATTTCTTGTCGATTGATTGGTTGGTTAAGTTTTATCCCTTTTCCATATGTTAATTTTTCATATTTTTGAAGCCAGTGATCATGCCTTGACCCTACTTTCTTCTTCTTCTGACTTCTTTTAACCAATTCAATTATGAAATCATTTCAAGTCCTCTCTCTACCATAGTCACCTTTCTCTGACTATGTATGCTGATTTTCCTTCCTAAAATGGACCATCCAAAATTGAAAAAAACCCAGATGTGATCTGACAAGGGCAGAAACAAGCAGGCTCAGAGCCTCCTTGGGAGGGGGTGATGTAGGCAAGGTTTTGAGTCACAGACCTGGACTCATATCTCACCTCTGTTACTTACACATTTACCTGTATGAATTTAGTTACTCCCAATATTAGGGGTCCAATTTCCTCATATATTAAATGAATGGATTGGACCAGAAGCTTTCTCTGGTCCCTTAAGGCTTAGAATCTATGATCCCATGATCCCTCTTCCCAGTGGGCTATACAACATATTTTTTTTTTGTTACATCATGTTGTTGACTTATTTTGAGGCAACATCCCACTGAAACAAGTAAATCTTTTCAATATGAACCTCAGATTCTTCTAAGATTCTCTGGAAGTGACTGACAGAAAGCACCGTGTGTGTATGTCAAGGTTTTCTGTATAGACTTGGACCAAGGAAATTAACAACTAAAATAGCATTTGGTATCTAATCTGGGGAGAAAGCCAAGAATTTGATAGGAAATCTTTCAAAAAAGATGAGACTCGCAAGTTGAAAGCCCTCAGAGCCAGCTGGGCAAAGAAACAACGGTGGCATTCTGAAATGTGATTTTCTGACTTGTCAATTTTGTCTCAGAGATGAGTGATGAACGCATGCTTTTCTCTGATGTATAGGCAAGGCTGTAGTGAATCCCACTGTCTGGAAAGAGATTTCATCTTTTGATTACTGCCATGTTATTATCTTGCATTAACAACTGTAATTAGTCTGTACCAGACCATCAGCTGCTATTGAAGTGTCTGGGACTAATTAGGCACAAGATATTTTATAGGAGCTAGACCAGGAGGCAGAACATTTACATAAGCGAGTTAATATGAAGTGATGAAAACAAGTCACAATAGTATTTCTGAACTCAGGCTAAAACAAGGCATAAGATAGAATGAAATCCATCAAGCAGAACGAAACCAGGATTCACGCACTTGGAAAGTAGAATCACCATCCTGTGAAATCCAATTTTGGAAAAAAAACAAACAGACAGACAAAACACTAGCAGGCCAGTAGTTAATGCCTTTCACATCACAAGCCTTATAGCTCATAATTTTATTTGAACAATGGAGAAGGTAGCACCCAGAGGAAGGTTGAAGTAGGAGACATTTGTCTCCAGAAGTTCCTCCATTGCTCCTTGGGACATCAGTAAAATTTCTATATTAGGTACTGTGACATATTTGGACCATCCGCTATAAGCAGTATTAAGGCTCGTTAATGGCATCCATTGCAGTCAGTCAGCTTTCAAATTAACCACTGACTTTTAATTCTTCAGGCATGATGGTGGCAATACTGTAAACTTCTTAAAAGTATACATTGACGTTAATTATCTGCCATGAAGACTTCTCTAGGAAAGGTTCTGAGAGGCTAGTTGCCTCTCTTCAACTAGCTATTTGAAAGGTCTTCAATCAAGGTGATGTTGGGGGTGTTGGGCTGGCTGAACCTCATTCAATATAACAGATAGAACATTCCCTGATAGAGAGGGGTATTTATAACATTAAAAATCTGTCAGTGGAATGGACCTCAGAAATCAGCTACTCCAGCCTCATGCTTTAGAGATGAAGAAATTGAGAAGAAAGCTCAAGTGAACTTCTTAAATTTACATAGGTTCTAAGTGAAAAATGTTTCAAACCCAGGTCCTCTGAATACTGAGGCAGTGTTCTTTTAATGTGAAGTAGGAAGTCTTTCTGAATTATTGATCTTTATAGTATTGATATCACAGTATAAACTGTTCTGGGGATAGGGTTTACTTGCCACAGCTTATATAACATAATTATTCCCTTCCCTTCCCTTCCCTTCCCTTCCCTTCCCTTCCCTTCCCTTCCCTTCCCTTCCCTTCCCTTCCCTTCCCTTCCCTTCCCTTCCCTTCCCTTCCCTTCCCTTCCCTTCCCTTCCTTCCCTTCCCTTCCCTTCCCTTCCCTTCCCTTCCCTTCCCTTCCCTTCCCTTCCCTTCCCTTCCCTTCCCTTCCCTTCCTCCCTTACTTTTTTCCTTCCTTCCTCTCTTCCTCCCTTCTTTTCTCCCTCCCTTCTTCTTCTTCCCTTCCTTTCTCCCTCCCTTCCTCTTCCTTCCTTCCTCCTCCCCTTCCTTGCATTTTTACTTCTTTCCTCCAATTCTTTTTTCTTCTTTTTTCCTTCTACCTTTCTTCATTTCCTGTCTACACATTCATTTCTAGGCTCTCTGCTGAGCTATATATTTTTGCATATCTAATTAGACAAACTGGTTGTTCAATAGGAATTTTAAACTCAACGTGACCCAAAAGAACTTATTATGTTTAGCCCCCAATCATTCCCTCTTCCAAACTTTCCTGCTACTTTGATGGGCATTAATATCCTCCCAGTTACCCAGGCTTGCAATTTTGATGTCACCCTCAACTCCTCACACACAATCACAGTCTATGGATAAACTGTGTTATGCCTTCACAACATTTTTCAAGTATGACCCCTTCTCTCCTCTCATGCCCTCATCACCTCACACCTATAGCATCTCTTTAACTTGCTGATTGGTATCCCTGGCACAAGTCTCTCCTCACTCCAAATCCATCATCTATTACTGTCCAAACAATTTTCCTAAAGTGCAGAATTGTCAAGGCTTCTTCAATAGGCTAAGTGGCTCCCTATTTCCTCCAGGATAAAACATCAGATCCTGTTTGGCATTTATAGACTTTGAAAATCCCATGAATTTCCTACCTTTCCAGGCTTGTCTATATCTCTATTCACTATATGTTACAGTCACATTGCAGCTATTCTTTGCACATGGCAATCCATATCCCAACTTTGTGCTTTGCACAGGCTTCCCTCCTTGCCTGGAATAATCTCTGCTTTGCTGCTGCCTTTTACAATCATGGATTTCCACCAAGGGACATATCAAAAGTCCTCTCCTGAATTCTCTCCACTCCCCAGAACTGCCTTCCTTTCAAAATGGCCGTCTATTTACTGTGTATGAATTATCAGTTTACTTCTCTGAATACATATTGTTTGCTACCAATTAAATGCAAGCTCCTTAAAGACAGGGGCTGTTTGGTTTCTGTATTTGTTTCTTTATGTCAATACTATATTCTTATTCTCTTTAATGTACTGCATCTACAATACAGAGGCTTTAGTACAGCACCTGGCACAAAGTAGGTACTTATTAAATGCTTGTTGAATGAATGAATGAATGAGAGGACTAAAATCCAAATCTGGTGTTTCATTGAAAAACAAAAGAAAAAATAAAACCATAGGTCATGTCTATGTAATGCTTGACAATTTTACACAATTCTTTCCTCACTATCTTTCGTGATGTTTATAGTGCAAGTACTATTAACCCTATTTTATAGGTGAGGAAAGTGAAGCTCAGCGGGGTTCAGTGATTTGGCCAAAGTCACATAGCTCTTAAATGGCCAAGATGAATTTTGAATTCTGGGTGTCTGTATCCATTGCATAGCCAAGGGGTGCTGCAATGGATGGAGAATTGGGCCTTGAGTAATTTGGCTCAGACACTTATTAGCTGTGTGACCCTGGGCAAGTCACTTAATCCTGTTTGCCTCAGTTTCCTTATGTGGAAAACAAGCTGGAGAAGGAAATGGCAACCACTCCAGAAACTTTGCCAAGAAAAGCCCAAATGGAGTCACAAGGAGTTGAACACAACTAATTTGACACAACAGCAGCAGCAGCAGCAGCAACAACAACTCTGTATGTATTACTCTGTCTCATGCAATGTTCAATGGTTAAAGGGATAAGTTGATGTTTAAACAACTTAATTTAGGATAAGGTTGGTGTCAAAGTAGGAATAAAATCAGCAATATAACTTCTAGGTCTATTGCCAAAGATGATTAGGGGAAAACAAAATAACCTATTTGTTCTAAAATGTTTATAGCAGCTCTCTCTGTGTGGAAATTATGGGGTGGCCCATCAGTTGGGGAATGACTGAACAAGTCGGAGTGTATGGCTTTGATGGAATACTCCCATACTGTAAGAAATGATGAGCTCAATGATCGTAGAAAAACATGGAAAGACTTGCATGAAGTAGTGAAGAGTGAAAAGAGCAGAACGAAGAAAGTAACAGCAATATTGTTTTAAGAATGACTTAGAACGCATAAGTCATTTTGACTATTATAAATACCCAAATTAACTACGAAGGACATATGAAGAAATACTATCTGCATCCAGAGAAAGAAATGATAACAGAAATATGTGTACAAGCATTATACACACACACACACACACACACACACACACACACACACACACCCCTAGGTCAAATTGTAGCCATCTCTTGGGTGGAGGGAGGGAAAAAAAGAAAAAAGAAAAAAAGGGAAAAAAGAAAAAGCAATTTACATAAGTATTTTTACATATTTAAAAGGAATAGCAA
Source organism: Trichosurus vulpecula (assembly GCF_011100635.1). Taxonomy (NCBI): domain Eukaryota; kingdom Metazoa; phylum Chordata; class Mammalia; order Diprotodontia; family Phalangeridae; genus Trichosurus; species Trichosurus vulpecula. Next base: position 426,772,405 of record NC_050575.1, on the reverse strand, counting down.
GTTGTACATGATAGATTTGTAGTTTCATGTATAATCATTTTTTTATTAAACTGTTATAGAAATGCTTGTTTTATTCCATAAATTAAAGATAAAACATATGAAAAATAAAATTATGAATATAATACTTGAAAGAGCTGTGATTCATATATCAGTGAATAACAACATATATTCTTTAGTGTTTTAAGGTTCACAGAGAGCTTAATATAGTATGTGATCCCCATATCAAGCCTATGGAGCAGATATTAGAATATTACAAGCATTTGGATATAGAAGACAAGGACTTGACTGTAAGACCTTGGGCAAGTGACTTAATCCCTTTAGGACTCAGTTTCCATATCGGTAAAATGGAAGAGTCAGACTAGATGGCCTCTGAGGTTTGTTCTAGATATGCAACTCCATTTTACATATGAGGAAATTGAGGATCCAATAATTTGAGTAAATTACTCATGCCAAAACTGTGGCATAGACAGGATTATAACCCAGATTGCCTGCCTCTCAATCCAAAGCTCTTTCTGTCTTAATTTTCTAAAATCCTATAGAAAAAAAGTGAAAAGTGTAATTACAAGAACAGAGGGTGCTCCAACTCCTTGGTCAGGATGAGGAAATCAGGCTTGCAAGAGTTGAGTGTGCATCAGGAGCCAGCAGACACTAGTATTCACAGCTATATAGTGGGAAGGGATCTTGTAGGACCTCTATTCCAGTCCCCTCATTTTAAAGATGGTAAAACTGAGGCCCAGAGAGGTTTCGGTACTGGCCCAAGGTCATGAAGCTATTAAGTGGCAAAGCCAGAATTTAAACTCTGGTCCTCTGAGTATCCTACACTGTTTCCATGTTGTAACATGTAATAGAAATCAAGTTAGAAGTCTGGGGCAATGGAAATACAGCATCCTCAAGTTAAGACTCAGATTGACTGGGTTCTAATATTAGCTATGCCACTTGGTACCTTCCTGGGGTTCACCAAGTCAAATAATTTGCTCTTCAGTTTTAAATCTATGATCCTAAGAGAAAGGATGGGTAAATTATGGCTCGTAAATGTATAACAATACGTTATTAGAGCTCACATGATATCATTTTTCAAGGTCTCCCTCCTACCAGACTCCTCCCCAAATATCACCAACTCATCTTCTTGAGAGTCCTCTTTAGTATTTGTACATCTTCATTATATGATCATTAATATGTGAAAGCATTGTCATTCTTCGTACAGAGTAACAGAATCTCAGAACTGAGATCCACAGTGCTCCTTTGGTCCAATCAATATCTGATATTAGGGGAATTTTTATGTCTTTTTGTTGTTTGGGACTTGAGAAATTTTTCCTGCAAATTTTGCTTAATGTTAACCTCACTTGACCAAAAGCTTTCACATGGATTGTAAAAGTTTTCTTAAGAACCTTAAGCATTTGTTAGGTAAGAAACCAAATGAAGAATCTAACTGTCCCTGACTTCTTGGCCACATACAAATCCTCCTCCTTAATCAGACTATTTGTGAGTCCTCTTGTTGTTCAGTCATTTTCGTGACCTCATTTGAAGTTTTCTTGGAGAAGATAATGGAGTGGTTTGCCATTTCATTCTTCAGCTCATTTTATGGGGGAGGAAACTGAGGGAAACAGGATTAAGTGACTTGCCCAAGGTCATGCAGCTAGTAAATGTCTCAATTAGGATTTGAACTCAGGAAGATGATTCTTCCTGACTTGGGGCTTGACATTCTATCTATTGTGATGCCTAACTGATCCAAATCCACTAAATGTAATTTAATCTGTAATCTGACTTAGTTTACCTCTAGAGTTCGTTTGATGAAGTTTATTTCCTTAGGAGATGCATGAGATTATAACTATTTAACTGAGTTTGTCAACTTTTGTGACATTGAAGGAATTATGGGATTGTGTATCTACTTTATCTTTCATTTATATGGCCTAGTGTACAACAATTTAACAGGTAAACGAGTTATTTCTGTATCACTCTGACATAATTTTGCCTATTAGAAGGCTTTTTAGAATCCTTATGATTGTTCAAGTTTTCTCCAAGGCCTGAACATACTGTTGAGTATAATAAGCTGAGATTTTTGCCTCCATAATTTGTGCCTTTTGGTAAATATATATTTGGCATCAATTAGCCACCTAAGGAACTCAGAGAGGAGATGTTTCCTCAAAGAATGCATTCAGTCTCTGTTTAAAAACATCTAGGAAGGGCTCCCTCTTTCGGTAGTTTATTACTCTTTTACCTAGCTCTGTTAGAAAGGTGGTCTTTGGTTCTTTGCTTGTTTTTCTGGAGAGGGTGAATTGCTTCTGGTTCTGCCTTCTGGGTCCAAGCAGAATAAATTTAATCCCTTCTACACATAATAGTTCTTCTTCAAATTCTTGAAGACCCCTAAGCATTTCCCTTTGTTCCTTCTAAGCATCTCCACTTTCTTCAATGTATCCTTATCAGCATGTAAGACCCTTCTCTTTTCCAGTTGCCCTCCTCTGGACTATGTCAGCACACTAGCATATTAGCGTAATTTTAGTGAATTGCAAAATCAATATGTTAGCCTCCAAAGCTAATCAAAGAATCAGCCAACAAGCATTTACTTAGGCTTTCCAGGGCATGAAAATATATGCTAGGTACTATAGCCCCTATCCTTTGTTTTCAAAGAGGACCAATGACAATCACAGGGTTGGATTGAAGTGAGGCACACAGTGTAACAAACAGTGGGCATTATTTTAGTATCACAGTAGTAATCTATCCTTTTATAAGTTTACTACCTAGAGACTTTTTTCCCCAGAAGTAGGACTAAAGAGCAATTTGAATGCAGGAAAGACACAAAGTCAACCAACCAATCAGACAAAGAAACAAAACAATAACACCATGAAGTTACAAATCATTTTTTTCCTTTGAGTACATACCTGCCTAATTCTCCTTACTCCATGTTTCCAAGTTTTTGTGGAGTTGTGCTATGTCATGGTGTAATGTCAAGGCCTTTAACGAGCTCCTTGTAGGTGATTCAGACTGTCAAGCTAAATCTTCACCCACGGGCTACTGGGAAAACCCTGCACTATTTTGCTCCCAGATCCTTTGCTTCACTGGCAGGACCCTGTCAGAGGTGACAGGTCTCTGAGCCCCAGATTCCTGTCCTCTTACTGCAGAGTGGCATTTTCCATTTCCAAAAGTCCTGTAGTGGTAATAGAATCACGGGTTCCTCTCTCTTCCTCCTAGGCAGATTTTTCTTAGAGATGTTTGTCTTCAGTCAGTAAATCAGGCCTGACAAAACTAGTTACTGAGAATGAAAGGTCATCTGACTCCACAGTTAAATCCTGAAACCACTTCTTTCATCCTCCTCCTCCTCCTTGCTCGAAAAGCAGCATCCTTCACCTCCTCCCAGCGCCTGTGGGATATTGGTGTGTCACAGAACTCAACTCCCTCTGTGGTAATGAATCTACCATTACATCCCTTTGAGATGGATTAACTCTTCAAATTCATCTTCCTATTTTCTCCAGCTCTGAAACGCAGTAGAGTTATGATGAGCGTAAATGACCATCAATTAAAGTCATCATACAGTGAAATATGGACAGGGCTACAATTGTCAACTGACAACAGACCGAGTATATTCACTAATGATCAGTCTCTGTGAGGAAGGAGACTGAGGAATTTGTGGTGATGAGATATTTAGGTTCGATTTATAAAATATACATGGGCTAATTAATTAGGGATTAAAAATATGCTGAGAGGGGGGTGGGGTGGAGCCAAGATGGTGGCTGGAAAGGAGGGACTCGCATGAGCTCCCTGCCAGGACCCTCCAAAAACATATAAAAAATGGCTCTGAACAAATTCTAGAACTTCAGAACCCACAAAATAGCAGAAGGAAGCAGGGATCCAGCCCAGGACAGCCTGGATGGTCGCTGGGTGAGGTCTATCGCGCACGTGGGCGACGGCAGGACCAACCAGACCAGGAGCCGGGTAGGATAGGCCCTAGCGCCCTGAATCAGTGAGCTGTGGCAGTTACCAGACTTCTCAACCCACAAACACCAAAGACAACAGAGAAGATTAGTGGGAAAAGCTGTGGGGGACAGAGTGAAAAGAGTTCACGGTTCAGCCACTGCCCTGGGAGCAGCAGAGGTGGTACAGCTACAGAACTACAGCTGCAGTTGCTTCTGGCCCCAGGCCCACCTGGTGGGAGGAATTAAGTGGCGGATCAGAGCAGGAGTGCAGAGCCAGCTTAAGATCTGAGTCAGGTTCAGGTTGGTGGTTCTTGGGGAAGGAGGAGTGATGGTGTGGCAGAGCTGGCTGTATAGAAATAGCTCTGAAATCAACTGCGCATCCCCTCAAGCTTGGAACAAAGTACTCTTTACTCTACAAGCAGCCATACCCTGATGAAAAACTCAAGGGTCAAGTAAGTTGGCTGGGAACATGGCCAGGCAGGGAAAACAGATTCAGATTCAGTCTAAAACTTTGGAATCTTTCTTTGCTGACAGAGAAGACCAAAATATACAGACAGAAGAACTCGATAAAGTCAAAGAGCCTACATCAAAAGCCTCCAAGAAAAACATGAACTGGTCTCAGGCCATGGAAGAGCTCAAAAAGGATTTGGAAAAGCAAGTTAGAGAAGTAGAGGAAAAATTGGGAAGAGAAATGAGAATGATGCAAGAAAACCATGAAAAACAACTCGATGAAAAAAATATGCTTAAAGCTGAGTATAATGAGAGCAAAGGATCAATATGTAATAAAATTAAAAAAAAAACTTTATTTTAATTTAGGACTTCCCTTATGTTGTGGTTAAATGATAAATGACACCTGCACTTATGCAAAATGATAGCTGGCTCTTTGTAATCCTGAGTTTCCTTGAAGTTCTTTTATACTCATTTTTATTTAAATACAAGGGAAAAGAAAATCAGGATTTCCATTGTTTTTACCTGTTTCATTCATTCATTCAATAAGCTTTTATTGGACTTACGGTGGAATAGTCACTGGAGATAGGAGGAACAAAAGGATCAAAATGGACACAGAAGCCATCTAGTATTTGACAGATGAGGCCTAGGGAGGTTGTAACTTGTCCAAGGTCATATAGGTAGGAATGAAGCAGGTCATCTCTCACTCTACCACACTCCCTTTTATGTTCATATTCCTGAGGAAGTTTACATTTGTCCTCTTTTCTTCTCCCTTGATACAACAATTATCCTTTCTACATAACACCTTCCTACATCATGGTTCAGATATATCAAGGGGCTGAAATAAGAAATTAAAGGGGAATTTGGGGGGAATTTTGTGGAAGTTGCAAACAACGTACAAAGATCAACAGATGATACAGTGCCTATGACCAAATATTTAATCCAAATTTTAGAATAAAGTACTGTAAACAGTCCATAAACAAAATAGAAAAAAAAATCAGACTTCTTCCTAGGTATGAAGGGAAGGCCAACACATTCCAGATCACAGGGATACTTTACTCCTAAACCCCATGATATGTAAGGGATAATTGTACTTCACTTGGTGATGTCATCAGCTCCCAGGATTCAATTACCATCTCTGTGCTGATGATTCTCAAGTCTACTTGTCCTGCCCCAACCTCTCTGATGATCACCTACAGTGCATCTCAAATTACCTTTTAGACATCTCAGACTGGATGCCCAATAGCCATCTTAAACTCAGTATCTTCGAAACAGGACTCATCATCCTTTCCCCCAAACCCTCCCTCCCTCCTACCTTCCCTTTGACTGGAAAGGCTGCCGTCATCCTCCCAGTCCTTCACGCTCACAACCTAGGAATCACTTTGGATTCCGCACTATCTCTCACCCCTCATATCCAATCTATTGTCAAGGCCTGTTGATTTCACCTTTGTAACTTCTCTCCTATACACCCTTTTCTCCCTTCTGACGCTGCCACCAAGAAGCACAGGTCCTTGTCAGCTTGGATTACTGCAGTAGCATGCTGGTGGATTAGCCTGCCTCAAGTCTCTCCCCATTTTGATCCATGCTTCATTTAGTGGCAAAAAGAATTTTTCTAAAGTGCAGGTCCAGTCACATAATGCCCCCTACTCAATAAACTCTAGTGGCTCCTACTACCTGCAGGAGCAAATACAGGACCCTCTGTTTAACATTCAAGGCCTTCATAACCTGACCCCTTCCTGCTTTTCCAGTCTTCTTACACCTTACCCCCTGACTATTATTGTTTGGTCCAGTGCAGTGACATTGGCCTCCTGGCTGTTCCACAAACAAGACACTCCATCTCCTGACTCTGGGAGATCTCTCTGACTGTCTCTGTCACTGGAGTGTTCTCCCTCTTCCCCTCCAACTACTGACCTCATCCCATCTTTACAGGAAGCCTTCCCCAGTACCTTGCCTCTCTTAATTAGCTCCTGTTTATCTTGCATATACTTTGCTTTGTCTGTGTTTATATGTTGTCTCCTCCTTTAGACTGTAAGGTCCTTGAGGACAGGGACTGTCTTTTGCCTCTCTTCATCTGCAGTGCTTAGGAGAGTGCCTGGCACATAGCAGGTATATAATAATGATACATAATTTGTTCTCCTCTATCTCTGCCTCCAACAATGATGAAGAATGCTACCAGTTGTGCACATCCTTCTGGGCTAACATTTGGCAGATGCCTTCACCGTCACGTAGGAGCAAGAACAATAATTATAATTAATGCAAATTTGGGGACTTTTTAGTGTTGTTTCTTTTGATTCTATTATATTATGTTGTATTGTATTACATTACATTATATTACATTGTATTGTATTAAATTATATTTTATCACATTATATTGTATTACATTATATTACATTACATATTACATTATATTATATTGCATTATTATAATAGAATATAAAATGTAATGTAATATAATGTAATGATGTAATATGATATATTACATAATATAATGTTATGTTATATTATACTATACTATATTACATTGCATTATGTTACATTACATTGTGTTGTGTTGTGTTATGTTATACTACACTACATTACATCATATCATATTTGCCATCAGCTCATGAATTTGGACATTTCTTTCAATGTCTCCATCACTACCTTTCACAATTCCTCTATATGGTTATAGAATAATTTGATCAGTTACTTTTAAATAAATGTGCACTCATTTTGCAAGTTTTAGTTATCATACAGTGGATGCTAAACATATATTAGTATATATGGGACCTTTTTATCTCTGACATCCTAGAGTCATGTAGCTGGTAGTAAGATTAAAGGGCAGGAACAGGTTAATATTTTCATACCTAATAGCAAGGTTATTTCCTGAGGGGATTGACCAATGTTGCAGCTCCACCAACAATGTATCAGTTTGACAGTCTTCACCTTAGACACTTTATAAAATTGTAATTATAGCATATACTACAATAAGCATGCTCAACTTACTCAGTTCTCTACTGACATCTTGTCTGAAAACCTCATGCTAAACATTTATTCCTTTCTAAAAGTTCTGATATACTTGCTAGCTCTTTCTATTTGGATTTCCACTACCATGGAATAGTTGGTGTTCAGATGTTATTTGTTCTACTAATTGTTGAATTAATTTTAGAAGAAAATTTTTAAAAAAAGAAAAAAATTTCTTCTGGGATTTTTAAACCTTTGTACTAGAGTACTAGTAATTATATCACATGCATATGTGTATGTACATATGTATACATATAGTATATATGTGTATTGTATATATATACATACCTGTGTATATATAAACATATATACATACACACATATACATATAAATATATGTGTATTTGTGTACTATATTCATTTACATATGTGTTAATGTAATTTAAATGGGAATGAAATGAATTGCTTACTATATGTATTGGTAAATGCTATTTTCAAACAGATTATGAAGTGAGAATGAAAAGAATTTGTATTTGGAATAAAACAATTTGTATTCAAATTTGGGCACCCCTAAGGAAACCATTGCTCCTCTAGTCTGTAGGACAATTGGTCTGTCTGATGTTGGGAGGCTGTCTGTCGGCGAGGCTCTTCTGACCTCCCAGAACTGTTCATCTAGGCTGTAGGATAGGCAGGTTGCCTGACACTGGAGGACTCCCTCTTTGCTTTCTCCATGACCCAGGCAACTGCCACTGGGACATCTCCCTTCCCGATATCCCTGATTACAACCTCTCTAATTTTTTCTCCTGGTTAGACAACGACTCCCTGTTAGGGTCTTGACCAGCAAGTTGCCCTATCTCAGTACACAATGATGAGGCGGGAGCAATGATGGTCATAACTCTGATTTATTGGAAGCCATTATCCATATCTATAGGTTTTTGCACTACATAAGCAGAAGCAGGTGTTCAAGGGGTAAGGGGATGAGAGCATGGGAAGATCAATATCTGGTGGGAAGAATCTGGATTATTGTAAACTATGCTGCCTACAAGCGTATGGGAAAACTAGGGCTGTGGTAAGGTGGTTTCCATAGGAGTATGGGAACAGGAGGGGAGTGCTATTCTACAGTGACAGGGAAGGCTGGGAACAGGAGGGGAGTGCTGTTCTACAGTATCTAAAGAGGCATGGGAAGGCTCGGGCAGGATACAGACTGGTATCAATACTGTATGAGCTATGTGAGGCATGGGGCAGGATGCCCTTGTAATGTATCCAAGAAGTTCCCATTAATTAAAGCATGTTTGTGTTAGGCACTGGTTCAAGAGCATTAGGTAGTGGCCAGCTGTATTCCTCCTACTGGGCTTGTGAGTCCTTGGTGGATGGACTCTGCCTGCATGAGAAAGGATGGCTATCAGAGCAGGAGGGGGGGTGCTGTTAGGGGGGCTGCTAGGGATGGAAGTCTTTCCTCCGGGGGCCTACCGTTCCAAATCCTACTAAGCCTGTCTGGTATTACCCAGGAAACAGGCCAAGTGCTAGGGTCTGAGCAGCCCTGGAGTCGGCACTAACTCCCTACAACTCCCTTTCTCATCATTATTGTAGGAGGCCCAGATTCCCCATTCCACCTAGATCTTCAAGCCTAAGCTCCCATTCCAAAGTGCGGTAGGTAGAATCCTTGCATCACTTCCCCTAATTGAACAACAAGCGTGGCTGGTCCAACCATTTGGAAGGCAGTGAAATGACCAACCCTAATCCTGCTGGTAAGATGGAGAGTCCCAAGACCTTGCCATTCTGTCCTAAGATCCCACATGCTCTACCATCAAATATTTCTGGTCCTCAGTTTCCCTCATGTGTTAATTGGAGATACATTTATAGCATTACATTCACAAGCTGTGAAGTCAAATGGGATGACTTATGAAGGATGCTTTGCAAATCTTAAAAGAATTATATCGGTTCTAACCATCACATTAATGAGAGATACTAATATAATGGTTAAAGGTTTGTAATTGCCAGAAATTATCCTGAAAGGTAGATGTTTTTATTGTACCCATTTCATAGAAAAGGATACTCAAACTAAGAAATATTGAAGTTTTTGCCCAAAATCACACAATTAGAAATGATCTGAGGCTAGATTTGAACTCATGTCTTCCTGATCCTGACTTCAGGAGCTAGCCTTATTTTATAGGAGAATGGAAGTCCAGAAGAAGAAAGTAAGCACCCCAAATTCCACTCTCATATGATGGCAGCTAGCTGGCACAATAGATGAACTTGTGGACCAGGGGTCAAGTAGATCTGAGTTGAAATCCTGCCTCCGACATTTGCTAGTCACATGATCCTGGCTAAATAATTTTAACCTCTTTCTGCCTCAGCTTCCTCATCTGTAAAATGGACATATTGTTATTGTGTGGACTAAATTACACCCTTTTTTCAAGCACCTGGCAGATCTTAAAGTGTTCTGTAAGTGCTAAGCCAGCTCTCCTTACTCCCAGGATGCGCTTTCTCAGTAAACCCTGGTTCCCCGCCATCCTAAACCAAGGTCTGTATTCTACATCCTGGCAACTCCACCCAGGAGTTTATATCTTGACAATATAAACACACATTTGCGTTGGCCAAACTTTCACAGGTTTCTGCAAATATTCCAAGAAAGGGTCTCGATGAATTATATTAATTTTTAAGCCAAGTAGCGTTTGAGTATTTGCCTCCATCTGGGAATGGGTTGGGTATTCCATTTAATCAGAAACTGTCATTGTCCAAACATCATTGGGGGTATTGTTGCCATGTAGTGGGAATGTCTGTGTAGGAAAGGCTCTATTCCTTAGAATGCTGACACCATACATCTTATTTACTCACAACAGAAGCTCAAGTCCAGTGGTGGAGAAGGCTTCAGGTCAATCTTTCTCACTCACAGGTCCCAGAGACCGCTCTTTGTAGATAGTTTTCTTCAAATCCTGTATTTTTCCTCGCCCGACTTATCATGTTGGTTTGCTTTCTGAACAAATTATTTTATTTGCATTCCAAAAGTAGAAGAAATACTTTCATTTTTCGAAGTAACTCAGACCTATTCAATTGATTCATTTGGCCAGCAAATATTTATTAAGCAATTACTGTATGCCAGCCTCTTTGAATACCTTCTATGTGTAAGCAATGTCTTGAGCATTGGGGATACAAAAAGAAAAAAAAAACAAATCATTTGTCCCTTCAGGTGGCTTACATTTATTTGCAGAAAGGGACATGTGCACACATACACAAAAAGTAAACACAAAAGATATTCAAAGTCAATGCAAAATAATTTGGGGGGTTGTGTAGAATATTAACAAACAAGGAAGGAGACTTCCTTCAATCAGTTCCCAAACCTTGCCATTCCTAATCGTAGATCTCTAGCATCTGACATGTTGCAGCTGCCACATTTGTTAAGGGTATCATTATCACTTGACTAAATGATTTCAACAAACCCCAATTTGACCCACAACACACATTCTTCCCTACTCCAGTCTATTCTACATACTGCAAACAAGTAACTTTTCTTAATCACACATGTAACCATATAATTCTCTCACTCAATTACCACCATTCATTTCTTTTTGTTTCTGGGATCAAAGAGAAATATCTCAGTTTAGCTATTACAGCCCAACATGGCATGGCCCCAGTCATTCTTTCTGGTGTCACTGGATAGTACTTCTCTATCCAAACTGTGTGATCGAGTCAAATGGGCTGTTTCCTGGTTCTTTAATCAAAACATTCTATTTCCTGTCTCTGTGTCTTTGCACAGGCCATCTACCGTATTGGAATATCCTCCTTTCCTCAGCCTTATAGAGCCGTTTTCTTCCTTTAAGAACCAATTCAGGTATCATCTCTTTTCCATAATCCAACCAAGTACTAGCATCCTTTAAACCAAACTATCTTGTATTTAACACACACATGCATGTATGTGTGTGTGTATACATCTATGTATACACAGATAGAGAACTGCTACATATAGCCAGATATAAATTGCATTATTGGCAATATGTGTGTATGTATATATGTATGTGTGTATGTATAAATTATATATACACACACAGAGAATATAACATATTATACATAATGCATGTCTAATATAATAAATAATCATGTATGTGACATATACATGCACACACAGACACACAAACATACACAAACACACACATGCACACATATATATAATATCACAATTAATTCACATATATATTTGGCTGAATGTCATAGTTATATATACCTACATATATGCGTTTCCTTCCTGATTAGAATGTGAACTCATTGTCAGTAGATAGTTTTATTCTTTGTGTTTGCTTCCCTAGCTCCTAATTTATTGTCTGGCCCATAGCAGTTGCTCAATACATGCTTCTTATTAAGCACCCTTTCACAGTGGAACCTTCAAATACAGTTATCTCTAAGGAAGTTTTAACTCCACTAAATGCTCCCTCCTAAAACTCCTCTGATCTCAACTGTCCACACGTGGATGACCTAATTACGAGCATTCCAGGGCAGGGATGACATTCTGCATCCCCAAGAAAAACCATGTGCATAGGTAAAGAGTTTTATGAAATAGAATTCTAATTCATTGTAAATCAAAAGAAATCATATCTAAGCTACTCCTAGAATCTCAGAATCTCGTTGCTGACAGGGACCTCCAAGGACATATCTTCCTATGTGTAACTGTTAAAGAATCCCTTCCACAATATTCCATCAAATTCTTGCACCTTAATGGAAGTTTTCTTGTTCAGACAATTCAATGGCCTTTAATAAAGAAAGATTTTGCACAGGTTATGGCTTGGCAGTGGAGGGCAATTGTGACTTAGTACATAAACTCATTTGTCTAGCCTTATGAAGAAAGATGGTGGAACATCATGGGGAGTATTGTTCACAGAACAATGAGAAGCAAAGGGAGGAGTACAGGTCATAAATTTATCATGCCACGGTTTGAGAACTGGATGGGCTCTAGCCCTGCTCCCTCATTTTACAGATGAGGAGCTGAAATAGAAAAAGGTTCATTGTGCCCAGTGCCACACAAGTAGTAAATAATGGAACTCATATTTAAATTCAGTTCCTCTGATTGTCTCTGAGTTCAATACTCTTTTCACTGAATGAGCCATCTTGCCTCTGGTGAAAAAAAAGAGTGCTCCCACCTGAGATGAATGAATAGATGAGGCATTAATTCAGTGTTTACCGTGTGCAAAGTGCTGTACTAAATGCTGTGGATAGAAATAGAAATATATGATACTCTCTTCTCTCACAAATCTCAGATTCTAATGGGGAGGCAACCAAAGTGAATGAGTTAGCTATTTGTTAAATGAATAGATTCAATTCAATCTGACTTTTATTAGACACCTGTTGTATACAGGATCCTGGGGACACAATGACAGAAAAAAGAACCATCTCTGTTGTCTGGGATCATATGTTTTTCTGACATATAATCATAGATGGGCCCTTAGAATTTTTTGTGCAATCCATCCATTCTACGGATGAGGAAGTTGAGACCTAGAGAAGTAAGGTGAATTGTATATGAATAATATGTGGCCAAACTCAGGTCCTCTGTCTTCAGATTGAACATTAATTCCATTGTGCTGTGTTCCTCCCTTTTAGACAAATCAAAACAAAATACATGCAAACTAATATAAAGTAATTTTAAGAGGGTGAGAATGTTAATAATTTGGCATCTGAAAGGATCTCATGTGGGAGGTTGTTTCTCTTCTATGCTTTGTAGGAAGCTCAGGCTTCTACAAGGCAAGAATGAGGATAGATGGCATTCCAGGCAGTGGGCACAAGTAGCACAATGAAGAGGATACCCTAGAGTCTAGTTACTATCTAACAGACAGGCTAATCCACTGTGGTCATCCCTTTAACCAAGGTTCATTAATTTTCTGAGATGTTAAGCTCCGAGATTGTAAACAGCCAAGTCAAAAAAGTTACATAACTAATTTAGTTGCAAAGTCTCTCAGGAAGCTAAGCAGATTATTGACATTCTTAAGGAAATTTCTAAATAAATGATCTAAAATATTTAGCACTAATAAGTCTAACAACATTTGTCTCTAATAATAAGTAAATATTGTCCTTTTGATTCTTACATGGGGAACTGGGGGGAGCAAAGGATCTTTTCTCTCTTATTATAAAGTCATACATTTAGTCCACTTTGTAAAAGCATTGTTTGGCAAAATGAGTCCATGGCCAGTATTGGAGTTGGGGAGCATTATTTTCCTAGAATTTAACTTTTGAAAACTCATAAAAGCAAGGATTAGGCAGACATCAAGGCTGGGGAAAAAGAGCTTATCAGCCTGGGCTGTGATATCTGGATTCTAGACCACAGTGGCCTGAACAGCAAGCACAGCAAACAGCTGAAAAGCGAACAATGCGAAAAGTGTTGGCTTTGACTCCATGATGCTAAACAGCCGTTTCTTTTCTGTTTTCCTGCTCAATTAAGTGAATTTGTCATGTAGTAACTGCTGACATTTATGTAGTGTTTTTAAAACTCACCAAGCTCAACTGAGCATAAGTTAAAACTCAGAATGAACATAGGTTGGTGAAGCATTCTAAAGACAACAAACATGTATAAGGCAGCTAGATGGTGCAATGGATGGAGTGCTGGGCCTGGAGAAAGGAAGGCCTTGTGTTAGATATTTACTAGCTCTTTAACCCTGGGCAAGTCACTTAACTTCTGTTTGCCTTGGTTTCCTCAACTGTAAAATGAAGATTATTGTTGTCACTCGGTTGTGTCTGACTCTTCATGAGTTCATTTGAGGTTCTCTTGGCAAAGATACTGGAATGGTTTGCCATTTCCCTCTCCAACTCATTGTACAGATGAGGAAACTGAGGCAAACAGAGTTAAGCAACTTGCCCAGAGTTGCACCAGTAGTAGGTGCGTAAGGCTGAATTTGAAGTTATGAAGCTGAGTCTTCTTGAATCCAGGGCTGGCACTCTACCCATTGTGCCATCTAGATGCCCCAGGGACAACTAAGCAGATAGCATGCAATAAAACATTTGACTTGTTTTTAAAAAAATTCTTGATTCATGGACCAGCAGATTCATGGCTGCATGTCTAGTGGGATTAGCAGAGGATCTATGTTCAAATCCTTCTCTAAATGTTCACTCCCGTCTGACCTTAGCAGGTGGCACAGTGGGTAGAGTATTGAGCCTGGCATCAGGAATATGCGAGATCAATTCTAGCCTCAGACATTTACTAGCTCTGTGATTGTTGGCTAGTCATTTAACCTCTGTCTCATTTTCCTCAACTGTAAAATGCTAATAAAAATAACATCTGCCTTCAGGGATTGTTGTTAGGATCTAATGAGATGCTGTCTTTAAAGGATTTAGCACAATGCCTGAAACATAGTAGGTCATATATTAGTTACTGTCATTTCCCAAAGCCTTACTTTCCTCGAATGAAATGTAAACGTTCATGTAAAACGAAAAGGTAAGAGTGGACGGCTTGTGAGCTCCTTAATCTATGAGTCTATGTTGTGTAAGGGTTGCTATGCCGTATAATCATCTTACTTTTCTCCCCTCTCCTATGATAGAAAGAATCCTATTTAGGATAAGCCATGGGGAATTGACACGCAAGGTGGTTACAGCCCCAGCTGTCTCCATGAAAATCCCCGGGGAACGCTAAAGTCTTGTTGCAGAAAGGACATCTGTTTGAAAATCTCCGGGCTTCAGTGTCATTTAGGCTTGTTTCCCCTGAGTAGCTGGAGTTTACCTTCATAAATGGCTTTCTTCCATAACTCCTTCCAAAAGCTCAGGGATTCTTGAGAAGAATGCATCTGACTAGAAGACCTGAGCCCTAAATTGTAATCCTGTCATGGCCCGGTGATTAGTTTGCAGGCAAGCTGCTTAATTTCTGCCTGTCTCAGTGGACAGCTAACTCCTTTTTATCTCAGATCCAAACAACTGGAAAGCTCACTGAAGGAGAATTTTACTTCACTTTTTTTTTTACTATGCTCCACTTTTATGAAGGAGAGAGAAAAAGATAGTGAGAAAATAATTGATACAAAAGACATAGTCAATTCATTTTCATCTTCAATGCAAGTGAAATTTTTTTTTACACTCTAGTGTGTATAAGTGTTGCTAGTAATTCACAATCACATCCAACTAATATGAGACATACTCCTTTCTTTATGGAGATAAGAATCTAGAGAGTAATGTGAAATACATAAAAATAACTACCATATTAAGGGAGAATCGGGGAAATGGTATATTCTAGTTACTAGAGAACCAGCCTCCAAACCAGTAAGATATAGGTTGAAGTACTGCCTCTCTGGGTCTTTGCTATGTGACTCTGGGGGTGCCCCTTCACCTCTGTGCTTTGGGCTACCCTCTAGGACTATAACTTGTAGGGAAAGTTATCAATATGTTTGGCATAAAGAAATGTCATGTTTGGAAGTTCTTAAACCAATGAAATCACAGGCTCAGTCCCCATTCCTATTGAGAGGTGCTGTTGTATAATGAATGAAGAGTCAGGTGTGGAAGACTAGGGTTCAAGGCCTGCCTCTGACAAAATGGATCAGAGGATTTTAGAATCAGAGCTTGAAAGGGCTTGGGGGTCTTCCAGTCCAACCCCTTCTGCTCTCAGTTGAAGAAATTGATGTTCAGAAAACTCTTGTGATTTGCCTATGGCCACATAATTAATAAGTGTCAGAGGTAGGATATGGACCAGATCCTTTGACTCTGCACCTAGTCCTCCTTTCACCATCCTATGCTGCCTATAGATCATATAGAGCATATTATGTCTCCACAATGGGGATTGGGACTATAAGCGATATACAACCAGATACTCAGAGAGTTGGAAGACATGGAAGTCCACCTTCTCATGAGGGTCAATTGTAGGGATCATCTCTAACATCTACAAGCACTTGCACAATCACAACTAAAAGGGCTACAGTTAGAAAGGAAGCAATCAACTGGAAGAAAAAAGTCTTTGCCGCAAGTTTTTTTCTTCTGATAAAAGAATCACTTACAAGATTTATATGAAAATGATTTGAATTTATAAGAAGAAGAATCATTCCCAATTGATAAATGATCCAAGGATATGAGCAGGAAGCTTTAAAAGGAAGAGATCTAAGCTATTAATAGCCATAGTAAAAACTGCTCCAAATCACTAATAATTAGAGAAATTCAAGTTAAAGTGATTCTGAGTTTCCTCCTAACATCCCTCAGATTGACTAAGATGATCCTAAAAGAAAATGACAAATGTTGGAGAAGCTGCTGGAAAACAAAACCATTGATATACTCTGGGTTGAGCTTGAACTGGTCTAGTAGTTCTGATGTATGTGTGTGTGTGTGTTTGTGCATGTGTTCATGTATGTGTGTGTACATGCACACAAATGCACACATACACAGGCATGTATTCTGGGAATTTGGATAGTCTCATTCATCAAAAATGCTTTTCAGAGACTGAACAACCTACTGGCTTCTGAAAAAAAATCATGGTCCTAATTCAATAATTGATTATTAATGTATGAGAGAAATAATCATTTCTCTTGTGGTTAACCAAGCTTTTTAAAGTGCTTGATATGTGTGCAGTACTGTGCCAACTACTAGGGATAGAAAGAAAGGCAAAAACATTTTTTACCCTTAAAGAGATTATGATCTAATATGAGGGACAACAAGACAACTTGTAGATCGCTAAGTGCACACAAGACACTGTATACAGTGTCAATGGAGAGTAATCTCAGACAGAAGGCACTGGCAGCTTGGGGAGCAGAAAAGAGTTCTTGGAGAAAATGTGATTAAAGCTGAGTCTTGGAGGAAGCCAAGGAAGCCAGGAGGCAGAGATGAGCGAGGGAGGCAGGAAGGACGGCCAATGCAAAGCATAGAGTCCAAAGAGGGATTGTCATGTGTAAAGAAAAATCAAGGATGCCGGCATCACTTGTTTGCAGATTAAATTGGGGATGTGGAGTAGGAAAAGTCTAGGTTGTGAAGGGCTTTAAAATTCAAACAAAGAGTTTTACATTTGATCCTGAATGTAATGGGAAGCCACCGGAAGTTACTTCAGTAGGAGAGCAATGGTGCATTTAAGTAGATCACTCAGGCATCTGAGCGGCAGATGGACTGGAGTTGGGAGAGACAAGGCAGGGAGAACAACTAGCAATCATGCTATTGGAAAGTCCAGGTGTGAGTTGATGAGGGCTGCATCAGTGTGGGTTCTGGGTCAGTGACTTAACTAGTGGTCCTTTCATGAATAGGTGGCTATGAGGTCCTAGGATTATAGATTTGTCACCAGTAGGGACCTCAGAAGCCATCTAGCCTAACCTATTAAATTTCATAGATGAGGAAACTGAAGTCCAGGGAGATTAAGTGATTCGATCTCTCCCAGGTCATACGCATATTGAATTCCATTCTGAATTAGAGGAATATGACACAATCTTCTCTAAACATCATTTTCCAGGTGTATTTTATTTCCCAACATCTGGGACAGATGTCACTCTCAGCTAGCCAGAAGACTTAACCAGGTGAAAAACAGATGCTCTCCTTCCTGACTTGCCAAGTGGGAATGTTCTATATTTGTCTTTCTGAAGATTCACCACTAGATGGCACTTGAAATCCACAAGATGGAAGAGAATACTTAGTTTGATCAGCGGAGACAGTTGCTAAGACATGGATATATTTAAAATGAAAATGCTTAAAAAGAGAATCAGCTACTTTGCAAAGGATCAAAAACAGGGCTATCTTGAGGCAGTCAAGGAGTGGGATTCTTGCAATCTACATTTACACGATAGAAATGGTTCTCTACATAGAAACCACTGCTCCATTGGTCTAAAGAGCTCTCAATGGAATTGATTTCAGGTATTGGAAATCTGGTTATCCAGAATCAGTGTGGGCCAGAAGCAGTGCTTGCTAGTTCTTTTCCAGGAGCCACACATGCCCAGGAAAAGTCTGAAGTGAGTCCTCTGGCCAAAGGTCTGAGGCCCAGCGGCTGAGTGCTGTGGGGCAGATAGGAGGCTCTCTCTGGTTGTGGTCAATTTCATTAGTGTCTTTCACATATATCATGGGGAACAAACAAGAAATGGTTTAAGGACACATGGAAGCACAAACTCAGGCTGTGAAGCAGAAGGATCGATCTCTGGGGAGTGAGAGCAGCAGCTTGTGGACCCCTGTGGCAGGCAGCATTTGACAGAGGGAGATGCTCACTTAAAACTGAGCCATTCCACTGCCCCATCAGGGAAGGCACAGGAAGGCAAGAGGGCCCAGATGCATAGGAAATAAATAAAGTGTGTACTGGGAAGAAGAGTAGGGTACTTGTCCCAGATTCCTACAGATACTCGCCAATGTCATCTTCTGAGCGCAAGGAAGAGACATTGATATGTGTAGTTCATGAGAAGGAAAGATATGTCTCATTTGGCCATCCACCGGGGAGCAACACTGACACCATGCAGTCCTCTTCGATATCACTTGGGGTAAGTATTTGTATGTATTCAAGGAGGTGGCTGGGAGGTGTAGTGGATAGAGTAGTAGACCTGGAATCAAGAAGAACTGAGTTTAAATCCAGCCTCAGATACCAGCTATGTTACACTGGGCAAGTCACTTTATCTCTATCTCAGTTTATTCATCTGTAAAATCATAGAATCTAATTTCCAGGATTGTTTTGAGGATCAGATCAGATAATATTTGCAAAAGGCTTGGGGCAGTGCCTGACATATACTATGTGCTTAATAAATACTTGTTCCCTTCCCCTACTTCTCTTCCCCTTGATCCCAGTATAAACCAATGAATGAGCTTTAACACTTTTCTCCAACTTAAAATAAAGCTACTATTGACTGAATTTCTCAGGGAAGTAATCCTATTATTTTAAAGGTTTTGTAGAACTTTTAAAATGAGACTATAGAGGAGGGATTCTTAACTACAGTCTGTAAAGATTTTTTTAATAATTGTATTTCAGTACAATTGTTTTCTTTTGTAAGCTTGTGCATTTTTGTGTGTATATATGTATCTGTGTATATATAAACATACACATACATAAAACAATACCATATTATTCTTAGAAGGGTTCCAAAGATTTCACCAGGATTCCAAATGAGTTCAAACCACAAAAAGGGGGTTTAAAGCACCTGATCTAGAGATATAAAATTAACCAAAAAAAGCTGGACATTCTGGACTTCACTAGAGGTCATGACTAAAAGAGTAGATGGCCATTTGTTATCTATATCTCAAATGGGATTTTTGATCAGCTGTGGGTCTGACTACATGAGCTCTGAGGTCTCTTCCAAATTAGACATTCTGTGACAATAATTATCTGATAGCAGCAAAGACATTCTTTCTTTCAAAACTCTTAAGAGGACCTTGTTACATTCTATAGACTCAGAAGGAAAATCAGGTACTGTATTTGAAAGGGACCTAAAATATCAGTTATAATTCTAAGGTCTTGCTGGGGCTTCTAAGGTTCCCTTCAGTTCACTTTACAGATTAAGAAACTGAGGCCCACAGAGATTGAGTGAGTTCTTCAAGATCACACAGTAAATAGGAGAATAAAGACTAGAACCTAGGTCTCTTCCCTCAGCCAAAGCCTTTTCCATGCCATCACAGTATTAATAAGACTGAATTAATTTTGTATATCTCTAACATAACTTATACCCAAGGTTTCTTGAAATAATTTCAGGAAAAAATAAAGTCTATTTCCCTAAAATCTTAGTCAAGTTTGTTGCTCAGTTGTTTCAATCATGTCCAACTCTTTTTTGACAACTTTTAGGGTTTTCTTGGCAAAGCTACTGGAACAGTTTTCCATTTCCTTCTCCAGCTGATTTTACACATGAGGAAACTGAAGCAAACAGGATTAAGTGATTTACCCAGGGTCACACAGCTAACAAGTGTCTGAGGCTGGATATGATCACCAGAAAACATTTCTGAGGTCAATGCACATATTTCTCAATTTTCCCTACTTCTGGACATGTCCCTAAACAGATCTTTACAGGTTAGGGGACACAGGGTGCTATCTAGGATAGCAATGAGGGTTACTCTCTTGTACCCTATGTAAATAAGTAAATTACAGATCATTCTCTAAGATAATCAGGTGAGAAGCCAGGTAGTCCCATGATTCAAATGCTGGATTTGCAGTGAGGAAGAATGAATCAGAATAAATGAATTAGAACTTGACAATTGGAAGGAACTTCAGAAGGGAAAGGGAGAAAAGCACTTATTAAGCACCTACTATGTGTCAGGCAGTACGCTAAGTACTTTACAAATAATTCATTTGATCATTTCAACAATCCTGCATAGTAGGTACTTTGATTATCCCCATTTTAGAGTCAGGAAACTGAGGTTATAAGACTTGCCCAGATCACACAGCTAGTAAGGGTGAAGCCATATTTGAACTCAAGGCTTTCTAACTGTAGGCCCACTGTACCATCCACTGTGCCACCTACCTGACTAATTGGATTTTTTTCAGTACCACTAGAGTGTATCTGGCACGGGATCATCCAACTTCCATTTGAAGAAGTCCAGGAAGGGGCAACCCTTCATATCTCATAGAAGACCATTCCACTTCTAGGTAGCTCTCATTGTTAGGCATCCCCCTACACCCCACTTTTCTGTAACAGCAAACCTGAGTTTGCTTTTCAACTTCAAGACATGTGCTTGACTCCTGCCACAAACATCTGAGCTGTGTGACTCTGAGCAAATCACTTAACCTCTCTGGGCTTTCATTCCCTCATCTTTAAAGTGATAGTGATGAAACTGGCAGAATTTACTTCATAGGATTGTTGAGAAGATCAGACGAAAGGATGTGAGAAAAGGGCTCTGCAAACTTTGGGACACTATATGAGTGAATGCCCAATGTTATTGTCAGTTCAGAGAACTGTGAATACTTAATGGACTGCATGAAACATCAGAAGGAAACATGATAGCTGGAAGAAGGATGTGACTTCTCTGGTTGGCACCAGAAGTCGAGTCATGTCATAGAACAGAAAGAACGTGGGCTCTGACACCCGAGGACCTGAAGATAGATCCTTACACTGATGGGTCCAAAGGGTTTTGCAAACACTAAGGTACCAAATGGATGCTAGCTGTCTGTACTATGTGTGTGACATTGGGCCAGCAGAGTCACAGAACCTGGTTCAAATCCTAACTCTCCTACTTACTACCTGTGTGACCTTCAATGAATCTCTTAAGACCATTGAACTTCAGCTTTTTCTTTCATTTGTTTTTAGACGTTTTCAGTAATGTCTGACTCTTTGACTTCTTTTAGGGTTTTCTTGGAAAAAATACCGAGGTGATTTCCTTCTCTAGCTAATTTTACAGATGGGGAAACTGAGACAGAAAGGGTGAAGCGACTTTTACAGGGTCACACAGGTAGTAAGTGTCTGAGGCTAGGAAGATGAGTCTTCCTAACTCCAGACCTGGCACTCTGTCCACACAACCACCTACTTGCCAAAAACCAAACAAATAAAACACCAACAGCAAAGCAATGTGGGGACTAGATTTGAAGTTCTATTCCCAATTGAGACCTATGAAACTAATTCACTCAATCTGCAGAGATTTCACTTTCTTCAAATATAAAATGAGGGAAAAAAAGACAGTGGGGAGAAGCCAAGAAGTTGCCTGAGCTCTCCCCAGTTTCCCTTGGAAACAATGTTAAATCAAGCCTCTAAAAGAATTCTGGAGTGATAGAATCCACAAAAAGACAGAGGGAAACAATTTTCCAGCACAAGATAACTTAGAAGACTTTAGGAAAGGTCTGTCTCCATTAGGCCAAAGGGGAATGGAGGCTACAGGCAGTGTCTGGACAAGCCAGGGGGAGGCTTTTAGTCACAGCACAGAGCAGCGTCTAAGGTCCTGTAGTCCTGGCTCAGTAGGCCAGTGCCAAAGCAGGCCAGCTGTGAGGCCCCCAGTGCCAGTGCAGCAGGCAAACTGCCAACTCTGGAAGCCAGGGCACAATAGGTATGACTAGGCTGGGTGGCCCTGGGACAGTAGGCAAGACACCAGCCCCACAGGCCACAGCACAGAAAGTCATTGACCAGACCCCTGGCTCCCCCGTACCAGCAGCTTGGCATAGTGCCATCTATACCCTACAAGCAGAGATAAACTTTTTTTAAAAAAAATGAGCAAACAAGAACCACAAAAAAGAGTCCTTACCATAGAAAGCTAATATGGCAACAGGGAAGATCAAAACATAGACTCAGAAGAGGATAACAGTGGCAAAATGCCTACCTGTGAAGACCTATTACAGTAGAGAGAAAGAAGGGAAGGGGTGATCATTGCTTGAACCTTAATCTTATCAGATTTGTCTTAAAGAGGGAATAATATACACACTCAGTTGAGTAAAGAAATCTATCTTACCATATAGGGAAGTAGGATGGGGAAGAGGAAAAGAAAGGAGTGGGGTGGGGTTGATAGATAGGAGGGCAAATTGAGGGAGGCAGTTTTAAGAAGCAAAACACTAGTGAGAATGGACAGGGTGAAAGAAGAAAGACAAAATTATAAATGGAGAAAGTAGGTTTGAGGAAAATATACAGTAATCTTAACTGTGGATGCGAATGGGATGAAGTCTCTCATAAAATGGAAGCTGATAGTAGAGTAGATTAAAAACCAGAATCTGTCAATGTCTTGTTTACAAGAAACACATTTGAGACAGAGACACACATGCAGAGTAAAGGTAAAAGGCTAAAGCTGAATATATTACGCATCAGCTGAAGTTAAAAATCAACCAGGAGTAGCAATTCTGATCTCAGATAAAGCAAAAGGCAAAACAGATCTAATTAAAAGAGAGAATGAAGGAAACTGCATCTTGTTAAAAGTTACCTTAAACAATGAGGTAATATCAATACTAAACATATATGCACCGAGTAGTATAGCATCCAAATTATTAGATAGAATTTAAGTGAGTTTTAAGAAGAAATAGCAAAACTATATTAGTGGTGGACCTCAATCTCCCCCTCAGAACTAGATAGATCTTAACCACAAAGTAAACAAGAAAGACGTTAAGGAGGTGAATAGAATTTTAGAAAATTTAGGTATAATAGACCTTTGTGTGAATAGAATTTTAGAAAAATTAGATATGATAGACCTCTGGAGTAAATTGAGTGGGGATAGGAAGAAATACACCTTTTTGTCAGTGGTACGTGGCACCTTCACAAAAAATGACCATGTATTTGGGCATAAAACCATATAATCCATTGCAGAAAGACAGAAATATTAAATGCACCCTTTACAGATCATGATGCATTAAAAAATACATGTACTAAGGAGCCATGGAAAGATAGATTCAGAAACTATTGGAAACTAAATAATCAAATCCTAAAGAATGAGTGGTTCAAGCAACAAATCACAGAAACAATAGAAAATTACATCAAAGTAAATGACGATAATGAGACCACATACCAAAATTTATGGAATATAGCCAAAGCAGTTAGGGGAAATTTTATATATCTAAATACTTTTATGAAAAAATAGAGAAAGAACCAATCAATGAATTGGGCATGCAATCTAAAACAAACCCAAAAAACACCCAAAAAAGAACAAATTAAACATCTCCAATTAAATGCCACATTGGAAATTCTGAAAATCAAAGGATAGATTAATAAAATTGAAAGTAAGAAAATGATTGCTAAATAAAACTAAGAGCTGGTTTTATTGAAAAAAAAAACAATAAACTAGATAAACGTTTGGTTAATTTGGTTAAAAAAAGAAAACCAATTACCAGCATCAAGAATGAAAAGAATGAATTCACCACCAGTGAAGAGGAAATTAAAGCAGTAATTAGGACCTATTTTGCCCAACTGTATGCCAATAAAGCTGACAGTTTAAGTGAAATGGATGAATATGTACAAAAATATAAATCACCCAAACTAACAGAAGAGGAAATAAAATACTTAAATAATCCCATTTTACAAAAAGAAATTGAATAAGCCATCAATGAATTCCTTAAGGAAAAAAAATGTCTAAGGCCATATGGATTTACAATTTATGAATTCTACAAAACATTTAAAGAATAATTAATTCCAATACTAAGTAAATTATTTGGAAAAACAGGTGAAAGCATCCTACCAGATTCCATTTATGATACAAATATGGTACTGATACCTAAAACAGGAAGAGCCAAAATAGGAAAAGAAAATTATAGAGCCATCTCCTTAATAAATATTGATTCCAAAATTTTGGGATAAAATATTAGCAAAGAGATTATAGCAATTTGTCATAAGGACAATATTTTATTAAGAGGTAGGATTTATACCAAGAATGCAGGGCTGGTTCAATATTAGGAAAACTGATAATATCATTAATAAAACCAACAAATAATATGATTATCTCAATCAATG
The DNA here is from genome assembly GCF_011100635.1 of Trichosurus vulpecula. NCBI lineage: Eukaryota > Metazoa > Chordata > Mammalia > Diprotodontia > Phalangeridae > Trichosurus > Trichosurus vulpecula. The sequence continues at coordinate 426,747,858 of NC_050575.1, read as the reverse complement.
CAGAAAAAGCTTTTTGACAAAATACAGCATCCATTCCTATTAAAAAATTAGAGAACATAAGATTAAATGGGGCTTTCCTTAAAATCATAATTAGCATCTACCTAAAACCATGAGCAAGTATTATATGCAATGGTGATAAGCTAGAAGGCTTCCCAATATGCTCAGGGGTGAAATAAGGATGTCTATTATCACCACGATCATTCAATATTGTACCAGAAATGCTAGCTTTAGAAGTAAGAGAAGAAAAAAGCAACTGAAGGAATTAGAATAGACAATGAGGAAACAGAACTATCACTTTACAGATGATGTGATGGTATACCTAGAGAGTTCTAGAGAATCAACTAAAAAATTCTGCTTGAAATAATTAACAACTTCAGCAAAGTTGCAGGATATAAAACAAATTCACATAAATCATCAACATTACTTTATATTACCAACAAGAAATCCAACAAGAAAAGAAAGAGAAATTCCATTTAAAGGTACTGTAGACAATATAATGTATTTGGGAGTTTACATACCAAGACAAACCCAGGAACTGTATAAACACAATTACAAAACGCTTTTCACACAAATAAAATCCAGATCTAAACAACTGTAAAAATATCATTATCTCATGGGTGGGTCAAGCTAAATATAACAAAAATGATAATTTTACCTAATTTGATTTACTTATTCAATGCCATGCCAATCAAATTACCAAAAATATTTTATACAGCTAAAAAATAATAACAAAATTCATCTAGAGGAAAAAAAAGGTAAAGAATATCAAGGGGATTAATGAAAAAAAATACAAAGGAATGTGTCCTCGCCATACCAGATCTCATATTATATTATAAAGCAACAATCATGAAAACTATTTGGCGCTGATTAAGAAACAGATTGGTGGATCAGTGGAATAGATTATGTCCACAAGACACAGTAGTAAATGACTATAGTAATCTACTATTTGATAAACCCAAGGACTCTAGCTTATGGGATAAGAACTCACTATCTGAGAGAAACTGCTGGGAAAACTGGAAATCAATATGGCAGAAACTGGGCATACACCAACATCTCACACAGTATACCAAGATAAGATCAAAATGGGTACATGATTTAGACATGAAGGGTGATACCATAAGCAAATTAGGAGTACAAGGAATAACTTACTTGTGAGATCTATAGAAAAGGGGACCAAACAAGAAACAGAGAACATTGTGAAATGCAAAATGGATAATTTTTATTACATTAAATTAAAAAAAAACTTTTTTACAAGCAAAATCAATGCATCCAGGATTAGAAGGAAAGCAGAAAGCTGAGAAACAATTTTCATAGCCAGTGTTTCTGATAAAAGCCTCATTTCTCAAATACATAGAGAACTGAGTTAAATTTATAATACAAGTCATTCTCCAATTGATAAATGATCATAGGATAGGAGCAGGCAGCTGTTAGACAAAGAAATTAAAGCTATCTTTAGTCATATGAAAAAAATACTCTAAATCACTATTGATTGGAGAAATGCAAATTAAAGCAACAACTTAGAGGTGCCACCTCACACCTATCAGATTGAATAATGTGACAGAAAAGGAAAATGATGAACACTGGAGAAGAAGTGGAAAATTGGGACACTAGGGCATTGCTGATGGAGTTGTGAACTGATCCAACCATTCTGGAGAGCAATTTGGAACTATGTCCAAAGGGAAATCAAACTATGCATACCCTTTGATCCAGCAATGGCACTACTAGATATGTATCCCAAAGAGATCATAAAAAGGGGAAAGGACCTACATGTACAAAAACATTTATAGCAACTCTTTTTGTGGGGGCAAAGAATTGGAAATACAGAGCATGCCCATCAATTGGGGAATGGCTAAAAAATGTATTATGTGAATGCAATGGAATATATTGTGCAATAAGAAATGATGAGCAGGCAGATTTCAGAAAAAACCTGGAAAGACTTAAATGAACTGATGCTGAGTGAAGTGAGCAGAACCAGGAGAACATTGTATACAGTAACAGCAACAGTGTTTGACAATCAACTATGATTGACTTAACTCCTCTAGGCAATGCAATGATCTAAGACAATTCCAAAAGTCTCATGATGGAAAATGTTATCCACATCCAGAGAAAGAATTATTGAGTATGAATGCAGATCGAAGCATATTATTTTCAGCTTTTTGTGAACTATCCCTTTTGTTTCGCATCTACTTTCACAACATAACTAATGTGGGAATGTGTTTACTTAATTGTACATGTATCACTTATATCAGATTGCATGCCATCTTGGGGAGGGGGGGTGAGAAGGAAGGAGGGAGAAAAAATTGGAATGCAAAATCTTATAAAAATGAATGTTGAAAACTATCTTTACATGTAATTGGAAAAAAAATATTATTTACAAAAAAAGAGGGAGCTTGACCAGAGAGCTGACATTTCTCAGTCTCTAATTCTAAGCAGTTATAGAGGAGCCAATTTAGTTTTGATGCATGAAAATTCTTTCTAAAGAATAGAGCTATTGCCAGGTACAATTGGCTGCAGTGAAGGTAGTTTCCTGCGTCCTGGCTCCTGCCCCTCACAAGCATTTTAAAGGGAAGTCTAGATGAACACTTGCCTGGCATCATAAGGTTATAGATCGTTGCGGGAAAGGAACCTTAGAGGCTAATGAGTCTGACCCTGCATTTTAGTTTTGAGAAAACTGAGGCCTGGACTTGTTCAAGTTCAGAAGATAAGTAAATGTCTGAGATGGAGTTTGAATTCTGGTCTTCCTAACTTCTCAAGGCCCAATCCACAACAGGAGAGATTCCCGTTAATTTTTGTGTGGTAGGACTAGATGACCTCTAAGGTTACTTTCAACTCTAAGAATCCATTATTCTTTGATTTGGTTCTATGAGATTGGAGAAAAAAAAAACAAAAAACAAAACTAATCCATTCAAATTATTGTAGGTTGCTGCAAAAACATAAGAAAGGTTTTCTTTTTTAGTATGATCACCATAAGGAATCTCCCCTGTATGGAGAACAGTTGAGTTCCTATATCCTTTCTCTAGCACCTCCAAGCCAAAGCAGCTCTCCAGCTATACAACTGTTTTGCCTGCCATCCTTTAGTAAATGCTGTACAGATATGTAAATGACCCCTCTTTCCAACTGCTGAGAGCAGCGTGCGAGGTGAGCTTTTGCAGCTGAAAAGAATTTCATCCCTCACACCAAACAGAGTTTTTTTTCCTCCCTCAAATGTCTAGGGAAGTGTATTATTGAAAGAAAAGAAACCTGGCAACCAAAGTCCTTGTTTGGCTTTCTACCTTGGCAGTCCTGAGTAGCCAATGGTAGGCAAGTTTTCCCCTAATCTGCTGGCACCTTCTGCAAGGGCACAATGTAATATTCACTTGTCCCACAGAGAATGCTAAGCAGTGACTAACTTACTGGGAATCACGTCTGCACAGATATAACCCACTGGTAACTTTGCCAGGCCAGGAAAATGTGAAGGGATCTCCTCCAGATGTGACCCAAGTCAATTATGTCTTCTGCTAGGATTGACTGGGGAAGGGGCTTCAGTGAGCTTGAATATGCCAATTATGGAAGAAACAGGTCACGCATACTGTAACTCTTCCACTGGAAGACCTCAGAAATTTGAACTGGAAAAATTAGAATTCCACAAAAATGCTCATGGGCACTGGGCTGGATTTGACATTAGTACTATTTACATAGCAAGCTTCTGCTGTGCCGATATGAATGGTAAACAATGAGGCTGGGAGCTGGTTTAACCCTTGGAAGAGAAAAAATGTATGCCTTTAATAAATGTCTGTTGCCTGACTAACCAGAAACACACACACACACATATACATATATATATATGTATGTATGTATGTATATATATATATGTATACACACACAAACACATATACACATATGTATATATTTATGTATATACACACATACCTTGCATACATACATACACACACGCACACATGTATACATATGTGTGTATATGTATATGGTGTTTGTTTTCATTTGTTCTCAAAGAGGATCAAAATGTCATTACTACACTTGAGTCAAGATTCATTGCGTCTGACTGCAGCTGATCAGGCCAACATGAGCTCAGAATGCTCTATCACAGGTCAGGCACAAATAGTCCATGTGAACATTTGGGCTGAATACTCCAAACTTGTGCATCCTGTGTTTCCTTTGAGTTGCTTCAATTCTACTTTGCTCAAAGAGTACAGCACTTTCTCTGATGTGGGAACACCACTCTGAGTGGTCCTGTGGCAATGTCTCCCATATCACACAATTGTTTCCAAAGTCCTTGAGAGAGACCCTGAGAGTGTCCTTGTATTGCTTCTTCTGACCATCATGTAAATGCTTGTCCTGTGTGAGTTGTCTATAAAACAGTGTTTTTTGGCAAACATTTGCACAATGTGGCCAGCCCATCAGAGTTGCATTCTCTGAAGCAGAGTTTGAATGCTTGGCAGTTTAGTTTGAGTAAGGACCACAGTGTCCTTATACCTTATCCAGCCAGGTGATCTTCAGAGTCTTCCTAAGACAATTCAAATGGAAGCAATTCAGTTTCTAGGCATGGCACTGGTAGACTGTTCAGGTTTCACAGGCATACAACTATGAGGTCAGCACAATGGCTCTGTAGCCCTTCAGTATGGTAATCAGTCTAATACCTCTCTCTCCCATATTTTCCTTCAGAGCTTATATGTATGTTTATATGTATATATGTGTGTGTATATACATAATATATATTATATATACATATATTTATAATCACTTTAAAAATACTATCTCAGATCATCTCCACAGCAAGCCATAGGGTAGCTGCTATATCATATGAATTTAGGGAGTCTCTCCTGCATTTGGTATGGTGGGCATTGTTACAAGATATCTGAAATAACGGAGTCATGCTCTCGGTATACCTAATGTCCTAACCCCTTTTTCTTTTTTAGCCAAGTAGAGAGAAGAATGATTTTGTTGACAGTTTGGCCGAACTGTGTCCAGTGGCCTAGGACACCACAGTCAAGAAATTCTTTCATTACAGATAGCTGGCAAAAGCACATAGCATCCCCTGAGCCAGGGAAGGCCTAATTAATAATAAAATGGGACTTAATGCTCTGAAACTTCTTTTCCTACTCTTAAATGCACTCAAGTGGAAGTTAATTTCCCCAGGAGAGGGGTAGACAGAGAGACAGACATAAAGTCTTGGAACAAGTGACTCAAGGGTCCAAACTGATCATTCCATTCATTCTCTGTACTGTAGATCTTTTTTTTTGTTTTTATTTTGTTTCCCTTTGCTGCCCATATGCTTAATTTTCTCCTGCCAGGCTCATGTGGATTTCTGAGGTTTTTGTTTCAATTTCAGCCGTAATATATGCTGTTGCTGACCTCCAAGCTCTCATATCTTCCTTTGTCTTTATACAAAGACTAAATAATAATAATGATAATAAATAGAATAACCTATATTATTCATTAATCATTGGGAAACAAGTGAGGGAAGGGAAATTCTTGGAAATGTAGGTAACGTTAATGATAACTGTAGTTCTAATAGAGATTGGAAACTTCTGATTTTTGACCGATGTAAGATATGATCAGGGTTACCAGAGTAGTAATTGACATTAATTTCTGTAGTCGTCCAAGGTCGTGGCAAAACATTTTCTAACAATATCCCATGAAACAGAATGACAGCCTTATGTCTGGAAGGAACCTTAGAGGTCATCTAGAACAATCCATTCATATTTCAAACGAGGGAACTGAGAACCAGAGAGAGAGACTGTAAGTTGCTCAAGGGAATGCAATGTGCATGACAGCTGAGGTTGCAGCCTAGGTTCATAGGATGACAGAATTAGAGCTAAATTATACTTTGGAGGTCATCTAGTATGACCATCCCTAATTTTATAGGGAAGGAAGTTAAGGCACAGAGAGGAGAAGTGAGTCACCGAAGGTCAGACAAGGTTAAAGTGGCAAAGCTGAGATTTGAACTCTGATCCTTTGAATCTGAAAACATCAGTCTCACCACCATGCAATGCTTTCTCTAAAATGCTAAAGGGGTGTCTGGGATCAGAAATCAATGACTTGTTAAAGGAGGGCCTCTGGAATTTTTTTTAGCACTTTTGAACTTACAGATTGTTCCATCAGGACAAGTCAGTGAATGAAGTATGTAAGTATTACTGCTGCCCACTTTATAGATGAGAAAACAGAGGCTCAGAGTTGTTGTGACAAATGAGGAAAGTGAAGAAGAAAGAAAGAAGAAACTCATCCAAGGCCCAAGATATAGGAAGTGTCTGCGCTCAGCTCTTCTAACTTAAAATGCATCACCATTTTCACAACGAGTTTTGTGACTGTGGAGAAATCACGACTTCTCTGAACTTCATTTCTCCCCCAAATAGAGACACAATATATGAAATATACTCTCTGATAAAATGAGTTTCAAAGCAGTTGCTTTCCTGTTTAGGGAGTTTCCGACCTTTATTAAATGACATCATAGATCTTGTCTAAAAAGAAAATATCTTCCTCGCACGTTTGTTATAAGAAAAGAACTTTGTAACCTACAAACCTCTATAACCAGATGCATTAGTTATTCTGGTTACCTCTGTCTATACCATATCCCTTTTCTATAACTTTCTGAATGAGGAATTTTCCCTTTGGACAAAGAGAGAGCATTCCCTTCCATTGACCTGGGCTGGGACAATTCAGAATGTTTTAGGACCACATATGGAGAACAGTATTCAGAGGCAACATTATGCAGTCGTTTATTCTCAGGGATCTGCCAGATTACTGTAATGATCTCCTAATTGGCCTTCCTGCCTCCAATCTTTCCTTTGTCCTACTGATGTCCATACAGCTGACAAAGAGATATTCCTCAAGCACAAGGTCAACCATATCATTTTAGTGATTTTCAGTCATGTCTGAACCTCATTTGGGGTTTTCTTCATAAAGATATGGGTTTGCCATTTCTCCAGCTCATATTACAGATGAGGAAACTTTAGCAATCAGAGTTAAATGACCTTCTCAGGGTCACAGAGCTTGTGAGTGTCAGATTTGAACTCAGGAAGATGAGTCTTCCTGCTAGCTGCCCTATGTCACTATCCTGGTCAAACTATCTTGCCTCACTGTCCCCTTTAGGACAAAATGACAACTTTTGCATGACACAAAGACTGACTCTTCCCTGCAGAATCATTTCATATCACACTTCTACACATTCAACATTGCACCCTACTTGGCCTCCTTGCTGCTCTCCACACATGACTTTCCCTCTCTCACCTCCCACACCCTTCAGTGTCTCTCTCTCATCCCTAGAAAGAACCTGTCTTCTCTCTACTTCTTGCAATTCTCCATGTCCCCTCCAGGTAAATTCTAATGTAACATTCTTTAGGATCACCTTACTGAATTTCTTCAATGATGTTACATTTCACCCTGATGAAGAAAAAAAATAAAAACATCTTTCTATGTATTTTACATTTACTTATTTGTGTGCATATCACCCTCACCAGGAGAATATCAGCTTCTTAAAGGCAGGGACCACTTCTATTTGGTCTCGGTGCCCCTAGTGCCTAGCACAGGTTGGCACACAGTGAGTGCCTAATCAATATTGATGTGATTGAATCAATTCTCCATTCTAATAATCTATATGACAACAGCATGTTTGGATGTGCAATGTGATGAAATCACCCTTTAAGATCCTACATATCAGCCTGTAACAGTGTGGTCAGAAATTACACCCCAGTAACAATCCCAACTTCAGCAAAAGCAACAGAAACAACAGCAACAGCAACATCTAGCCACGTGGTAACCATAATTGATATAACTGCTAATTGGCTTTCTCTGGAACAAAGGATCCTGGGTTCACACTGTGCTATTTATTGTCTCTGTAGCTTTGTGTGAATCACTTAAGCAATTTGGTCACGATTTCCCCTTCTGTAAAATGCTGAGGTAGGACTACATTTTTAAGAGATCCCTTAACAATTTGAAAACTATGAAACCATTGATAAGGTGAGTATCCAGTAATTTTTTTTTTAATTTGTATTTCATTATTTATTTAATATTTTTAGTTTTCAGCATTGATTTCCACAAGATTTTGAATTACAAATTTTCTCCCCATTTCTACCCTCCTGCCACTCCAAGATGGGATATATTCTGATTGCCCCATTCCCCAGTCAGCCCTCCTTTCTGTCACCTCACTCCCTCCATCCCTTTTTCCCTTACTTTCTTGTAGGGTAAGATAGATTTCTATGCCCCATTTTCCATATATCTTATTTCCCAGTTGCATGCAAAAACAACTTTTTTTGAACATCTGCTTTTAAAACTTTGAGTTCCAAATTCTCTCTCCTCTTCCTTCCCCACCCACCCTCCCTAAGAAGGCAAGCAATTCAACATAGGTCACACATGTATCATTATGTAAAACCCTTCCACAATACTCATGTTGTGAAAGACTAACTATATTTTGCTCCCTCTTATCTAGTCTCACTTTATTCAGTTTTCTCCCCTAGCCTTGTCCCTTTTTGAAAGTGTTTACTTTTGAATACCACCTTCCCCTATCTGCCCTCCCTTCTATCATCTCCCCTTTTCATTCCTTTCCTCCTTCTTTCCTGTGGGTAAGATACCCAACTGAGTGTGTATATTATTCCCTCCTCAAGTCAAATCCGATGAGAGCAAGATTCACTCATTCCCCCTCACCTGCCCCTTCTTCCCTTCCTACAGAACTGCTTTTTCTTGCCACTTTTATGAGAGATAATTTACCCCATTCTATCTCTCCCTTTCCCCCTCTCTCAATATATTCCTCTCTCATCCCTCTATTTTATTTTTTTAGATATCATCCCTTCATATTCAACACACCCTGTGCCTTCTGTATACACACACACATTAATATATATATATATATATATATATATATATATATATATATATGTGTGTGTGTGTGTGTGTGTGTGTGTGTGTGTGTATATATGTGTATATATATATATATATATATATATATATATATATATATATAAATATAAATATATATATCACATTCAGCTACCCTAATACTGAGGTTCAACTTTAGTAAATCCCTTATGATTTCTCTTTCTTGTTTACCTTTTCATGCTTCTCTTGATTTTGGTGTTTGAAAGTCAAATTTTCTGTTCAGCTCTGGTCTTTTCACTGAGAAAGCCTGAAAGTCCCCTATTTTATTGAAAATTCATATTTTGCCTTGGAGTATGATACTCAGTTTTGCTGGGTTGGTGACTCTTGGTTTTAATCCTAGCTCCATCGACCTCCAGAATACCATATTCCAAGCCCTTTGATTCCTTAATGTAGAAGCTGCTAAAACTTGTGTTATTCTGATTGTGTTTCCACAATACTCAAATTGTTTCTTTCTGGCTGCTTGCAATATTTTCTCCATGATCTGGGAGCTCTGGAATTTGGCAACAATATTCCTAGGAGTTTTCTTTTTGGGATCTTTTTCAGGAGGGCAATTGGTAGATTCTTTCAATTTCTATTTTACCCTCTGGCTCTAGAATATCAAGGTAGTTTTCCTTGATAATTTGTTGAAAGATGACATCTAGGCTCCTGTTTTGATCATGGCTTTCAGGTAGTCCGATAATTTTTAAATTATCTCTCCTGGATCTATTTTCCAGGCCAGTGGTTTGTCCAATGAGATATTTCACATTGTCTTCTAGTTTTTCATTCCTTTGGTTCTGTTTTATAATATCTTGATTTCTCATAAAGTAATTAGCTTCCACTTGGTCCAATCTAATTTTTAAGGTAGTATTTTCTTCAATGGTCTTTGGGACCTCCTTTTCCATTTGGCTAATTCTGACTTTCAAAGCATTCTTCTCCTCATTGGCTTTTTGGAGCTCTTTTGCCATTTGAGTTAGTCTATTTTTTAAGGTGTTATTTTCTTCAGTATTTTTTGGGTCTCCTTTAGCAAGTCATTGACTTGTTTTTCATGATTTTCTTGCATCACTGTCATTTCTCTTCCCAATTTTTCCTCTACTTCTCTTACTTGCTTTTCCTAATCCTTTTCTGAGCTCTTACATGGCCTGAGACCAATTCATATTTTTCTTGGAGGCTTTTGATGTAGGATCTTTGACTTTGTTGACTTCTTCTGGCTGCATGTTTTGGTCTTCTTTGTCATGAAAGAAAGATTGCAAAGTCTGAGTCTGAATCTGAGTCAGTTTTTACTTCCTTTACAGCCAACTACTTGACCCTTGGGCTTTTTGTCAGGGTATGACTGCTTATAGAGTAGAGAGCCCTTTGTCCCAAGCTTTAGGGTCCAAGTGCTGCTGTTTTTAGAGTTACTTCTACTCTACCATCGCCACATGCTCTGTCACAGCAAGAACTGCCAACCAGGACCACAATCCAGATCCAAGCAGGGCACAGCAAGAGAAACTGCCTCTGTGCCCACAAAGCATTCCTCGCACTCCTGCTCTGATCCACTGCTAGATTCCTCCTACCATGTGAGCCAGGGACTCAGGAAGCAGCCGATGCTGGAGCTCTGGAAGCAGCCTCAGGAGCATCCTGCTACTGCCACCACCACCGCTGCAGCTGTAGCTCTGGAAGCAACCTAAGACTAAGCACTACTTCTGCCGCCCTGGGGAGGTGGCTGACCACAAATTCTTTCCACTCTGTTCCAGCAGCTTTTCCCACTAACTTTCTCTGTTGTCTTTGGTGTTTGTGTGTTGAGAAGTCTGGTAACTGCCACAGCTCAATGATTCAGGGCCCTACAGCCTGTTCCACCCAGCTCCCTGTCTAATTGGTCCTGGCGCTGCCCATGCTGGGCTGTGCTCCTCTCTGCTCCCATCTCCATGTGCTAGACCCTTCCCAGTGACCATCCTGGGCTGGAGCCTTGTTTCCCTCTGCTATTTCCTCAGTTCTGCAGCTCTAGAATTTGTTCAGAGCCATTTCTACAGGTGTTTGGAGGGACCTGGGATAGAGCTTAAGCAAGTCCTTGCTTTCCAGCTGCCATCTTGGCTCTGCCCCCCATTCAGTTTTTTTACAGTTTACAAAAGCTGATCTTATATAACTTTCCTTTGAGATGGATATGCATATACAAACCTTACTGATAAATAAACTAGCCTAATTCTCAGAATAAGAATAGGCAGCAAGGGAAATTGGGAAATTGGCAAAGTTTGTCTTTTTTGCTTTCCTAGTTTATCATTCCTAACTCTTTGACTCTTTTCAGCGATCCCCTCCAGCTAAAGTAATTAGGTGTCTGGACTTCAATCCTCCTTAGGGGCATTTATATTTTAAAAGAGTTTGGCCTGGAGAGGGCCACGCTAACACAAAGGAGTGAATCTCTGTTGAAGTAGTAGACTTATTACTAAAGTCCAACCACTAGTATTCCTTTTTTTTTAAGAGGGCCATAGGCTTCTCCATATTGTAACATTCTCCATGCTTCTATATCTTAGGGACAGTGAGTTTCATTTCTTAAAGGAACAGAAAATCTCCCCCTCCAAAAAAGTTGACTTTTGTGAGAAAACTATAACATAAAACTAGAATTGGGGGTCAGGTAGGCCCCAACTCTATTCAAATACACTTACTACATTTAATTGAAATCTCTACCTATTCTACCAGATTTTAAGTTGAGATGAAAAGTAGAGTGTGAATCAAATTCTTATAGTACATGCAAATAATTTAATAGTAAAGTGGAGGGGGTAGCCCACTTCCCTACTTATTAAATATATTATAGATTACTTGAGCAGCTAGGCACGGATTGAATAGAGTGACAGGCCTGCAGTCAGGAAGATTCATTTTTGTGAGTTCAAATCTTGCCTCCAATATTTTATTTAAAATTTTTGCATCAATATTCATTAGAGAAATTGGTCTATAATTTTCTTTCTCTGTTTTAACTCTACCTGGTTTGGGTATTAGTACCATATTTGTGTCATAAAAAGAATTTGGTAGGACTCCTTCTTCACCTATTTTCCCAAATAGTCTACAAAGTATTGGAATTAGTTGTTCTTTGAATGTTTGATAGAATTCACATGTAAAACCATCTGGCCCTGGAGATTTTTTTCCTAGGGAGTTCGTTGATGGCATGCTCAATTTCTTTTTCTGATATGGGGTCATTAAGAAATTTCACTTCCTTCTCTGTTAGCCTGGGCATTTTATGTTTTTGTAGATATTCAACCATATCTCTAAGGTTGTCAAATTTATGGGCATACAGTTGGGCAAAATAATTCCTAATTATTGTTTTGATTTCCTCTTCATTAGAGGTGACCTCACCCTTTTCATTTTTGATACTGGTAATTTGATTTTCTTCTTTCTTTTTTTTAATCAAATTGGCCAAAGGTTTATCAATTTTATTGCTTTTTTCATAAAAGCAGCTCTTTGTTTTATTTATTAATTCAATAGTTTTCTTGGTTTCAATTTTATTAATCTCTCCTTTGATTTTCAGTATTTCTAATTTGGTATTTAATTGGGGGTTTTCAATTTGCTCTTTTTCTAGCTTTTTCAGCTGTATGCCCAGATCATTGATCTCCTCTTTCCCTATTTTATTTATCTAGGCATTTAGAGATATAAAACTTCCCCTAAGAACTGCTTTTGCTGCATCCCATAAGTTTTGGTATGTTGTTTCATTATTGTCATTCTCTTGAATGAAGTTATTAATTGTTTCTCTGATTTGTTCTTTGGCCCACTCATTCTTTAGAATTAAATTATTTAGTTCCCAATTACTTTTTAGCTTATTTTTCCATGGTACTTTATTAAAAATGATTCTTATTGCATCATGATCTGAAAAGGATGCATTGACTACTTCTGCTTTTCTGCACTGGATTGTGAGGTTTTTATGCCCTAGTACATGGTCAATTTTTGAGTATGTGCCATGTACTTTTGAGAAGAAAGTATATTCCTTTTTATCTCCATTCAGTTTTCTCCAGAGGTATATCATATGTGCCTTTTCTAAAATTCTGTTTACCTCCTTAACTTTTTTCTTATTTATTTTGAGGTTAGATTTATCAAGTTCAGAAAGGGGGAGGTTGAGGTCTTCCAATATTATAGTTTTGCTGTCTATTTCTTCCTGTAATTCCCTTAACCTCTCCTCTAAGAATTTGTATGTCTTACCACTTGGTGCATATATGTTAAGCAATGATATTGCTTCATTGTTTATGGTGCCTTTTAGCAGGATATAATGTCCTTTAAACAAGTCCTTGCTTTCCAGCTGCCATCTTGGCTCTGCCCCCCATTCAGTTTTTTTACAGTTTACAAAAGCTTATCTTATATAACTTTCCTTTGAGATGGATATGCATATACAAACCTTACTGATAAATAAACTAGCCTAATTCTCAGAATAAGAATAGGCAACAAGGGAAATTGGGAAATTGGCAAAGTTTGTCTTTTTTGCTTTCCTAGTTTATCATTCCTAACTCTTTGACTCTTTTCAGCGATCCCCTCCAGCTAAAGTAACTAGGTGTCTGGACTTCAATCCTCCCTAGGGGCATTTATATTTTAAAAGAGTTTGGCCTGGAGAGGGCCATGCTAACACAAAGGAGTGAATCTCTGTTGAAGTAGTAGACTTATTACTAAAGTCCAACCACTAGTATTCCTTTTTTTTTAAGAGGGCCATAGGCTTCTCCATATTGTAACATTCTCCATGCTTCTATCTTAGGGACAGTGAGTTTCATTTCTTAAAGGAACAGAAAATCTCCCCCTCCAAAAAAGTTGACTTTTGTGAGAAAACTATAACATAAAACTAGAATTGGGGGTCAGGTAGGCCCCAACTCTATTCAAATACACTTACTACATTTAATTGAAATCTCTACCTATTCTACCAGATTTTAAGTTGAGATGAAAAGTAGAGTGTGAATCAAATTCTTATAGTACATGCAAATAATTTAATAGTAAAGTGGAAGGGGTAGCCCACTTCCCTACTTATTAAATATATTATAGATTACTTGAGCAGCTAGGCACGGATTGAATAGAGTGACAGGCCTGCAGTCAGGAAGATTCATTTTTGTGAGTTCAAATCTTGCCTCCAACACTTTCTAACCTAGCTGTGTGCCCCTGGGCAAGTCACCTAACCTGTTTGGCTCCATTGCCTCATCTGTAAAATGAGCTGAAGAAGGAAATGTCAAATCATTCCAGCATCTTTGCTAAGAAAATCCCAAAAGGGGCCACAAATAATTGGATATGACTGAAGTAACTGATTATGGCATAAGTGATGCATTTTGGTTTGTGCATAAATTGCATTCAAGTGAGGCAGAGTTGCAGGAAGTCGTTGGCCTCACTCTTTCCACCAGAGTCATTACAGTCCATTGACAGGACAGAATCAAGATGACTGATGATGGCTCAAGAAACAATGAGTGACCTTGGCATCTTTGATGTCTAACCAAGCTCTGAGCACTACACAGCACCTGCTACAGCTGCCTTCATGGCCGTTGGAACAAATTGTTCTCAAACTCTCATTCCACCAGGGGAAGTCTTCATATGCTTGGGGTAGACACCCCCACCTTACTCACCAATGGCTTTGAGATGGCCATTGTGCATGCTACGGTTTCTTGGAACCATCGGTGAGAGTTGGGTGGAACAGGTGGACACCAAAGGTGGAAAGCAACCCTGAAAAGGGCTGGGCAGCCATCACACCAGAGGTACCAGTTCTCCCTGAACATACAATATACCCCAATAACTGAACAACAGCAAGAAAATAAAATGCAACCAAAAATAAGCTATTTACCAATTTTTCTGGGATCATACTGAGTATGCGTTAATCTGGGGTGGAGAGAGATGCCTGGATTTATTAGGGAAATCCTTGGACAACCTTTTAGCCACCGGTGGAAAAGGACAAATTCCAATTAATTCAAGGGAAGGGATAGGCTTTGTTCTGGAGAATCATTCTTGAGAATAGCTGACACAGGCAAAGGACCCATCCCAGGTGTTCTGTTAAGCACTTTCCTCACCTTCAATCCCTAGAAAAGCAGTTACCACAGTTCTTAAGGCAAAAAAACAGTGTAAGCAGAATAGAAGGGAAGAAGACCAGTTTCTGTGCCATATAAAATGAAGACAATAGAAGGATCTTGGTACTCCATGCTCCAGCCCTCCAACTGGAGGGTAAAAGAGGCCAATGGGTGTGGTGAAAGTCAAGGATTGAATAACAGAATGGTGATGAGATTAGAGGTGGCAAATTTAACCTGGGAGGGACAATTTGTTCTGTTGAGTTGAAACCAAGCAGAGCAGCAGATGTAGAGTGGAGTGGGCTCCTGCACTAGAATTCTAAATGAGTTGTTCTTTACTACTAACTTTCTTTGACCCATATGCTTAGATCTATCAGTCTAAAAACTGTTGGTTTTATTTTTATGTTATATTGTAAATGTTATTGCTTTTTGGAGGACAGAGGAGCAAGAATGAAGAATAGATAGAGAGGACAGAAAGGAGGAAGACGAGGAGGAGGAGAAGGAGGAGAAACAGAGAGAGGGAGAGAGAGAGTACTCCATCACTTCATGAGAAGAAGAATTCTCTCCAAGATGCAGTGGGGGCCTGCTGGAAGGGGAGGGACATTATAGCATATGCTCATGAATAATGAATCCAACATTACAGCTATGCAAATGTAACACAGTCTGCTCACAGCTAAAACTTTGTTTGCCTCATCATTTATTCACAGGCTCTTGTGTTCAGCACCTGGACAGAGCTCAGGAGGGTAACAGAGCAAAACAGTGTGCTGGCAAGCTCCCTGTCAGCTAAGGAAAGCAGGAGATGGGCTGGTCAGAACATCCCAGAGGAGAAGATTCCCTCTATAGTCATCAGGGTCACACTGGAATGCAGTTGGCAGACTGTGATGAAGAGGGATGGATTTTGGAGGAAATGAAGGATGCATTGCATAAAAAGATCAAAACGATGAAAGCTTAGGATAATGTCTGTTATCCATTGCTCTGTCCATAATCAGGAGCATTGACAAAGATAAACAAGTTACTAAACATATGGAGATCATAATAGTCACACATACGATCAGCATTTTGATGCTTGGATAGGTACTTCTTCCTGTTCTTTCTAGTATATCTAATCCAAAACAATAAATTTATTTATATTTACCCCCTATTACAGTACTCTATTTGCTGTTCTTGCACCTCCCTGTTTCTGCACTGGCTGTCTCCCATATCTTGAATTCTCTCCCTCATCACCTCTGCCTCCATTTCCTTGGTCTTCTTCAAGTCTCAGATCAAATTTCACCTTCTACAGGAAGCATTTCCAATTCTCTTAGCTAAAGTTTTATTTTTCTCCATCTAAGGTCATCTTCTATGTTTTCTGTATGTATTTTCCACATAAATGTTTATTTTCATATTTGTATACCACATTAAAATGTGAGTGCCTTGAGGTCAGGGACTGTTTTTGCCTTTCTTCGATGTCTAGAATGTAGCACAATGACTGGGATATAGTGAGCTCTTTTAAAAAATAGTATTTTTTTCAATTTTCAACTTTCACTTTCATAAGATTTTGAGTTCTAAATTTTCTCCCCATCCCCCGGGTGGTATTAAATCTGATATAGGCTGTACATATACATTCTTATTAAACATATTTTCACATTAGTCAGAATAAGCTCTTAAAGGCTTTTTGACTGACTGAAGGGCACTGTCCTAGGTGTTAGGGACACAAGGTAATTTTTAATAACTCAGTTCTCTGAGAAGCTACTGTTCTACTAGAGGACACCAAATGTAAATGTACATGTCTCAACATACACAGTCATAGATTCGATAATATGAAAGAGAGGGGAAAAGTGCAATGACTAAGAAAATTAAGAAAAGCACATGATTTGACTGTGGAAGGGAGAAAGAAAGTGTGATGTATGAAAAGTCCCAAAGACATAATTTCTGAATAATGATTTTATTAATGATGGCTAGGAAATAATTAATAAAAGGATGGTCATTTTGGATTTCCTTCATGAATCAAAGACTCCTCATGGAGGCCTTTTGATGCATATATACCTTTGGAAGAGTGAGTGTTCCTGACAGGCAGAAATCAACTCTGATTGGTTAAGAATTAATGAGTAAATGAATATTAGAACAAAAGGTGGACCTATTCTAATGAGAGACTGAGGAATGGGTGTGTGTGATTTAGATTGCATCACTTTTACTCCTCTCTGGCCATTACACCCCTGCCTCAGGTAATCTAGACAAAGGGACCAACCTCCACCCAAGCTTGTCTGAATGCAACAAAGTTACCTAGATTAGATTCATTTTATTATATTCCAGTCATTGTGCTAAATTTTAGAGTCAGAGGTGATGAGAGAGAGAATTCTCCAGTTAAGTGGGATCTCAAACAAGATCTAAAAGAATGTTAATCAAATTTCATCCTTAGCCCTGTTCTTCAGAGGCTGATTTGACCTAGTAGAGAATGAGGAAATAGGAAGAAGAAAAAAAAAACCTGGATCTCAGATATTAAGTAGTTATTAATGTGGCGGAGAAATATGTTTTCTTGCCAATGTCTGAGTTACACTTTAAATCTCAAGTCCAAAGCATTTTCCCCACTTTGGTGGCCATACCTCCAAGCCAAGATGATATAACTAAAGCATACTCATAACTACTCTATACTTACCCTGTTTATTTACCTTCTGTTTATCCTTCTTTACAAACTTGAGCTACGTTAAGAATGGCTTTGCATATTGTATGGATGATCAACTGTGAAAAGTATGGCTATTCCAATCAAGAAAATGATCCAAGACAATTCCAAAGAACCCATGATGAAAATGCCATCTACCTCCAGAGAGAGAATAAACGAACTCTGGGTACAGATTAAGGCACATTTTAAACAATTTACTTATTTTTATTGTTTTACTTTGTGATTCCTTTTGCAGTATTGTTAGCATGGAGATATGTTCTGTATGATTTCACATGTATAATTGAAATAAAATTTCTTGCCTTTCAGGGAGGTGGAGGAGTGGGTGGGAGAAAGAGAATTTGGAACATGGAAATTTAGAAAAAAAAGACCATTAAATTTTCTTCCATCTAATTTGGAAATATTTAATAAAATATTTTTTAAAGAGTGGCATTTCTTCCAGGAACAGGGAGATGCTGATCCCTCAGTGTTCTATCTTGGTTGGAATATATCTGGAATATTTTGATCATTTTAAGAAGGATGTTGTTAAACTAGAAAAGACTACAAGGCTCGTGAAAGGCCTTGAATCTCTGCCATAGAAGACAGGAAGAAGAAACCAGGATGTTTGACATGAAAAAGAGAAGACTGGAGGTCAAGGATGCTTCATGATGGTATATTCAATTATTTGAAGAACTCTCCTGTGAAAGACAGATCAGAGGATCAGGCTTGTTCTGGTTTCTGGGGATGGGGGAAGCAGAGACAGGAGCTATGAGTGGACACTGGAAACAGCCCTATTTAGACTTGATGTCAGGGCAAAACCAAGAACAACAGCAGCAGCAGCAATGGTGCCAACAACATAAAAACAAGAACAACACCATTTCCTAATAAAACCACCCAAATGCAGAATTGATTGCCTTAGGAAGTGATTGATTTCTCCTAAGAGGAGGTCTTCCAGTGGGAAATGGAGGAACATTTCTAAGGTAGAGTAGAGTGGGTATTCCTTTTAGGCATGTGTTGGATGAGATGGCTAGGAAGCCATTTCCTAACTGTGATTCTCTTATTCCTATACATGCATAAGGGAAAAGAGACTTTAATCCTACCTCTAATCCCTTTTAACAGTCTACCTCAATAAGAATTTCATGGAAAACTCATATAATCACAGTGTCATACCTAGAAAAGAAACGATCTCAGAGATTAATTAGTCTTACCTTCCTTCTATCAATTTGCAGGTGAGGTAATTGAGTTTCGGAGAGGGCAATGCCATCCATTGTCACAAGTTTGAACTGTAGGTAGCATAGCAGAGTTTTATACTGAATGTTTCAATTCAGAACTCAATGCCCTTTTCACTGCACCCCCCACAGATTCTTTCTAATTATGCCTTATGTCTCTACTGACAGGGACAGATACCAATTTTCATATAAATAGGGCAATCAACATATACTTTATTAAGTTTATTTATTGAGTGTCAAATGAGATATTTGTAAACTACTTTGAGAACCTTAAAGTGCCACATAAATGCTAGTTATTATTATTAATTAGTATTTTAATGTGGGAACTATAATTTGTGCTAAGGATACAAAGTACAATGATTAACATTTGGTATAATTAAAGTCTTCCTTGTTTCATATATGACTGTGTTTAAATACCATTTTATTTTAACTTATCCTCAGTAGAAATAGAATAGATCATCACTTGTGTATTTCTATATACACGGTCACACTCCGATTTCCTCACTTATACAAAATAATTTCATAGCCATAGGTTTAGTTACAACTCAAGGTCTTGATGACCTGATCATGATAGATGTGCTCTTGGGGTGTTTGTCAAGGACTTTGGATGAATGCTTGGGACTAAAACCTGTCAGCACATTTTTTTTTCAAGGAAGTGCTGAAATTTAAACTTATTCCACAATTTAGTTTCATTAAACATTATTCTTAGATTTTATTTCTATGTTCTATTCCCTAGATCCTAGAGTCATAGAAACTGAGTTAGAAGGGGCCTCAGAGGTCATCTAATAAAATCCCTACCTGAAGGGTGAATCCCAGCTACAGTTTCTCTAATATCCTCTATTTGGACAGCTCCACTGATGCAGTTTATAAACTATAACACAGACTTTGACTAGCATTTAATGTCTCTCACAATTTAATTCCCACTGATATTCTGAACATTTCTTCTTCTTCTTCTTCTTCTTCTTCTTCTTCTTCTTCTTCTTCTTCTTCTTCTTCTTCTTCTTCTTCTTCTTCTTCTTCTTCTTCTTCTTCTTCTTCTTCTTCTCTTTCTTCTTCTTTTTAAGACTGGGTCTTCCTATATTCCACAGACTGAAATTGTAGAGCCTACTAAGGAGCTTCATTCCCCTCTGATCAGCACAAAAGTTTGGACTTTGCTCTTTCCCAATTAGGCAGGTTCACCCCTCCCAAGGCAACTTGGTGCCCCCTGACCCCATGCATTCCTCAAGGCTCACTGTATTAGTGATGAACTTAATGGAGACATCTTAACCAGCATGGACTATTGCAGTTCACAACTTAAGAGCTGAAGAAATCTGCCAACCTGTAGCTATAATTGCAGACATGTACCATCACATTGACAGCTTTATTTATTATTAACACCATTCACATATTCATTTTTACAGCCAAGCCACCTACTCATGCATTCCTGAACTTAATATTCTATCTCTTGCTCTTGTGTAGTTCTCATTTCTTCATCATACTTCCCCTTTCCTTCCCCCTGTTGGTATATTGGTCTTCCTTCCAATATTGACTGTTACGCCACATCTTCATGATTTTCCCATTTATTAAGGCATTCTCTTTCTCAAAGCTACCTTCTCTTTGATTATCTGAATAAATAACATATCCTCCAGTCAAATGTAAGGTCTTGCGGGAAGGATTGGTTTCATTTTTGACTTTATATCCTAATGACTGGCAGAACATCTTGCTTTCTGTAGAAAATTAATAATTATTACCTGTTGACTTGAATGGATTGCAGTAAATCAGAAAAGAAGTTTATCAGACTTACTTGGTGTGTAAGTGGTTTTCTGCCTGAGCAGAGGTTAGCAATAATTTGGGTGACATCAATAAGAACCTGGAAAGACCTCTGGTACAACAGTCCAGGGAAGAGCCAAGATACAAAGAAACATTTCAGTAAAGCCTCTGACTATTTAGAAATGTCTAGAGAAAAATAACAAGGAAAGTTACTGACCATGACAGAGAAAGAACAATTGAATAAATTAGGGATCTTACCCTGAAGAATAGATTTATAAGGAATATGATGCTTGTCTTCAAGTATTTGAATGGCTGTCATGCTGATGAGTGGTTAGACATATTCTGCCTGGCCCTAGACTAGAAAATATAAGTATAATCAATGGAGTGGGGAGGGGAAAAGAATTGCCAAGTAGCCTATTACATGATTTATTCAATGACTAATGTCTAGGTTATTACTCCTACTGAAATGTGAAATGGGTTACTTTGGATGAGAGCAGGTTTTCTATTACTGGAATTCTTCATATGTATGTTGGATTTCTTTTATAGGGTATGGCCAAAGGGTTGTTAAGCTGATTATATGGTTTCTGAAGTCACTTCCAACTCTGGGATGGTGAAATAGAAAATTAAAATGCATGGGACTGAGGAAGGAAAGAGCTGGTCAAGAAGGGAGCATTGGGCAATGATATTTTGGGTTTTGGACTAGAGTGTAAGCTATCGATATTGGAATGCCATGCACTAGTGGGGTATAAGTCACAAAAGCTGGTAAGAATGTATTGCCATAGGTTAGGTTTTGCAGATATAATAAAAAAGACACTAAAGCTAATTCAACATTTCTTTAAATAAACATTTATTTAGAAAATTTGATGCCCAAGACACTGAGAATACAATTGCAAAGTTAAAATAGGCCCTGTCCTTACGTAATAGGGAACTTCAAGGAATTAGATACCATATGAATTCAAGTAAATATCCAATATGTATATATAACTATATCTATATAAAACTATATATATTCATTATATATATATGTATATATATATATATATGTATATATATATTTACATACACACATGTACTTCAGTCAATTCAGTAAATGTTTATTAAGCACCTGCTACATGCCATACACTGTGGTAAGTGACTGGGATACAAAAAGGGGCAAATGAAATCAGTATCTGCAAGGAACTTACAATCTAAAGTGGAAGAAAATATGCAAATAAACACCAAGTAAATTTAAGAGGAAGAAGGTGCTAATAACTAACGGAATTAAGAATATTTTTATGGTGTTGATACCTTAGCTGTGCCTGAAGGAAGCTATAGTTTCTATAAGTTGAAGGTTGTGATTAGGTAGTGTATTACATATCTGGAGGATAATTGAATTATAGGATCAAAGTTTGAGAGAATAAAAGGACAACAGAGATCATTGACAACAACTCTCTATATTACAGATGAGGAAACTGAATCATGGAATGAATTACCAAGTTATGGAGTACTTTACCAAAGGTAACAGCTTGAATGTGTTTGCATGTACTATCCAAATACTATAGCGCTTTATCTGAGGAATGACAGCCATGGAATAGGGTGTATGGACACATTATGATAGCCCCTGAAAACTAATGTCCTAGGTAGAAGAATGGAGGTCTCTTGTGAAGTTGGCCCTTAGTATATAGTATTCAGGTTAGGAAATGGGAAGAAGTTCCTAGGTGAGGTCAGCTTGGGTTGTCTCTCTATCAACTACAGTTTTGAAAGTTTGGGCATTATTCTTATGAAGGGATAAAAGGATTTCCTGAGCACTACCTGCTTGTTGAAGAGAGAAGAGGTTTATGTGTGACCCTTAAAGTTGGAAAAGAAGTAATTGTGTCTAAGACAGTGTAATATTAATTAAGGTGGGACTTTTTATTTTACTGTTTTCTCTTTTGGAGCACTTATTTAATCAAGTGCCCTTGATGAGTCCAGCCTTTGTTTCTTTGATTAAATTAGGAGTCTTCCATGACCTTTTTGCCTCAAGGGAAAGCCTGGTTTGCGTGACATGTTTGTGATACCAGAGGCTTTTGAGTCCCAGGTTTGTGATGCCAGAGGCTTTTGCGTCCCAGGTGTGTGGCAGTTCTTGTTCATGTAGGTTTGAGTTACACATGGTAACGCCCTTTGACCCTGAACAAGATATATAAACCCAGAGGTTGGCTTTCTCCTTTGGGGCTCTCAGTCACTGGAAGAGTGGTGTGTGACTCAAAGAAACTCTGGGCAGCCATTAAGAGCACCCTGCCTTGTAAACCCAGATGTTGATGCTTTCCTGATAACTATGAATTGTGATTTGGTCCATTTATATAGTGTATGTTTGCAAGGCATTTGTATTTGCTCTGAAGTTCAGGTTTCTGGCTTTTCCTCCTGAACTAAGTGAATGATATTTGCATGTTTAATTAAAGTGAGATTGTTAACTCCTCAAAGTCACTTTCCTTAACAAAGCAGATCAAAGAACTTGTATTAGCAGCCCTTCTGTATGCTGATTGTTGCTGGTTTTACACAGCCGCAGTAGCTGCTAGCCAAATTGTTAGTACAGCCACAAAATGGTGAAACTAAGGAGCTGGTCTTAGCCCTTTACTCTGCCCATAAATTATTTGGATAACACACGTCTGGGGGCAAGGAGTGTACTTCTCTTTCAATATCAGTTCCTTCTAGGGTTAGTCAGAGTTCCTTGTGGTATTACCAGTAGTTAGATATCTATGTTTCTTGGGGTTGAAAGAGGCATTCCAGGCTCCCGCTCTTCAGCTTGTGTCCTGAGCAGTCGGCAGTCAGTGGTTTGGTCAGTCAGTTGCCCTCTCCTGCTGTTGCCATGCTGGCCGCACTCTAAGCCGTTGCTCCGCCTCAGTGCGGGTCCTGCTGCTGAAGACAGGGGCTGCAGCGCCCTCCTCCTGGATGTCCTCCACCTCTCTCACTGCTATCCAGTCAGTTCATTGCTACTCCCATGGACAGATGAGGAGTTTGATGCTCGCTGGGTGACATACTTCAGCACACCAGATCTTGATGCTTGATATGAAAAGGAACCAATACACTGGTTGGCTATGACCTAGTTCCAGAACCCAAAATCATTGATGCTGCTTTGAGGGCATGCAGAGGGGTTAGATGATTTTGCTAGTGCAGTTTGCATTCTAAAGGTTGTGAAGGACAAAGCAGGACCTCATAAGGAAATCTGCCCGTATATTATCCAGGAATTTAGACCAACTTTAGACGAGTTGGGAATCTCTACTCCAGAGGAACTGGGCCTGGACAAAGCATAAACTCTTGTGGATTGAGTTTCAAAGGACTTATTGGTAATGCTGCTTGATTATACACATTTACCTGGAGATGCTGATGATAAAATATTATTTGAACATGTTTTTCTTTATTATAATTACTTCAGGGAACCTATTAGTTAATCATGCACAGATAACACATCTACATTGTATGTCTATATGTGTATGTAATGTGTGTGTGTGTGTGTGAAGTCTTCCTTGACATGTGCTCAACCTTTTTTTAAGACTTTTCTTGTCTCATCCTTACCATCCTGCTGACATTTCAACATGATTCAATTTATGCGTGGTTGAACCCAGCTGACACATTTTTTCATACCCTTTAAGAATAAAAATAAAGTGCAACATGGTATATTCTGGTGTCCTACTCTTGAAAGGAGTTCTCTTGACAGCTCCTTCATCTCAGGAGAGCATCAAGAGGAAGGGCTATGTCAGGAAAAGTCTCTTGGGCTGAGAAATACACACACAAATCAATTGTGTTGCCCTCCTGAAAGGCTATGTGCAAGTGAGCCAAACATTTTCACAAGTCATCACGGGAGAGAAGTTTTCATCCTTGAAAAGAAAATAAAAACAGGATCTGGTTTCAGAGTTTCTTTTTCATCTTGGAAGCCCCATTGCCTAGCCACTGTGTCATAGTAATAATAAAGACTTGTTGAATCAAACTGTGTTTTGTTGTAAACTGGATATTGTCACACTGTATCAAAGATTCCTGAACTTATTACTCAGAAAGTGGGATGGGATTGGAGCCAAAGAACTGGAGTTGGAATTGGGCTCTTTACAAACTCCCTTTCTCTGTTATAGCATCAGTCAATTAACTGATCAACTCACCAATAAACAAGTATTTATTATGCACCAACTATATGCCAGAAACTGTACCAGGTGCCACGTATACAAAGACAAAGATGAAATCAATCCCTTGCATCAAGAAGTTTAACATTTGCCTGGGGGAAGGCAACATGTCTGTATACAGGCACATACAAAGCAGGTACAAAGTGATTTTGAGATGAAGTCACTGGGGTCGATACATCAGGAAAAATCCGAAGTAGAAGGTTGCCCTTGAGTAAAATGAGGTGTTTGTAAGCAGCGTGGTGTGATAAGAGAAACACTGGCTCTTGATTCAAAGCATCTGATTTAAAATCCTGTCTCTAACAGAGCTTACCTTTGTGACTTTGGGTAGATTATTTTCCCCCTCTGGGCCTCAGTTTCCTCACTGTAAAAGGAGGTTATTGGGCAACCTATTCTACTATTCAGCTATAGATTTATGATCTGCTTATCCAGGTGGGGGTCCATTGAATCAGTTGATCAGAAACACCACCTAGGAGTCAATTAATTAATCAATCAAAAGAGTTATACAATGTGCATTAAGTCAAGTCATTGAAAGTCACTGAATACATTAAACAATGCCATACACGTGGTATATTAAAATTAGCTGAAGAAACTATCATAGCCTGAGGTATAAAAATACCAGAACTGGGGAGAATCAGGTAGTGACCCAGGTGAGCACAGTTCCATCTAAGCCCAAGATTCTAAGATTCTATCCAAAATTCTGCCTTAGATGGGACAATTATGAGGAGAGGAGAAAAGCCTCATTCTCTTCACTACCAATCTAAATCCCACTGACCAGAGGAGAACCTTGTGAACTTTGGAGGGGCAAAGGATTTAGATTTTTCATCAAAATCTTAGTAGTGTCCCTAGAAACTCAATGATTGGCAGGAGTTTCTTCATTTGGAGCCTAGAAAGAGCTAGATGCATTGAGAAAAGGCCACTTCAGAACCCTACACGAAGCCCAGGAGAGATCTACAGCACTTCCAAGGGAACTTTATGAGTGAATGAGGAAGGGGAGAAAATGACTTCCTGAAACCAGGAAGTTTGAGTTTCCCATTCGCCATTGTGCTCTCAAAGCTGCAGCACACGCTTCTGTGTACTTCTATGACCCAATGTTAGAATGTGTCACAAACTTTTAAAGGAGAATGTTTTGTAATAACTGTTCCTATTATGCCACCTAAGTAAATGATATTTTTTAAATGCTAAATTGCCTGGATAACTGATATCAACTAGTAATTAAAGCAGCTAGCTGGCTCAGTAGATAGAGCACTGATCCTGGAGTTAGGAGGACTTGAGTTCAAATCCAGCCTCAGACCCTTACTAGCTGAGTGACCCTGGGCAAATCAGTTAACCTTTGTTTACCTTAACCCAGTGGGGAAGGAAGTGGAAAACCACTCCAATATCTTTGCAAAAAAACAAAACAAAACAAACAAAAAAAACCCAACATGGACAGTATTGGCATGCTATGGTCCATGGGGTGATGAAGAGTTGGATATAACTTAGTGACTGAACAACAAATAATTAAGGAGTAAAGCTTACCAGTGGAAGTCCAAAAGTTAGATCATTATGCCCTAAGATTCTGGAGAAATGAAACTATTGAAAGAATTGGGGAATTAACATGTTAAACATCTCCACCCTACACTGGCATCGTGTGAGTGTGTGTATAGACGCAAACACACACATACACACACACACACATATTAGCATTGTGGGCATATCTAGCTATATCTTTGTATACATGTACATATATATATGAGCATGTATATACATATATAAATATACACACACTTACGTAATATACACATACATATCCCACATTGCCAAGGTACAGCGGGTGTATATAAATATGTGTGTGTGTGTGTGTGTGTGTGTGTGTGTGTAAGGCTGCCCTATCATTTCATTTTGCAAAGATCAAAGGAAGTACTGTCTATAAAAGACATTGCAAAACTTACATTTCTATGCAAATGTCAGACATTTTTATCAAAAACTGATTCAAGAAAAGCATACATTTACATAGAAGGAAGGAATGGAGGAGTTATGAAAGAAGCAAGGCAAAAACCCCACAGTAAGAAAAAATAGTGAATCTTAGCGAAACTGATATTGAAATGGAAACCAAAGACAATGTTTCTTGGCTTTTCCTTCTGCCCAATTATGTTGGTAAGCAAAATGGGCTCTTAGCACTTAGTTCAACCAAGTGCCCTTGAAGAGTTTGGCCTTTGTTTCCTTGATTTGATTTGGGTGTCCTGGGTGCTTCCTTGCCTCAGGGGAGGGTCAAGTTTACCCATGAGTTTGAGTGACATGTCTGGGACAGCAGAAGCTTTTAGACCATGTGGGTTTAAGTCGCCTCTTTGTGACGATTCTAGGACACGTGGGTGAGTCGCATGTGTGACTCATCCCCGACCCTGAAAAAGATATAAAACCAGGGGTTGGCTTTCTGTTCTTTGGAGCCCTTACCCACAGCAGTGGTGGTGTGAGTGACTCTGGGCCAGTCCTCGTTATGAGCTCCCGGGCTGAACCTAGATGCTGGTAACTATGAATCTG
Source organism: Trichosurus vulpecula (assembly GCF_011100635.1). NCBI lineage: Eukaryota > Metazoa > Chordata > Mammalia > Diprotodontia > Phalangeridae > Trichosurus > Trichosurus vulpecula. Next base: position 426,720,761 of record NC_050575.1, on the reverse strand, counting down.
TATTTGGTCTGCTGTCATGTTTGTAATTTGTTTAGGGCTCTCCCTCACCATGGTGCTGATGCAGAGACTCCGGGCAGCTGTAGCTAAGAAGCCCTCCAGCTTGTAACCCGGATGCTGAGACTTTGTTAAACTCTTGTAACTATGTATTGGGATTTGAATCAGACAAGGTCTGTCTGTCCATGTTTGTACTTTGTTTGTGTTTTATTCTGAAGTTCAGGGTGCTGGTCTTTTCCCCTGAACTAAGTGAATGATATTTGTATGCTGAATTAAAGTAAGCTTGTCAACCTCTTAACGTTGCTTTCCTTACTAAAGCAGATCAAAAGAACCTGTGCTTTTGCAGTGTGCTGGTAGCATTTTTGTTGTTGGGTTTGTATTGGTCTTTCACCCCCACAACAGCTGCTAGCCGGATTGTTGAAACACCAATCTCCATCAATGTCTATAGCTTTTGCTGCCTCAGAAGGGAGCGTGCTTTTAAGCCGAGACTTCATGACCATTTGTAAGGTGTCTTATAGAGGAGGATTTTTGGAGGTGGGGGGCAGGGGCGACTTAGACTAGTTGCTTTGTGAGGTCTTTTCCAACTCTGTAATGCTGCTATTCTGTGAACTTACTAAAAGTGGAACTAGAATCCCAAACCAGAAAAATAATTCATAACTACAGGTCATTTTCCATCGTGGCTGCTGTGCAATTGTTCTCACTTTGACATAGAAATCATCGTACCCACAGACACCACCTCATAGTCAGACTCTAAGTGCATTTTTGTTGTTGTTTTATAAATATAGTGTCTGAGTTTGCTGCATTTAGCAGAAAATTCATTGCTTATAACTCCAAAATGAAACACATTGGAAACATTTTTGTACATGTGGGACTAAGAATTATGATTTTCCTTTTGCAAGATATTTGCAAGCCAGGGAAGTAAACTTATTGCCTCCTCCCTCCCCCTTGAGATAAGAGCAGTGAATCTCATTTCTTGACAGGTCTGAAACTCACAGTCATGCAGACACGCAGGCGCAGAAGAACCCCGAATTAAATCCTGGATGCTTACAAATGTCACAGGAATCTCAAAGAAGCTACGATTTAAATTGAATATTAATGAGCAGTCAAGGTGGAAAACAAAATTACATTTTTAAAATGTGCTCACAGGTAACAGAATACTGTGAGGGGCCTCTCTTCCTGCCTCATTTTGAAAATAGATTTCTGAGAGGTATTTCAGGGAGCCCTGGGATGCTGACTTCTTTTTTCACTCTAGGATGATTGTAGTCCCTTAAGTGAATCACTGGACCCACATTCTCCAATCCCTGGTAAATGAAATAACTCTTCCTCAAAATAAGTCCTTGCAGGACCCCAAGGTGATCCCAGGTTGGTGTCCTTAGTCCTTCCCCCCCATTTCAGGGCTGTTAGATGTTAACAGAGCTAATGCAATAATTCCTCAGCACTTTTCTCTCTCAGATGCTGACAGGGTGAACTTTTCCTTGGGCCTGTGGTGCCTGGCTGTCAGGTGGCCTGTAAGTACTCCACATTTTTATTCATTAAGGGAGCCAAGAATGAGAATAGTTCAATGCCTCCTGTGGCATTGCTAGGCTGTTTGAGGTGATATGGGCCTGATCTCATCAAAAGTAATGGCTGATGGTCATTCCCACTATTACTGCTAATGGGCTTGAGCACTGCCTGGGCCCTCCAAATGAGGTTCTTGCTTAGGATTTATAGCAACACAACCTGAGAGAGCTACCCATCACTACCCAAACTCCTTCATTAATAGGAATTTGGTGCACTTAAATAGGGTAGTTTGCAAAATGAACGTTGTAAGTGTCTGTTGCAATTGCTATCTCAGTTTAAGCACAGTTTGTGATTACTTGGAAACACAAAACAGTCACTATATTTATGAGAAATGTCTACAAGTCCCATCAGGGCTGTGCAGGTATTACCCAAATGTAATATGTTATGAAAGGCAGACTCCTTCCTTTTAGTGAAGGGCAGAGTGGGGCAGGGCAGGAAGGGCAGGGTATGGCAGTGCAGGATTTGGCTGATCAGATAGGGAAATAAATAATAATAATAACATATAATAATAAGAGCTAGCATTTATATAGTACTTCAAAGTTTACTAAATATTTTACAAATCTTACTTCATTTTATACTGACAACTCTGGGGGGTAGGTGCTGTTACATTCTCATTTTACAGATGAGGGAATTGAGGCTGGCAGAGGTTAATCAATTTTCCCGGAGTCACACATATACTTAGTGTCTGGGGACTGATTTGAACTCAGTTTTGGCTGACTCAGTGTCCAGGATGCTAGCCATTGTGCTATCCACCAAGCTGCCAATAGTAATAGCATTGTGCAGCCAAAGGAAAATTGGCTTTGAGGGCAGAAGATTTCAGTTCAAAATTTTGTTACCTCTGTGATCATGGAAAAATATGACCATGGTTACCCTATCTGTAAAATGGGGGCTTGAAAATGATTGATAACATTTGAGGTCCCTTTCACTTTGAAATCAATAGGAGCTAGTTCCATGTGTTGTTCTCTTTGCTTCTGTTTTCCTCTTCCTATAACTAACTGGCAAAATCACCAATTTATAGACTCATAGGATCTTCAATTGACTGGTTAGACAAAACTTTACCTGAAGAGACATTCTGTCTGTTTCAGGGCTTTATTCTCCAGGTTTCAAGAAAAGAGAGCTTCTCCAAAATAAAGTGGACTGCCTCCAGAGATAGTGAGGAAAGTAATATTTACCAATTAATATCTTCCTATAAAGATTAGGTAATGGGCAGAGCCAAGAAGTCCTAGTAAAAGGAGGGACTTGCTTGAGCTCTCACCTAGACCCCTCCAAATACCAGTAACAATGATGCTAAACAAATTCTAGAGCTACAGAACTTACAAAATGACAGATTGAAACAAATCTCCAGCCTAAAACAACCTGAAAGGCCAACAGGAAGGGTCTATCACACTGGGCTGGGAGTGTAGCACAGTCTAATGTGGGCCATGCTAGAACAGACCAGGCCAGAGCAGTTCTTGGGGGATTGAATCACTGGCAGCTATGGTGGTTTCCAGACTTCTCAACCCACAAATGCCAAAGACAAAGTAGGGCAGTGAGGAAACTCTGTCAGACCTGGATGAGAGAAGAGTGTGGTCTGGTCCTAGGCCCAGGGCAACAGAGGTGGTGGGGGCAGGGAAAGCAACAGCAGCTGCTTCCAGAACTCCAGATACACAGACAGTGGTGGTATCAAGCGGCTGATCAGAGGGGGAATGCAAGGATCTCTTTACTGGCACTGAGGCAGGATTCTCTTGCTTTGCCATGCTTGGATCTGGGTGACAGTTCTGGGGGGTGGTCCTGGGGTGAAGATGAGCACTGGAATGGCAGAGCTTGTGGTGGCTTTGGAGAGGGAATATTCCTCACAGTTTCAAGGCAGAAAAGAGTGCTTGTGTTAACTCACAGACCAGAGCACAGGCCAGAAGAAGGGTATACACCTCTCCTTTGATCATATCACCTTAGAAGAAGTGAAAATTTACAGGCATTTTTGTAGCATCTCTGAAAACAGCTGCATAAAATCCCTAAAAGTTGGAACAAAGCACTACCCACTCTGGAAGCAGAGTTCTACCTTGACAAAGAACTCCAAAGCAAACAGTGGGGAAAAAAAACACTATGGAATATTACTTCTGTGAGGAAGAAGATCAAAACATAGAACCAGAAGACAATGAAATCAAAGTTCCTACACCCAAAATCTCTAAGAAAAATATGAATTGGTCACAGGCCATGGAAGAGCTCAAAAAGGAGTTTAGAAACAAAGTAGGAGAAGCAGAGGAAAAATTTGGATGAGAAATGAGAGTGATGCAAGAAAATCATGAAAAATGAGTCAACAACTCGCTGAAAGGAGACTCCCAAAAATACGCTAGAAAATAAAACCTTAAAAAGACTAACCCAAATGGCCAAAGAGGCTCACAAAGTCAGTGAAGAGAAGATTCTTCAAAATCATTAAAAAGAAGAATGGGTGAAATGTAAAAGGAAGTCCAAAAGCTCACTGAAGAAAATAATTCCTTAAAAAATAGCGCCAAGCAAGTGGAAGCTAATGACTTTATGAGAAATTGAGAAATAATAAAACAGAATGAAAAGAATGAAAAAATAGAAGACAAAGTGAAATATCTGATTGGGAAAAAAACACCAACCTAGAAAATAGATCCAGGTGAGATAATTTAAAAATTATTGGACTACCTGAAAGCCATGTTCATTCAAGAAATTATCAAGGAAAACTGCCCTGATATTCTAGAACCAGAGGGTAAAATAGAAATTGAAAGAATCTACCAATCACCTCTTGTAAAAGATCCCAAAAAGAAAATGCCTAGGAATATTATAGCCAAATTCCAGAGCTCCAAGTCAAGGAGAAAATATCAGAAGCAGCCAGAAAGAAACAATCTGAATATTGTGGAAACATAATCAGGATAATACCAGATCTAGCAGCTCCTACCTAAGGGATCAAAGAGCTTGGAATATTGGAGTCTGTAGGTCAAAGGAGCTAGGATTAAAACCAAGAATCACCTACCCAGCAAAATTGAGTATAATCCTCCAGAGGAAAAACTGGATATTCAATGAAATAGAGGATTTTAAAGCATTCTTGATGAAAAGACCAGAGCTCAATAGAAAATTTGACTTTCAAATAGAAGACTCAAGAGACGCATAAAAAGGTAAACAGGAAATAGAAATATAAGGAACTTATTTTTATGAGGTTTTCTATATATTCATAATCAGATTTACAAAAGTCAAGTCACAAATCAAACTACTTAGATGGCTCACAATGGACTAATTTTGAGAAGGGAGATTTACATGTCACCAAGGTAACCAAGAAAAGTTCAACATAAACACAAACACCATGAAACAAAATGGCAAAGCAATATGAAAACAATCGTCAATATTAACTAACATCATCTCCCTGTATCTTAGTAACACATTCCCAATGTTCATTTAATCAACACCTTTGGAATCCCAGCGGTCCCATGTAGTTGTCTGGTTCCTAGATAGCTTCTCTTGGAAATTCTGGAAGAGGTTTCATCCCCAGGACAGCCAAGAAGGGGGCTCTGCTTCTCAGCTTCATTCCCAGAGAATTCTGCTAAAATCTGACAGCAAAGAAACAACACAATTTACTAAAATTTCTTAAATTTGGTTCTCCAAAATAAAACCTCAAAGAACTTCAGATTCTTTTATATACCACTTTCTGTTTGCATTTTTTTTTAATTTTATAATTTTTATTTAATGTTTTAGTTTTCAACATTGATTTCCGCAAGATTTTGAGGTACAAATTTTCTCCCCATTTCTACGCTCCCCCCCATTCCAAGATGGCATTTTTTCTGATTGCCCAGTTCCCCAGTCAGCCCTCCCTTCTGTCACCCCCTCCGCCCACCCCCCAATCCCTTTACCCTTTACTTTCTTGTAGGGAAAGATTGATTTCTTTGCCCCATTGCCTGTTTATCTTATTTCCCAGTTGCACGCAAAAACAACTTCTTTTTGATCATCTGCTTTTAAAACTTTGAGTTCAAAATTCTCTCCCCTCTTGCCTCCCCACCCACTCTCTGTGAGAAGGCAAGCAATTCAACATAATTCACACATGTATCATAATGCAAAACACTCCCATAAGTAATCATGATGTGAAAGACTAACTATATTTTCCTCCCTCCTTCCTGTCCCCCTTTATTCAATTTTCTCCCTTGACCCTGTCCCTTTTCAAAAGTGTTTGCTTTTGATTACTTTTTCCCCCTATCCACCCTCCCTTCTATCATCCCCCCTTTTTGTCCCCTTCCCCTTACTTTCCTGTAGAGTAAGACACCCAGTTGAGTGTGTATGTCATTCCCTCCTCAAGTCAAATCCTATGGGAGCAAGATTCACTCATTCCCCTTCAACTGCCCCCTGTTCCCTTCCAGCAGAAATGCTTTTTCTTGCCACTTTTATGTGAGATAATTTACCCCATTCTATCTCTCCCTTTCTCCCTCTCTCAATATATTCCTCTCCCACCCCTTAATTTTATTTTATTTTTTTAGATAGCATCCCTTCATATTCAACTTACTCTGTGCCCTCTGTCTATTTATATGTGTATATTCCCTTCAATTGCCACAATACTGAGAAAGGTCTCATGAATTACACATCATCTTTCCATGTAGGAATGTAAACAAAACAGTCCAACTTTAGTAAGTCCCTTATGATTTCTCTTTCTTGTTTACCTTTTCATGCTTCTCTTGATTCTTGTATTTCAAAGTCAAATTTTATATTCAGCTCTGGTCTTTTCATTGAGAAAGCTTGAAAGTCTTCTATTTTATTGAAAATCCATATTTTGCCTTGTAGCATGATACTCAGTTTTGCTGGGTAGCTGATTCTTGGTTTTAATCCGAACTCCTTTGACCTCCAGAATATCATATTCCAAGTTCTTCGATCTCTTAATGTGGAAGCTGCTAGATCTTGTGTTATCCTGATTGTGCTTCCACAATACTCAAAATGTTTCTTTCTGGCTGCTTGCAGTATTTTCTCCTTGATCTGGGAGCTCTGGAATTTGGTGACAATATTTCTAAGAGTTTTCTTTTTGTGATCTTTTTCAGGAGGCGATGGGTGGATTCTTTCAATTCCTATTTTACCCTCTGGCTCTAGAATATCAGGACAATTTTCCTTGATAAGTTCTTGAAAGGTGATGTCTAGGTTCTTTTTTTTGATCATGGCTTTCAGGTAGTCCAATAATTTTAAAATTATCTCTACTTGGTCTATTTTCCAAGTCGGTGGTTTTTCCAATGAGATATTTCACATTGTCTTCCAGTTTTTCATTCCTTTGGTTTTGTTTTATAATATCTTGATTTCTCATAAAGTCACTAGCTTCCATTTGCTCCAATCCAATTTTTAATGTAGTATTTTCTTCAGTGCTCTTTTTTTAGACCTCCTTTTCCATTTGGCTAATTCTGCCTTTCAAGGTGTCCTTCTCCTCTTTGGCTTTTTGGAGCTCTTTTGCCATTTGAGTTAGTCTATTTTTGAGGTGTTATTTTCTTCAATTTTGGGGGGTCTCCTTTAGCAAGTCATTCACTTGTTTTTCATGATTTTCTTGCATAACTCTCATTTCTCCTCCCAATTTTTCCTCTAATTCTCTTACTTGCTTTTCCAAATCCTTTTTGAACACTTCCATGGCCTGAGACCAATTCATATTTTTCTTGGAGGCTTTTGATGTAGACTCTTTGACTTTGTTGACTTTTGGCTGTTTGGAGCTGGTATGTTTGGATCTTCCTTGTCACCATAGAAAGATTCCAAAGTCTGAGTCCAAGTGCATCCTTTTTCACTGCCTGTTCATGTTCCCAGTCCACTACTTGTCCCTTGAGCTTTTTGTCAGTGTATGATTGCTTGTAGAGTAGAGAGTACTTTTCCTAAGCTTTAGGGGCTACACTGCTGTTTTCAGAGCTACTTCTACACAGCAAGTTCTGCCACATCAGTGTTCATCCTCCCCCAAGAACTGCCAACCAGGACAGCATCCCAGATCCAAGCAGGCTCTGCACTCCAGCTCTGATCCACCACTTAACTCCTCCCACCAGGTGGGCCTGGGGCTGGAAGCAACCACAGCTGGAGCTCTGGGAGGAGCCACAGAGCTGCACCACTTCTACCTCCCCAGGGCTTTGTCTGACCGCACACTCCTTTCATTCTAGCAGTTTTTCCATTAACCTTCTCTGTTGTCTTTGGTGTTTGTGGGTTGAGAAGTCTGATAACTGCCACAGCTCAACGATTTAGGGCCCTACAGCCTGTTCTGCCACCTCCCTATCAGGTTGGTCCTGGTGTGGCCCACACTGGGCTGTGCTCCTCTCCACTCCCAGCTCCGTGCGATAGACCCTTCCCAGGGACCATCCAGGCTTTCCTCACCTGGAGCTCTGCTTCCGTCTGCTATTTTGCAGGCTCTGCATCTCTAGAATTTGTTCAGAGCCATTTTTTACAGGTGGCAGAGGGATTTGGGGGAGGGCTTAAGGAAGTCCCTGCTTTCCAGCTGCCATCTTGGTTCCACCCCCCCACTGGTTTCTTTTTTAGCGCTTATTTAATCAAGTGCCCTTGATGAGTCCAGCCTTTGTTTCTTTAATGAAATCAGGACTCTTTGATGACCTCCTTGCCTCAAGGGAAAGCCTAGACCATGTGGGTTTAAGACACATGTTTGTGACACTTTTAGGTAATGTGGGTGAGTCACATGTGTGACTCACCTTTGACCCCGAAGAAGATATATAAACCCAGAAGTTGGCATTCTCCCCTGGGGCTCTCAGCCACTGGAAGAGTCATGTGGGACTCTGGGCAGCTACTCTAAGAGCCTGCTGGCTTGTGAACCCAGATGGTGATGCTTCCTTGGTAACTATGAATTGTGATTTGGTCTGCTTATGTTGTGTATGTTTGAAATTTATTTGTATTTGCAATGAAGTTCAGGTTGCTGGCTTTTCCTTCTGAACTACAAGAATGATATTTGTATGTTGGATTAAACTAAGATTGTTAACCCCTTACCTTCCTTAGTAAAGCAGATTAAAGAACCTGTGCTGGCAGCTCTTGTTGCTGGTCTTGTTGGGTTTTATTTCTCAACAATTGCTGCTAGCTTAATTGTTGCTACAGGAGGAGCCAAGTATTTTACCTCAATTGTCATGCTTATTACCTTTGTGATCATAGGAGAATCACTTCAGGTCTCTGAGCTTTTATTTCCTCCTATCTGTAAAACAAGTGTTCTAATCCTATCTCACTGACAGACAGCATTAAGGTTAACATAGAAATCAGGCTTTTTACCCAAGAAGACCAAGTTTCATGTCCGTTTTCTGATGCAAACTGGCTGTATGGTCCAGAGCAAGTCAGTTAACCTATTAGTTCTCGGCAACTCTCTACGATGAGAAATTACAGAAAACTTATAAACCTGAAATGGGTGAGGGAGTTTCCTTATCCAGTAGTCCCCTTGTACCAATGAAATCAAAGGTCTAATGCTTCTTCATATCTTGATGTTAGTTTTCCTGGGATTATGAAGATAATTATTCATAAGTAATTAATATGAAAACAAACAAACTTTTATTTTGCAAAATTAAGGTGATGAACTAGTGATAGTCCTACAAGAGAGTATGACATTAAGTTGACTTGGTATTTGCACTAGCACACATAGGTCAATAGAGGTTCCTTATCTTGTTCCTTAGGAAGTTGGTGAAATTGAATTTGAACCATCTGACTTCAAAATGCATGCATTGGCACCTTGTAAAATGCAAAGGCAATCCACAGGGATCTCAAAACAGTTCTTTGTGGGGTGGGTAGAGAGATCTTGTTTATCAACATACTATACAGCTATTCTGGGTTTTTCTATCTTTAAAGTACGGGTGATGGGAAGATACTGTTCAATCCATTTTGTAGGTAAGAATTTGAGGCATTTGATTTCTGAATATTAAAGGAGGAAAGTATAATTTAGCTAGTGCTTACATATGCAAGGGAAAAGGAATTGCAGTGATTACTCGGGAAAAGGAAAATCCTATTTGACTCATATGGGATGTAATTATATTGGGAGCTGAATTATTGGGTAGGTACCCCAATCATCCACTTCTAGTCAAGAGCTCACAAACTGCTAAAGAAATGTTTATGATGTACTGTTAAAATCATGACATACTAATAAAATAGATGGGAGTAGAAACTTTAAAGAATATTGTTTTAAAATTAACTTATATGTAAGTCTTGTAAATACACTTCATTAATCATTTCCAATAGACAATATTCCTTTAGGGTAGCAGCTTTACATACCCAAAGAGAAAAATTTTATCTGAAGGCCTCCAACTCTCTTATTTGACCCATGTGGGGAAAAAAGACTCATTTACACAATAATAGCTGTTGAAAAATTGATACTGTTGGCTATGAAAGAAAAGTCCACTCCCCTCAATAGATCAGTAGTTCTGTACATTATTGAAACTGGCCAAACTAGCACATAACTCCTTTAAATGTTTGGATAAAGAGTGGGAATATGGATTGATCTGGACTTCTTTCCCAAAGCTATACTTTACATCACTTAGAACTGTTGAGAAGATCCAAGAAGTTACATCAAATATTGACTTTTTGCCTCGCTCGGGGAAATCTTAGATGTAAAGCCAGATGATTTTACTTCAATATCTTTGTGCCTTTAATTTCTCTGCACTTTGCTATGTTCCAGTTTTATCTTACCCATGGCCTCTCTTCATTCTAGTTTCTTGCATGACCCCATCTTTACTCACCAGGGACTGTTTTCACTTATAATTCTTGTCAGAATAAGAGGAAAGCTACTGGAAAGAGGATCGATATGGAAACTCTTTTCACTTGGTTTATTAGTGAGTCAATAAGCCTTTATGAAGTACTTACTGAGTACCAGACACTGTGTTAAGGACTGCGAACAAAGAGAGGCAAAAGGTATGTTGTTACGCTTAAGGGCAACACACTGTAATAGGAGACAATACATATAAATAACTATATACATACATAGAGCAAATGAAAGGATGTCTTAGATGCCAAGAACAGCTTAAGGAACCAGAAAAAAAAAAGATCTGCTATAGAAGTTGAGATTTGAGTTGAATATTGAAGGAATCCAGGGATGTTAATAGGCAAAAGGGGTGGGGGGAGAAGATTTCAGGTGTGTAGGATACCTATTGTAAAGACATGAAGTCAGGAGGGAGAACTGTGTGGGAGGACCAGAAACTGATGAATGGAGCTGAATCCTAGAGAATGTGGATGAGAGTAAAATGGAAATTGTAAGAGGACTGGAAAGGTTGGAAGGGGCCCAGCTTTGGAAGAGGTTGCAATGACAATCAGAGGACTTTGTCTTTGATCCTGGAGGTATTAGGAAACAACCAGCATTTAGTGAGTATGTGTATGTTTGTGTATATATGTGTGTATATATGGGGAGGGTGGTGGGCAAGTGTGACATGATCTGATCTATGCTTTAAGAAAACCACTTTGGCATATGAATGGAAGATGAATTGAAGGCGGTAAAATGATGTAAGGGGAACAGTTAGAAGGTCATGGCTATAATGCAGTAAGAGTGATCCTGCTGAAATTAGGATTGCAGTTGTGTGAGTGAGAGTGAGGATGATGTGAAGGTAGAGCTGACAAGATAGAACAGCATATTGAATATGTGAATTGAAAGCCATCCTTCTACAAAAAAGTTAGGTAATGATTCAGGAGTGGACCTTAAGTGACTAGGGTTGGTAATTGCATAGACTATTTGTGGGAAGAATTTGCACTAAGATGATAATTGAAACCTATGGCAAATGATAAGGTCACTGAATGAGATAAAATAGACAGAGAAGAAAAAGGATCCTATATAGAGCTTTGAGAAACAAACATTTAATGGACCTGACCTGAATTATGATCAAGCAAAGGAGGCTGAAAAAGAGCAATCAGACAACTAGGAGAAGAACCAGGTGAGTAGAGTATTGTGGAAACTTGGAGAAGAGAAAATATCCAGGAAAAGATGATGATCACCAGCATCAAAGACTGCAAAATACCAAGAAAAATTCAGCTTGAGAAAAGGCCATTAGATTTTGCACTTATAATTGTCAACGTTAGAGTGGACAGTTTTAGTTTAATGACAAGGTTTAAATCCAGATTGCAATGAGGTTAAAAGAAAGCGATGAGTTAAAATAGAGGTATGAAGTGTAGATGGTTTTCTTGAGAAGTTTAGCAAAAAAGGGGAGAAGAATAAGGAAATAAAAGTAGTGGAGATGAGCAGATCAAAAGAGGTTCTCTCTCTCTCTCTCTCTCTCTCTCTCTCTCTCTCTCTCTCTCTCTCTCTCTGTTTCTCTCTCTCCTTTTACTGGAAGACTGAGAAATAGACTCTTTATTAGTCATCCAGGAAGCAGTTAATAGAAACGGATAGACTGAAGATTAGAGAGACAGTGAGACTGTCTCTCTAGGGATAAAGTGCTGGAGAACAGGAGAGGGGATAAGAATGAGGGTACATGTGGACAGGCTAGCTTTGGAAAGGAAAAGTCGAGGACCACTCCTTCATCAGAGTTACGAATAATGGAGGAGATATTATATGAAGATGTTTGGGTAAGGAATAGGGGAGAAGAGGGTACTCCAATTTTTTCATTAATTCATGAAGGGAGATGTTCATCTGAGCAGGCAAGGGGAAGAGATGTTTAAGCAGGCTTCAGGAGAGTCAATAATATCTTGTGGAAGCCAATGAGTATCAAAAACACCTCTTCAAATCTCTATGGTTGGGAAGGTGATTATATTTTTTTGTTATGCCAGATCATGGTGATTTGGTTTCTTCTTACTCCACTTATTTATGTCCCCATCCATTAATAATATTTCAGCTCTATAATGTCTGAGCGTGTATGTAGACAGTATAAAAGCTGAAAAATGCTAAAAGAGGAAATGTTTTAGTTACTCTTCCACCTAAAAGAAATAGTTCCTTATATACCTTCAACTCTACTGAGTCTGACATTTTAACAAATAAATCTTAAGGAGAAGTTTATTGTCTTGACATCTGCTAATTAGAAACATACATTTAACCCTATTATTTTCTTGACAAAAGTTTTTCTTTTTCTCATGCACTCTAACTGGAAAGAAAGAACTTGATTAGGAGTAAATATTTTTGCAACAGATCAAAATTTCCCAGGAAACAATTTTGGTAGAAGGTTTTTTTTTAACATCCAAAGAATGTTGTAATTTGTTTTTTAATAAATTTATTCATTCGTGGCTTTATAAAAACAATTTCCCTAATTGCTTTTTTATTCATAAAATAAGCTTGATGAAAAATACAAATGCAGGTTTAAAGTGGTTTCAACTGGGCTAGTTAATGTTTAGAAGGTGTGCTGATTTATTTATTTTTTCAACTAACAAAAACCTGAAAGTCTTGGGAACACTTAGCCCCCACTTTACTAAGATAAACATTTCTTGGAGCAGGCCCACCATAGCATTGAAAACACACAGTAAATATTTCACTTTTTAACTTATTATTAACAGTGTTTTTTTCACTAACCAGAACACTATCATCATCATTTTTTAAAATTTTAATCAGTGTCCACCAGTGCCTAGATCACATTCTATCCTGTATCATACTTTTTTTTATTCAAATAGTGTATCTTCCCTCTTGGATTGCAGGCTCTTTGAAGGTAGTGGTTGCCATTTTTCAAATCCCAATCCTGGCATTTAGCACACATAATAGATGAATGATAAATATTTGCTGAATTAAGTTTGCTGATCATTGCTCAGAGCAGAGAAGTGGTAATTCCACTCTGATACAATCAGCTTTGATTTAGTCACATTTTAGAAGGGGGCATTAACAGGTTGGACAGCATCCAAAGGAGACAAATTAGAATGGTCACAACACTGGGGAATATGAAATACAGTGATAATTTGAAGTAAATTGGGGTTTTTGTTCTACATGATACACAGTGAACACATGATTGCTGTTTTCTTGTATTTGAAATACTATACAAGGGGGATTGACTTCTATTTGTTGCTAGAGGACAGAAAGATGACCAATGAGGCAGAATTTTCAAGAAGAAAGTCACTCATTTGATTATAGGGGAAAATACCTTAAAAACAACCGAAACTATACCAAAGAGCAAAGAAATACATCAGGGAGAAGTGAGTGAATAACTTAACATAAGACTTCTGTCTTGAAGGAAGGAAGGATAGATGGATGGAAAGAAGGAAGGAAGGAAGGAAGGAAGGAAGGAAGGAAGGAAGGAAGGAAGGAAGGAAGGAAGGATAGATGGATGGAAAGAAGGAAGGAAGGAAGGAAGGAAGGAAGGAAGGAAGGAAGGAAGGAAGGAAGGAAGGAAGGAAGAAGGAAAGAAGAAAGGAAGGAAGGAAGGAAAGAAGGGAAGACAGAAATAAGCATTTATTAGATACCTACTGTGTGTGAAGTTGTTTGATAAACACTTAAAAGTATGTCATCTGACCATCAAAACAAAACTGTGAGGTTTAGTACTATTATTATCCCCATTTTAAAGTTGAGAAAACTGAGACAAGTAGATGTTAAGTGACTTGGCCATGCTTATATAACTAGTGAGCGTCAAGTATCTGAGGCTGGGTATGAACTCAGGTCCTTCTGACTCTAGAGTCAGGTCTCTATCCACTGTACCACCTGGCTGCCCCTTGAGACCATGTAGCCTGTGGCAAACAGGATTCATTCACTGATTTTTTTTTTGCATGTGTTCTTTTCTAATTTAGGTGAAAGGTAAGGAACCTTGTGACTTAAGGGAATCAAGAAGGAATTTTGGAGTTCCAGCCTTCTGGAGTCTGAATTTAAGAGTCACTATAGCATCAATGCCCCAACAACGAAAAATTTTCATTTGTTGCAAAAATATGTATTTCTAATCAAATTCTTTCTTTACAGTTAGAGTGCATGAGAAAAAGAAAACAACTTTTTGTCAAGACAATAATAGGGTTAAATGCATGTTTCCAATTAGCATATGTCAGACTATAAGATAGATTGAAACTTCCTTACTCCAGGCCCAGCAGTGGTATCTACTGTACCACAGAGATATCTCTAGGTCTCTGTCTTCAAGCAGAGGTTGGAAGACTACTTGTTTGGGAAACATCATTTTGACAGGAATTCAACTATATGATTCATCTCTGTTGTCCCTTATAATATTAAGGATACGACTCAATGGTACATTGAAAGTGTTAATATTCTTTTTTCAAAGATACTTCCCAAAAAAATCAATGCGAAAAAAATCAATGGAAAGGGAAGTGCTAGGAGATCATAAACTTAATAGGAATCAACTGTGTGATATTGTCAAGAAAGACAATGTATGTTGAGATCCACGGAGAGAAGAATCAATGCCCAGGGATTATGACAGTAGTCCCACGGTAAACTGCCCTGCTCAGCACACAGCAGGAAATTTGTGGGCTATTCTAGGGACTATGTTTCAGAAAGACAACTGAAAGTATGTAGTGTCTCTTGTAGCTGTAGAGGCAGCTAGGTAACATAACAAGTAGAGTCCTGGGTCTGGAGTCAGGAAAAAAAAAGACTGAGTTCAAATCTAGCCTCAGGCACTTACTAGCTATATGATCTTGGACAAGTAATTTAAATCCCTATTTGCCTCAGTTTCCTCATTTGTGAAATGGTGATAACTTCTTAGGATTATTATGAGGATTAAATGTGATAATATTTATAAAGCCCTTAGCATAGTATCTGGTATATAGTAGATGACTTGCAAATGCTTGTGGTTATTATTGTTAATTCATTTAACATTTATTAAATTCCTACTAAGTGTCAGGTACTGTGCTAAGTGTTAGGGACACAAAAAAGAATCAAAAGACAATCTAATAGGAGAGATAACATGGAAACACATATATACAGATCGAGTTATACATACGATAAATGGGAAATAATTAATAGAGGGAAGGCACTGGAATTAAGAGGAGTTGGCGAAGGCTTCCTATAGAAGGTGCTGTTTTACTTGGGATATAAGGGAAGGCAGGGAGATCAGTAGCTGGAGCACAGAAGGGAGAGCTTTCCAGGCATGGAGCCTAGCCAGAGAAAATGACTGGAGGGAGAGATGGAGTGTCTTGTTCATGGATCAGCCAGGAAGCTAGTGTCACTGCATTGAAAAGTAAATGTCAGGGAGTGAGATGAAAGAAGACTGGAGAGGTAGAAGGAGGCCAGGTTACAAAAAAAAAAAAAACTGCTTCTGGGGGCAATAGGAAGGCACTTGGGTTTCTTGATTGGGCAGGGGAAGTCATGATTGGACCTGAATTTTAGGAAAATCACTTTAATGGCTGAATGGAGAGTGGATTTTAGTGGGGAGAGACTTGAGACAGGCAATCCCACCAGTAGGACATTACAGTAATTGAAGAGGGCCTGCACCAGACTGGTGGCAGTATCAGAGGAGGGAAGTGGTTGTATTCAAAAGATATTATAAAGGAGAAATTGAAAGCCCTTAGCAGCAGATTAGAAATGTGAAGTGAGAGAGAGTGAGGAATTCACAATGACTCTCAGGTTGTAAGTCTGAGGGGCTGGGAGGATGGTGTAACCCTCTAAGGGGCTAGAGAAGGTAGGAGGAAGGGTGTGTTTAGGGGAAAAGATAGTGATATCTGTTTGGGGTATATTGAGTTTAAGATGTGGAGCTTCTCAAGTGGTGGCAAGATCAAGGGTATGGCTATCTTTGTGTGTTGATTAGATGGGATGCAGTAGCTCATGGGAGGTCAGTACATTGAGGAACAAAGTAACAGGAGCATTTGAGGGAGATTAATATATATGTTAATATCCACTAGTATGAGAGCAGGAGTTGGGGAAAATTGAAAGCCAGGCATTGAACTAATTTTTATTTGGGCTATCTCAATGACATCTATGAAATAACATCTCATGTGACCATCTTTATACTTTATGCCTCATTTGATACTTGGTAGATCATTGAACAAAGTTATTTTGCATTCACATCTAGCACGAGATGTCTTATGGTTTCCATTTAGGTGTGGAAGACACCTCCTGTTGAGGGAATCCATAATACTCAAAGTGAGTTCCCCAATATCCCCTCCAGACATGGCCTTTCCTGCCTTACCCTGTTCCTAACATCACATAATATAACTGTCAACAACAAGACATAATTTTTAACTTAGGGCAAGCTGGTTATCTTCATGCAAAAGGCTTCCACCTGGAAGAGGTATTGGACATGTTCTGTTTGGCTGCGGAAAGTAGGAATGTGAACAATGAGAGGAAAGGGAATAAAATATCAGGGTTCAGGGTAGAGAGTAGGCTTCCTAACAAAGAAAATTGTCTTAAAGTAGCATCAGTAGTGGGTTAAGGTGGTATGTTCCCCTTGTTGTAGGAAAAGGGCCTTTAAGGAAAGACTGGATGAATAATTGTCAGGTGGATTGAAGAGAATTTTTTTCAGGTATATGTTGGAATTGAAGGTCACTAAAGGCCCTTACGGAAATGAAATCCTATGATTTGGTGAAATGTAATATAAGTTGGTTCCCTACATTGATATATTCATATGAAATTGAGTCATATTTCTTCTGTGTGTTCTAACTAGCATTGGAAGGCCCTAACTTGGTATCCAGAAAAGTAATTCTAGAACAAAATATGGCTCAAGAGAAAATTAGCAGAAAGAGTATCTACCCACATAAGAATTTGTTTTTAGCTGAGAATATTTGCAAATGCATGTAGGTACCATGGTGATAGGCACCAGAAAAAATATATGAGACATTTGTGCACTTGATGCCTAGGACCTAATGCATATGTAAAATTGTGGGTCTTTTCCTGTGGATTTAAAAAAAATACTGATAAGAGAATGCTTCTTAACATGTTAGCAGAGTGCTGAGAAATAGATCTGCATGAAATCCAGAGAAAAAGCTTCGTAAAAGCACCTGAAGTATTTTCCTCCTTTTTCAAGCTCTACTCTTTGTAAAAAAAAAAAAAAAGGAAAAGTAAAGAAAACATAAATAGCCAAGAAATAGAAAATGCATTTTTAAAATGTCATCATCCAACAAATGTTTTAAACTTTCCTTTCAGCAATAGCATTGTGAAAGTGACAATACAAAAACTGGCCATTTCTTATTTTCATTAAACATTTCTCATGATAAATATATTTTTAAAAAGAGATCAATAGAGTTTGTCTTTTCTACCTTCCTCCCCAACAGGGGAGAAATCCACTTTGAGAAGTCAAGGCTGGAGACAATGTCCATTTACCAGTGATCTTCTCCTTAAGCTGTAAAAAGAACAACTCCAAGAAGGCAGAAGTTTGGAACATCAATGACATGTGTGAAAAATGATATTCAATGCTTGGACACACTCACAGACACATATATGTGCTTGCACACAGTGGTGCCTCCAGACACAGATAATAAATAGAGAAAGTACTTTCACTCTCTCTAGAATTTCAGGAAAATGTTGCAAGTTTGGAACATGATACAACCTTCCATTCATCTGTCAATCCACGTTTAATCTACCCCCTACTTCTAAGGGTCAGTTTATCCATACATAACTGTGTGTCTAATTGTTCTATCTTGTCAATAATTTACTTTGCTTTTTTTTTTTTTTTTGGCAGGGCAATTGGGGTTAAGTGACTTGCCCAAGGTCACACAGCTAGTACAAGTGTCAAGTATCTGAGGCCGGATTTGAACTCAGGTCCTCCTGACTCCACGGCCGGTGCTCTACTCACTGCGCCACCTAGCTGCCCCTTGTCAATAATTTAAAGAATTAACATCTTTACCTTTCGGATCTGTTTATTTCTATGTGAATTTTCATTAAACAGAAACAAAAACAAGAAGCCCTGGGATATGAATCTCTGTTCTGAAGCTCTCCACCAGGATAAATTAGCTATTTCTGGTAAAGCACATGGAATAAATGATTGAATTTTGGAGGAAAAGAGAAGGAAAATAGAAAACCAATGAAACTGAAAATAAAAACTAAAAAAAGGAAAGGAGGGAGGAAAGGATGGAAAGGGAAAAAAGAGAAAGAGTTGAAGAAAGGAAGAAAAAAAGAAGAAAAAGAAAAGAACAGAAAGCAAAAAAAAAAAAAACTAAACAGAATTTGTTTCCCCTGTGAGTACACTGATTCAATTAATCTCAGTCTGTCAGTCTTGGCCTAATTATAATTGCAAGCTTAGAAGCATCAGTTGTCCAGGTGCTGAGATTGTAGTTAAAAAGATGAAAGGATTTCTTTTGAAAATAAAGACATTTACCAAAAAGGGTTCTTTTCAATGTTTTGCCTCTCTCTGAGGCATCTTCTGAGGCATCAGCACAAGTTGTACAGATCAAAGGCAATTAAAAATACATGAAAACGCTGAAATTACTCCAGAATCAAAGGTTATCACAAGAAGACAAAGCACACACCCACAGAAGTTTCTAAAACAGAGTAAACAAAGCAAAAGAGGTTTGTTTTTAATTATAACCACAACACAAGTTCTAAAGGCAGAGAGAAAATGATGCTCTGAACATTTCCAGGCCTTTTTCCCCCATACACCTTCCCAAGAAAGATATTGTATTTTAGTCCTCTTTGAGAATGTAAGGACAACAACCAACCAACTATTTTCTGGCTCATTGTTAGCTAGTCACCAAGAGGTGGTGCTTCTTTGAGTCCAGGTTCAATGGTTCTTAGGGACTAGAGTAGCTTGCCATTATAATTAATGGAACTTCTGCCTACTTATAACACCTGACAAAGAGAAGGATGCATTATGGTGGATGAGGACAACACAGGGAAAAGAGGAACCAATTAAAGCAAAAGTGAGCCTATGCAATGTACTATTCTGTCTTCAGGCCCTGCCTTGAAAACCATGATGGCATAGAAGAGAAAGCACTGGACTTGGTGTCCAATGATTTTAGATCCTGACTCACATACTTTCATGGAGATGATGCCATTATATGCAAGTGAATTGGATTTAAGTGAAAGAGGGCTGTGCAAAGTCACCAGCCTCACGTTCTCCTCTGGAGCCATCTGGGTCCAGTGGCCAGATATGGATCAGGACGACTGGAGATGGCCCAGGTTACAGGGACCGACCTTGGCCTTTTCAAGCTAAGGTCTCATTTGACTGAGGCAGTGCCGATTCAGTGATTAAGGCTTAATAAAATTAGGCTTCCTTCCTTCCTTCCTCCTTGTCTTTCTTCCTTCCTTCCTTCCTCCCTCCCTCCCTGTCTTTTTCCCTTTCATCCTTCCTGCCTTCCTTCCTTCCTTCCTTCCTTCCTTCCTTCCTTCCTTCGTCCCTCCCTCCCTTCCTTCCTTCCTTCCTGTCTTTTTCTTTCTTTCTTTCTTTCTTTCTTTCTTTCTTTCTTTCTTTCTTTCTGTCGTTCTTTCTTTCTTTCCTTCCTTCCTTCTTTTTTCTCTCTCCACATAGGGTATCACACCCCTACCTGCCAGTGTTCTTCCCAAATGGAATGTAAATTTTAGACTCTGAAACTTATTTTTGTTTTTGTTTTTCCTCTTAAAGACCAGCCTTAACCTCAAATCACTCTGGTCTCAGACCAAGCCCTGCTTGGTTACCCTTTGGGCCCTGATTAGCTCACAATGAATATAAATAACAATTGTTTCTGTTTTGGCCAGAAACCCTGAGAGTCTTCCCCTCCCAGATGTATTTTAAATATATTATCAAGTTATTTTGTAATGTTCTTTTTTTTTCTTTTTTCCCTTTATTTCTTCCCTCCCTTCCTGCCCAAAGAGGGCTACTGTTTAGACACAAATGTGTGTGTGTGTGTGTGTGTGTGTGTGTGTGATCATTTGTGTATGTGTAAAACCATCCTACGCATACTCGTATTTATCAGTTCTTTGGATGCAGATAATGTCTTCCTTCGTGCATCCTTTACTAATCTGTTCCTGTGAGGGAGTTTCTTGAGCAGCACACCCAGTGGCTGGTCATGTGGCCTCTGTTCTGGGAGAGTACAAAGCAATGTATTACACTGGTACTTTGTTAAGTCTAGAAAAGGGGAGCTGGAACCAGTAGTATTCATTTTCAAAGCCAGTGTGTTCCATATCAGAAGTTCCAAAGTTGTGATCCTGACTTTTCCTATTTATTATCCCTGGGATATGGGGTAAGTCACTTAACTTCTTGGCAATTCATTTTACTTTATCTGCAAAGTCAGTCAGTTGAATTAGAATATGATCTTAAATGTTCTCTCCAGATCTAAAGCTGGAGAGGTTTCTCTAGATCACCATACACAAGACAATGGTAAGTGATAAAAGAGGTGGGGCTGAGCACCTTTATTATAATCCATCAATGCCATCATAATGGCGAGTGGTGCAGATCTGAGGGTTACTACTGCCCAAGGGAAGACCAAGTTAATTAGTCACTCTGATTACTTGGAAGACCTTCCTACTATAGGAAAGCTTCAGAGAGGGAGAGGGAAGGATTCATGTACATGCTAAATAGATTGACCAAAGTTGAGCCAATTGTAATGTGATGCATACAGTGCTGAATGGAACAGAAAAGTGGGAGAATCGGAGCTGATTGCAAACAACAGTCCAGCTCAGGGTGAGGCCAGTGAGACCTGTGATGGCAGCTGGGTTATGAAAGGGATAGAGTGCCAGGACTGCAGTCAGGAACACTTTGAACCCATTCAGGTTCAAACCCAGCCTAAGTTACTTACTAGCTTTGTGACTCTGGGCAAGTCACTTAATTTCTACCTCCTTTTCCTCTTCTGCAAAATCCAGCACCTACCTCCTAGGATTGTCACGAGAATAAAATGACATGATAGTTGAAAAGCACTTCGTAAATAATAAAACCTTTGTGTCCTTGATTTTTTTTTCTTTTTTTTTCATAAAGTGGTTAGCGTTTGGGAAGGAAGAGGGAAATATGATTTCTTTGCCAAAAAATATTTTATGTCTTGAGGAAATTGCTGATTATTTTAAATGAAAGTGGTCCCCTGAGGAAAAAACTGTTCTAAATGTAAAGAATATTTTTAGTTATATTAAATTATTTTGGAGATTTCATGTAACTTACTCATAACTCATATAACTAAAATCCAAGCTATATACATTTTTGGATTATAGAATATTCTGGCAGATGAAAATATCTGAAAATATCTCAGTTGAATAATTTCTACTTGTAAGTGATATAAATAATCTATCAAAGCAACTTTTGAGATCATTATTCATCATAGAACAGAATCGTGGTATAATGGATAGAGAGTGCCTGACACATAGGGAGGTTAGTTATCATCATCATAATTATCTTCACAAGAGAAATCATTCAGTGGCATGGTTGAGGAGTTCTCATGGTTCTTTGGACAAAGGGCCTGTCCACTTTAATTTCTTAAAAGGGCCAAAGTTTTATAGCTTGCTATAGTGATTAGAGCACTGAACCCAGACTCATGGAGACCTGAGTTCAAATCCAACGTCAGTCACTTCCTAGTTTAATAACATTATATGGGTCATTAAAACTCTCAGTCTCAGTTTCCTCTCCTATGAAGTGGGGGCAATAATAGCGTAATGTTGTTGTGAGAACCAAATGAGATAATATGTGTAAAATGCTTTAGAGATCTTACAGCATTGTCCACATGATAGCTACAGTAGAATTATGATTACTGTCCTGCCTCCTCACAGTAAGCACTTGGTGGTTCAGATGATGGGATCAATGAGATCTTTTACAAGCAGAAATTCTTCACCTGGAGGCCACAGACCCCCAAGAGGCTCATGGCTAGATTTTAGGGGATCCCTGAACTTGTTAGGAAAAAATACATTTACAAAATTTTGATACGATTGATTTAATTGATAACAAAATGTATTTTATTTTATTTGGTTAAATATTATTTTTAGAATAACTTGACTGCCAAAGGAGTCCATGTCACCCAAAAAGGTTAACATCTCCTGCTTTCAAATCAAAGGTTTACAAATACTAGGCTAACTGCGAACAGCTAGTCAAAAACTTTTATTAATCACCTACTCTACACCTCTAAGAACTACATCTTCAAATAACTGCAAATAAGAATAAAGGAAAAAGAAAGACACTCTCTGCTCTTCAGGAGGGAAATATAATGGAGTCATCAAGAACAAAGATGTTTTAAAAGTGGGGACACCATGGTGATGAAGTCTATAGAAGTGCAGCTGAGTGTGAAATGAAGAAATGGCTGGCCTGGGAATCTTCTTCAAGAGGAGATTCTGAGAGGTGCTCTCAAACTCCACCCTCTTTAATCAAAATGAGGGGGCCCAGGCACCTAGGATGTTGACGGGGTATAAGTTCCAGAAAAGAGATTTTTTGCTTTGTTAATTCACTCCTTTTTGGTTTTTAACATTCACTTCCATAAGTTTTAATTTTTCTCCCTCCCCAAGATGGCCTATAATCTGATATAGGCTGTACATGTACATCTCTATTAAGCCTATTTTCACGTTAGTCATGTTGTATAAAAGAATTAGAATGAATGGGAGGAAACGTGAGAAAGAAAACCATAAACAAAACATAACAAGAAAAGAAAATAGTCTGCTTCGATCTGCATTCAGATTCCATATTTCTTTTGCTGGATGTATTTTCCATCATGAGGCTTTTAGAATTGTTTTAGGTACTTGCATTGCTGAGAATAGTTAAGTCTATGAAAAGTGAGTCATCACACACTGCAGCTGTTACTGTGTAAAGTGTTCTCCTGGTTCTGCTCACTTCACTCACCATCAGTTCACATAAGTCTTTCCAGGTTTTTCTGAAGTCTGCCTGGTCATCATTTCTTATAGCACAATAGTATTCCACTACATTCATATGCCCCAACTTGTTCAACCATTCCCCAACTGATGGACATCCTCTCAATTTCCAGTTCTTGGTCACCACAAAAAGAGCTGCTGTAAATATTTTTGTACATATGGGTCCTTTTCCCATTTTCATGATTGTTTTGGGATACAACGCTAGAAGTGGTATTGTTTGGGCGAAGGGTATGCACATTTTTATAGCCCTTTGGCCATAAGAAATGAGGGGAACATGAAGATTGCTAAGGTTACTTGGGCCATGATGGAAGAGTGAAACCAGGTGGGTAAATATACTCCAATATTATGTATTTGCATCATAATATACCTCCTCAATGGATTTACAACCTAGGATTAATAAGAGAGAATAATAAAATCAAATGAACCAGGAGTAGATAGAGAGAAGTGTAACCAACCAATCCACCTAGGCTACACATGGAATTGATAATGGGATACAATCTTAAACTCTGCCAGAAATCCAATGAGAAAAAAATAGACCTGAGATATGATCTAGTTAAAAAGGAAAAGGAATATACAATGCATACATATTCTACTAGGAGATGGGTTTCAAAACATCAACAATTGTACCATCCAGAAATTGATTCCTCCCTGGGCACATGAACTGGCAGCCATTTCTTCCCCTACCTTTGTAATCTTATTAATGGCAACCGGAGCTCCCTCTCCTAGATCACTTTGGAGTTGACATAGAACTTCCATTATAGCAACCTCTCAAGGAAGCTTGATTCAGCCTTATTATCCTCAGTCCCTAGGCCAGAGGTTTTTCTTCTGCTATACCATCCTGCCTCCCCAGATTCTGTTCCAGGAAAGTGATTACATTGAACTGGCAGACAATTGGCAATGCTTTACTGCGTGTTTAATTCA
Source organism: Trichosurus vulpecula (assembly GCF_011100635.1). Lineage (NCBI taxonomy): Eukaryota > Metazoa > Chordata > Mammalia > Diprotodontia > Phalangeridae > Trichosurus > Trichosurus vulpecula. The sequence goes on along the minus strand of NC_050575.1, from coordinate 426,696,787 downwards.
TGAAGCATCAGAAGAGCAGTGACTCCTTCTTTGAGCCAAGCAGATAGCTCCAAACTTCATTTCTGGTATCCTCCCTCAGATTTACTGCATGGTCAAAGAATAATTTGTCTCAAGGAAAACAAAACAGAATAAAACAATGGGTAATGCAGGCAATTCCCTTCCAATTTCAATGTTTCTAATTTCTGAAGCATGCATCTTATACTTTTAGTATGGTGATAGCTAAAGAGGCTAAAATGAAATTGGTTCAGCATCTCCTGTCCATGATATTGCTTTAATGTGGCATTGCATTTTTAAACACTGAACAAGGTACCCATGGAAGCTGCAGAAAACATGAAATTCACAGTGGTCTACAAGAATCAGGAATTCTGGGTTCTGTCTTCATCTTTGCCATGACTCTGAGTTAGAATTGTGATCCCAAACAATCATTTTGTCTTTTTCGGTTCCTTAACTTGTAAAATGTAAAGGCAAGGGCAAACTATTGTTTCTGGCTATTCTCAGGCTAGGTTGCATTGGAAAAGCTAAGCAATAACCCTTAACAGAGACAGAGGCCTCCAGGGGTGGGGAACCTGTGGCCACATGTGGCCCCTTGAGGTCTTCAGTGCAGCCCTTTGACTGTGAAGTTTAGATTCAGTCAAAGGGCTGCACTTGATGACCTAGAGGGCCACATATGGCCTCCAGGCCATAGGTTCTTCACCCCTGTTTAGGCTTAGTCTATTAATGCCATACTAGGTCCTCCAGAAAGGGGCACATGATGAACACATGGCCCTGTGATTTCTATTCTCCTTTTTTAAGATTAATTTATTTATTTTTACTTTTCAATGTTCATTTCCAAAAGATTTTGAGTTATAAACTTTCTCCCCATCTCTCCAATGCCCCCCACCCCAAGATGGCATGCATTCTGATTACTCCTTTCCCCAGTCTGTCCTCCCTTCTATCACCTCACCTCTTACTTTCTTGTATGGCAAGATAGATATCTATACCCAATTGCCAGTATATCTTATTTCCCAGTTGCATGTAAAAAAACATTTTTAACATTTGTTTTTAAAACTTTGATTTCCAAATTCTCTCCTTTCTTCTCTCCCCACCCACCATCATTGAGAAGGCAAGCAATTCAGCATAGGTTGTATATGTGTCATTTTGCAAAACTATTCCGTAATAGTCATGTTGTGAAAGACTAACTATATTTTCCTCCATTCTATCCCACCTCCCATTTATTCTATTTTCTCCTTTTACCTTGCAACTTTTCAAAAGTGTTGGCTTCTGACTACCCCCTCCCCAAATCTTCCCTCCCTGCTATCATCTACCCACTCTTATCCCTTTTCCACCCTACTTCATTGTAGGTTAAGATAGCCAATTGAGTGAATATGTTTTTCCTTCCTTAAGCCAAATCTGATGAAGAGTAAGGTTCACACATTCCATTTCACCTCCTCCCTCTTCCCTTCCATTGCTTTATTTATGTGAGATAATTGATTCTATTTGAGCTCTCCCTTCCTCCTTTCACCAATATATTCCTCTCTCACCCCTTAATTTTATTTTTTAGATATCATCCCTTCATATTCAACTCACCCTGTGCCCTCTTTTTACATACACATATATTCCCTTCAACCACCCTAATACTGAGAAAGGTTTCATGAGTTACAAATATATAGAAATATATAAATAGTTCAACTTTAATAAGTTCCTTTAATAAGTTTCTCTTTCTTGTTGACCTTTTCATGATTCTCTTGATTCTTGTATTTGAAAGTCAAATTTTCTATTCAGCTCTGGTCTTTTCATTAAGAATGCTTGAAAGTCCTCTATTTCATTGAATGCCTAGTTTTTTCCCCTGAAGGATTATACTCAGTTTTACTGATTCTTGGTTTTAATCCTGGGTCTTTTAACCTCCAGAATATCATATTCTCAGTCCTTTGATCCCTTAATTTAGAAGCTGCTAGACCTTGTATTATCCTGATTATGTTTCCACAATACTCAAATTGTTTCTTTCTGGCTGCTTGTGATATTTTCTCCTTGACCTGGAAACTCTGGAATTTGGGTACAATATTCCTAGGCATTTTCCTTTTGGGATCTTTTTTCAAGAGGTGATGGGTGGATTATTTAAACATTTTAAAATCTCTGGTTCTAGAATATCAAGGCAGTTTCCTTGATAATTTCTTGAAAGATTATGTCTAGGCTCTTTTTTTGATCATGGCTTTCAGATATTCCAGTAATTTTTAAGTTATCTCTCCTGGATCTATTTTCAAGTCATTGGTTTTTCCAGTGAGATAATTCACATTTTCTTCTATTTTTTCATTCTTTTGGTTCTATTTTATAACTTCTTGATTTCTCATAAAGTCATAGCTTCCATTTGTTCCCTTCTAATTTGTATTATATTTTTATTTTTTATTTTTAGTTTACAACACTCAGTTCCACCTGTTTTTGAGTTTCAAATTTTCTCCCCCTCTTTCTCCTCCCCTCTCCCCCACCGCATGATATGTAATCTGATATAGGTTATATGTATACTTTCACATAAAATGTATTTACACAATAGCCCAATTGTAAAGAAAAATTGTAACCAATGGAATGAACCATGAGAAAGAAGAAACAAAACCAAAAAAGAAAAAAAGAGAGAGAAAGCAAATAGCTTGCCTCCATCTGCATCCAGAATCTGTAGTTCTTTCTCTGGATGTGGATAGCTTTTTCCATCATCAGACTTTTGCAGCTGTCTTAGATCCTTGCATTGCTAAGAAGAGTCTATCCAAGTTAGTCATCACAGATACCGTGTGTCTGTAATCATGTAGAATGTTCTCCTGGTTCTGCTTCCCTCACTCAGCATCAGATCATGTAAACCTTTCTAGGTTATTATGAATTCTGTCTGCTCCTAACTTCTTATAGTACATTCATAAACCACAACTTTTTTAGCCATTTCCTAGTTGATGGGCATCCGCTTTACAGTGGAGGGAGCACTCAGGAATGTTGTTGTATCTGATGCTTTAGAGAACAAAACTAGCCCCTCAGGGACACCCCTAGATGGCTTAATGTTGCCAACATCATGCTGGAAGAGTGAGATCAGAGTCATCATTACAAATAAAATAAATTAAATCCCTCTTCCTTTGCCGCCCACTCAATTACTTGACTACAGCTACCTGCACACTGGCATCATCTCTTTGCAAGTCCACTCATTTTCATTTCCATCAAATTATCTTCACATTGCATTCTGGTTATCTTCCTTTGGATAGTCTTCTTATTAACATCTTTTCAAAAATGTGATGCCCAAAATATACTGGACACTTCATGTATAGTTAGGTGAGGACAGAGATCAGAGTGCCTCTCACACTTTACACTCCTAGGTTCATTGATCCAGAGCTGAAAGGGCTCTTCGTGGAAATATGCTGCAAACTTCTCATTTTACAAATGAAAAAAATGAATCTTAGAGAGAATAAATATCTTGACCAAGTCAATAAGGGTCAGAAATAAAGTCTGATCCCAATTTTCTAACTCTAGTGCCAGGACTCATTCTGCTGTGCCAGAATCCTTTCTTCTTAGCAATTAGGTATCTCCTAATGTAGTCTCAAATTAGATTAGCTTTTAGTTGGCTGTGCTTTAATATAGTGAGTTTATTTTGAGCTTGGTCCACCAAACTTTCCAGTACTGTACTGTCTAAGCATGTGAAATTATGAACTCAAACTAGAGAATGCTACAGTAGGACTATCAGTCATGACCTTAACCCTGGGCATGGTGCTTCCCTTAGCACAGCCTAGTATTATATTACCTTTCTTGCTTCCATGTCCACTGTTGACTCAATTGATTTCTCTAGATGGAAATGTCCCATTCAGCATTTTCATTATTTAATATAATCCAGGAGGCTAACACTGTTATCAGTATGTCCCGAATAAAGGCAGTTTTGTGATACACATGTTACATGGTTTTGATGAAAAGCAGGTTGCTCATAATATCCTCAATTTCTTCTAGCAAAGCTGCCTTTCTTCCATGTCTTTTGTTGGGCATAATTTCCCGAGCTCATTGTTAACTCAGCAGCTTTTACTCTGAGAAACCAAACATTCCCTAAAATTGTCTACACTAGCTGTACAATCTATCTACACATATATCCACACACATACACACACTGTACACACATATATACACACACAAACATATACACACTTATATATATATATATATATATATATATATATATATATATAGAGAGAGAGAGAGAGAGAGAGAGAGAGAGAGAGAGAGAGAAAGAGAGAGAGGAGAGAGAAAGAGACAGAGAGAGCAAGAGAGAGATAGAGTATGTATAGTATGTGTGTATATATTTAGTTGAGTTTTGATTGTTATTGCAATGTAATCACCTTTGCCCAACTTCTCTTAAAGTACAGCTTAGATGCCCATCATACTCATGAGGCCTTTCTTAGTCTACCTCCTTAACACATCTGTTCCCAATTTTTAATGTTCTCTATGTCCTCCAATTACATTGTATTTGGCTTGTCTATATTTTTTATTTGCTGATTGGGGTTGTCTTCCCTTAAGAAAATGGAAGCTCCTTGAGGACTGCGATTATTTTGACTTTATATTATATTATATTATATTCATTATATTCTCCAGTGTCTGCCATTAAGTGAGTACCAAATGAATGTCCATTGATTTGAAACTAGATACACATTTGTATCTGGCCTAATTAAGGCAGACAGTCTACCTATATCTCCATCCATTTGTCAATATCTTATCTTATCTTATCTATCTATCTATGAAAAGGAGAAAGCCTATTTTTTTAATATTAGTGGGGTAAAGCACAGACCAAGTTGAGCAGTTCTGATTTTGATAGGATTCTCCCTAGCTCACTCCAATGACAGTTCCTCAGGCAATTTGGTCTCAGAAAATTTAATGTGTTATCTCTGGGCTCTATTTATCCTCTAGATAAACTTGAGCTTGCCCAATTTTAACTGAAGAATCAATTTCTTACCCAAAGGATGAGTAAGTATGATGTTCAGGAGACTGTATCATTCACTTTCTCCGGATAGTATTTTTAAGGGAACGTATTGCTTGGACATTCTTCTTGGTAGCAGATTTGTTCCCCAAATTCTTCCTAACAGAGGCAGAGATAAAGCAGGAACTGGGTCCTTATGGGGTATATATACTGTGCATGGCAAATACTACGGTCAAAGAGGCTTTGTGGTGACACGAGATTGGTTGCATAGGGAGTAGTAGGGGTATCACTGTGAGATTGGTTGCATAGGGAGTAGTAGGGGTATCACTGTGAGATGATCACAGTGATGGCATTAAAACTTTAATGATAATGGTGATGGTAATGATCATGACTGTGATAGTGAAGATTATAGCAATGGTGGTCCTGGTGCTGTGGACACATGAATAAACATATATAGTACGGTTCATTATTTATAGATATATTTCTTCTAATTTCATTATTATACTTATAAATCCATGTAAGATATTTATCTGAATAGGTAGGTGGCATAATGTATAGAGTGTCTGGTCCAAAGTCAGAAGACTTATCTTCTGAAGTTCAAATCCAGCCTCAGATAGTTACTAGCTATATGACCCTGGACAAGTCATTTAACCCTGTTTGCTTTGCTTTACTCATTTGTAAAATAGCTTGGAGAAGGAAATGGCAAAGCACTCTAGTATCTTTGCCAAGAAAACCCTTAAAGGGGTAAAAAAAAGAGTTGGACATGATTGAAAAGTGGGTGTACACAAAACAGAATGTTTATATAATTTTATCATTAATATAATGTATCTTTAGGATTTATCATTTGCACATGCATACATAGAAAGACATTATATGCATATTTATCATTTATATAAATATCTGCATATATACACACATAAAGGTTTATCATTAAGGTGTATGTATGTGTGTGCACATATGGGGGCACACTTGCATGCACACTCACACACACTCACACACATATACCTTTTACACTTTGCCAGTTTCTTTATATTAATATCTCATTTGACCTAATTATATCTTTGAACAAAGAGTCTTGCAGCAAAAGAGATAATCCTGATTTTCAGGTCCAGTCTCCTTTTATTGTGACCACTCTGGGGCATTCAGGAAGGGCCATGTTATGTTTCTAGAGACTGGAGGCAATACTAACACAGCTAGCATTGAATATTAGCTATAAGGAATTACAAGTACAAGTGGCCCAAGCCAAAATTTGGCAACATTGTGAAATAAGTAAAATCTCTCTTTGGGTTCTCCTTTAATCCTCTTTTGCTGATCCCAGTATCCTTAACCCAGCTAGCTCCCATAATCCCTCAAAGTTCTGGAGACAACTCCTGTTGTTCTTCCTTTCCCATTTAATTCTTTGCTTTTGACTCTCTTGCATTTATTTTGTCTTTTTAAATTTATTTTCTGTGAAGGTACACGTACATAAATACACACAAATGTACATATGCCTCTATGTTTGTATACATACATGTTGCCTCCTCAGGTCAGCCTATTGAGGACATAGAGTCATTTTTGTCTTTATAACCCCAGGGCAAAATTCAGTGCTGGGCACATGTCAGCACTTAATGAGTACTTTTGGATGGACTGATTAATTCTGAAGAGGTAAAGTTAGACTTAATGTCAAAAAGAGACTTCCTAACAGCCTGAACTCTAACAAAGCAGAAAAGACTGCTTTAGAAGATAATTGGTACTAGTTAGGATCTTGCCGAGAAGAGATGGACAGACGATTTTATCTACGAACTCACTTGTTGGGTCAGTTGCTGAGATGAATCACAGTGGCCATAATTTCCTGACTACTCTGGCAAGTTTTTCACAGAGGGCAGAGAGTGGATCATATGGAGACTTCAGGGAATGAGTGTGGCTGAGTGGTGGGAGCACTAGTCTTGACTTGGCTTCAATTCTCATCTCTGCTAATTATTACATAGCTGTATGACTTTGGTTCAGTATTATCTCCTCTTCAAGCCTTTTGTCATCTGTGGAATTAAAGAATTGAACAAGAAGATCTCAGATTCAGCATTATATTCTTTTATGACTTTTCCTCCAGTATCCATGACAGTACTTTGTATGGAACAGGAATAGTAAATGTTTACTGATTTGCACTAAATAGTTTACAAAGCTCCTTACATGTAAGAATTAATTTGATCCTCATAATCACCCGGTGAGATGGGTACTGCAAACATAATGGATATTTTGCAGATTGAGGAAACTAAGGCACACGGAGTGGAAGAGATTTTGTCAATATCATGCAGATAAGAAGAGACAGAGCTGTTTGGGCTTTGAAATTTGAAGTTTTGAGTTTAAAACCAGAATCCTCCCACCTTCTCTACAGGATCAGCTCCCTCCTACCTGTACCGCATTCTCTGCATGTTATATGAGATGCTAACCAGAGACCGATTCTTGTTCCCTTACATCCTACATTCCCTCCTATATTAGCTGAAAGTTAAACTCTTCAATGTTCTGGTGAGAACTGTCTGGAGAAACAGAAGAGGAGAGACATGCTCTGCCTGAATGGCAAATTCAGTAGTGCTCACACTCTGATAAACACATTTTTCTTTCTTCTTCTATCCTTTCTCAGTAAGGAGAGGTGCCTGTTTATCAACTCTTGGAGAAAACTTTGAATTGCTGTCGTGAACCATGTAAAAGATTTTTTTTAAACAACACCATGTCAGAGAGAAAGAATCTATCTCAATTGGAGAAAGAACAGCATGTTACAAAAGGATCTATGGAATTGTCTTAGAGGTTTCAAAGCCCAGTTTGTTAGAATTCTGAAATCTATAAAGCACCACATTTCCTCCTTTCAAGGTTATTTCTTTTCCTTTTCTGATAGAGACGCTGTGGGAAAATCCTGGGTTATCAAGACTATTGTCAGCAGCAGCAATTTGCTTTTCAATTGTGTTGGGATGACTGTATCATTCTTGCGAATTTCCCAATGTGTAGCTGAAGCCAGGCTGAATGAACAGAACAAAGAATTCCAGGCTCTCCGTATTTAACTTTTACTCCCTATGGTTGAGAACATGGAGAAAAAGTGGGTCCAATTTAATCTCATGCTGATTTTCTAATCTGCTAGATTTCTCTAGTTAGCAACTCTTCAATACTCCCTCCCCCTTTACACATATTGTCACTTTCCACCTTTAGAAGCAAATAAGAAATTGCCTTCATTTACCCCTTAAATTCCCTATCAATGGAGAAATTGGAGAAATATTCAGAATTTTCAAGTTGGAAGGCAACTCATAAGTCAGCTCAGCCAAGGCTAATTCCTATCTGATGTGTAAAACCCCATTTATAGTATCCCCAACAGGTAGTTATCCAGCTTCCAAAACACCCTGAGTCATGGTAAACTGTCTCTCTAGTCAATCACTTAAAAAGTGATGCTTTATTTCTGAGTGAGATTAATTTCCCCTTCCTCTGGGCCATCAGTTTATGTTCTTCTTCCACAATAGGGTTTAAATGTGCTATGTATTTCTTGATTAGTTGCCCTGATTAGGATGGAGATATTCACTTGATTAAAGCATGGCTGGCTATTTTGGGACTTTGCATAAATATACATGAATATAGATTCTGGGACAGAACTACATAGCAAAGCAGAATCCAGTGATTAGTACCTAATGGATGTGGTGTCAGGAGAGAGAAGTGGGTTCAGTTTCTAGCTGTATCCCTGATAAGTCTTCACAATGTCAAATGCAATGGAAGCTGGCCCTTGGCAAACTAATGATTGCTGATCTGTTCCTACATTTGAGAAAATCTGTGGACATCCAAGGCCAGCCTTTGATCTGCTCATCATCGCTCATTTCCAGTTCTAAAGCTTATTCTAATTTGTGAAGTTGACATACTCCAGATGTCCATGAAACATCTCACAAAGACATATATCAATTAAACTATGACATTTCATTGGCGATTTGTTGTTAAATGTGAGCTTTCCTTGAAAACGCTTCCTTTACTTCCACTGTTTTTGTAATTCTACTATTTTCTTTCCGTCTTCGTTTTCTCTTACCCCCATCCTAGTCTTCCCTATTCTATTCTAATTTCATTTTATTCTCCTAGAAATATATTGTTCCATACTGGTAGTCAAGGAGAATGGAGAAGGGACTTAGAAAGGGAGTGCATCTGTGAGCAAAGTAAAACACTACTGGAGTCCTTCTTAAAATGTTCAATTTCCATCCCCAAGAGCGAAGCAACAAGAAGGATCTCTCTTCCTTTCCTCCCACCCTTCCTCCCTCCCTCCTTCCCTCCCTCCCTCCCTCCCTCCCTTCCTTCCTTCCTTCCTTTCTTCTTTCTTTCCTTCCTTCCTTCCTTCCTTCCTTCCTTCCTTTCTTCTTTCTTTCCTTCTTTCCTTCCTTCCATCTTTCTTTCTTTCTTTCCTTCTTTCTTTCTTTCTTTCTTTCTTTCTTTCTTTCTTTCTCTCCCTCTCTCTCTGTTTCTCTCTTTCTTTCTTTTGTTCTTCCTTCCTTCCTTCCTTCCTTCCTTCCTTCCTTTCTTCTTTCTTTCCTTCTTTCCTTCCTTCCATCTTTCTTTCTTTCTTTCTTTCTTTCTCTTTCTTTCTTTTCCTTCTTTCTGTCTCTCTGTCTGTCTTTCCTTCCTTCTGTCTTTTCTCTTTCTTTCTTTCTTTTCTTTCTTTCTTCCTCTCTTTCTGTCTGTCTTTCTGTCCTTCCTTCCTTCTTTCTTTTTCTTTCTTTCTTCTTTTTTCTTTCTTTTTCTTTCTTTTCTCTTCTTTCTTTCTTTCTCTCTCTCCCTCTCTCTCTGTTTCTCTCTTTCTTTCTTTTTTTCTTCCTTCCTTCTTTCCTTCCTTCCTTCTTTCTTTCTTTCTGTCTCTCTGTCTTTCCTTCCTTTTGTCTTTTTATGTCTTTTTTCTTTCTTTATTTATTTCTGTCTGTCTGTCTTTCCTTCCTTCCTTCTTTCTTTTTCTTTCTTTCTTTTTTCTTTCTTTCTCTTTCTTTTTCTTCTTTATTTCTTTGTTTCTTTCTCTCTCTCTCTCCCTCTCTCTCTGTTTCTTTCTTTCTTTCTTTCTTTCTTTCTTTCTTTCTTTCTTTCGTTCTTTCTTTCTTTCTTCTCTAGTGCTTAGCACAGCTCCTATGATGTGTAGCAGGTGCTTAAAAATGACCCGACTTGACTTGATTTGAATGCTTCAGGGAAACTGTCACTTTAGGGTGGCAAGGCAGCAGATAAAGAGAAGCCCTCTGGAGACCACAGTTATGAGCAGTTTGGGGGCAGGTACTGTTTGTTTCTTTTTTTTTTTTCATTGTATCCTCCCTACCTAGAAAGGTTTAATGTAGTAATTGGCACTTTTGTTTGTGATTTGTTTGTTTTTCTCTGTGATTTATGTAATATAAGGACTTCTTGTTGAGGAAACACTCCAATAATACAAGTAGTCAGTCACTCACTAAATATTTATTAAGCACTTACTATTTGCCAGGCACAGTTCTAAGTGCTATGCATAAAGAACAAGGAAAATCTAGCCCCTGCCCTCAATGAGCTCCCGACATATTGGAGGAGACCACAAACAAATGTACAAATCAGCTATGTGCCAGATAAATGGAAAACGATGAAGAGAAGGAAGGCACTAGAATTAAAGGGCTTAGGAAAGGTTTTCTGTAGAAGATGGGAATTTACTTGGAACTTATTTAAAGGAGGCAAGGCAACCAGGGAGTGGAAATTAGAAGAGGGAAAATGAAAGATGTGGGGGAAAGGCAGAAAAAAAAACCCAGAGGCAACAGATGGAGTGCCTGGTTGATGGAACAGCAAGGACACCAGCTTCACTGGCTAGAAGAGTTCATAGCAGTGGTAAGGTAGAGGGGGAAGCATTTAAATTAAATTTAATTGCCAAATAGAGGATTTCATATTTGATTCTGATGGCAATAGAAAGGCCCTGGAGTTCATTGAACAGAGGGCTAACATATTCCAACATTAACTTTTGAAAAATCAATTTGGTGCCTGACTGGAAGATGAATTGTAGTGGGGAGAGAATCCTGTCATGAAGACTTGACTTAAAGGCTCCTGCAGAAGTCCAAAAGTAAGGTGATCATATCTTATATTTGAAAGGTTGCAATGAGAAGAGAGCATATTCAAAAGATGTTGTGAGTGTGAGATAGAAAGGGCTTGATAATAGATTGAATATGGGTGTGAGATGGTGTGGAGTTAAGTATGGCATCTAGGTTGAGAGCTTGGGGTATTGGGAGGATGCTGTTGCCCTCTACAATAATAGGGAAGGTGGGGAGGGGTAAGAGGGAAAAATGAGTTCAGTTTTGGACATGTTAAATTTGAGATGTCTACTGGACACCCGGTTTGAGAAGCCTAAAAGGTCATTGGGAATGTCAGCTTGGAGGAGTGCAGAGAGGTTAGTGCTGAATAAATAGATCTGATAATCATCACTATATAGATGGTAATTAAAAACATGGTGACTGCTGAGTTCACAAGTAAAGTAGCACAGAGGGAGAAAAGAAGAGGGCACAGGACAGAACTCTGAGGGACACCTATCATTAGAGTATGTTATCTGGATGAGGATCTAGAAAAGAAGACTGAGGAGTGGTCAGGTTAGTAACAAAGAACCAGAAGAGAGCAGTGTTTCAAAAGCCTATGGAAAAGAGAGTATTGAGGAGGTGAGGGTGAGTAATAATACCAAAAGCTTCAGAGAAGTCAAGGAGAATGACGATTGAGAAAAGACCATTGGATTTGGCAAGTAAGAGATAACTAGTATCTTTGAAGAAAGTAGTGTCAGTGGAACAATGAGGTCAGAAGCTTGTAAAGGAGTCAACGAGAGATTGAGTAGAGAGAAAATGGAGACATTTATTGCAGATAGCATATTCAAGGAGTTTGGCCACTGATCGCAGAAGAATTATAAGGTGATAGCTAATGAGATGGAAAGATCAGGCGAGGGTTTTTGAAGATGGGGGAGACATTGGCATGTTTGCAGGCAGTAGACAGGGAGAGATTGAAAATAAGCAGTTGAATGTTTGGAATGAATTAATGAGTGTTTCCTTGGTTTTCCAGTCCTGCCTCCATTGACACTCTTTTTATAAGGCTTTGTAATAGCATGGACAAGGTCCTGAGAATGACAAGGCTATAACAGCTGTAGTAGAGAGCTTGAGGCTGCCAGTCCCTCTTTGTGACATGCACATGGAGTCATGCATTCTAGTCAATGTCTTACAATGATTTTTTATAATGCTTAGGGTACCTGGCTATAAGCCTCCCAGATATTTTCTGTTCCCTTATGTGGAAATCAACTACTCCTCAAGGAAGCTCCCTTGACGGAGTGAATCACTAGGAAGGACAAGCCTGTATCTACTGTGTTTCATTCAAGTTGTAGTTGACTGGTGGAACCCAAGGAGCTGCAATGTATTCTTAGAAAAGAACTGCATCCCAGAAATAAATCACCCACATCCAATAGTCCTCAGGACTTGCTGCCACCATCTCCCACTTGCTTCTTGAATGACACTTGAATGCTAATAAGTGTTGGGGTACCCTGGATGAGGCAGTTTGGTAGAGTGGTAAAAGCACTGACTTGAATGAGCCTACCTCTCTTCCAATCTCACTTCTGATAAGTGCTACCTGGATGACCTTGGTCAAGCCTCAGTTTATTCATCTGCCAATAGATGGTTTTCCATTAATTAATTCATCTGAAGTCCTTTCCAACTCTAGATCTGATTTTGTGAGCAAATGTGCCCAGGTTGTATATTATGTTCTATGTACTGGTTGTTTTTGTAAGGGAAAATCTAGAACCCTCATTGGGGCAACAGCTTTAGCAAATACACTGCAAAGCAGTAGATATGTAAGGTATGGCCTTCACATCAACCTAAAAGATTGATGATGAAGTTATAATCATAGTGACAACAGTTTATAACATTTACATAGTAATTCATGGAAGGTTCAGAATCCATCTCTGTGCTGAAAATAGCCTCATAAATGAAAGAAGCAATCTTTCAAGTATTTCAATTATTATTTACCCCTGGTAGAAAATGTGGACCCAGGGTTCACACATTAATCGACATACTGTTCTCTTTTGCTAATGCCTAATGAGGGACTTGAACACCCTGGATAATTTGAATATCATTCCCTGTCTCTATTCTATTACACCTACCTATATGCCTTAGGTGATTTGGAGGAGATTCTCTCATCCCTAGTCTAGAGAAGAGAGAGTGTAATTGGATTAGAAGGTTTTGACTGCAATGATCTTAGAAATGACTTATTCCAACATGCTCATTGTACAGATGAGAAACCTGGAGCCCAGAGAAGCTATGTCACTTGTCAGAGGTCACTCTAATAAGGAGAAGCAGGGTCTAGTTTCAAACCCTCTTCCTCATTCTAAACACAATGTTTTTTTTTTCCTTTCCTAACACATCATAGATGTATTCATCCCCACATATTCTCTTTATAGTTTTGTCTTTGAGAAAAAAGAAAGAGAAAGAAAGAAAGAGAGAGAGTGCACAGAAGGAAGGAAGGAAAGAAGGAAGGAAGGAAAGAAGGAAAGAAGGAAGGAAAGAATCTAGCCAGTAAACTCTAAGTTAACTGAGCAGCGTCTGGCCATCAATATTTACCTTCCTTTTGAGAGGAGAAGGAGAGACAGAGGGTAAGGATGAGCTGAGTGATCCAACTGGCTGGGTCCCCCTTCAGGTGACTAGGACTACTCACAGGTTGTGTTTGTCCTCCATTTTCAAAGAGGACCATGATATCATGGAAATTGGACCACAATGGGTCCCTGCCCAAATGCCACTTAATGGCTATATTTTGTGCCTTCCTGGCTTAGAGTCAATGTCAATAGTGACTGTTTCTCCTTTGACCGGCAGCCCTGAGGGTCTTCCCCTCTCAGTTTTATTTTTTTTTTTTTTGATTAAAGTGGCCATCCCTTGACTCATTTCTTAAAGAGGCCTTTTCACTCAATGGGTATTACCTCACTCAAAGTGAGAACCTGAAAATATCTTAGCCTAAAAGGGCCAGGGTCTCCCATTGTATCCTGGCCATCTCCAGTCATCCTGATGAATATCTGGGCACTGGATCCAGATGACTTTGGAGGAGAAAGTGAGGCTGGTGACCTTGCATAGCCCTCACTCAAATCAAAGTCAACTGCAAATCATGTGATCATTTCCCAAATATCATGGTCTTCTTCAAAAATGAAGGACAAACACAACAACAATTCTCTTTATCTATGCAACATGTATATTGTGTGTGTGAATAGATACAGAGAGAGACAAAGACAGAGACAGAGAGAGCGAGACAGAAACGCAGAGAGAGACAGAGAGAGAGAGAGAGAGAGAGAGAGAGAGAGTGATGACCCTATCATCGAGGTTGATACGAAGCCCATAATTGAAATATACGCTGCTTTGTTGTACATGTGCTAGAACCTCCATCAGTGTGGTGAGGGTTCTAGATTTTCTCTTATACAGAAAATAACAATAATACAGTCGATAGAGTATCAGCCTTGTAGTCAGGGGGACTTGAGTTTAAATCTGGCCTCAGACGCTTCCTAGCTATGTGACCCTGGACAATTGACTCAACCCTGTTTGCCTGAGTTCTCTCATGTGTAAAATGAGCTGGAGAAGGAAATGGCAAATCATTCCAGTGTCTTTGCCAAGAAAACCCCAAATATGGTCACAAGGAGTCAGAAATGACTAAAACAACTGAACAGAAGCAAGAACAACAACCAAAGCAACAAATGATTATATAGCATTTACTATGTGCCCAGTATTGTGCTAAGTTCTTCACAATTATTATCATATTTGCTCTTGACAACAAATTTGAGAGGTAGGTGCTGTTCATATCCCCATTTTACAAATGAGGAAAGAGTAAGTCACTTGCCCAGGGTCACATAGCTAGAAAACATCTGAGATTGGGTTTAAACAAAGACCTTCCTGACTCCACGCATAGCACTTTGTCTACAGATCTAGAATTGGAAGGGCTATTAGATTAATCACACACACCTATGTTTTCAGGCAAGCATACAGATATAATCTCACATATGTGTGTGTACATATATACACACACATATATATTAACAAATGTGTATATGTATGTACATCTATATCTTTCTGTATCTATATCTATGTAATAATGAGGCAGTGTTGGAAAGATGGAAAAAACTCTATGTTCTTTGGACTAACTTCTTCTGATAATAGAGGTGATAAAATTTTCCAATTTAATCATAAAATTTATCAGACAATACGAAGAAAAAGGTGCCAAGAAAGTATGAATACGATGTTACTAAGAAGTGAAAGCAGATCCATTGCCCAGCTTATATATCCAAATTTGTTTTATTCAGGAACATCAAAAGTTAAACCTGATCCATTACACATTAGGGTCATAGGGAGTAACCGCTCCCAAAATTTTCCACTGGTCTCTGATGAAGACTCATCACAACAGTCTCCAGAGTAGTGGTACATCTCTGGAGGGCAGGCAGCATATTTAGAGGCTTTCCTATTCTTGCCTGGTGCCTGAGTTAAAGCTTTTTTATTTATAAAGAGAAGTCTCACTTTTGTTGTTTATCATAAAATTTCACATATAAAGATTCTCATGGCCCTGGTTCACCGGGACATATATGGATAAGATCATGAACAGTCTTTCTGGACTTGTGATTGGTTTTTAAAACAGATCAGTGTGGGCACATATTCAGAAGACTTGCAGGGTGGTGAATGGCCATTACAATGTCAGTTTCCAAGAATAACCTAAGAACAAATTAGAAGAAAGAACTATTACTTTAAAATATAGTGGTTTGGAGAGAATTAATCAATTAAAGTGTGTTGTTTCTCACAAGGGGAGGAGTGTGGTCTGCTCTTTAACTTTTTAACAGGAAAGCTAAGAAATTACCTAAGTGGTTATTATATACTTCAAAGTAAAACATGCAAGTAGGAAGATTTATTACCCTCTACACTTAATATTATGTGTTCCATCTCAGAAATGGAACCTCCTCAAATTGTTGTTGTACTGGAAGTTTTGAATACCATAGGTTGGGGTGGGGTATGGAGAAGCATTCAGGAAAGTGAGAAGTCATGGATGGCTTGCCATTTTCATCCATTCATGCATTCCAGCCCTACTAATGTTGAGATATAGTGTCTGACAAAAGGGAGTATCTATATCAAGGAGACAGAAGATGTTTTGAAGTTTTGAAAGATTCCAGAGTTCACCTATTTAATTTCTGCTCTGGATATTCATTACTTTTCTTGTAAATGTCTTCATTTTCAGAAGTATTTTTGCTCTTCTCAGTAGGAGGTGAATGCAAAGCAAGAGACTTGAATCTATAAGATTTTGTCATTGTGACTAATCATTCAGTTCTGTAATCTCTGTGGGTCTTTACTTATGTGGCTTAACCATCAAAGGAATGGTTCTTCACATTCAAAGATCAAGGGTATTTATAATTTGGATAAGAAAAGGACTTTTGATAGAGTGAAAGGAACAAGGACTTGGATTCTGAAAACTGAGCTTCAAATCATGGCTCTGCTACAAATTCTCAGTTCTTACTAAAAAAAAATCTTCAATTTCTGTTTTCACTGTGATACAATAGAAAAAATCTATATCCTGGTGTTTAAATCCCCTATAATCAGCCTCCCACCTACCTTTTTACTACCTTTTTAGTTGTTCTCTCTCTCTCTCCCTCTCTCCCTCTCTCTCCCTCCCTCCACGCCCCTCTCTCCCCCGCCCCCTCTCTCTCCCCCTCTCATTAACTCACTAATATTTCCCTACACACAATATTCCCTCTTCTAGGGGTCAGGGGTAAGTGTTTTTGCCTGCCTAGAATGGCCACCTCTTGGAATCCTATTTCTCTTCAAGGACTAGCTCAGGCATCACCTCCTACATGATGCCTTTCTTGAATCCCCCAGCTGTCATTGCTTTCTCACTGTTGGATTTACTTTGTATGCCTGGGTGTGTTTAATTTACTTTGTGTATATTTATCTAGGTATATGCTATGTGCTCTTCTATTAGAACTTAAGTCCTTGGAGAAAGAAATTCTTTTGTCTTTTGCCTTATCATCCTTTGTACTTAGGACACAGCCTGACACACAATACACAATATTGTAGGAATTGAATTAAATTAAAATGAAATTAATTGAATGGCCTAGGCTGAGTCACTTTATTCTCTGGACCTGAATTTCCTTATGTTCCCAGTAAGGGTTCAACTACACAATTCCTTTTTAAGGCAATTTGTTAAATGACTTGCCCAGGGTCACCCAGCTAGTAAATATCTGAAGCCAGTTTTGAACTCAGGTCCTTTTGACTCCAGGTCCAGCACTCTATCCACTGTGCCATCTGGCTGCCCCTCAATTACACACTCCTTAAGGTTCTGCTGAGCTATATGACTTATAATAGTTCTTTATCCATGCTCAACTATACACATTCTCTTCTGTCATTTGGAAATACAGATGTGAGCCCTTCCCTGACCTCACCAGTTTCGTATAGATAAGGATAGATGCAGAGACTTGGCCTGGGATTTCACTGATATAGGCAATTCCCACATGATGGAATTCAAAGACAAAATGGAAAATGGTGCCTTCTGTCACTGAGTTCACTGATTTTACAATAAAATCCATGAGGTATACAATGTTTTGTGTTTGTCCTGCTATCATTGCTTAGCAGAGGACCATGGACTCAGTAGGTGCTTCATAAAAGTTTGCTATATTGGATTCAATCCTTCTCAAGAATAAGTGCAGTATAAAAAATATAAAAGAACAACAACAAAAAAAGACTCTTCTAGGGAAACGTCCTTCATTATGTAATGCCTTCTAAGCTGCTGTTCTGGAATGCTTGCCTAAATGGATTGAATTTTGGCTCAAGTGTCTCTGGTTTGGCTGCTTCCCAAAGAATGGTTCCCTTACTTATTGAAGACCTGGATGTTCCCTGGGATGTAAATGCTTCCTGAAAAGGAAAGGCCATATATGCTCACTGGGGGCCTAGTGGGCAGAGTCTCTGAGGCTCCCAGTTTCCACAGGGTGATGGATCGCATGCTAGGCACAGGACAGAGACCTATGTTTGGGCCATTCATTATGTTGCATATTCTACGAGAGGAATGCTTAGGGAGAAAATTTGTAAGGGGAAACACACACGCACACAAACACACACACAAACACACACGCACAGGCACACAAAGCTCCGCCGTCTCTCTTGGCCTTTACTATCCTCAATAATTATATGGGAAATGAGACATTTTTTCCCAGTCCAATTGTGTGAATTTCTCAAATCTAGTCAAGCACAGATTTAACTTCCTCCTGTTCTGGGCATTTTGTACTGCAAAAAAATACCTGCCGTTAACGCTGCGGTCATTAGTATTGTTACTGAGAACAATAAAAATAGCAGAGTCTGTGGTTTAACAAGGTGTGTGTATCCTTTGGGGGTCTGAAGAATGGAAGAGGGATTAGACCTGTCCCACTGGCCCCAAAGGACAGAACCGGGGCAGTTACAGGGAGGAGAATGTAGATTTGATGACAGAGATCCAATTAAATACTACATGGCATAACATGACATAAGGTAGCAATTGCATTATATAATATAGAATTGTATATTACGATATATTACAATACTACTTATGTATTATACCCATATAGCATACTAACCGATAACATGTCATGCCATATTGTGTTTTGCCATCTCATATAGCATAGCACAGCATAGTGTATCAGTCACACCACACCACGCCACATCTTATTCTGTCATTAGATGGCACTACGTCACATGATATTTCATACTGCATTACATCATATGATTATATCATTATACCATATCATATCATATTATATATCATGTTATATTGCATAACATGTTCCTAATAACTGTAGGTGGGAGGTAGCACAGTACGCTTGATAGAAAATTTGTCTTGGAGCCAGGAAAAAAACAACTGGATTCTACTGCCACCTCTAACACCCGCTGGCTGTAGGGCCCTGGGTAAGTCCACGTCACAAAGATGGCTCCAAACCAGGTTGATGGAAATATTTTCCTCCTCTGTCAGTTTCCTATCCACACAGAGTGACAGCTCCAACCCTTACAGCTCAGTAATTAGAACAGAACCAACGTAGAATGTTTTGTGCCCTGGAGATAATGAATAGCTCATTTTTACAAATCTCTCTCTCTCTTCTCCCCCATTGTAGGACATCCCTCAGAAGCTGGATGGACATCTATAGTGTGTGACAGAGAGGACAGATGCTTGTTTGGGATCAGGTTGGCTCAGCCAGCCTCTGGGGTCCACTCTAGCTCTGAGATTTGAGGATTTGATCCTTACAACAACTCCTGAGCGAAGTAGGGATGGCATGACTTAATATTTTAATGTATCAAATATCCTCAGTATGAGTACTCTCTCTGCCAGCCCACTTCATCTAGGTGGCACGATGCTTAGAGTACTGGGATTTGGAAACAGGAAGCCCTGTATTCAAATCTTTCCTCAGACACTAGCTAAATGACCACAGACAACATACCTCTCTATGCCATGGTAGCCTGCTCTCTAAAATGGAGATGAAAACCTCGCCTAACTCACAGGGTTCTTTTGAGAATCAAATGAGACAAGAAATGTGAAACACTTTGGAAACTTTAAAGTCCAAGATAAGTGCTGACTATTGTTAACATTGTTGTTAGGTTATCAGCCCTTTCTGCCTCAGTAGACTGTATTCCCTAACATAGTGATCCTGGATTCTTCACCTAGGGGATATCACTAGTGTAGGATGGAGAAAAGATGAACATCTGTATGATATAGAGGATGAACATCGTGTCTGCACGTGGACCTTTTCAATATTAGCTAGCCTGCTCCTTAGAAAAAAAATTATAGATGTACTCACTGTCCTGTGTGGTATTTTTTTAGCTTGATTGGACCTTTCAGAGTTGGATATTTTTCTGGTAAGGTCAATAAAAATTTGGGATGACCTCCACGCGTATCACATTAAAGCACTGAAGTCGAAAGTAAACTTCTTGGGCAGGAACGATCTCACCATTTTGTCCTTGTATTCTCAGAGCCTAGAGTACTAGCTGAGTCATAGAAGGCTCCTCATAAATGCTTGTTGACTGGTTGACTGAAATAAAATTTCAAAAGTAAAAGGCAGACATTATTAGACATATTTTATAGGTGAGGAAAGAGAAGGCCAAAAAGACCAAGTGATTTACCCAGATTCATGCAAAAAGCCAGGGCTGGGGCATGGCTCTTCTGTCTCTAAATTCTCAATTCTGATCCTCTATGGTGTTTTTCTTTAGCAAAAAGCCTGTGAGCTGGTTTTGACTGTGAAGATGACATCTACGCTTAGGAAGGCTGATACTGCATTCTGAGGAGTGATGACATAACTGAATAAATTGACCTCCCACCCCATCCCTTCAGCCCCACATGAACAACAGCAAGTCATTGCAGGTGCAGCGGGCAGTAGCTTCAGAAATTTAGAGGCATTTGTAGTACTTTTGGATGCGTATCATGATCCATCTCCATTCAAGTATTCTCTTTTTCAAACCAAACATCCCCATTAACTTCATATGGTCCTCAAATGGCATGAACTCGAGACTTTTGGTCATCCTAGTTGGTCTCTGGATATGATAAGATCCTTCTTAAAGTCTCTTTTCCAGAACTGAATACATTCAGATGTAGTCTCAGCAGTGCAGAGAGCAGTAGAATGACCATCTGACTCTTTTAGACACTTGTCCTCTGTTAATTCAGCTATCACTTGGCTTTGGCTAATCAAGAGAGAAGGATGGGATGAAGTTCACTGGATTTCTCTGGAATTATGGTCTGCAGAAATCAGTTTTAAATTCACTTCCTAGACATATGCCAAGTGGAAGTGAGAAGGAACCAAGATGCTTGCAGTACCCCAGGTTAGGCAACTTTGCTTAGGATTCTATTTCGAATGTTGCTCTGATGGTAATGGAAAATACTCTGAGGACATAGAAAAAAATAATTCATTTCATGTGGGCTCAGTAATTTATTCTCTGTAGAAGAAAAGGAAATATATGTCCACCTGTTTTGTGTGTGTGTGTGTGTGTGTGTGTGTGTGTGTGTGTAGGTTTGATACAGAACAAAAGAAGGCACAGAACAAGAGAATGACAGATGGATAGACAAAAGGAGAATAAGAGCAGGGCAGGCAGAAAGGCAGAGAGATATAAGAGGATGACAGAGACTGAAGGATAGCTCTGTAAGGGAGGTAGTGAGAAAAGGTAGACAGGAATGCAGAAATAGAAAGAAGGAAAGAGGCAGAGATAGATAAAGACAAGCTAAAAGAGGCAGAGGGGGGCAGAGAGAAGTAGAGGAGAGGAAGAAGGCTGGAGGGGAGATACTTGGTGGATACAATGCACAAAAGAGGGAAAAAAGCGTTGGCCAAGCACACTACATATAGACCTTGATGCAGGATACAACAATGTGAGTGGAAGGCTGGAGACAGTGGACCTTCCTTAAACACACCATTAACAAGCTGCCTTGAAGGATGTCAGCATCACTTTGAGGGCTTGTTTACCCCACTGAAATCCAATGAACAGCAGCAGTAGCAGATAGAAAAGATTGTTGGCAGCTGAAGAAAGGAGAGGGTGCAGAGTAGGTAACATCTGTTCTCTGAGAAACCATTTGAAAAATAATGACATGCATCAAAAGGGGTGGGTTGGGAAATCCAAATGTTATTGATTTCATATGATTGATGGCAATGGATTTGGGGCCATGGATTGGGAGGGATGACTTGACTGGGCCGATTGCCCAGATCCTACTTATGGATAGAAGGTGGGAAGTTGAGGGGAGCCTATAACCTGCAGTGTCAAATGGAATCCCCTCAGCACTGATGGGAAAGGCCAGTGATAAACTCAATACTGCAGTCCTGGTGAGCCCTGATTTCTCTAATACTGTCTTAACAATGCAAGAAGGCATAAAATCATAATCACCTGATTTTCAGCCTTGCTACTTGGCACTTATCTAGACCTTTTCTTCTGAGGACCCCTAGCTTGTAATTAGCAATTCTGAAGAACCTGTCTAAAGCCCTGTACTTTCTGTTTGCTGCTTCTTGTAAGCCAAGCATTACAGGAATGACTCACCCTAGAGAAATATCCCCTGGAGTGGATGACTCACACCAGGGAAGAAAAACCGTCCAGGTGGAAAGAGAATTCAGAATTCAGTGGGGTGAGGGTGACTTGGGGGTCCTTGAAAGAACACAGGACTAGGAGGTTGGTCACACTGGGCCCATCCTTTATTCAGCTTGAACTGACTTTGGGCAAGTTGTATCTCAGTTTCTTTAGCTGTAAAAAATGAAGAGATTTGTTGCGTTGACCTTGAAGTGTTTTTCTATTCTGTATCATTCAATTAATCAATGGGTATTTATTTATTAAACACCTACTACGTTGCAGGTTTCTTGATGGGTTCTGATGATATAGAAACAAAAGTAAAACAGGCCCTGGTGTCATGGAGCTTATGTTCTACTGTTGGGAGATTTGATGTCTACATAGAAAATACAAGGCATTGGAAGAGGAAATGGGAAACCACTCCAGTACCTTTGCCAGTAAAACCCTCAACCGAGTCACAAAAGAATCAGACATGACTGGAAAACTACTGAACAACAAGAAATTAACAAGGCAATAAAAAGCCATTTCAGAGGCAAAGAATGCTATCAACTGAAGGTATTGAGAAGGGTCTCACATAGGAGGTGATCACTCAGGCTGAGTTGGGCTTCGGTGGAAGTCAAGCATTTGAAGAGACAGAGGTGACAAAGGAATGCCTTCCCATCATAGGGGAGAGACTTTGAAGAGGTCTGGGAGACTGGGGGCTTTGTATCTACAAAACAGTGGCTGTATCAGTTTGATTGGAATGTGGAGGGGTTTTTTCTTTGTTTGTTGGACAAGATGTGAACTTGGTATGGATGACACGTAGTTCACAACCAAGGCTCTCTGTTCTACCAGTATTAAAAAAATAACTTTTCATATCATGTGTAATTATGATGAAGAAAATGATTACTTCTACATAGCTCGATCTCACTGGACTTCAGCAAAGGAGATTTGGCAAAATGCCTCTACTTTGTAAAGCTTTTTCCAAAATCACCTGTAATTTTCAATCGCTTTCTCCAAAATGATTGACACTTAGTACCATTGCCTACCTACCCTCATTAACCAACACTCCCTTCTCTCAGCAATTCTCAGCAGCACTGCAGCTATGGATTAAAAAAAATGTCAGGAGCACCCTTCTTCCTCCTTCACCCTCCTCTCTATTTCCAATGCCCCCGTCCTAGGACAAGGCCTGATTTTTATCTGTCCAGACAGTTTCAATAGGCTCTCGATGCACCTCCCCACCTCCAGTCTCTCTTTTTTATTTTCCATCCTCAGATATTCTTTACGCAATAGATCTTGTCATTCTGCCAATCCCCTCCCCCCAAAAAAAGCTTTAATGACTCACAACTGGATTACTATCAAAGCTCAATCCCTTTTGTCTGGAATTGAAGCAATTCCATTAACTAATACTAACCTAAATGGTCAGCTTGGTCTCATATTAATCTCTTCTTCACACCATATTTTGGCTAAATTAGTCTTCTGTCTTTCTCCAGACATATGTGCTTTCCAAAAGCAGTGCCTTAACTCATACAGTTTCTTATGGCTAGAATTATCTGCCTTCTCCTTATTTGCCTGTCAAAATCCTGCCCATCCTTCCCCTTAGTCTTTCCTTATTCCCTGATTTCAACAATAATCTTCTCCCTTGGACTTCACAAAGGATTTTGGTATATAACTTTATAATGCTTACATGAATGCCGATTTTGAATCACCTGCATTTAAAAATCTATCCTGCCTGACTCCTCTCCCATCCTTTCTAACTAGGGACAGAAAAGGAAAAGAAATCAGAAGTTGTACAATCCAACTAACCAGCATAGAAAACAAATATATGCAACGTTCCATAGACATTTCCCCCTGTAAAGAAGAGGACAGCATGTATATGTGTAAGCCTCTTACCTCTGCAAGGGTGTGATAGGGCCTGTGCTCAGTATGAGAAATACTCTACTATTAGGGAAAGCTAACAACAGACCCAGAGCTTTAGCTACTCACAGCTCCAAATGTAGTTGGCAGGGAAAATCAATACCAAAGTGAATACAGTGGCTCCAAATCTCCTGCTTACTTCCTGGGCCTTGAGATGATCTTGTCTTTCTTATGGATCTCTTTCTCTGTCTCAGCCTCAGTCTCTTTCTCTGTTATTGTCTCTCTTTCTCTCTCTTTTCCCCTTGTCTTGGTCTCTCAGTCTGTCTCCCTCTATCTCCCCTTCCCTCTTTCAATCCCTCCTCCCTCCTATGTCTCTTCCTCCATCCTTCTTCTCTTCTTCCTTTTCTCTTTCCTTCTAGTTTTATCCCTCCCCCACTTTCTTATTCTCCCCCCCTCTTTCTTTCTCTGGATTTAAGTGTCTGTCCTTGACACTCTCTGTCTTTCTAACTCTCCATCTGTGTCTCTGTATGGAATGATCAGTGTTCCTATACATTTGAAAATGTATGAAAGCATTGGTCTCCCATTCTTTCATTGGCTTTGCCTCCTACCCCCAGTTTCCAATGATGAAATAAATGTCTGGTATACCCTTACTGAATTGGTTCCTCTCTCTCATGTTTCAATCATACATATTCAATAACCAAGCAAATTTGGGCTGATGCTATTAATGATTTTAGCTATCATCATAACAATGAATAAAATTGATTAATTAGGAAAACAACTGGACCAAATGCTAGTCACTTGATTGACCAAGAAGGGATATAATTGGCTTTTTTCTTCTCTACCTATTCTCCTATGCATTGGTAAGGAGGGAAACAAAGCAAGTTAGCATCAGACAGGTATATGAAAGTTGTGCTTTCTCTTGGATGGAGGGAATGGAGAAAGGGCGGCAGAAGGGATTCAGGCTATCTTACCAAATGTCCTTTGTTCCTTCAATTTGATCTTTTCCTTCCCTCAGATCCAGTTAGTGCCACAATTATGGTTTCATCCTCAGGTTCTGATTTAACCATGTTTACTGTCCTCTGTTCATAACTGACATTCTACTCCATATTCATATGATCTGATATGGAATCTCAGAAGGTTCTTTACCCTGAACCTGTAGGCTCCCCTACTGTGACCCACTTAGTTTCTCCTAAGTTCATTGGGTTCAAAGTCAAGGACATTTGGAGAACTCCAGATAATCATATGTTAGTCCATGGAGAAGGCATTTAGGTTTCATTGATGGGGAAGGATGAGCCCAAGGTTACAGCCTGTCCAAAGGTACAGAGCTTAAGATAACATATGATAACTGAGGAACCCAAGAATGCCAATTCAGTTTCACCAAAAAGGGAATGAGAGGAGAATATGTCTAATAACACTGGAAAGGTAGGTTTGAGGCATTCCATACAGGGCTTTAGGGAATAAAGAGGGATTGTCTAGGGAACGCACATTTTAAAATTTAAAATGACCACTTTCCACTAACCACATCTGGAAAATTTAGTAATTTGTTTGAAACATAACTGAATATCCCTTGTTGCATTATTCTCCTCTGCATTCTGGTTAATTCTATTACAATCATAATGAAGGAGAAAACATGGTAGCTGTATCCATTTTTTTCAAATTGATCTTGTGTCTTAAAAGTATGAGTAAAGTGACAACTTCAATAGAACCTGGCCAGCCAGTTTCCACTGAGTGGACATGGAAAGACAGAAAAAAGAAGAAAAATAAATCTTCCTGCTTGGAATAATTCTGTCAGGTAACTAGTGAAAACTGTCTTCTCTGGCAGCCAAAAATGCCTTGAACATGAAGAATAGATGGGGAAATTTGTTCTGAGATGAACCATTTTGGTAACTTTTATTATTTAAAATAATCAAATTCATGCTTAATGAATTTTCTTTTAAAGAAACTATTATACTCTGACAAGGTTAAGACATGAATTTTCTCTTTCTTGAATCAAAAGTAGGAAGGAAGGAAGAAATGAAGGAAGAAAGGAAGAAAGGAAGGAAGGAGAAAGGTTTGAGGGAGGGAAGCAGGGAAGGAAGGAAGGAAAAAAGGGGAAAAAATTAAAGAATCCTTGAAATCTATGGATCCCAGTTGAAAAACCCTTCTTCCAAACCTAACAGGGAGATAGTGAAACTCCTTTAGGGACATACTAAAGTTGAACTGTTTTGTTTACATTCCTACATGGAAAGATATTGTGTATAATTCATGAGACCTCAGTATTAGGGTACCTGAAGGAAATATACATATACATATACAAACAGAGGGCACAGGGTGAGTTGAATATGAAGGGATGATATCTAAAAAAATCAAATTAAGGGATGAGAGAGGAATATATTGAGAGAGGGAGAAAGGGAGAGATAGAATGGGGTAAATTATCTCACATAAAAGTGACAAAAAAAAGCAGTCCTGTTGGGAGAGAAGAGGGGGCAAGTGAGGGGGAATGAGTGAATCTTGCTCTCATCGAATTTGATCTGAGGAAGGAATAACATACACACTCATCTGGCTATCTTACCCCACAGGAAAGAAGGAGAAAGGAGATAAAAAAGGGAGAATGATAGAAGGGAGGGCAGATAGGGGAAGGAGGTAATCAAAAGCAAACACTTTTGAAAATGGACAGGGTCAAGGGAGAAAATTGGATAAAGGGGGATAGGATAGGAAGGAGCAAAATATATTTTGTCTTTCACAACATGAGTATGGTGGAAGGGTTTTGTATAATGAAACACATGTGGCCTATGTTGAATTGCTTGCCTTCTTAGGGAGGGTGACTGCGGAGGGAAGAGGGGAGAGAATTTGGAACCCAAAGTTTTAAAATCAGATGTTCAAAAAAAGTTTTTGCATGCAACTAGGAAATACGATGTACAGGCAATGGGTCATAAAAATCTATCTTGCCCTACAATAAAGTAAGGGAAAAGAGGATGAGGGAGAGTGGGGTGACAGAAGGGAGGGTTGACTATGGAAAGGGGCAATCAGAATATATGCCATCTGGGAGCAGAGGGGAAGGTAGAAATGGGGAGAAAATTTGTAATTTGAATTCTTGTGAAAATTAATGCTGAAAACTAAAAAATATTAAATAAATAAATAATGATTAAAAAAACTATCCAGGCTGCTATTTCAAGCTGATAATTAGAGTTCCAAGATTCAATCTTCAATCAGTCAGTCAGTAAATGTTTATTATGCAAGTAGTATATGTCAGGCACTGTGCTAAGCACTGGGGATACAAAGAAAGGCAAGTAACAGTCCTCACTCTTAAGGAGTTCACTGGCTAATGGGAGAGATGACATGCAGATAACTATGTACAAACAAGCTATGTACAGAACAAATTGAAGGTAGTTAGAAGAAAAATGGATGACCACATGTTGTAGATATCAGATACAGGATTGATGCTTAGTTATGAACCAATGAGCTGACATCTGATGTTTCTTCCAAATTTGAGATCCTCCAAATATTAGCACTGTTATCAAGTAGCCCGATGGACATAACATCCCTAGACCTCAGTTTCCTCATTTGTCATACAAAGGCAACTGGAGTAAATGATCTGTAAAATGTCTTCTAGTTATAATCCTCACATTCTTTGTTTGTTGTGGATGGGAAGAAGGAGGCGAGAGCTGTCAAGCCCTATTCCTTTCTGCACACATTAAAGCATTTGCTTTTAATCTATGACTAGAGCAAGTTTGCCTGTAATTAATTGGCTGTCATCTTTAGCCAAGGTCTTCTACACCTGACCTTTTCTGATTCAGAAGTACTTGATTATTCATCCTTGAGAGTCAGGTCTTGCCACTTAAGGAACACCATACATCACACACCAAGGATTATCATATCTACTCTTCTGAAAACACATAAATGTTGGTCTCATTATTTTAGTGTAAGAATTGTACATGCCATCATGAATCAGAAAAGTTCAGAGCAGTTACTTTTTTTTCCTTTTACTTAATGCTGACTCCAGTTTCATTGAGTGACTAATATGCACCACGAATTTCAAGTTTTTAGTTCCATGCCTTAGTGGGTAACATTGAATCCACTTCTTGCTGATGTTAACATTGAATAGCAGTATTTCAGAAGAGCTTATTTCCCCAATAGTTGAGTCAGTTCTTAGCAAGGTAATTGGATCAATATGGAGATGTACAAATAGATTGATTAAAAAATTGGCCATTCTGACTCAAAGGAATCTTTCAAGCCCATGAACAGCATGATGTAATAGAAAGAATACTGGCTTTGTAGCAATAAATTTCAAGACTACATCTTTGCTATTCACTACCTATGTGACCTTGAAGATGTCATTTAACTCCATGAGGCTTTGGTTTTCTCATCTATGAAATGGAAGGACCAGTATAAATGACTATTGAGATTTCTTATAGTTTTAAAACTGTGATCCAATAAGTTAAAATAAGAGTGTCATTCTTCACGTTCTGACTCAATTTTCCCTAACTTGCTATAACTTTTGTACATGATTAAGTTGAACCTGGAACCCTCATACCACTCTCAGGATGCTATGAATTATACAGAATACTTTCAGTTACATGAAACTGTCTGTAGCTTGCATCATATATTATAAGAGGTCCAAAGGTGTATTCATTCCAAATAAAAATGCTGGTTCATTCATCTGGGCCAGTATTGGGATAATAGCCTGCCCAAACATGTGTGGGTCTACTTGTGAGAAATGTGACCCACTATGCTATGATTTGTTTTTTCTATGTCAAGTCTATGCCAACAATCCTCAAATTCTTAGTTTAGCATTTAATACATCACAAAACTCTATTTATTAATTATATCTTCCAGTGTTCTCCAAAAGGTAACCGAAGAGGTATATTTTCCCTGAGCCTGTTGATAAAATGCTACTTCCTATCTCAAATTCTTTGTTAATTTTGTATTCCACACTCAGAATGCCTTTAATCCACCTGAAAACTATGCCCCCTTCATTATTCACTCATTATAGTCTAACTTTAATTGTACTTACAGGTAGTATAATGATTCCTTAATATGCAATCAATTTATTAATCATTTAATAATTAAATTATCTTTAAGTACCTCATATGCACAAGACAATACCATTCCTAAAATGAAGTGTATGGAACTGAACACAATACTCCAGATAGTCACCTCTTTGGTCCCAAGCCCTCCCAAGACGTAAATGATACCACGTCCCTCAGCCACCTCTCCCTTCTTATTAGAGGGTTGGAGGATAGAATATCAAATTCCTCCCAATGCCTTCCTTTACAGAGGGCAGATATAACTTTTCAGGCTCATTCCACTCTGCATCTGCTGCTTTACATGGTTTCAAATACAAAGGACAAGTTGAACCTCTACCAGGTATTCCTTGGTCTCATTCCTCATCCTCCACACCTTCATGCCTCCATTTGCATGTTGTCTTTCCCTATTAGATTGTAAACCTTCTGAATTTAGAGGCTGTATTTCTTCTTATTATATCCCCAATACTTAGCACAGTGCCTGGCTCAAAGTAGGTACTTAATGGATGTTTACTTAATTGGATTCGATGACATCTAAGTTCTTATTGGCTCACTGGGGTGCCATATCATATTCTTGACATGTTTTTTTATGCACTAAAATTCCCAGGAATTGTTCCCCCAAAAAAGATATGTTCTCTCATCCATCCGATATTTGTTATATTGATTTGGTGGAACTTAAGAATTTATATTTACACTTATCCCATTTAAGACTTTATCTCATTCAATTAGCCTAACATTTGAGCCCATCATCTACCTCTACTTCACCAGTGTGGTCCAGTGCTTAGAGAAGATATATTATATTTCTACCATATCCATACTATCATAAGTTCATAGATAAAGAGCTCAAAGTAACTTGGGAAATCATCTAGAGTATACTTCTCAAGAAACTGATTCCCAGAAAGGGCAAATAATTTGTCCAAGGTCGTGGGGTTAGTTAAAAGAGCCCAGATTCAAATTGTGGCCATAGGATAATAGACTTCAAGCTGGTAGGACCCTTGGAGGCCATCTAGTCCAATGCTTTAATTTTAAAGAAGAGAAAAATGTGGCCAGGAGAGTTTAGTTGATTTATTCGAGTTCACATAGATGCATGGTAAAGCTAGGATTCAGGGCTTATGTTTCCCAGTTCAAGCAGAGTTCAGCAGCTTCATTCCCCTTGATTCTCCTTCACCAGTGAAGATGCATTTCTATAGTTTTAAAATATATGGAATTGGTTGGATTATAATCTTACCACAGATTGTAAGTTTCCCCCTAATTAATTAGCTATTTAAGAGAAAATATGTATTATAGAGAATCAGGAATTAGAATTATTTATTATTGAATGGCTATTTTAGGCTTTTCAAGAGGTTGTTTTTATAAGCCTGAAAGCAAAAACACCTTATTAGCATAAAGTTGCATGATGAAAATGATTCATTCCATTTATATGAAAAAAAAATCAGTGACAGCCCTGAAATTTGTGGAGAAGGACCACTGAAGAGTTAATCAAAAGAAACCTTGTATGTTCAAGTGATGTGGGATGTGGGGGTGGTGGAGAAGGAAGCTAGCTCTGATCCTCCGGTTGAAACATTTTACCTGTCAAAGGGAGGTAGAAAGAAATAATCCTTTTTCTCTTTGATTTTAGCTTCAGCCAGGATGAGCAAACTATGGCAAAACTATCTGCAGCATAATATTAATAAAGTACAATTAAGAAAAGAGGGGAAAGCAGAGGAGAAAGAAGCATAATTTAATTTACCTTCCTTTGTCTTTCCTATTCATCTCCCGATGTTGATTATTTTCTGGGGGTTGTTGTTTAAAAAGATTTTATTATCTTACATGAGTGCACATTTAAAATGGAGTTTGGTAAAAATGTATTTCCATTTGATTTCTAAAGAGCAGTTAGTAAGGCTGGAAGTATAAGGGATTGTCCAGATCTGCAGCCTAAGTTTTTTGTTAGATTGCCTCTGAATCACCAAGCCACATTCCCTTTTATTTTTATTTTTCATTTTTCTTTCCTTTTATTTCCTCTCCTTTTCTTAGAGAAATAGCCAGAATTGTGGCATAGGGGCTTTGAGCCAGAGCACTGACATTTAAAGGGTTATGAAAACACTGTATTCCATCCTAGAAACCACAAAGCCTAGAATTTAGTTAGCAGAAATAGTTAAATTTGGAAGCTACCAGATGGCATGCAGCTTCTCCCACTGAACTCTTTTCCCTAACCCTGTCTGCCTTGCATGCCATATTATTGCACCATTCCCTGCCCAGAGTCTAATTATGAAGGGAAAATTAAGAATGAATATGAAGGTATTAATAAGAGATTACTATCAATAATTAATTTTTTATTGATTTGGTTGATTAAATTTATTTACAATACTACTTAAATTTATCGATTTAATCACTGTTATGAATTTGCAAAGCATTTTGCATATATCATCTCATTCAATTCTAAAGATATCAAGGAGAAACAGGTGATACTGTTATTCCCCTACAGTTTAGAAAACTGAATTTGGGGGATATTTAATGGCTTCTTACACAAGCAATGAGTCAGGGAAAGAATTTGAATTCAAGTCTTCCAGATCCCGTGTTCACCCCTCTGCGAAATATATCATTGATTAGACTGGTTTCTATCAATCACTCTGGAAACAGCAATAATAACTGACATTAACAGAACCCTCAAAGGTTTTTTTTAATGTTTTACATGTTATCTCATTGGATATTTACAACAACCTTATGAGCTAAATCCTATTATTGTACCATTAAAGAAAAAACAAAACAAAACAGGAAACCAAGGTTGAAAAAGATTAAATTACTTGCCTAGCGTCACACACCCAAGGCAGGATTGAAACTAAGTTCTTCCTGCCTCTAGGTCTTGCCCTCTATATCTATTTTGCCACCCAAAGACCTGGAAAGTTGCCTCTTTGCCTCATATATAAAGAATGAAAATTTACAGCAAAGAAAGACTTCCCCCTCCCCACCACTTATTTAGGTAAACAATGGAAAGTCCCCAGAACTCATCATCTTGTGACCAGCCTACTAACTGGTGCTAAGATTCCCAGCACTTAGTGAAAGAGACATAGTGAAACAGGTGGTCAGTGTGGTGACTGGAGAAGTGGGTTTGGATAGGGTTGGCATGGAGATTATCTACCATGGCTTTGGCTTTTCTATCATGGCATTCTTCTCTCATGGGGCCTTTCAGAAACCAGGGTTATTTCTATATTCCGATGAGGCCTCTGAGTGAGCTGACATACTAACCTTTCCAGACTTTGGGTATTTAGACCCAGCCACATTGGTCATCTCTGGACCCTTACTTTCCCAGGCTGATCAGTTAATGGCATTTCATGGAATGCACTTTGACTGTTGCTTTTTCCACACAACAGATTTCCTGACAGATGTGGCTTCTCTCCATAGGATGGCTCTGGAGAATTATGGGAGACCCCCGGGGGACTCTGAGTCTTTTTTCCATCAGATCCCAGAATATCTAGGGATGCCATTGCTTAAAACAATACTTACTTTGTGTCCAATGCGCCAACAGAGCCTCTGTCATTTAAAATGCTACCATGGTCAACACCACTCATCCTCTCCAAACTTTGGTTTTCTACCAATCGATCAATAAACATTCATTAACCTGTGTGTTAGGCTGTGAGTGCTGGGGATATAATGACGAAAGTGAGATTGTCCTGCCCTCAAGGTACTTATATTCTATCAGAGGCAGCTAGGTCATACAATGAATAAAATTCTGTGTCTGGAGACAAGAGTACCTGGGTTCAGATCCAGCCTGTATGACCCAGGTCGAGTGAATTAATGTCTGTTTTCCTCAGTTTCCTCAGTTCTAAAATTACAATTATAATATATCTGATTCATAGAGTTATTGTGAGAATCAAAAGAAATTCAATTTGTGAAGAATTTAATACAGTGTCTAGCATATAGTAGGCACCATAGAAATGCCAGTTATTATTATTAAGAAGAGGAGTAAGGTGCTTGATATAGTGTCTAGCACATAGTAGGTGCTTGATAAATATTTATTCCCCCTCCCATTACCAGAGGAAAACAAGAGTATTTTCACTGAGAAGGAAAGTATATAGGAATAGGATGTGTAATTTTGCTACTGTAGGATGATCTCAGAGGAGGAAACTCTCTATACCAATACAGTACAATGCCTCTCCAACTTATAATCTTGAAAAGGTGGAACAGTGCCAAGACAGAGTACCAAGACTGAAGCCAGGAAGACTCAACCTCATCATTTTGGTTTCAAAACTGGCCTCACTTACTAGCGGTTTGACCCTGGCCACGCCACCTCACTCTGTTTGCCTCAGTTACCTCATCTGTAAATAAGCAGGAGAAGGAAATGGCAAACCACTTTGCCAAGAAAACCCCAAACATGGTCACCAAGAGTCAGATATGGCTGAAATGACTGAACAACTATAACACTGAGAGGTTAAGGGATTTGTCAGTAAGTGTCGGAAGTGGGGCTTGAACCCAGTTCTTCCTAGCTTCAAGGAAGACCAGCAGTCTATTCCTCTATCATAACACCTGTAGTAAAGGAAATAATAAATATTAAAATCTAAAAACAAAGAAAGAAATTCACTGATTCGATAACAATTGCATTATTCATTATAATGATAGCGATATTGATAATAATGCTGATAGAACATTTTATGGCCCTTTACAATTTAGACAGTATTGTTTTGCTTACAACCAGGTTATGGGATGGGGAAAGCCATGAAGATACCATGCTCCCTATTTTACAGATAAGGAAACTGAGGCTCAGATAGGGGATCTATCCTTTCCATAGTCAGAGATGAAAAAATGGTGGGACTGGAAAGTAGAGTGATCTCCCCAGTGCATGCCCAATTTACATAACACAGCTGAATGTTAGCTCTCAGTCCTCACAGACTTGAGAGCAACAGTGCTTTGACAAGGATGCTAAATCAAGCATAGCCACATCAATTTTGAATGGTCTTCTAGATCATTTCCTCCCGACTCCGTGTGACAGGTAGATGTCTGACATTATAATTTCATCATCTGTTGACATGCCACCTTCTGAGCCCAAAGGACTTTTCATATTTAATATAATCAAAATTTATAACTACAGAGTGATTTTTAATCAATCCAGTTTTAAAAACAGAGATTTTGCCAGGAGTACATTATTCGATAGCTCTTAAAAATCCCTTCATTTCAGTCCGTCTATAAGTTATGCCATATCCCTTTTCTCTATACTGCTTATAAAGTTGGACTGTTCTCTTAGCAGTTTCAGGGAGCCTGGTGTAAGGGATGGGGTCAGACAGGATGACTTTAATGCTGCCTCAGATACTAATTTTGAAGCTTGGGATAAGTCCCACGAGCTCTCTTTTAGCTTTTTCTCTGTAAAATACAGATAATGATATTAGCACCTACCTCAGAGTATCCTTGTGTGGATTAAAGGAGATAATATATGTGAAGTGCTTTTCAAACATTGAATCACCTCAAAAATGCTTAAAGAATGGAGGCTGTAGGGATATTGGGTCAAACTGGGATAACTGATAGAGCCAAGACAGATAAATAAAGCAATCATACTTTATTATCTTAATGGACTTCATTAACAGTGGTGAAACCCAGCTCCCCAAAGTCATCAGAAATGGACTCAGCTTTCACCTTCCCTGAAAAAAGTGAATAGATATGGTAGGAAATAAGAGTGTTGAGTTCAGAATCAGAAAGTTCTGAATTCAAAGTCTGTATCAGGTATCTAATTAAGGGAAATAGGCTAAGAAATGATAATCAAAGAGTACAACTTGAGGTCAGTGACATCCAGAAGTATCTAGAATGTGGCTAAGTAAAGAGGGTATGTACCTGGAGGGATAGGAAAATTTTCATATGAACACAAACAGCAACATGCACATTGTAGTATACTAGATAGAAGGCTGGCTTAGGTGCTAGAAACATCTGGATTCAAACATCCTTGTCAACATCTGTGTGGCCATGGACAAGGTAGTTAGGCTTCCTGAGTTCCAGTGCTCTAACCTATGAATTGTGGATGATAATCACAGAGCCACCATCATTGGGAAGTTGGGAGAATCCAAAAGAGATGATGTTTACAAAGCAGCTGGGTTAATATCAATCATTATGGTCATTTGGTCTTTTTGAGTATTTCCTGGAAAGAGAACAAGCAGGTTTTTCTCTTTTAGTTCGTGCTCTTAAAGGAATCTCTTTTTTTATTTATACCACACATTCTCATATTCTAAAGTTTCACATATCATAAGTTCAAGGCAAATTGAAATACCTTTGTATGTCGTCAGAATTTTCAGCCAAAAAAAAGGAGACATTACACAAGGGAAATTCACACATCTGGGTTATTAATGGAAAAGCACCTGTAAGAGATCCCTTTTGGTGATTTCCTACATTCATTTCAAGGACTGTCACTTGAGAGAAAAGTACTATTTAAATAGATTAGAACAAGTGGATGCATATATATATATGTGTATATATATGCACATATATACACATATACACACATATGTGTGTATGTGTGTGAATAGGTGTATATGTGCATATATATGTTCATTTGTATGCATGTATCTGTATATATACACACATAGTTATGCATTTATGTACATATATACATGTGAGTACATATATAGAGGGCACATATGTATGTGTATGCATATCTATGCACATGTTTATGTTTGTGTGTGTTTGTACACAGAAACACACCAAAAAAGAAAGAGAGAGGAGGGAGAGAGAGACAAAGACACAGAGAGCAAGAGAAAGACACCGAGACTGACAGAAAAACAAAGATAGAGAGGGAGACAAAGATAGAGGAGAAAAGGAGAGATACGAAGAGACAGAGAGAGAAACAGAGAGAGTGACATGACATAGGCAGACAGAGAAACAGAGATACGGAGGCAGAGTGTTATGGAGACAAAGACATGAAGGAATAGAGTTAGAGAGACAGAGAGAAAGCAGAGAAAGGTGGAGAAAGATAGACAGAACCTCTATTAAATCTCCCTTCTGATTCCTCCTTGTAGAGTTACCAGATTTCAGAGATAGAAGGAACTTTCAGACAAACTTCAATCCTTGTCTATTCTAGCCTATCTGTGGCTATGCATCCCCTCTTTGGCATAGACAAGTAGGCAACCAGACTTTGATTGAGGACTTGAATAAGAGGGAACCCTATTACCTCCTCAAGCAGCTCATTCCAATTTTGAACTGCTCTAACTTTTAGGATTTTTTCCCCTGATATGAAGTCCATGTTTTTGTCTTTACAAATTCATGTCATTCCTCAAAGACCAAAGTGATTAAGCCTAAGTCCTCATCCCAGTGATAGCTGGAAATACCTATAGACACCTAGAATTCTTCACCCATGTTCTGTTTTGCAGGTTGCACACTCCTTGTTTCTTAAACATATTCTCTTATAGAACCAATGCGTTGCCCTTTATCATCTAGGTCCACCTCCTCTGACAATTCTCCAGTTTATCAATGCCCTTTCTTCTCTGGCAGAGTATATGGAACATGGGAGTAACTGTATTGAAAGCATCCCAGGTAGCATGTACTAGTATTCGCCTGGTAATGTCTGTACAATTCAATAACAGAGATGCTTTAATGCTGAAGAACATTCCACTTTGAGTTAAGGCAACAACAGTCTTATCCACCACTGTCCACGTAGAGCCCCAGACTCAGTTTATCTTTAAAAGGGATTGACCTGTTCTCAATACTACCTTCCCTTTCCATCTGCCAACCTTAGTAGGAGTTTTCTACTTTCTTTTTGGAAGTGTTAGGGAATGTGGGCATGGTGGATGTTCTTCTTCCAGCTTAGAAGAAATGGAGCATGGTGAGCTTGTGCAGGTAAAGCACATTTGTGGGCTTGGGACAGCCTAGGCCTGTGCTGAGAGCTGCTCATGCTACCTTTGTTTCATTTCTTTCCTAAGTGTAAGTGACATAACCATAATCTTGTGATGGGCATATCTTGATATGAAAGGAATGTTAAGAATTCAAGAGATCTAGAGATCTCGGGTCCCTTGGTTGGAGGTAACCTATGGCAGTGTGAGTTGTCATCAGAGAGGATGTCACGTATGGGGAAGAGTTCAAGGCCTGGCCTGATTTGCTGGGGGTCATGGAGGTGAATTTTACTATTTAGACACTTCGAAGACATGGGGAGATGCAGCATGTCCTTTTATCAATTCCACAAACTGCACAATATCTTGATTTCAAAGCACTGGTATTCCAGTATAGCAGTAGTTGTGTTAATGCTGCTGATTAAGTTTTCTGTCGTTGAGTACTTGTGGGTCTTGTGTGTGTTAACGCTTTCTTTTGTATAGATGGAATAGATAATTATCACTTGCCTGTTCTACACTGATCATTGAATACCTTCCTGATCCCCCTTTGGAGCAAGTCCAACAAACCAAAACCCAAGCTTTAAGTAATTTTTTGCCAGATCTCAGAGTCAGAGGCAAGAAGTCAGAGGCAAGAAAACAAAGAAACAAACAAAAAAACATGAGGTCAAGGGAGGTCTTAACATCTGACATTCTTTGTTTTAAAGGCTCTTCTTTCTCTGAACTGCTATGCTCTAACACTCCTTCCGGTTCTGACATCCTGTGTTGCGAGGCCCTTTCCAGCTCTGACATTCTATGTTCTAAGATTCCTCCCAGAACTTTTATTCCTTAACCTAGCTCCCAGCCCCGAAATCCTCCATTCCAAGGTTCTGACCAGTGCCAACATTGTTTGTTCTAAGGAATTTCTGACTTGAACATTCTGTGTTGCAATTTTTTTTTCAACTCTTCAGACATTCTGTGGAACAACGAGAAAAAGCTCCAAGGAGTTTTGTGTAAACATTTTCAGTTTCAGTTTTTTGTCATGTACTTCTATTGTTGAGGAGAGAAACAAAGAACAAAGGAAGGAGGGGGAAAAAAGAGAAAAGGTGTATGTTGGCGTGGGGTAGGCTGGGAGTTCTTCATTTCCCAGACACTGCTCAAAGATATTTATCTGGTATATTTTCAAATATGTTTACAACCTCTGGGACTTCATCTTTGATTATTTCTGCACACACAGATTTTTTTTATCCAACATGTTGCCCCAATTCCCAAAGGTATCAAGCAAATTATGTTGGCAATCCTCTCTGACAAGGCCTCTGAAATAAGGATTGTTCCCTAGGCAAAGGTTTGGGGTCTATGAATGATAACAATCAATCAACAAATTAATCAGGAAACATTTATTAAGCATTTACAAGGTGCCAGGCTCTGTGATAAGTCCTGAAATTACAAAGAGAAAGTGAAAACAATTCCTTTCTTCAAGTAGCTTACATTCTAATTGGAGAGACATCATAGGGTTATAGCATCACAGAACCAGATAGAATTGGTTGCTTCTAAAGATGATGGGTTTCCATTTGCTGGAGGGTTTTTATTTGTTTTTGTTTTCTAGAACAAGCTATAGAACAATGCATTTAATATAATAGCCAAAGGATGCTTGCTTGGTAGAGTAGCTGAGCTGCCTTCCATGTTTGGCATTCTGTGGTTTCTGCTCTCATCATCTGCTTAGTGTTGAAAATATTTTGAACCCTACACGGTATGAGGGCCCCAGAACATGACATTAGGTGAGGACCTGGATGAGATCTACCATTTCTTAGAGATATTCCAATTCTGATGATTCACCAATTACTAAATGCTCACCAAACAAGGAAAAAAATGAATGAATGGAGAAGTATTTTAGTGGATAAAAAGAATCATAGAAGTATAGATTTAGAACTGGAAAGGACCTTAGATCATAAACTCTGATCTTTTCACTTTATAGATAAGGAAACTAGGCCTTTCTCATCTCCTGCTTTGAGATGCAAGTTTAGTTATTTGCCCAAGGTCACACAGCTAATGAATGTCACCACCGGGAATCCAAAGTTCTTTGGATAGTTTGGTTATTAGGGGATTTTTTTCCTTCCATCATGTAAAGATGCAAGACCATTTTACACTATGCCACTTTGTAGCAGGATATATACATTGAAACCATCTGGAACCCATTTATAGGTGAGTGTTTTTTTTTTAAATATGTTTGTTTTACCAAAAATAGTTTATGCTCCAGGACCTGTATCAACTTTAATCAAAAGTAAAGGCTACTCATCAAAGAAATGGGAGGGTTTTTGACTTCATTTGGTGATAGATGAAGTTATTAAAATTAGCCTCTTATAAATCAATGTTGTAAATGGAAAAGAAGGCACCTTTTTATATCAACAGGGGCTCAGTGACAAGGGATGCCTTCATTTTTGACTTGAACATAATAGAACATGCAGAAAGGCTATGATATGAGCATAGTCCAGTTGCCGGGTAAGCAGGTTTTTCAGGAAGACAGTTTGAGACCTATTTTGTCCTTCTATCACCTTCTACCCTCCAATAATACTTCATCAGGTGCAATCCAACATTCAAGGGCACTGGGGGAAGACAAAAAAATGGGAGAAAGAAAGCTATTCTCCTTTACCTTCTTTGTTAAGGAATAAAAGAACATAATCTGTAAAAATCATTTACTCTTCCTCCAGCAGAGCCAACACGGTTGACACAGGTGTACTGAGAGCTTAAGAGAGGAATGCCTTTGACATTTTATCCACATAGAAGTTTTGAATTATATAAGTCCTCTTTGAGACTCACTGCTGGATATGATCAGAACAGTCAAGCTTGAAGGCAAAAAAAATCACAACCGGTTACTTTTAAATGTTCACATCAGCCTGAAATACAAAGAGGAGACAGGGAGAGCAAAACATTTGCTTACTCTTAAACAGCAACAAAATACCCCCTTTTTCTCAAAAGGAAAGGGTCTTTCAAAATAATTTGAAGATGTTATTAAAAATAAATCCAAAACTTTGCTTGGGACTCCAACCCCTCCTTTCCCAAACACGCTTTATTTTTTTAAGTGTGTGTTTTTCAACTACAGAAAAGAAGAATGCCCTGGGGACCATTATGCCATCACCTAAAAGAAGCTATTGTACCTTTCTTGACCTCAGTGCCTTGCCCTATAAAATGAGGAGTTTGAACTATAGTTAATTGAATTCAACAAGCTTTTATGACCGACCATCCAATAGGAACCATGCTCAGTACTTGGGATTATGGATGCAGCCCTTACAGAGTGGGATCCTTGTCTCAGCTTCCCAGTGGGTGACTCCATCTTTTCCTCAGGGTTCCAAGGATAACCCTCAGGGGTTGGGGTGACTCTTCTAGTGCTATAAGATCAGGCATCCATTCCATTCTGTCCCCAGTATCAATCACTAGAAGCCATTGGCCAGTGGCAGTTAATACTTCCCTAGAATCATTGAAGCAAATGATATCAACCCAATATCATTTCTTGGTGTCCTCTTTTCCCATGGATTCAGTTAGAATCTCTTTGATGATGATTCTCAGATCTTTTTGTCAGAACTTAACCTCTCTTGTCAGCTCCAGTTACACTCCAACAACTATTGGATATTTAAAACAGGCTGGCTCTTAGGCATCTTAAACTCAGTGTGCAAAATGAGCTTATTATCTTTCACCCTAAGCCATCCCCTCTTTGGAAATTCCCCGTTATCTTCAAGAGTACCCCAGTCTTCCCAGTTATCCAGCTCACAACCCAAGTGTCATCTATGACTCCTGACCCAAACTTACGCCATATATCTTACCTGTATCCAAATCCTGTTGTCTTTGCTTTCACAACCCCTCCTACATGCAGCCTCTTCTTACCTTGGGCACGGACACCACCTTGGTGCAGCTTTTTATCAACTCACTCCTGCCCTATTGCAATAGCCTCTGGCTGGTCTTTCTGTTCCACATCTCTCTCCACTCCAGTTCATTCTCCACTCAGCTGCCAAAGTCACCTTAAAGTACAGACCTGGCAACATCACCTCCATTGTCAATCAATTGCAGAAGCTACATCTTAGGAACAAATATAAGAAAATCACTTAGTCTTCCCAAGCTGGCCTTTTCTTTGCCTTTCCAGTCTTCTTACTCTTATTCCCCTTTGCATACTCTCCAACCCCCAAACTATGGCTTCCTTACTATTAATCAGTCATGATCCTCTGAATCTGTGCTTTTTCACTGCTGGTCCTCCAAGCCTGGAAGTCCTTCCTTCCCCATATTCATCTCCTGGCTTCACTGGATTCCTTCCAACTAAAATCCCCCTTGGAAGAAGCTATTCCAATACTCCTTAATGGTAGTAACCTCTATATTATCTATCCCATGTATCTTATTTAAACATCATTGTTTGCATGCTGTGTCCCCCCACCCCCATTAGAATGCAAGGTTCTGGAGGGAAATGAATGTTCTTGTCTTTGTGTGACACTGACTACCCTGATTCTTACCAACTGGAGGCCAGATACAACGTGTCTTATCTTTCCCCTGAGGTTCTCTGGAATCCCTAAGGGGACTGGGGTAGAGGAATGTCTAGGCTCTCTGAAAATTGCTCCAGCCCCCAGTAATAATGTTGTCTCAAGTACAGAGGGTGGGTCTCCTGCACAGCAATTCCATTTAACGTGGCATTTAACAAAGGCTTGTCAACTGACTCATTGATTGACTTATGGACAACCCAGGCCTTCCTTAGCATTCATATGACATTCCAAGGTCTAAATGAAGCTGACTTTTTGAGCAAAGTCAGATAAGCTTTTACAAAAGAATATTTTCTTCAAAAGGTATAAACAGAGATATACAAATTTACTCCCCCAACACAAGAGAGATATCATCTCTCCCCTCCCCGTACTACTTTATGCTCTGGGAAGGGAAAAGAGATCAGGTTCATAGTTTAGCTCAGTTCCCACAGAGCAAAGCTTCAAATTCCAAGTCCAAAGTTTACCTGGTCTTGAGTTCCAGGTATCTTGGATTCTCTGGGTTTCTCTGCCAGAATGGCTGGTAGCATTATCACATTTACAATCCTAGTTCCAAGGTCACCATGGCTTGAACTCCTGGGTTCAGTGGGAATTACCACCTTAACCTGAAACTAAGTTGAACAAATGAATCCAATCAAAAAGAGGTGCCAGACCCATTACTCAGAGGTAGGATAAAAGAGGGGGTAGAAAATGCCCCCCTTTCCCAGTTTAATTCATGGTATCCATGCTGTGGGTGAACTATGTGTGATCTTCACTTTCTGGATGCAGCACGAAAGAGCAGTGGGAGAAAACAGGAACAAAAGAAAAACAGATAGTGTTCCAGGGTAGCTGTTTCAAAAGATGAAGCCTCGTCTAGCTACATAGCCATCAAAAGGAAACTACTTCCATCCACGTGGTAAGACAACACAGAATGTAGGTTGGTTCCATGTTACTATAAATGGGCATGCTCCAAAAAATACCCTAAACTTCCCATCACATTTATATTCCTAGAACTTTGCATAGGGTCTGCACATAGTATACCCTTAATTTATGGTTGAGGGGAGGCAAGGAAGCACAATGCATAGAGTGCCAGGCCTGGAGTCAAGAAGATTCATCTTCCTGAGTTCAAATCTGCCCTCAGACTCTTACTAGCTATGTCACCCTAGACAAGTCTCTTAAGCCTGTTTACTTCAGTTTTGTCATCTCTAAAATGAATTGGAGAAGAAAATGGCAAATCACTTCAGTATTTTTGCCAAGAAAACCCCGAATGAGGTCATAACAAATCAGAAACATCTGGAAAATGACTGAACAACAATAAATCAATGGCCGATGACTTAGCTGGACAAACAATTAACTTAACCAGCTTTTACAGAGACCTATTTATTGAAAGAATACAGAAAGATCAGAAATGTAAACACATCTACCCAAACCATAAAGCTACTCTCCTCTCTACCATATTAGTTTTTGGGGGAAGTGGGCTAAAATTTAAAGTGACTGAAACAACCATTTCTCCTACCAAATAATTCATTTCTGAGTGTGCCATAGGCGATCCATTGCTAGAGATTCCCTTTCTTGTAGGACATGCTGTCTCTGCTGTTGGGTCAGTGCACTGCTGGACTGGGTAATGCAGATAACCCCACCCCCCAGGGCTGGTTTCATTTTGTCTCTTCTGACATTTTGAGATCTTATCTGTAAAATGAAGGAGACCCATTAGATCCTTCCAAACACAAGATTTATGATTCAATTATTTATTAATCTACTTGTGATCCTTAAAATAAATGCCCATCATTAAAAAAAAAGATCCAGTTTTGTGAAAGTATGGTGTAACAGATAGAAAACTCGTCTTAGAGTCAGGAAAGATTAGACTCAAATTTGCCTTCTGACTCATACTGAATGTGGAGCCAGGGGTCAAGTCAACAAGCATTTATTAAACACTCTTGGCTGGGACCAGAGATATGGTTTTAAACTTTCAATTCCTCCAGATATCGCAGAGCATTCCAGCAATCATCCTCTTCTCCCTCCCACCAGAATCTTGTACTCTGCCTCAGGGACATGGGGCTATTAAAAGTGAGCATTCCCTTCACATTCTCTAGAATTAGGCTTCTATGATACTTATCAGCTCTCTCCACAAATAACAACTCTTCTTAACCTCCGTCCTCCCATGCAGTGTCCCTTCTTCCATTAGAATGTGAACTCTTTCAAGGTAAAAATTGTCTTGTTTTTATTCATAATCCAAGTACTTATGCCTGGCCCAAAATAAGAGCCTAATAAATGCTCTATTTATTGACCTATTGATCTATCTATCTATCTATCTATCTACTAAGGGGTTTCCTTACCTGGAGCTCTCCACACTAAAATTTCTTTGGTTAAATTTGAAAAAAAAAATCTTCTCATGATTCTTTATGCTTTTGAGTCATATGTTACTACAATTGTCAAAGACATAAAGTCTAGTCTAATTTAAATGGGTGATAGTAGAAAGGTCCAGTATGGGTACAAGCAGTCAACAATCATTAATAGTATCAGACAAAAGAAGTATCACAGAGTTTGTCATCCAAGATGAGAGACCAAGATAAAAAGTTGGACCAAACATATGACAAGAAGGCGTGAGTAATGATGTGAAAATCTGCTATTTTTTGTTCTAAGGTCCTTCCTGGCTCTGAAATTATTTTACAAGGTCCCTAACAACTTTGACTTTATTTGTTCTAAGGTTATCCTGTCTCTGACCTTTTGACA
The DNA here is from genome assembly GCF_011100635.1 of Trichosurus vulpecula. Classification (NCBI taxonomy): domain Eukaryota; kingdom Metazoa; phylum Chordata; class Mammalia; order Diprotodontia; family Phalangeridae; genus Trichosurus; species Trichosurus vulpecula. The sequence continues at coordinate 426,653,035 of NC_050575.1, read as the reverse complement.
TTCTGTGATATAAGAAAATGCTTTCTTACACTGGAAAATTCTTGCACCTTTGCAATCTCCTCATCTCCTTGGTGGGATTCCCCCAGGACTTCCATTTTGAGGAGGCCTCCAAGCCTGTACTTCATTCATTATTTTTCTGGCTCCATTTCTCATCTATGGATTTGACCACCTACTCCTTCAATCACTGTTATTTAGCATCCTTTTGTGTATTTTCTTTCCCTAGAAGAATGCAATCTCCTTGAGGACACAGATTGGCATTCTTTGTTCTTCTATTTGTATCCTTAGTGGTTAGTTCAGTGCCTGGCACATAGTATTCAACCGACCAACTGACTGACACATTGATTGACCTATAGACAGTCCAGGCCTTTCTTAGAATTTGTATGATATTCCAAACTCTAGATGAAGCCATCATTTTGAACTAGCTCTTCACAAAAATTTGAAGGAAGGCATGGCTTAGAGTCACACAGATTGGACTATTATCTGCATTTTTGAAGGAAATTTCCATGTTGATGAAATCATATATACATGGAAGTAGATATGTAAAATCCCTAACCTTGAAATGTTAATCTGAGAGTCTATTTTCTAATGTCCCACCTGACCTTGGCACTGTCTTTTTTAAGGCCCTGATACTTTGTTCAAAGGTCCCAAGGCTATAGCCTTGAAATTATCTGTCTCTTCTAAGGTTCATCATGGATCGGACCTTTTGGTATTCTATCATTTTGGAATGCTTTTTATCAGTCTAGGGAGTACAGTGAAAAGAGGCCCAGACGTGGAATTAGAAAGATGCATTTTCATGAGTTCACATCTGGCCTCAGACACTTAATAGCTGCATGACCTACTACTAGCTACCTACTACTACTACTACTACTTCTGCTGCTTCTGCTGCTACCACCTACTAGATGTATGTATGGTGAAGTCACTTAACCCTTTTGCCTCAGTTTCCTCATCTGTAAAATGAGTTCAAGAAGGAAATGGCAAACCACTCCAGCACCTTTGCCAAGAAAACTCCAAATGGAGTCACAAAGAGTTAGATACAACTGAAAAAAATGACTCAACAACAAAAATGACTCAGAGATGGATAGTCATGTCACTACATGAGGAAAGACAATAGGGTTGCCCCATAATCTAGACCAGATGTATTAAATTCAAGCTCCACATCAAATTTAGGCTAATCACTCTCATTGTTTGTTCTCTTCACAACAATCTATTAAGCCAATTTATTTAGCTGTAACCATATTTCTGCACAGTTGTTTGTATAGTAGAGAAAATTTAACTTGTTGAACTATTTTCTACAGGAGGAAAGGATTTCACTCCTTTTCCTCTGATTTCCATCCTTGGAATGTGAGTGGTTCTTGTCTTCTCCAGCTACTCCACTTCACTTTCCAATAGGTATTACTCTCTCATCAATATTCTCATCTCAAACCTTAAACAGGGCAGTCATGAAAAAAATAAATAAAGGAGTATATAGGTCCCTGATTCCATGCAACAATCCTTCTGCACCAGCCCGGCAACCTATTTTTGATTTACAATTTCCAAAGGTAAAACCTTGGATTTGTGTTGATGTTACCTAGCTTTGGGAGGTTTGGGAACAATCACAATTAATTAAATTTTTCTCATAGCTTCTGAGTTCCTAGCTAGATCTGAACAGAAATTCCAAAAGAGACAGGTCCTCTTCTCCAACCCCCTTCTCTCTCATTGATTCTTCCTTTTTCAATTCCCTATTCCCAAATAAGGGAATGCCCAAACCAGAAACAGCTAGGATTGATAACACTTTATCCCAAGTAAGCTGACATTAAAGGGCTAATTAGACAGAAAGGTAAGTAGACATTAAAAATTAAAAAAAAAAGGTAAGTTTTGGATTTTCATACAGACACTCTCAGTAGAAGAAAATGAAGACAAAGGCAGATGAAATATCACCATCTGTATGAGAAACAGACTGCTCATTAAGAAGGAGAAAAGCTATGAAAGTCAGGAAGGCTGTTTCCCCATCACACCCCCACCTTTAGTCCACTAACTGTCTGTGTGGGGGTTTCTGATTTCTTTAAAAAAACTGCAGCAGGTTTTTATTTCTTTTTCTGGAAATTTAAAGTAAAGAGCAAAGAGAGACTATTTCTATTCTAATAAGGAAGAGAGAGCCCTCCAGCAAAGGACTCCAGTGGAGACCAGAAACAGGAGGCAGAGAGAAACTTCAGATCCATGTGTAATCATGTACCCCTTTAATCTTAATGCTGTAGCTACCTGTAGAAACCTATGGGAATGACAAAGCAGGGCCAAACAACAGTCACACAAGAGTGGGAGACTGTACCTTCAACTAAACATATAAAACTATTGCTTAATTGTTAACTCAGCAAACTTTTACTAAATGTTCATTTTGTTCTAGCATCACCCTTCTAGGTGCTGTGGACACAGTTACAAAAAATATAAAGGAATAAACAGTCCCTGCTCTCAGAGACCATCTATCCCATCAAGTAAATTAAGAAATACTCATCAGAGTCTCAGAGAAATTGTGCAAGTGGAAGAGGGTATCCACCATGGCAACGCAGGTAGGCAGCAGCTCCAGCATGACAATGTTTCCACAAGACATCAGCAACCCAGTCACACTGGGTGCAATTGGCTTTTTATTGTAGATATTATGACCCTCTCTTCATCACATGGCCTCTTTTCTGTCCCTGTCTTCTCTTTCTTCTAATGATGTGTGTGTTTGTGGGAGAGAATTTCACAGTTTGGTCAGGAAGATGTTTTCTCTTATTTTTGTTAATATACTTTTGAAAAACTGCTCTTGATTTGGTTTGTGTCCTCTGGCTAACTAAGAAAAGTGGAAACACTGGTGAGGCTCCAGAATTGTGGCTTCTAATGGATTGAAACTTACTGGATTCTTTGAGAGTAGTATTTACAAGTTTGTGATAGAACTTTCTTTAGAATTTCTAATGATGGATTCTAATGATTGACTAAAAAAATCAACCAACATGAATGTGCACCTATAGTAGGTCTGTGTATAAAATTAGTACTTATCACTTCTCACTTCACTGTGGTCCTCATTTTATTGATGATATTAAAGGTGGGAATAGGGAAAGACTGGATGCCTAACTTGCATAAGCAGAAGAGACATAGGATTGTAGATTTTGAGCAAGGGAAGACTTTAGTTTTTGTCTAATCCACCCTCTCTACATATAATTCAACTTTGATCTAGAGAGGGTAAATGGCGAGCTAAGATGGTGACTGGAAAGCAGGGACTTGCCTAAGGTTCTCCCCCAGGACCCTCCAAAAACCCATAAAAATGGCTCTGAACAAATTCTAGAACTGTAGAACCCACAAAATAGCAGAGGGAAGCAGGGCTCCAGCCCAGGACAGCCTGGATGGTCGCTGGGTAAGGTCTGTCACTCGCAGCTGGGAGCACAGCAGAGCCCAGTGTGGGCTGTGCCAGGACCAACCAGACCAGGAGCCAGGAAGAACAGGCCCTAGTGCCCTGAATCAGTGAGCTGTAGAAGTTACCAGACGTCTGAACCCACAAACACCAAAGACAACTGGGAAGGTTAGTGGGAAAAACTGCGGGGGACAGAGTGAAAGGAGTTCAAGGTTCAGCCACAGCCCCTGAGGCAGCAGAGGAGGTGCAGCTACAGAACTATGGCTTCGGTTGCTTCTGGCCCCAGGCCCACCTGGTGGGAGGAATTAAGTGGCAGATCAGAGCAGGAGTGCAGACCCTGCTTAGATCTGAGTCCAGTCCAGGTTGGTGGTTCTTGGAGAAGGAAGAGTGCTGGTGTGGCAGAGCTGGCTGTGTAGAAATGCCTCTGAAAACAACAGTGCAGCCCCTCAAGCTTGGGACAAAGTATTCTCTACTCTACAAGCAGTCATACCCCCCACTAAAACCTCAAGGGCCAAGTAGTTAGCTGGGAACATGGCCAGGCAGTGAAAACAGACTCAGATTCACACTGAGTTTGGAATCTTTGGTGACAAAGAAGACTAAACACACAGCCAGAAGAAGTCAACAAAGTCAAAGAGCCTACATCAAAAGCCTCCAAGAAAAACATGAAGTGGTCTCAGGCCATGGAAGAGCTCAAAAAGGATTTGGAAAAGCAAGTAAGAGAAGTAGAAGAAAAATTGGGAAGAGAAATGAGAAGAATGTGAGAAAAACATGAAAAACAAGTCAATGACTGGCTAAAGGAGACCCAAAAAATACTGAAGAAAATAAGACCTGAAAAAATAGACTAACTCAAAAGGCAAAAGAGCTCCGAAAAGCCAATGAGGAGAAGATTGCCTTGAAAGGCAGAATTAGCCAAATGGAAAAGGAGGTCCAAAAGCCCACTGAAGAAAATATTACCTTAACAATTAGATTGGAGCAAGTAGAAGCTAGCGACTTGATGAGAAATCAAGGTAGTTTAAAACAGAACCAAAGGAACAAAAACTGGAAGAAAATGTGAAATATATCATTGGAAAAACCACTGACCTGGAAAATAGATCCAGGAGAGATAATTTAAAAATTATTGCACTACCTGAAAGCCATGATCAAAAAGAGTCTAGATATCATCTTTCAAGAAATTATGAAGGAGAACTGCCCTGATATTCTAAAGCCAGAGGGTAAAATAGAAATTGAAAGAATTCACCAATCACCTCCTGAAAAAGATCCCAAAAAGAAAACTCCTAGGAATATTGTTGCCAAATTCCAGAGCTCCCAGATCAAGAAGAAAATACTGCAAGCAACCAGAAAGAAACAATCTGAGTATTTTGGAAACACAATCAGAATAACACAAGATCTAGTACCTTCTACATTAAGAGATCAAAGGGCTTGGAATATGATATTCCGGAGGTCAAAGGAGCTAGGATTAGGACCAAGAATCACCTACCCAGCAAAACTGAGTATCATGCTCCAAGGCAAAATATGGATTTTCAGTAAAATAGAGGACTTTCAAGCTTTCTCAGTGAAAAGACCAGAGCTGAATATAAAATTTGACTTTCAAATACAAGAATCAAGAGAAGCATGAAAAGGTAATCAAGAAAGAGAAATCATAAGGGACTTACTAAATTTAAACTGTTTTGTTTACATTCCTACATGGAAAGATGATGTGTATAATTCATGAGACCTCAGTATTAGGGTAGCTGAAGGGAATGTATATATATATATATATACATATATATATATATATATATACACATACACACACATGCATACATACATATACATATACATATATAGACAGAGGGCACAGGGTGAGTTAAATATGAAGGTATGATACCTAAAAAAAATCAAATTAAGGGATGAGAGAGGAATATATTGAGAGAGGGAGACAGGGAGAGATAGAATGTGGTAAATTATCTTGCATAAAAGTGGCAAGTAAAAGCAGTTCTGTTGGAAGGGAAGAGGGGGCCAGGTGAGGGGAAAAAGAGTGAATCTTGCTCTCATCAGATTTGACCTGAGGAGGGAATAACATACACACTCATCTGGTTATTTTACCCCACAGGAAAGAAGGAGGAAGGAGACAAAAAAGGGGGGATGATAGAAGGGAGGGAAGATAGGGGAAGGAGGTAATCAAAAGCAAACACTTTCAAAAACGGACAGGGTCAAGGGAGAAAATTGGATAAAGGGGGATAGGATAGGAAGGAGCAAAATATATTTTGTCTTTCACAACATGAGAATTGGGGAGGGGTTTTACATAATGATTCACATGTGGCCTATGTTGAATTGCTTGCCTTCTTAGGGAGGGTGAGTGGGGAGGGAAGAGGGGAGAGGATTAGGAACTAAAAGTTTTAAAAGCAGATGTAAAAAAAAAAGTTTTTGCATGCAACTAGGAAAGAAGATATACAGGTAATGGGGCATAGAAATCTATCTTGCCCTACAAGAAAGGGAGGGAAAAGGGGATGGGGGGAGTGGGGTGACAGAAAGGAGGGCTGACTGGGGAATGGGGCAATCAGAATATATGCCATCTTGGAGTGGGGGGGAAGGTAGAAATGGGGAGAAAATTTGTAATTCAAACTCTTGTGAAAATCAATGCTGTTAATTAAAAATATTACATAAAAAATAGAGAGGATAAATGACTTATCCAAGGCAGAACTGTAATTAATGCAAGGGAAAGAATTTAAACTGGGGTCTTCTGACTCCTTTCTCTCTAGTCTAAACAATGGGTTTTTGAAAAGTTATGGGACCATAATCGTTCTATTTTTCAGATAAATTACATTCCTGGAAGGCTACTGACAAATGCATCTAGAAACACAAATATAATAAATTAATCTTCTACCTTGTACTTTAGATGTTGAGGTGGAGGCAAAACAGCATTTAAATTAGTCTTAGATATCCTTTTAAGGAACTTACAGTGAGTCAGAGAATAAAGATTCCTATACTGATAGTTTTCCCACATAATATTCCATATTAAGTAGGAAGATTCTGAAGACTACCTGGAAGGATAAGGTACAAGACACTGAGGTCCTCTCTCAAGCTAAACTGCCAGGCATTCAAATTCTGCTGCAGAGAGCACAGCTCTGATGGGCTGGCTACATTTTCAAATGCCAAAAGCACACTTGCTCAAAGGAATATTTTACAGAGAATTCATGCAAGGCAGGCACTCACATTTTAGTCAGAAGAAGTAATATAAGGACATTCTCAAGCTCTCTCTGAAGAAGTCTGGAATTGATTGCATGACATGGGAGATGCTAACAAAGGGCTGCTCAGCATGGTATACCCCTTTCAAAGAAAGTGATGCGCTCTATGAGCAAAGCAGAAATGCAGTAGCTCAAAAGAAATGTGAGACACACCGATTTAGAGAATCCACCCCAAAAGTTCACATGGACTATTTATGCCTCACCTGTGGTAGAGTCTTATGAGCCACTAAGAGTCAGTCAGATACACTGTAACTTGACTCTAACATAGTGATGCCATTTTGGTTCTCTTTGAGAGCAAAGGACAACAGCCAACCACATAATAAGTTCTTAAAGTGTTCAACACAGTTCTGTGTGAGATCTTGGGGTGTGTGTGTGTGTGTGTGTGTGTGTGTGTGTGTGTGTGTGTGCGTGGGTGTGGGTGTGGATGTGGGTGTGTAATTTTGATAATTGCATCAGGAGAAATCAAAGAAGGCTTCCTGAAGGAAGGATCATTCCAAAGAGACTTGTAAAAATGCCTCTCAAATGCAAAAGAGATTGATGGGAAATTTGCAGTTACTGAGAACTTATTAAAGAAAAGTGTGAGAATACAATGCTGTCTTTTTATTATTTTTTTCTTTTTAAGGAACTGAAGGGGAGTCAGATTTTTCCAGAATCTCAGAATTTCATAGGTTAGAGAAATCTCAAAGACATCCTAGTCCAGTGTTACAGGAGAGAAGAATCATATCTCCAGCATCTTTCACAGAGGTGTTCGGTCTTTGCTTGATGATTTCTATATGAGGGCACATATCCAGCCTAAGGCAACCCTTTCCACTGTTAAATAGCTTTATCTGCCAGGAAACGCTTCTTTATATCAAGCCACAATCCACCTCAGGGCCACTTCCATACATTGATTCTGGTTCTGTTATCCAGAGTAGACGTCAAGTAAGATGCCTTGGATATGGCAGATCTTTAGCTATATCAAGAAAGCTACAATGTCCCACCTGATTTTTACTTCTCTGGGCCATCAGATTTCTGATTAAGGAATGATTGTGGAAATTAAAACATACTGTATTTTCAGAGAAAATGACAATCATATGGGACAAAATATTGATTAAGAAACAAAAGTAATGGGACCTTAAAATGCATATTAAATAATTATGAGATTAAAGATGAAATCAGGAAAGCCATAACAGATTACTTAGAACATAATGATCAAAATGCAGTATATCAAAATCTATGAGTTGCAGCACAATTTTATGACTAAAAATATATTAACAAAGGGTATATTAATAAGAAAGGATGAAGAAAATGCATAAATTTAATTTTCACCTTAAAGTGCCAAAAAAAGGAATGGCAATCTATTAAATAAGAGCAGAAATTAGTAGACTAGAGAAGCAAAGAAGAAGAGAATCATTAAATAAAATGTAATTGTATATTTTGAAATTGTCAACAAAATTATTAAGCCATTAGTAACAGTCAGAATAAAAGAATATTCAGTAAACAAAATTATAAGTGCAATAAATGATTTAGAAACACAAAAGAAACCAAAATTTGAGTAATATTATATATAGCTATTTTCTGATAAGTTATAATGATTGCTAGGATTTACATAACACTTTCAGGTTGTCTAAGTGCTTTCGAATCATTATCTCATTTAATCTTTTCAACAAGTCCAGAAGATAGGGGCTATTACAACTTCCATTCTATAAATATGGGACTTGAGGCAAAAGATTGAGTGACTTGCCCAGGACCACAAAGTTCATAAGTGTCTGAGGGAAGGCTTAAACTTAGATATTTCTGACTCTAAGTCTAGCAGTCTGTATACTGCACTACATAACAACAAAAATAGAAATTACACCCGATAGACTGTAAGTTCAATGTTACTAGCAGCTGCTGTGGAGGTGTAAGACCAACAACACCAGCACACATGAGGGCTGCTCGCATAGGTTCTTTGATCTGCTTTTCTAAGGAAAGCAACTTTAAGAGGTTTGCAATTTCACTTTAATCAAACATACATATACCATCCACTTAGTTCATCAGAAAAAGCCAGTACCCTGACCTTTAGAGCAAATACAAACAGGAATTACAAAAAGAGAAAATATAAACAAAGCAAATAGCACAAATAAACAGACATGCTTTCTCTGATCAAGATATCACATGCATAGTTACCAAAAAGAGAAGCCCCAACATCCGAGTTTTCAAAGCTGGGTGGGGGGAGGGCATTGCTTCAACTGCTACCCAGAGTCTGGTCATGAACACTCTTTCAATATGTGTGCCCCTAAAGGCAAAATACTAATCTCTGAGTTTATATACACTTCTTCAGGGTCAAAGGGCATCACAATCATGCTACTCAAACCTATGTGAACTGAGCTTCCTTGTTTCTTAAGCAGGTCAAAGACTCTTGATTCAATCAAAGAAACAAAAGACAACAAAACCACAGTTTGCTTGCCATCACATATGAAAGGCAAAACTCATCAAAGGTATTTGATTATCTCAGCAGAGAGAAAACAGTAAAAAACATTCCCACCCTAATTAACATAACACTGACAGGACAGAAAGCCAATGGTTTTGTTATCCTTTTGTTTTGTTTTTAAGACATTATTCTAAGAAGAAAGAATAAGAGAAATCATGAAACAATCTTTTTTCTCACAGAGAGGGGAAAAATCTGGATGGATTACAATGTGTTCTTTACAAACTTTCAAAGAAAGACCAATCTATGTTACATAGATTTTTTTGAATGTAGAGAGATATAGAATATGCCTTTTATGAGGCAACTACAAGGTTGATTTCAAAATCAGGTAGAGATGTGTGTGTGTGTGTGTGTGTGTGTGTGTGTGTGTGTGTGTGAGAGAGAGAGAGAGAGAGAGAGAGAATTATAGAGAACTGCTGCTAATAAGCCTAGATATAAAATAAATGAATAAAATATTAGCTTATAGAATAAAAGTTCTGAAAATTATTCCCCATTACCCAAGCACAGTTTATATCTGGCATTGAAGGCTGTTTTACTGTCAGAAAGATTATCAACATAATAACATTCATAAAGCCAAAAGTTAGAAAATATATCAAATGATACAAAAAATATAATAAGACATTATAATAAAATAAATAAATTGATTTTCCCTCAACATGATAAAAATGTATCTTATGTATACAGCCAATATCTTAGTCAATAGAATGCATTAGAATCCTTCTCACCAAAAACAGGGGCAACTCTTATCACTTTGATTAGATATATTTTTGCATATTAGAGTAATGTAGTAAAATAAGAATTAATTTGAGGGAAAATAACATCAAAAAGTGTTAAACTATCACAATTTCTGAATGCCATAGTAGTTTATCAGGAAAATCCATCTACTTCAAAATAATAATTATCCTTATTATTATTGAAACAACAATATGAATTGCTTCCGAAAAGTCATATGATATCATTTCATCTACACAATCTTCCATATTATTATTTATTAGCAAAATTATTAAATAGCATATCAAAAAGTTACCCCATTTATAAAAAATAAGAAATATTATTGCATAGTGTCTAGGGTTCTTGACTTGGAGTTCAATTAGCCTTAGATACCTTGAACTTCTTACACAAATGAAATCACCCACCCAAAGAAATATACAATACATGAGCCAGGAAACATTTGTGAATTAAACTATCTAGCACTACTCAAGACCTGTTTAAGGACAACAACAAAACTATAATGCCTAAAAATAAAGGTGGTGCTAAATAACTAAAGGAATATCACAAGAATTATAAATTTAAACATTTTTTTAAAAATGTAACAGAAAGTAAGATAAAACAAAAAATCCTCAGTACTGGAGCAGAGGTGACTTTTTTTTCTATTAAATGGAAGACATTATAAGTAATATATGTTGGCTAAAATGCATACAACATGAAAAATTAAAAAAGAAAGATTATTAAAGACAACTTACTGATTATTGGACTGGGCATCTTCCATAGAGCTGGGCTAAATTCTGACAAGAAGAACATATACCTCAATGGTATGACACAGGAAACCCCTGATTTGTACTATTGATTAAGATTATATTGAAGTCATTGGTGACTGAAAAACAGAAATATGGACTTACCTGGGGAACCAGTCCCCATCATGACTTACCATGGATTTGGAAAAGACATTAACAGCACATTTTATGGAGGAACACATGACCACAAAATACCATGTGCCAGCTCCATGGGGACTTTCTAAGTCCATCATATCTTTTTATGCCTCATGACCTATGAGATAAAATGACAGATTGGGAAAAAATATGAATAGCAATTCCTCAAATGGAGCTGGTATCTCATTCATTTACATATCCTCTCTCCCTCCAAAAATGCATATTTTAACACATTCATTATGGAAAAAAAATGAGGTTATGAATGTGATTTCTAAAAAAAATTAAAGATTTCTAAAAATGGAAAAAGATAATTTAGTGATCCAAAGTGATAAACGATCAAATGTATATGGCAGTTTTCAAAATACTAAACACAAATTGTTAATGATACTGAAAAAAGTTGAACCTCATCAATAACAAAATAAAAATGTAAAAATGGACAAGTAAATATGTAAATCAAGTTTTAAGTACCACCTTTCAACTATCAAATTAACAACAATTTAAAAATAAACTAATGAAACTCAATGGCGTTGAATACATAACTGAACATTTATTCATTTTTTGTAGAATTGCAAAGGCATAAAACTTTTTTTGGCAAATAATATGGCAGTGACTAATTCCATTGTTATTAATATATCTTGAACATTGTGAACATATCCCTATTTATATTAAAACCAACACTACTTTTTTGTTGTTTTGTTTTGGAGGGGGGGAGGCAAGGCAATTGGGGTTAAGTGACTTGCCCAAAGTCACACAGCTAGTGTCAATTGTCTGAGACTGAATTTGAACTCTGGTCCTCTTTACTCCAGGGCTGGTGCTCTACTCACTGCACCACCTACCTGCCCCCAAAAACCCAATACTTGCATTTATATCCTCCTCTACAGTTAGCATAATGCCTGGCACATAGTAATCACTTTCCAAATGCTTTTTGCCTTTCCTTGTCTTACCATAAGAGTTATTTCTTTAAAAATGTTCACGGTTCAATTATTTGTCATTTTTTTAAAACAAGAATCAATACAAATGTCCAACAATACATAAATGTTTACAAAAATTTTTGTGATTTCATCTCCTCAGTAACAGTCAACATGCCAATTAGAAAATTGGTTCTCTTTCCAGTGTGAATATTAAATTGCTTGGATATTTTTTCTTAGTTGGATAGCTCTTCAAACTTGCTGATTTTTTTTTTCTCCCATCACTGCTTCTCACTATTTTATGGGATGGTGCTACTCATAATGTTCCATTTCATTTTTATGTGTAAAAATTTATAAATAAAATATGATATAAATCAAGATTACCATTGACATGTCTCCACTTGGCAAGTAGAATAATGGTTTGCTGCCTAGCAGACCTCTTGACTCTTTTGTCCTACTTGTTATGAGATTGACTTACACAGCTTAAAATTCCTTGGTGAACATCTCTGAATAAATTGTCTTATATACTTGTGATATGCTATATTTTCTTACATACTTTGCCTTTTAATGATTTTCCATTTCCATGTGTGTCAGGAACTTATTTAAATGTCGCACTGCTGTTGACACAATTGGTTTTTACATCTGCTCATTTGTTCTATCTTGGTATCAATTTTATTATTTGTTCTAACAAGATTAAAATCTGATTTTATATATATATGTGTGTGTGTGTGTGTGTGTGTGTGTGTGTGTGTGTGTGTGTGTGTATGCAATTGATTCAGAAAAGTATCCCATATAAGAAGTCAGTTGTTTCCTTTCTAAGATATGATACAATCAATTAAGTTAATATGTGATCAGTTTCTTTTTAATATCATCATGTTATTTGGAATCCACTCTTTCCAGAAATAATAGGAAATATTCGGAAAGACACTATTATATACTCAGTGAATCAATAGGCACTTATTAATTTTTTACTAAATTTCAGGTACTGTGCTGGCTGCTGTAAATCCAAAGGCAAAAATAGAATTATCTCTGACCTAATATATCTTACATTCTTACATGGAAGTAACAACAACTATATGTGGAAAAGCCTTATATTTAAGAGCCAACATATAAGCATACAAAAATCTATATACAAGGGATGCAGGGTATTTTTTTGGGGGGGGGGACAACATTAATATGGGCCAGCTGCATGGAGCTCTTAAGAAGAGCTTTGAAGGAATCTAGGGATTCTGAGGGGTGTTGCTGAAGAGGAAGTATTTGGCAGACAGACTGGGTAAATGTACTGAGACAGAAAATGAAGTCTTACGTGTGAAGAGCAGTAAGGACAGTTAGATTAAACAAAAGAGTAATTGAAGGGGAATGATGTGTATTAAGATTGGAAATGTGGGTTGGAACTACTTTGTGATGGGCACTAAATATAAACAGAAAGTTTATTTTGTGCCTAGAGTAATTAGGGAGCCACCAGAATTTACTGAGTAGAGAAGAGGCATGGTTTGGACTGTGCCTTTAGACTATCACTTTGGCAGAAGCTTGACTATAACAATACATGCCTAGATGACACTTTGGGAAACAGAGGCCAGAAGATCCGCTGACGTACATACATAGAGGCTTCTACATTAGAATCAAAGACCATGATGAGACTGGAGGTGTCAAGTATCAAAACATGTGAAAGGGGAGGATACTAGAAAATTATGGGGAAAGATAGACTTCAACTTACTATTGCTAAATAAATAGAAGATGGCTTGTATGAGGGAGTGGTGGGCAGTCAAGGTGTTTTGGTCCCAAGTATCACTAGGGTAATGAATTAATGGCTAGGCAGGTGAAGTGACATGCACTTTCCAGAAGCATCAATATTACAGATTTGGTTACTGTGTAAAGAACAAGTGGATTATTCTTTGGCAGATGACAACTGAATGAGATATACATGTGAAGCATCATCTGCCCTGAGGCCTGGAAAAAGCTAGTTATACCAGGCTAAGAAAGTTTATATGATTCCAGTCAACTATCAAGGCAGCTGTATCCCATGGTAAGCATTCCAAACGTGAGTGGATTAGTTTCCCTGTTGATTGGAGTTATAGATTATGATGTTTTTGATGATGTTTGGGGTTCAGGGGTATAGGGAGGCCCACTTCATGTGAAGGAGGGGCTCTGGGGTGTTGACTGAACTATATTGGACTGCAAGGCCAGGGGGTCCAGCTGGCACAAATGCTGAGGTTAAAGAAAATGCTAAGGTAGGGAACCCTATGTTTTAGGGTTGCTCAGGACCTCAAAATACCAACATGCATGGTCCTGAAGAATGAGTTCAACTCAAGCCTTCTCAGCCAAGGAAAAAGACGAAGTTTATTAAAGATTTGCCTTATTGGGTTGTCTTAAGGCATCTCACCCTTTGTGACACTTGTTTTCACAAGCGGCTCAGATTCAATCTGGGCTTAAGTCGAATTCATTCGGTAGGACCTAACATGTTGGTATTTTGGCGTCTCGAGCACCCCTAAAACATATAGTTCCCTACCTTAGCATTTTCTTTAACCTCATCAATTTTCATGTGGAAGTCCAGTGTGAAAGGTATTGGTCCATGTGGAGGGAAGGAGGGCATAAGTAGCAGGAAGCCAGATGGATAGAAAGATACTTGGAGTGGGTGGAAAGATGGATGTGAAGGTGCAGTGTTTTGTAGTCATGTCTGGGACCAGCTAAATTGAAGGGGCTGGGGTGCAAGGAGACAGTTTCAAATCCCTAAGGTAGAAAATTGTACAGAAAAAAAAAAAAAGCCTACATAAAGAAGGAACTCTGAGATGTGTCTGACCTCATTTAAAAAAAAAAAATTGGTCCATGCATGTGAAGGAACATGATAGTTTGTTCCATTAGCATTTATATAAACAGAGGAATTCAGAAGAAAGTTCTCTAGCATCAGTCTTCTCAATATTTTGGGTTTAAGGACCCTTTTAAATTCTTTAAAAAAAAAACATCGAGGATCTATTATGGTAATTAGAGTGGGACTTTTTTGTTTTCTCTTTTAGAATGCTAAGGTAATCAAGTACCTTTGATAGGTCTTGCCTTCCAAATGTAGTGGCAAGCAAAGTGGATTTTTTTGTCTTTTGTTTCTTTGATTGAATCCAGAGTCTTTGACCTGCTTAAGAAACAAGAAAGCCTGCTTCACATAGGTTTGAGATCCCTTGGTTGTGGAACATGAAGAACTGTCATATGGTTTTGAGTCATATGGTTGTGACATCTTCTGACCCTGAGAAGGGTATATAAGATCTGAGTTTGGCATTTTGTTTTGGGGGCACACTCATTTGAAAGGGTGTTGGTGACGAGACTCTTGGTAGGTGTTGAAAGCCCTGCCTTTTGAAAAACCCAGATGTTGGTGCTTCTCTGGTAACTATGTATCGTGATTTGGTCTGTTTATATTGTCTCTGTTTGTAATTTCTGTTTGCATTTTTTCTGAAGTTAAGGGTGCTGGCTTTGCCCCCTGAACTAAGTGAGTGGTATACATATGTTTAATTAAAATAAGATGGTTAACCCCTTAAAGTTGCTTTCCTTAGAAAAGCAGATCAAAGGACCTCTGCTAGTAGGCCTTCTGTATGCTCTTCTTGTTAGTCTTTCACCCCCACAACAGCTGCTAGCAATGTTGTTTATACAGGATCTCAAATAGATTTTATTTACATGGGTTACATCTATTGATATTTCCCATGTTAGAAATTTAAACTGACAAGTAAATATACACACATGTACACGCATACATATATACACATACATATACACACATGTGTATACACACATATATATTTTCACAATAATTAACCCATTACATACTAACACAAATAAGATACTTATGAAAAATAACTATATTTTTCAAAACAAAAATGAAAAAATTCCATTTTTTTACATTTTTGCAAATCTCTTTAAGGTTTGACTGAGCTACTGGATTTTTATATCTCCTGTGTTCAATTTGTTGTGATGTGTTGTTTTGGTTGAAGACACAAAGAAAATCTAGGCTTACATAGACAGCTTGTTGGAAAAGGGAGAAGTATTTTAATTGACTTTTCAAATAATTGTGGTTATTCTTAGATATTGTAATAAGTCTTTCCAAGTGGCAATTTTAAAGGTGAGTTGCAATGTGGACTTTGACATCAAATCAATGAATTTTTAATAATTTGTTATGTTTTATTATGTTTTCTATCTTGAACTTTGAATGGCTTTTTTAACTATGTATAGTTTGTAACATCATGAATTTATGCTTTGAAAAAAAATTGGTTAACTGTATTATGCAGATCTTCTGAGTTTTCACAAATTTCCTTATCCAATATTAAAAAAAATCACATTTTTATTATTCTACCAATGTCATAAGAAACGTTTTTAAGTGTTGGGAAACTGTCAAACTCATGGTGGAAGATACAAGTTTTCCAAAATTCAGATTTTCACTTGAAAACTAAAATTTTATCATTGGCAACAAATACTGTCAGTTGTTTTCCTTGAAGTGACAGGCTTGCTTGGTTCATTTTCGAGAAAATGTCTGCCAAATACCCAAGTCTGATTAACTATAGTTCGTCTCTCAGGCATTCTTTCAAGTCAAAATGGTGTTACATGAAAACAGTGACTAGCTGAGCTCACAACTCCAACAATAGTAAAAGCACTTTTCTCTGAGACAAACAACATTCAGGGTCCAGTAATACTTCATGACTACTCCCCATTTCATCACACGGAATTTGAAAAAGGCAAATAATCCGAGTATTCAAAAATCAATAATTTTATTGTTTCATCAGGAACATTCTTTATTGCAACCTATTTTTTTTTTAAACTGAGAGTACATAGTAGTTAAGAAGACAATGAATACTAATACAGGTTGGTCCCATTGTCTTTATTAGTGCTAAAGCTCCAGTAGTTTTGCCTACCATTTCTTTTGCACCATTAGTAGAAATTTCCACAGTTGATCCAAGACAAAACACAAGAGTACAAAACAGTATTCAACACTTGGAATATATTAGTATCGCTTGTGCTCATTGCTGTGATCTGCATTAATATATATTAATTATTAACTTATTTCAATTAGTTGATGCTAATACAGGACAAATATAAACAGATCAGCAAGTCCAGTAACATCTGAATATTTGTTCATTTTAAGGTCAAATTACAGTTCTACAGATGACATGTTAACTCAGTCTTCAACTTTGCAGGTAAATCTTCAATTCAAAGTCATATAGTCTCTTGAAAATTCCATTGTCCACTGGTGAGAGAATGAGAGTGAAAAAGGTAAACCATATTTTAGTATTATTGTGAAAATAGTTTTGACCTTGCAGACCCTCTGAAAGGATTTTATGGGACCTCCAGGTCCACACTTTGAGAATGATTCATCTCCCATATTGTGTATTTCCCGCCTTGCAGAATCAATGGAAGCCTATGGATAAGAGTTGAACAGAATAGGAAGTTATGGATGTGCTAATCTATATCTATGTCATCTATATCTCCATATCTATATCTATCCTGAAGCAGCTGTGATTTCACTGAGATGTATACTCTTTCCATGTCTGTATATGTGTCTGTCTGTATGTGTGTGTGTACAGAAGTAGTATACAAACTTGTAAGATCAGAGTCAAACGTTATGATTCTGAAATTATCTAATCCCTATGAAACTAATCTAATAAAGGGAGTCAGAAATAAAATTATTTATCAGATATCTGCACTTTTCATTATTATTCAGTCATTTAAGTTGTGCCAGATTCTTTATGACCCCATTTGGGGTTTATTTGGCAAAAACTCTGGAGTGGTTTGCCATTTCCTTCTTTAAATCATTTAACCAATGAGGAAACTGAAGCAAACAAGGTTAACAAAGTTAATACTTGCCCAGGATCACACAGGTTGTAAGTGTCCAAGGCCAGATTTAAATTCTGGTCTTCATGACTCTTGGCCTGATGCTATCTACTGCACCACCCAGATGCCTGTTTGTACCTTAATTCCAAAATAATGGATAATATTCAATGTGAAATAGAAATTCTAATTCATATCTGGAGAATAGCAATTGTCCTGACATTTTTTAAAGGCAAAAGAGTGGAAAAATCTAAAAATGACAATGAACTTCATTTGATTACTGCCAATTTCTAGAGAGTATTATTAAAGAGCTGATAAGTAAGCATCTACAAAGAAAATATTGATCACAGAAGCAGCTTGACTTCATTAAGAGTATATTATGAAAAACAACTCCTTTCCTTTTTTACAGAGGTTATTAGGCAGGCATTTTACAAGAATGCTACAGATATGATGCACTCAGATTTTTATTGAGCATTTTTCTTTCATGAGATCCTAAAAAAATGCAGAGATATGGACTAAATTATAATACATTTGGGGGTTTCAGAATGGGTTGAATGGCTGAATCCAAAGAATAACTATTGATTTTATGAACAAACTTTGTTTGGCTATCAATATTATATTTCATCTGAAACAGATTTTTGGGTTTATGGTATTCAATTTCTTAATCAGTATTTTAAATAAAATCATAGATAGCATATTTGTCATATTTGTAGATGGCACAGCCCAGTAAGGCACAGAGTACACATTGCGTGACAGGACTCAAAAAGGCATTGGCTGGAAAGCTGAGTCAAATTTTATATGATCAAATGAAATGGGGGTAAATGGGAAGTCTTAGGTACAAGTCAAGCACAAGAAAGTTATAGCATAGTGAAGAAGCCTTAGAAATGGAGTAAGAACTGAGTTTGAACCCCTCCTCCGGTTCTTATTAACTGTGCCTTCATGGGTAAGTCACCACATCTCTGAGCCTGTTTCATTCCCTGTAAGTTATGCATTATAATGCTTTTATTACCTGACTCATAGAATTATTGCGGTTAAAGCTCAATGCAAGCATTATATCTGTATAGAAATGTGACTATGATAACAATTAAGAAACAGAACTAGAAGATGGTGGTGGTAGTGATGATAAAGAAGATGATGATGATAATTGTATACAAAAGCTCATATGAAGAACACAAAGTTTTTAGTGGATTTCAAAGTCAACATGAATCAACAATCCATTTTAATGAATGACATAGGGAAGTCATAATCAGAAGGAAGAGATGAGCATGCTATGCCCTTTTTCCACCATATTTTCTAGCCTTTTCTTTATGGACATTGGCAGACTTTTTTTTTGCCTCTAGTCAGGTATCAATTCACCACTATGGGAGACCAAGTAGAAACTGTTTCATCCAGATTCAGAAACACAAACACTTAAACATTTTCTGTAGTAGCTAACCCTGTCTCATGTGGTAGGCTAGAAGATAAGAAGGCAAGTTTAAACTATTTTTAAAATTGTCAATGTTATTTCATGAGATTTTTTACCTTGTCAGGATTTCTATATTCTCATATTATGCATTAATTATTAAATACTTATAATCTATTTGGAACTTATTTCCATTTTGTTAATATTCACTTCTTCTGAGTCTGTTAAGGTGATAGGCTTGTTTTTTTAATAACTTTTTTTGCCATCTTGCTGATCATATGACCATGAATGATGAAATGGACTCCTGATACCATTCAGTGTAGATGATCATTCAGCTGTCCACCAGGAATATGCCTCAATATGCTCAAAACTGCCTTGCCCAACCCAAACCGAATAAAAGGATACTAACTAAAGACGTGGAGCTGCCCACCCCTCATTCCAAATTCCCCCTTTATTAAATTTTCTCCTTTGACCCTGTCATTTTTTCAAAAGGGCTTGCTTTTGACTATCTCCTCCCCCAACCTGCCCTCCCTGCTATCATCCCCACCCACTTATCCCTTTCCCCCATACATTCCTGTAGGGTAAGATACATAACTGAATGTGTATGTTATTCCCTCTTTAAGCAAAATCTGATAAGAGCAAGATTCACCCATTCCCTTTAACCTACCCCCTCTTCCCTTCCATTATAATAGCTTTTTCTTGCCATTTTTAGGTGAGATAATTTACTCTATTCTATCTCTCCCTTTCTCCTTCTCCCAACATATTCCTCTTTCTCCCCTTAGTTTCATTTTTTAAGATATCATTCCTTCATATTCAACTCACCCTGTGCCCTCTGTTTATATATGTATATTTCCTTCAACTACCTTAATACTGAGAAAGGTCTCATGAGTTACAAATATCATATTTCTATGTATGAATATAAACAGTTCAACTTTAGTAAGTCCCTTATGATTTCTCTTTCCTGTTTACTTTTTCTTGCTTCTCTTGATTCTTGTATTTGAAAGTCAAATTTTCTATTCATCACTGGTCTTTTCATCAAGAATGCTTCAAAGTCCTCTTTTTCATTTAAAATCCATATTTTGTCCTGAAACATTACACTCAGTTTTGCTGGGTAGGTGATTTTTGGTTTAAATCCTAGCTCCTTTGACCTCTGGAATATCATATTCCAAGCCCTTCAATCCCTTAGTGTAGAAGCTCCTAGATCTTATGTTATCCAGATTGTGTTTCCACAATACTCAAATTGTTCCTTTCTGTCTGCTTGCAATGTTCTTTCCTTAACCTGGGAACTCAGGAATTTGACTACAATTTCCCTAGGAGTTTTCTTTTTGGGGTCTCTTTTTCAAGAGACAATCAGTGGATTCTTTCAATTTCTATTTTACCCTCTGGTTCTAGAATATCAGGGGAGTTTTCCTTGATAATTTCTTGAAAGATGATGTCTAGGCTCTTTTTTTTTTTGATCATGGCTTTCAGGTAGTCCAATAATTTCAAAATTCTCTCTCCTGATTTATTCTCCAGGTCTGTGGTTTTTCCAATGAGATATTTCATATTGTCTTCCATTTTTTCATTATTTTGGTTCTGTTTTATAATTTCTTGATTTTTCATAAAGTCACCAGCTTCCACTTGCTCCATTCTAATTTTTTTTAAAGAAATTTGTTATTTATTTTTAGTTTACAACACTCAGTTCCACAAGTTTTTGGGTTCCAAATTTTCTCTCCCTCCCATTCTTCCCCCCAACCCCAAGATGACATGTAATCCAATGTAGGTTCTGCATAAACTTTCACATTGAAATTATTTGCATAATAGTGCAGTTGTAATGAAGAATTATAACCAATGGAATGAATCATGAGAAAGGAAAAATGAAATCAAAAAAGAAAGAAAAAAGAGAGAGAGAACAAAAAGTTTGCCTCAATCTGCATTCAGACTCCGTAATTCTTTCTCTGGATATGAATAGCTTTTTCCATCATGAGTCTTTTGGAATTGTCTTTGAACATCTCATTGATGAGAGGAGTCAAGTTTATCAAACTTAGTCTTTATAGATAACATATGTCTGTAATCATGTATAATTATCTCCTGGTTCTGCTCCCCTCACTTAGCATCAGTTCAAATAAGTCATTCCAGGTTATAATGAAGTCCATCTGCTCCTCATTTCTTATAGCACAATGGTATTCCATTACATTCATATACCACAATTTGTTTAGTCATTCCCCAGTTGATGAGCACCCCCTTGATTTCCAATTCTTTGCCACCACAAAAAGAGCTGCTATAAATATTTTTGTACATATGGGTTCCTTTCCTACTTGTATGATCTCTTTGGGATATAGCCCTAGAGCTGATATTGCTGGGTCAAAGTGTATACACACTTTTATAACCCTTTGGGCATAATTCCAAATTGCTCTCCAGGATGGCTGGATCAGTTTACAACTCCACCAACAATGTAACAATGTTCCAATTTTCCCACATCCTCTCCAGCACTTATCATTTTCCTGTTTTGTCTTGCTAGCCAATCTGACAGGAGAGATGTGGTACCTAAGAGTTGTTTTGATTTGCATTTTTCTTATCAGTAGTGATTTAGAGCACTTTCTCATATACCTATAGATATCTTTAATTTCTTCCTCTGAAAATTGCCTGTTCATATCCTTTGACCATTTCTCCATGGGAGAATAACTTGTATTTCTATAAATTTGGTTCAATTCCCTGCATATTTTAGAGATGAGGCCTTCATCAGAGAAACTGGTTGTAAAGATTTTCTCCCAATTTTCTGCTTCCCTCCTAATCTCTGTTCCATTGCCTTTGCTTATACAAAAACTTTTCAATTTAACATAATCAAAATTATCCATTTTGCATTTTGTAATGCTCTCTATCTCTTGTTGGGTCATGAATTATTCCCTTTCACATAAATATGATAGGTAAACTATTCCTTGCTCTCCCAAATTGCTTATATTATCAGCTTTTATTCCTAAATCATGAATCCATTTTGACTTTATTTTGGTATACAGTGTAAGATTCTCAAGAAACTCACATGCTAATGGCGGAAGCCATATGTAAGTTACCAGGTATTTATTAGATATACACAGAATAGCTGGAAGGTGACCTGAGCAGGAAAATCATTGGCAGTTTTGGAAAAAAGAAGAGGGAAGCTGACTCATGAAGAAAGTCTATGTCCAGTTTCTGCCATAGAATTTGTTTAGAATCATTTTTACAGGTGTTTGGAGGGATTGGGGGGGAGAGCTCAACTGAGGCCCAATTTTCACACTGTCATCTTGTCTCCTCCCTCCAAAAAATTTCTTAAGAGAAGGGACACATATTCCCCAAATATCTGAAATGCCTGGTGATTCAAGGTTAGTCCAGAACTTCCACAAACAAAGTAACACACAAGAAAGGGGAACATTAAGTCCAGAATACAGCCCCGTGAGGCCATGATATGGCCCTATTGTGAGATTGTTATTGTTGGCATCTTAAACTGGGAAACCCAGCAGTAATAAAAATAGTGCTTCACTTTGTCACCCAGGAGATATGATGAATGATCCCACTCTTCCAATGAGAGCATTTTCAGTTGCAATGTTTAATGAGAAACATGCTTAACTATGCTTGTCTGATTTTTTTTTCCAATGATTTTAGCTTCTTCATGCACACCCTTCTCCCTTTCTCTGAGGGTGAATACGGGCAATTTTAATTTTTTGTTACTTCTTTTTCCGTCTCCATTGTTGTATGTCAGGAAAGGTGATATAATCTTTCAAAAACAGGCATTTCATGAGTGTTTACAATACTGTGCTAACTACTAGAGGTTCAAAGAAAAGCAAAAAATAATATTCTCAAGAAAGTCACATCCTAATGGAGGAAGCCATATATAAGTTACCAGGTATTTACTAGATATACACAGAATAGCTGGAAGGTGACCTGAGCAGGAAAATCTTTATCAATTTTGGAAAAAAAGGAGGGAAGCTGACTCATGAAGAAAGTGAGGGAAATGAAATGACAGAGGTGAAAAACGGGCATGGAGGAGAGAAAATAGAACAGCACAAAGGAGAGAGACTGAGCATTGCATGCCAAGGTATGAAGAACTTTAAATGCCACATAGAAGAGTGTGCCTTTGAATGTCTGAGGTAACCGTAAGCAGTGTGTGTGTGTGTGTGTGTGTGTGTGTGTGTGTGTCTGTGTGTCTGTGTGTGTGTGTGTGTGTGTGTGTGTGTGTAGTGTTTGCTATGCTTAGACTCGCACTTTAGGGAAATCACTTGGGAACCAGAGTGAAGACTGGATTGGAGTGGAGAGCAACTTAAATCACAAGATGAATTCTTGAAATATATTATCCAGAGTTCTAAAGTCCTTCCAAGTTGTTTGTTTTTATAGTGTTATTATAGCAGTATTCCAGGTGAGAGATGATAAGTACTTTGCTAGCTTTCTAGTGTAGGTAGAGAGGAGATATGTATGAGAGATGCTGTAAAGGGTTATAGAGTGTGAGGAGAAGAGTAAAGTTTAAGAATACAGGAATAAATTCCCATGGGGATATTTCTTCTTTGTGTTTCCTGAACTTAACGCATATGTGAATCAAACTACCGATCACCTTGTCTTAAGAAGGTCCTTGATAAAATTAAGTTCTTCTAGACCAGGGGTGGGGAACTTACAGGGCACATGTGACCTTCTAGGTCCTTGGATGTGGCCTTTTGAGAAAGTCTAAGTTTTACAGAACAAATCCTTTTATTAAGATTTGTTCTGTGAAGTTTGGATTCAAGTAAAGGGCTACACCTTGAGGACCTAGAAGGCCACATAAGATGTTGAGGCTGCAGGTTCCCCACCCCTGTTCTAGACTGTGATGAATATGGTGGTGGGGAGTCTGGAGTTAGTGGAAAATCAGGGATAGTGTCCCATTTGTTGCTGTTCAATCTTTTCAATCATGTATGATTTTCACCACCATTCGGGGTTTTATTGGCAAAGATACTGGAGTGGTTTGCCATTTCTTTTCCAGCTCATTGTACAGATAAGGAAACTAAGGCAAATAAGGTTAAATTACTTTCCCAGATTCATACTGCTAGTAAGTGTCTGAGGCAGGATTTTAACTTAGGTTTTCCTGTCTCCGGGCCCAGCACTCTATCAACTCTGCCACCTACCTGCTCAAGGTATCATTAGAGAGTGATTATTCTGGAGTTTGAAAGACTGAGTAAAGGGAGGCAGAGTATCCATCTTCAATTACTTAAAGGACTATGTTATAGGAGGTGATCTTAATCAATCAACAGACTAAATGATAACCCCCTGCCAGGCACTGTGCTATGTGCTGAAGGAAAATAACAAAAACAGTCCCTTCCCTAAAGGAACTTACATTCTAATAATAGTTTAGGAAGATAGTAAGGAGGGCATGCAAGTATTTGAGTGGTAGTGGTAGTGGAAATAGATACAATAAAGCTTCACATCCCATTCAAATTGGAATCTTTAGATCATTTCTCTGCAAACCCCTCAAGGTCTACGAAAAACTCAGAAGTCCTGGAAAGAGCTCCACTCTACAGGATCGAGTTGGATCATCAGCCATTCCTTGAAACTGGCTTTGTGTTAGATTACCACGCATTTGAAACAGTGGGACAAGAGGAGGCAAACATCCTGGTCACAGCTCGATTCCAGGTAGGCAATTATTAGCATCCCTGCCTTGACTTCCCTTCTAGGTCCAGAACTTCCTGTCCTTACTCATTATCTTGCACTTATATTAGCACAGACAATTTTTCATTCTCTCACAAACTCCAAATAGATTCATCGGGTAAAAGCACCTTCACTCCAACCTCAATCCCAAAATATGCTACTCTTTTCTAATTATACTCTATCTAACCAGAAAAACATCATAGATGCCAATTATTCCTTTGTGTTGTTGTACCCGACTTTCCTGGATAAGACTCTTAGCCATTAATGGATTGCATCATTTCTGAGGCTAATTCTTTCTGTTCCTGAATACCGAACTGGGTTTTTGGAGTCATGATGTTTCCTACGTATTCCGTGGTGGCCTTATTTTTACCTCCCCTCCTATTACATCACAGCCTCCTGAAACTGACAACAGGCACAGAGATGGTACACCATGCCTTGTGTGTATACCATATCCTGTGTGTGGCCTCTATCCCACTAACAGAATGTGTGCCCCTAGGGCAGGGCTTATCACGTTTTTTCTATTTGTAACCCTATGCTTTGCACATACTGAGCACTTAATAAATGTTTTAAAAAACTTTAGTTAATTTGGATCATTGATGCAGAGCTGGATGGGGGAGGAACTTAGTAATCATTTAGCAAAAAGTATTTAATAGATGTATGTTGGTTGATGGAATACAGAAGTTTAGAAGTATTGATGAATGCATGGATGAGCACCAGGAAGAAGTGCTGTAGAAAGGATCATTTGACTTATTAGGTTGTTGCATGACCTTGAAGAATCCTTCCAATTGTAGTGTTCTTTGATACTGTTGGTTCAGGCGTGTGACCTCCTTTTTGTGATTTAAACTATAAGATATATGCACACATATACATGCACCTATATATATACACACATACATATGTACACATACACATATTTATTTATATATACCTATATAGATATACACATATGTTCATATACACACATACACATGTGTGTATATATAAATTTTCCACTAGTATGACAGTGTTTCATGTTTGCCTGAAGTCTTATGTTCAGTTATTTCAGTTGTATTTGAGTTTTTGTGACCCCCATTTAAGGTTTTCTTGGGACTTACTGCAGTAGTTTGCCATTCCCTTTTCTAGCTCATTTTACAGAGGAGAAAACTGAGGGAAACAGGCTTAATGACTTGCCCAGGGTCATACAGCTAGTAACTGTATTAGGAGGGCAGAGTTTATAATCTCAAAGAGGATCATATATATGTCTGAAAGGTTCAGAACCACTGGATATAAGAAACTCTCAAAGTAGGAGGCAGAAGAATCAAAGCATATATTTAGGCTCCACAGTAACCAACCCATGAACCAGCATCCCCATTTTGACATATTAATCAAAAGCTTCCAGGCCCAATAAGTATGCCTTACAAGAGTAACCAGGAGGCTACAGAGAAGCATGATGGTGTAGAACAAAATGATGCTTCCCCCTCTATGGTAAAAAGATTACCCCTCCCGTCGGTCAGCTCTGCTACTGGCAGCTCCTGCTTCAGCTTTGGCTGTGGCTGTAGCTATAGCAGCCTCTGGCTCCAACGGAAGCTGTTTTTAACCATCCGGCTTCTGGGGGGGGGGGGGTGTAAGGTACACCGGGGAAAGCACAGGTTCTTTCAATCTGCTTAAGCAAGGTGAAGGGGTTGACCAGGAAAGCACAGGTTCTTTCCATCAGCTTAAGCAAGGGAAGCAAGGTGAAGGGGCCGACAAGCTCACTCCAGTCCAACATACAAACAGCATTCAGTTCAGGGGAAAAAGCCAAACTAGTCTAGGGCACTTGACTAAGTGCTAAGGAGCCCATTTTTGGTTGCCAACACAGTAACTGAGACCAGATTTGAACACTGGTCTTCCTAACTCTAGGCCCAGCACTCTGTCTACTGTTGCACCAAGCTGCCCCTGAAGTCTTTTACTAACAAAGAAATGTTGGAAAGGAAGAAATAGCTCAATGCATCTATGCATTGAGGGATGAAAGCCATGAAATGGAAGAAGGCATCAAGTGAAACTGGAGATGATTCGTGATCCAGGTGACAGGTTGCTCTGTAAATTAAGAGAAAACAATGAGTTTAGATGTGTTCGATGGCTCAATGCTGTTGTCCAATGAGCTGAAAATATGACAGGCAGAGCGAGGGGGATTGTCAGTACATTTCACTAAGCATCACCAACAATCTGGGAGGAGGGAATTAGAGGTGGTGGATGCTATGTTCCTGATGCTTGGCCTCTGCTATTTTCTCTGGGGCTCGGCTTTCAAAGTAATGTACCTCCTCAGAAAATCACTCATGTCAAGTATCATCCAGAAGGGTTAAAAGATGAAACTGTGCTGCCCAAAAATGATTATGCACTTATTGGATTGCAAGAAATGATATGAAAAGAGCTTCAGCACATTTGTGGTCTCAGAATCAATAGATTATACTATTTCTCCTAAATTTGTCTATTATGCTTATCCTTTTAACAGTGAAAGATCTGGATTCATATCCTGCCTTTCTTTCACACTGGTTATAAGGCACCAGGTAAGTCACTTAACTAATCTGGAAGGAAATGACAAATCACTTTATTATCACTTTGCTGCTGCTGCTGCTGCTGCTGCTGATGATGATGATGATGATGAAGAAAAAATGGGGTCACAAAGAATCAAACAACTGAAGTGACTGAACAACAACAACAATAAAGTCATTTAAACTGTCAGTGTCTTAGTCAAATCTCTAAGAGAATAAGGTGCAGAAGAGGTTCTTTTATGCAATGGTAAGATAAAAAAAGAGAAGAAAGAAAAGAAAGAGGTAAAGGAAGCAAAGAGGGAAGGAAGGAAGGAAAGAAAAAGGGAGGGAGGGAAGAGAAAGAAGGAAGGAAAAAGGAAAAAGAAAGAAAAGAAAGAAAGGAGGAGGGAGAAAGAAAAGAAAGAAGGAATGGAAGAAGGAAGAAGGGAGAAAGAAAAGGAAGGAAAGAAGGAAAAGAGGGAGGGAGAAAGGAAGGAGAAAGAAAAGAATGAAAGAAGAAAGGAGGGAAAGAAAGTAAAGAAAGAAAAAGTGAAAAAGAAAAGAAAGGAAGTAAGAAGAGAGAAAGAAAAGATGAAGGAAGGAAAGAAGGAAGAAGGGAGAAAGAAAAGGAAACATGGAAGGAAAGAAGTTTCATAAAATCAGGCAAAATTATTTCTAACCCATTTGAGCTCTAAGTCTTCGACTCTAGATATCTGGGGGAGATTCCTTTACTTTTTTGAAACTTAGATCATGCTTTGCCTTCTTTGTAAAGATTTTCTTGGTATTCTAATCTATTACTACTTTTCCTCCCCCAAATATCTTTGGTTTGTGATTAACATATTCTGTGTACACTATAAATTAGAGTTTTCCTGTCTCTGAGGCCAGTTCTTTACTACAACAATCTCCTTCCAATACATGCTGGACATGTTACAATGTCTTAGAGGCCTAAGCTATTGGTGAAGACTTAAAAATTGCAGAGATGTCAACCTGCATTGGAAACAACAGGTTTCCCTTCTGGCAGTTTCCTATTCCAATGAAACCAGCAGTTGAACCCCTTTCCTTAGCCTTTTTTTGCATAAACATAATATATGCACATACTTATGTACATAGGCATGTAGACACATACAGATAGATGTGTAGATATACATAGATATACATGTGTACGTGCATATACGTGGCACAGTGCCTGACACGTAGTAAGAGGTTAATAAGTGCTTGATGCTGGCTGCATCTCTCAGAATATAAGTAATTTGAGGGCAGGGACTATATGACTTTTTTCATTCCTCATACATAGTAAATTACCAATAAATGCTTGTATCTTGATTGATTGCCTTGAAGTCATCCTTCTGATTCTCGTAGCAGTGCTCTAATATTCATTTATTGGTTTTGCGTCTACACATTCCAGATCATAAATATACTGTGGAATTGAAGTGTCCTCGGGCAAAACATGTCTTATGGTGATTGAGAAAATGAACACAAAAAGTTGCATTCCATTCAATTTGATTGGCACTTGCTTAACACCTACCAGGTTGACGTATGGTGTTAAACACAAAAGGAGATACACATCAATGGGTCACAACTTTAGAAGGAACATAGAACGTAAATAATCCAACCTTCTCATTTTACAGACATGGAAACCAAGGCACAGAAAATTTTGGTGACATAAACAGCTAGTAAGTGTCTGAGACAGAATTAAAACCTGTCTTCCTGACTCTGAGCCCCACCACACTATTGACTACACTACCTAGAATCTTAGTTAATGCTTTAATTTAATTTCTTACAAGTATAACATAGATATGGTTACATTTCAACCTGGACTATGAATAAAATATTTCAAAAACCCTAGAGAAAAAGAATTCCACTGCAAAGTTACAATTAATCCCACCAATATCATGTACTGATTTTTCTACCTCCTTATAAATTGAACCGCATGTTTGACAATAACTCATCGGTGGGTAATACTTTGAAATAATAATGCCTTAAAAGCTAATAAAAGACCCTATTTCCTAAAGTATGCTTCTTAGAAATGACTGGTGGTATAATTTTCAGTTAACAGGTTGAAGAGGAAAAAAGAAAATCCCAGAAAAGACAGAAATGAATAAAGGATCCATTTAAAATTCAGTTCCCAAGGGTTTTGAAGACTGTAATAGCATCCACCCTTTTTATCCTTCCTCTAGTGAGGTACTGGGACAGAGGGATAATCATGGATAAAAAATAGTATCTCAACATAAATTTTTAAAAGCCTTTTTTGATTCAACCTCTGACATAATTTTCATTTTTCAAAAAGTAAGATCTGATACATCCTAAACAAAGCCGAAGAGTTATGTTGGCTGCAATTGAAAGTTCAGGTGTATATCATAAGCCTTCATTTTCAAAGATGACACTGTTGACAGTGATGTCTGTTGGTCTATGAGGGTTTGGTTGAAAAGACTGATGTATAACCAACTGTCCTTTTCACACAGCACACATAAAAGATGATTCTTTGATTTATAGCTACAGCTGCCATCCCCAGTCATGGCTCACAGCTCTGTCTCCAACTTGTCCACAGAGACACTGGCTCACTGCCTGTATTTTCACCAGCTGCCTCTGCTGCTTTCTGGCCATGCCCCATTGTTTGAAGCTAGGTCCCTCTATCTTCTTGCAAGACTGTGATGGACCAACCAGCATAGAACTGATTCTCTTTCAGGTTGGCATTGGCAGAGGCTTCCTGCCTTTCTGCCCTCTACTCTTTGAATATTTTTATGGAAAGAAATTGAAAAGAGGTAAACTTAGGCTTGAGGAAAGGTATGGAGAAAAAAAAAACTTTCCCCAAATTATGGAGTACTGTATTGAAAAGTGAAATGGGCTACCTTCTGAGGTAGTGAGCTTTATTTCATTTGAGAGCTTCAAGGAAAAGCTAGATAATTCCTTGTTGGTGATGTTGGCAGTGGGGATTCTTGTTTGAGTATAATTTGCACTGCATGGCCCCTATAGTCCCAACCAATCATTCACTAAACATCTATGAAATACCAACTATACGTCAGGAGCTGCTACAATTTTTGCACTGAGAATCTATGACCTGAAGATGACCAGCCCCACAAAATTCGGCCACATTGAAATGTCTATCAGTGATCATCTTTATATCAGGCCTTTATTGCTAGCAATACCGTTGTATTATATTATGTCAAGTATGGCTCTTAGCTGGTACTCTTGAAGATACAGAAGAAACCTTTGATGTTCAGTGAAGAATTAATTGTCTTACATTTGGAACAGGGCAGGTTTCAGATGACATTTTGACACAATATTTTTCTATGCGTTGTTTTCCCAGAGGACATTGAATAATCTGATATTTATTGAGTGCCACTTGGGGAGATAATAAAGCATATAAGATCAGATGATATCCTTCAAGGAACATGACATCTAGTTGAGGAATCAAGTCATTAACAGTGAACAAATTAAATCTATCTATCGAGACAGAAGCAGAGACAGAGAATATATGTTTATATGTGTATATACGCATGTACATACACATATACACATACCAATATATATATATACATGTGTGTATGTTCGTGTGTGTATTCTAAAGTATCTGTGGTTTCATCACAGAGAACTCAAAATGTTACAAACTCCACCAGGGCAGAATACAAAATATTTATGACATTTTAAATAATTCCTTAGGAGATAGGATAGATAGGTTAGCTGACTTGCTCAATACCATCAGCTAACAGGCAGGACCATCACCAGTCATCTTACTTACATCTTGCCACTGGACTCCAAAGACTATGGAGGAGTGAGGTTCTTGACTTTTACCAGCTCTGCCTCATTAAAATCCAATTCACTTGCCAAGTCATCACCTTCCTGATGTCATTGGTCCTCTTCGAGAATGAAGGACCAACAACAGCTAATAAGCATCAGAGGCAGGATTTAAACTTAAGTCAAATATAGGAAACTAAGTCTTACCACTGATGCATGGTAGTTGTGGCATCCTGAACAAGTCACTTACTAGTGTTCTAGGCAACTAACTAAGACTAAATGTTGCAGAGAAGATGCTGATTTGCTTTGCTAGAGGGAGCTTTCTTACCTGGGATTTCTCTATGTCAGCAGAACCATAGGTATTGTTCATACACTTTGGCTACTTACTACCTCTGTAACTTGGAAGAAGTCATTTGCTCCCTGAGAGACAAAGGTTCTTTATCTGCAAAATGAGGTAGATGGATTTCATGAAACCTAAGATCCTTTTGCTAAAATGAACTACAAATCCTAGAACCCTATGATGTTGTGAACCAACATGTGAGAAACCAATCATAGTGTTTTGTTAACATGACTTTCCCAGAGCAAAATTCTGACCTTGTCATATTTCTCTTCAAAAATAAATAAGTAAAATGTTAAGTATTCACTTTTAAAGCTAGAATAAAATATAAACTCTTCCTTTTGGCATATAAAACCCTTCACAATCTGGACCTATCCTGTCTCTTTAGTCTTAAATATAATTTCTTTTTGCACAGTCTATGGTTTAGTCATACTTGTCTTCATGCTCCTCAGACAAAATTCCATCTCTTCTCTCTGTGCTTTTGAAATTGTTGACCCCCAGGCCTAGAATGCTTACTCGCTTTCTTTCTCCATCATGGACTCCATGGCTCCACTGAAGACTCAGGTGATGTACCACCTGATCCATTTTGCCTTTCCTTATACTCCTAGCTACTCAAGCCTCCTTCCTTCAACCCACTCTTCCCCAGGCTACCTTTTATCATCTTTCCACATATTTTTTCATATACAGGTACATACGTGTGTGTGGGG